>NC_141458.1:122720000-123920000 GCF_015680905.1 Coptis chinensis | reverse complement strand
ATTCTGTTATACACATCTCAAAAAGAATCTTGTCCCGAGATTCGGAAGTAAAACTATACGAACAAAAACGTTGGTTATTAACTTAGAACCTATACAAGAATGTACAAAGGTTAGACTTAAACAAGATAACATTGGTATTAATTATTTTAATTAATACCCGAATATATATCCTCATGCCATTACAAAACCTATTACAGTTTAACTGTCTATATTAAAACACATTATTACTGTCACTTAAATGTAAGATAAATATATCCTTATCTTTTTAGCATGCAATTTCTTGACACTTAGCAGTCCCTACGAAAAAAATAATATTCTACTTAAACTAATCAATAATATGGAGAAAGTTCATCCTGGTATAAAACATAATGGAGTTTTCATTATCATGCATAAAAAAAAATTAGTGTCCTAATACACTTAAAATAAAAATCACTCATGTCAGGGATACTATAATAAAACTTTATATTTACTTTAGTCATGCTCTCAGAAAAATTTAAATTTTAAAACCACCATCGAATCCTAATTCATGCTTGCAACTGGATCAAATATAGCACGTATCAAAAAAAAAAAATAAAAAAATAATAATAATAATCATATCCATGTATCAAAATCATATAGACTGAAACAAAACAAGTCAGAATAAATACTTGAATATGCAAAAATCATGTGAAACTAATTTAACGATATTAATCAATCATATCGCATACGGTAATAGTTCACCCATATACAATAATATAAAAAATGTATATGCAAGTATACACATCTCAAAAGAATACACGTGTATCATGCTAAGTATACACATCTCAAAGAAATTGCGTGTATACGCCCGGTATACACATCTCAAAAAGAATACACGTGTATACGCAGGTATACACATCTCAAAAAGAATACACGTATATTTTATTATTATATTCAATCTACTTCTAACTAATCACTTCTAACATATTAATCTCTTATACTTTAAAATACTATTTATCCATTAACGTGTACGAGTGAGGCGAGATAGTTCCTCCAACACTGAGGCAATTAGTTCCTTACTTAGTACGTCACAAAGCCATCAGATAATACAACTCATTCAATATAGATTAAATATCGTATTATTTCTTAAATAATATCATACCACTCAAATACAAAGTTCACAGACATGTGGTCATACTTAATCCATACTCCACGTGAAAATGAACACAAACAATAAATCAATATTACAGCAGCACAGCTCATTTTGATCAAACCCGTTAATAATTAACATATTACACATATAACCACTCCTCATATGATAAGGAAAAATAAAAGTATTTCATATGCACTCCACAAGAGTAACTAATATAAATATACACATTACACATACAATCAAATCAAGAAAAATATTGACTCTCTTTATTTCTATATCTTTTTCATTTTCTTTGTAAAAATAAAACAACTAGCGGAAATAGTTTTGAAAAATATTACTTCTTAAACACTACCCATAAACCACGATCCGAGAATCACCTAGACTCACCTAAGTCTAAGCTAACCAAATGCTCTGATACCAAATCATCACACCCAATTTAATTGAGATCGGGAAAAACATTATTTGTCCCCGACTCTCTATATATATATATATATATATATATATATACACACACACACACAAAAATATGCATTAATTCTCAAAAATCATCCGTAATTTAATTACATATTAATGAAAATTGAATAATGAAACATATCTTTATCGAATGAATCAATATGACAACTAATTCTTCTCATTTTAGTCATTTATTTTAAGTAGCTGGGATGATAGATGAGACTTTAGATCAGTTTTGGATTGGATTCACAAACAACTTGTATGCAAAATATTAAGTATTTCACTAATTTATTTATCAAAAAAGCATATTTAAAAATATATATATGTATTAATTCTCAAAAACCATCCATAATTCAATTACATATCAATGAAAATTAAATAACAAAAATTATATTTATCGAATGAATCAATATGACGGCTAATCCTTCTCTTTTTAGTCGTTTATTTTAGGTTGTTGGGATAATTAAACTTATTTTAAAACAGGTTATATAGGTCACGGGTTGATGACCTGACCTATTAGACCCGAGAACTAATCGGGTCTACTAACGGGGTTACTCAGGTTAACATATGTGACCCTAACCCAACCCATTTATTTGACGGGTTCAACGGGTCAACCCTTAAATGACCCAAAAGCCTTTTTCTCCCAATCCAAACCCGCTAATTTCGTGTCGGGTTAGCAGGTCGTGTACAAAACTTCCACCCCTACTATTATGTATGAATGAGGTGTTTCACAAAACTATTTTGATATGGATTTAAAGAAAACAATCGATCCAATGATCAACACTCACAAATATAATTTTCAAAGGCAAACTTTAGTGAAACACTTCTTCCATAGGTGATTCAACATAAATTATTTCATGATAAATAAAAACAAAAATCTAAATAACACAAATGCTTTGGCTAAAGAAGGAAGAGATAAAAACTAAGTATTTGGTGTGATTAAATCACATTCCTTGGATTAAATTTTATTGACCGTCAAGATGACGACACGTGGACACCACGTTTTCTTGGGGTGCACCATCTACTTAATGGCAATTTTGTAAATCTAATGTTTGCCAAAGATTCATGGTTGTTCGATTAAATGTATAGGACGGTGACGCATGTTATTTTGATCCACTTTTGTTTTCATATAGTCAAGTAGTATTTTGGCAATTATGTGTAAATAAGGGTAAATATGACATTTCACATAACTCAAACAACACGATCACAGTCAAAGGTAGTGGACTCGGTCATGTTGTGAGTCTTGGGGGGGAGTCTAAATAGTGAATAAGTAAGGGGGGAAGTCGTTTTAGCAAACTTGCCAAGGGGATAAGTCTTAAAAAGTGTTATTTTACCCACTAGGTTACTAGGGGGTCATGGGGATATCACTATTTTTGTAAGATACTAGTATTTTTCCCCTGCCCACGACACTGTTTAAAGTAAACCCAAAAGAACTCTTTCCCCACCAAACTTTAGATCCCACCTGATGTAACAAAGCCTAGCCTACCCGCCTACCCAACAGCCTTTGTTGACCAAATTAGCAAGGATCCGGTACTCTCTTGTGCGGTTTGTGCTCAAACTGGCAACCTGCACCCTTAGGCCCCACACCACCTCTTCTTCTTTATAGAATATAAATAAATCCCTATTTACAAATGGACAAATTACTGTATCATATTTTTCTTCACGTAAAGCAACCAAATTAGTAAATTTTACCACTTTTTCTTGAGGCTCCCAAATGGTGAAGGAGCCATAACTGCTTTAGTTTCTACTCGTATTAGATTATTTTATTTTCCTAAGTTGGACAATTCCCAGTGATACAACTTGGTAGCTTTGTTTGGATTCATCTTTTCAAATATAAGTGATGTGTTGTGAGCCATGAATCTTGAAAAAATACAAATATGAATAGTAAAGCAAGTATTTCCATTAATAATAAAGCATCACAAGACATATGTTATGTTATGATTTTTTATTTGTAAATATTTTACTCTCTAAAGCAACACTCGCTAGAGAAAAACATAACTCGTAACAATTTACAAGTTCCTATAATTCTAGTGCACTTGATAGTTGATACTATTTGAACTAAAGTAAATATATGCATTTTTTTTTTAACAAAATCCAATTTTTAATAAAGTAAGCCATCATATCATATCACTCGTATATGTCTATGGATACATCCTTAACAAAATCTAATTAACAAAAAAGTTTTCAGAACCCTAACCAATTGGGTAAACCATCTCCGAATACATACCCGCAACCCTCGAATATCTCTCTGGATACATCATTAACAAAATCTAATTAACAAAAAAGTTTTCAGAACCCTAAACAATTGGGTAAATCATCACCAAATACATACCAGCAACAATCTTTGTAACACCAGTTCCTAGTCCTCGAACGCGACCCTTGCCATCACGACCAATGACCTAACCATAAGACAAAATGATTACATTCAACAAAGGATGACATTTAACACATACATCAACTGAAAAGTTTTAGAGTATACTAAATAGATGCCTGCTCTAACATGACCATTTTCTAAATATATATACCTTTGCCACAGGATCATTATCCAAATCTTTCTCTCCCAAGTAGGGGTCAAGGCTCACAAGCCGCTTGATTTCATCCTAGAAACAAAATTTATAGTCATATACACAAAATTTTCCACCATGAAATTAAGAGCTAAAGTTAAAGAACAATAAAAGAATAAGAATTCCAATTACCAGACTTGGTCTCAATTCAAGAAAAGGACATGATCCGTCCTTACTTGTATGTGTGGCCACAAACACATGCGTTCTTGTGACCGTACCATCTGGGCTCTCCTTAATCTAAAAAGAAAACAAACTCTTAAGCATATAACAATATTCTGGTAAATCCAGAAGTTGTTAGTAACAATAGAAAATACCAATTCCTCTTCGATTCTAGCACATCCAAGTCTACCAGATGTGTGTGGCAACTTCATGTGCTCCCTACATAATTTGCCCTTTTCTCGCTTAATTTTCTCTTCATCAGTCGAGCAAATTTCTATAAAGCTTTCCCAATCTTCTTTTTTTATGCGCTTTGGTATGTTTTCCATACATTTCGAATTGGTTGAATATCGATCATAAACCTTTGCGAAGTCACGTGTTTCCAATTTTTCCAAGATATGTTGGCTTTTAGCAAAACACCAACTTGGCGAGTAGGTGAAAGATCATAAACATCCTTCAACATAAAACAAGAAAAGATAAAAATAGCTTAAAACTTGTTAACAAAAGAGAGGACTAAACTCTTGAAATTAGGCAAAACAGATAGAAACACTTAGAATTTTCAGGTGGTATTACAAATTGCTAAGACTAAATGCTAAAACCAACACTTCGAATTTTCAACACTGAACTGACACTTAGAATTACAAGAGGCAGTGGGTAAGGTGGATACATTCTATGGGAATATGGCTTCAAGAGCTTTATAGTCTTCCAAGCATTTTCAAGTGTCTTTTGCTTCACGGCGGGAATATGGCTCTTAACATGCTTAGGAGACCTGAGTCGTCCCAAGAAAGTGAAGGGACCCTAGACAAGTTCAGTACTCCCTCTGTCAGGGAAATGAAGTTCAAAAACAGAGGACAAAAATTTATTACTCTCCCTCATATGGAAACAGGGGAGAATATAACAAGCAGTAGCTGCTCGTTCATTGAATGGAGATACAGTTAAAGTGGCTAATGTAAGAAGACAAGGTTAGAAGAAACAATGCAATCTTAACTTTTTCCACTCTTTATCATCTCATTTCGTTCTATACATAACGGGGTACTTGCTTTCTAAGTGAAGAAACAAATCATTTGTGCTGGCCAAATAGTTTTTTTCTTCTTTGTCTGAAAATTAGATACTCTTTAAAGTTTTGACTTAGAACTCAAAAAATACTTGCCAACAATCTGATTGCACTTCACAAAATGCAGTCTTGTAGTTTGGTTTTCAAACTTCTCTTCATTTTTTCATTCGTAGTCTGTGACAAATACCTTAGCTCAAACCAAAACTTGCTTTCGGAAGTGGACGAAACTACTTCTTCTCGACTTCAAAGCCAAAATCCTAAAAGACACAAATGTGGTGTTCTCTCGTCATGGGTTGGCGGTGATTGTTGTGCGAGGAGATTGGGAGGGCATTGAGTGTAATCCCAAGACAGGGGAGAATAGTAGCGTTACAGTTACAAGTACCCTCGAGATAAAAGCGTGCCCTTTACATGAAGGGCACATTGTCACCTTTATTGGGTGAACGGTTCAGTTCTGGAGGCATTAGTCACAAGTGGAATGAAACAAATTGGAGGAAGCATTCCTGAAACTTTGTCAAAGCTAGTCCACCTCACTCAACTTGTCCTTTGAGGACAACATTCTTGAAGGATCCATACCTTCAAGTCTAGGTCAGTTGGCTTCACTTAAGACCCTCTCATTAGGTGTCAACCATTTGAAAGGATATATTCCTTCAAGTTTAGGGAACTTGACATTTATTGATCTCTCAAATAACCAGTTTTCAGGACAGATATCGAGTTAACTATGAAGCCATAACCAACTAACCAAAAAGTTAAGAAAATTTGACTAATGAGACGTTGTGTGTTTCGCAATTATAAACCACCAAAAATTTCAGTGCTTCAGCGTATGTTGATACACAATTATTCGATAACCCATATCACAGAACACTCTAACTAGACTCCGATCCTTGAGCGGTTTTTATTTTAATTTCTTCACTCTAAGTGTAGTCTAGCTTGCCTAGTATTTGCTCGAATCCTAGTATCCATCAGATAGTGTTCATGGGTAAGGCTATATATGAAATAACCTTCATTCAGAATGATGATGCTAAGGAGGGAGTACACAAGCAGAAGGAAATAAATGCCAGTAAGTGGGAAAATAGAGAAACGAGGGTTCAAAATCTAAACACTAATGGGACGTTACAAGGATCAGTGGGGGGATGTGCTGCA
Source organism: Coptis chinensis (assembly GCF_015680905.1). Taxonomy (NCBI): domain Eukaryota; kingdom Viridiplantae; phylum Streptophyta; class Magnoliopsida; order Ranunculales; family Ranunculaceae; genus Coptis; species Coptis chinensis. Next base: position 123,913,522 of record NC_141458.1, on the reverse strand, counting down.
ACACTACGCAATGACACAGGTGAGGTTATAGCAGCCAACAATGGCTCGTCAGTTGAACTGCGAGCAGTGGCACATGGTATGGGCATGGCATTGAGACATGGCAGCAAGGAAATTATAGTATAAACTGATTCCTTGGCCGTAGATGCATTCAACACAGAAGAATGTGTTTAGAAATGTACTTAGAGGGGGGAAAAATAAAAATAAAATAAGAGTATAATGTACTTACTGTTACTCTCTTAAAAACGTGTTTCTTGATATCCTCTGGCACAGTAGGCCAGTCAGCGTAAGTAGGTGCACAATACATTCTAGCCATTTTGCCTATAAAGGTGACAAATTGAGTAGAACCAGGACCAACAGGTAGCCCATTATAATTGAACCGAACTTGCTTCTTTGGACCTAAAGATTTCAATATCTTAGATTACACAACAAAACAAAAGCAATAACAACTAAACATTTATGAAAATAAATCAATATCATAGTCACCTGTATGTTGTTCCTCGATTTCTTCGGAGTCACTAGGTTCAAAGTCAAGTTGATAATCACTAGGTTGATCAGATCCGGTTTGCGACATAACTGATTCAAATCTAAATAATGAGTTCACCAAATTCTAGACATAATGTAAGTAATGAATTCACCAAACGCAAACTGATTTCAAACAAGAACATCATGCCATTCAAGATTAGATATATTCAAAAAGCTCGACTTTACGAAAATAGAAATAAAATGCAATATATAAGTGTCACACCAAATCAAAGAGCGGACACAAATTAATTAAAAAAAATGCAATATCCAAATCAGCGGAAAAAAAAAGAGTTACAATTGTGTGCACTAATCTGATTTCACTTTACTATCCACTAAACTTCAACACCATCAATATCACCCATTAAAGCAGATGCTAAACCATCTGAGTTTACCATTGCTTCAAAGACTAAGGGGTCTTCATAAACATCCACATCATGGTTCAATATCTTAGGAGCATGCAAGACGACATGCCAATTATCTCTACTAAGATCCTTGCAATAGAAAACTTGAGCGGCTTCAGAAGCAAGAATGAATGGTTCATCATCCTCATTCATATTTCTTTGGCACCTACTCAAATTAACATATACCAGATTTGTATATGGATCAACAACGCATCCATTTCTTTTATCTTCAATACGCACCCAATCACAAAAGAACACTACTTGTTTAAACTTATGGTAATCTAACTCAAGTATCTGCCTAATGATTCCATAATAAGTGGCTTCATCTTCCACTAAATTTTTGTCTTTGGCACTTGCTCTGAAATTAGTAAAAGTCTTCATTGAGACACCACTATTTTGGGTTGTTGAGTTAAACCACGAATCATCATTACAACAAAAACATATCCATTTCTTTGCGTAGGGAATTATATGACTTTGCAATAAAGGATGACCCATCGACAAGCATCTTGAATTTAGACTCTTTTTCTTTCTCAAGTTGTTTCCTTAGCCAAGGAATATACTCCATCTCCTTTTCTGATGATGCAATGACCCTACGACTTTTACCCCTAGATTTGAAGCTTTGGAGGTATGTTTCATACTTCTGTAATTGTAAACAATGTACATTTATTATTAAAATGTAGAAAGACATAATAAATGAAATTGAAGCATAAGTGGTATCTAATTTTACCTTTCCCACTCAACATTTTTACTTGACTTTCTCAAAACCCATTTGCGTGCTTCTTTGGTATTGCAAACTTCGAGTAAGTAGTCCTTCCCTTTTTATCAATAGGGTAGCCACACTCAGTTTTATCATCCAAGGCAGCCTTTTCTTCTTGCTTATGTATTTCTCTTTTTGCTTGACGGGATATATTCCATGCAGTATTTCATTGCTTCATCCATAAGGTATTGTTGACAATACACCCTTTCCGGAAATTTTGGGTTCCCTACGTCACGATTTGTATGTTTTCATCATCTGTGGTGTGTAATTAATCAATGTAAATATACACAAAAACTAATGAATAACATAATTAGTTTTGAAGTAACATTGACCTCTCAAATGGATACATCCAGCGATATCTAACTAGTCCGCAAATTTGAGCCTCTTCCGCCAAATGCAAAACAAGGTGTGTCATGGACACAAAAAGATGATGCGGGGAAATACTTTTCAAACACACATAGTGACTCCACAACACGCTGTCCCATTTTTTCAAGTTCAGCACGACAAATAACCTTCGAACACAAGACATTAAAGAACAAAGAAAATTGTCGAATAGCTGCATGCAACGGCTTATGTTTCTTGAACGCATGCATCAACAACACTGGCAATAAGTGCTGTAACAAGATGTGATAATCATGTGACTTTAGACTCTTCAATTGAAAATCATCTAAGTTCACATTATGTTTCCAATTTGCACTATATCCGATTGGAACCTTCAATTGGTACAAAGTTCTACAAATCAAGGGATCTCGAGCGGGGAAAGACAATAAGGAGCCTTAGCATACGATAACCTCCCATTAATTTTCACAGGCCACAACTTCTTTTTGATCTTCATAGCCTTTAGATCTTTCGTCTTTGCCATACCATCCTTCGACTTACTAGTGTTCATGATTAAAGAAAAGAGATTATCTGCAACATTTTTTTCAACGTGCATCACGTCTACATTATGTGGAATAGGAAGATGCTGTAGTAAATGTGAGAAGAGTATTAGTATATGCAAAATATAATTGCAATACTAGTAACTAGTAGCAGGACATGCTTGATAAAAGACTGGTCAACTAGTCTTGCTGCAACCATTTATTTTAATATCAAAAGAGCATAATACAGAAACAAGGGTGAGGCCTAAAGACAGAGACTTGGCATTGCTACCCTAAAGACCTACAAGTCTGATCAACTGCCAATGGGTGAGGCCAACAATAAGGAAATGGATATGAAAGTACTACCAGAAAATCCAAAGGGAAGGTGATATTTTATTTTTTTAGTGGCAACAAGAAGTCTAAGGATGGTACCGGCAACAAGAAAAAGCCTAAAAACAGGAAGAAGTTCAAGGATATGGTGGCAGCAAGAAGAAGTTCATGGATGTGGTCAACAATAAATTACAGTGCTATTACATAGAGCATTGAAAAGAAAGGGTAATAAATACCTCCCGGTAATCGGTTTAAAGAAGATGGAATCCTTCAACCAACCGGTCAACTTAACCTCGTTTGACCCCTCTTCCTCTTTTTACCATTCACCTTACCGTATACATAAGGAATTTTGCTCATTTTTGCTTCACTACTGAACCAACCAAACGGCGAGGATGCTCTCCATGTTCTTCCTTCCTATTAAATTGGGATTTCTGTGTTCTGAAAGGATGGTTTTTGTTTTTCAGAAATTTCCTACACCCCATGTAAGAAAATTTCTTCCCATTTGTTAACCATTTCGACTCTATCCCTTCACTACAAACTGGGCAAGCGTACCTTCCTGCTGTTCTACGTCCTGAAATATGACCATATGCTGGAAGATCGTGAATAGTCCACAATAAAATTGCTCTCATGTTGAAAGTCTTCTTACTGCAAGAATCATAAGTTTCAGCCCCCTTGGACCACAAGTTTATGAGTTCTTCAATAAGCGGCTGCAAATAAACATCAATTTCATCTCCTGGATTACTTGGAATCAATAGTGTTAGCATTACAAACTCTTTGCACATGCACAAGGATGGAGGAAGATTGTACGGGACGATCATTACAGGCCAACAACTATGAATGCTATTGTTGTTACCAAATGGATTAAATCCATCTGTTGCAAGCCCTAATCGAATATTACGTGGCTCAGCAGCGAAATCGCTCCACCGATAATTAACAGACTTCCAACAAGAAGAATCTATTGGGTGTCGCATATGACTTTGGTTTGGAACTGATTTTGCATGTCATGTCATATTCTCAGCAAGCCACGGCACACTATACATCTTTTGCAACCTTTCTGTTAAAGGAAAATATCTTAGCTTCTTCATTGGCAAAGGTTTAGCCCTTGGCTTGGATTCATCAGCTGGCTTCCATCTGCTCGCACCACATGTGGGACAACTAACTCTATTTTCATTTTCCTTCCCCCAGTATAAAATACAATCATTTGGACATGCATGGATAACCTCACACTTCATACGCAATGCCTTTATCATACTTTTAGCACTATCCGTTTTAACAGCCAATGTACTCTTATCCGGCAGAATCCTCTTTAAGAATCAAAGAATGGCGTGTGAAACTATTATTGGACCACCGATGTCTAGACTTCATCCCCAATAGCTCAATTGTCGCTGGCAACTTTGAATGTTCACCTTCACATGAAGGATACAAGGGTTGTAATGCATCTTCCATCAATTTCTTGAACCGAACATCCTCATGTATATTGATTTGAATATTATCTAGCGAAATATCACCATCAGGAGCATCATCTTCATCTTGATTCTCATCCACCTCATCCAGACATGCATTCAAGTTATTAGGTTGACTATGCCCAACTGTATCGTTCACCATCTCCACCATTCTTGGAAGCATCTCTTCATTACCGACACAAGTTGAGGTACTAGCAACAGTAACATTGACATTTTTTCTGGAAGAACGCTCTCCATGTTGAACCCATGATGTGTAAGAGCTTGTTATACCCTTACGAATCAAATGGTAAAAAATATCTTCAGCTGATCTCTTCTCTTGGTTACTGCAGTCAATACAAAGACAACAGTACCAATCAATTTTTCTCCCCAAACTATTTTGGGTAAATTTAATGAATGAACGAGCACCTTCAATGTATTCCGTAGATAACGTCGGTGCCTTCATCCATGCCTTGCTTGGCACTTTCGTAGATATCTTTTACAACAAAAAAAAATCAATACAAATACCACTTGCATATCAAATAAAGTGTCATACTAACTAACTAATACAACTTGCAGCACACACGCACAAACGAGTAATATTACATCACCAAGAACATACTAATTAAATTAAACTTGTGGTAGTGAAAGCCATATAATCAAAATTTTCATGAGTCGATATGCAACTAAGTTTTTTTACTATGTTTATGCCCCCGACTCTCTAAATTCGTAGTTCTGCCCCTACATTAGACAATCACCACACGAATAACATTTTCGACAAACCAACACCCCTCACCATATTGAATAAAACATAGTTTATAAAAAAAATTGATATAATTGATAGACAACACCCTCAACACGACAAACCAACATCTTCACCAAGAAGTGCATCCAATTAAAGGATGAAAACTTCCATTACTCGATAAAAGCGAATGGTGAAAACTCAATTTTAACAACAATAATTTACTCAAATTTTTGATAAAGCAATAAAAGTCACAACGTTATACAATATTAATTCGCAGTAACAATAGCATATCAATAACAACGATAATGATATGTGTTTCATTTCTTAAAACAAATAAGTCTTTTTAAACAAAGAAAAAAAACACACAAACATTTAGGAGATGCAAACTAACTAAAATTCGATCAAAACTAGCTGTAGTAGTGTATATGCAAAACGACCAATTTAAAAAGTTAGAGTTTTGACGCAACCCATTACAAGAATGGGAAAAAAAACAAGGGTTATGATACCTAGATAACTAGATAACTAGAGTAGTAGAACGTATCTTCTCCATCAATCTCTCCCTTATTGAATTAACAAGCCACAATGATGTTTGGTATTCCTCCTTATAATTCGTCTACCAATAGCAATGGCACTAGTAAGTTTCTTGTATATTTATTATGTTTCTTTCTTAGCTTGTGTTACTTTGTTTCTTGATATTGTGCATGCATGTATAAGGTTCAACTTCATAATGCCTAGTTTTATTTCTTTCTGTGTATTTTTGCATACGTTATTTTGACAGCAGTGTTGGCGCAATCATCGCCAACTACCGGTGACATTGTTTTTCAATATCCTACTGCGCCAGCAATTAACCAATTAAGTTAATGCCATTCTAGCCAACACCTATATATTAATTTATTTATTTTTTTCCCTCTATTCAGACTGAGAATATATATTTACTTGTAGCACATAACTTTATTTAAACATGCCGTACGGTCGTGCATTGTGTCACATAATAAGTTCATCAATTTCGTACTGTACTTAGATTGTTATTTCACAATTATATCATTGGTGTTACAGTACATGGAAAAATATATGGTTTTCTATTATTTTAATCCAAAAATAAAACTTGACTGTGTCACACCTAACAGTTCAGAATATAAATTTCATATTATAGTTATATATTTTACCATTGTTAGATGTAAATTAGAAGAGTCATGTGAGTTTTAGAGAATGGGCGGATTATGACTTTCAAAGGGTAGAGCACAAACTTGAAAACAGACTTCATGAGAAAGATGCATCATCCCAATACACTAATTAAAGAAAAAGTAACATCTTTTCTAAATAAAAGAAACAAACCGGTGAAATTGAAGCTTGCTGAATTTGTTAGCTTTGGCGGAAGTTGTTTGAAGTTGCTGTAGAGATGAAATTGTTGGCTTTGGCGCGAGGCTTGCAAATGGAGTCGTGAAGTAGCTGCTGCTTGTGAGGTATGGAAGGAGATTGTATATGACGGTGAGTTTTTGGTTGAGTTTTAACAAAATAGAAACCGAAAGAGAGAAAATTGGAAAAGAGCGAAAATTTTGGGGGGAAGGTATTCGCACTTCGACTGAGATTTCGGGGAAAATTTTCTTTACGAGCGTGGATCATCAATTTTTTGTTTGACGGTTATGGACCATCAATTTAATAAAAATCCCGTCAAATATATTCTTGACTATTAGTACCCGTCAATTCCTATCCGGACCAGGAGTAAAAAAAATCATGTTTTCACCTAGTGAACCATATGAATTTTCATCATACCTCTTATTCCCCAATCCTCTCCAAAAGTATTTTGCGTGAACTAATATTGACTTTTAGAGTCTCTAATAATATCATACTCTACTATCATTAACTGGTGGTCCCAATTAGGGTTATAATTCACACTATCGTTGCCCTCATAGATCTCACAGTGGTAGTTATCATGATGGATGTCCAAAGAATCCACGGCGACTAAAACGGGCCATTTTGAACAGCAAGTATAATTCTCAACACTGAAGGAGAGTAGTAAACATAGTCATTGATTAAAACCCTCGATTTCAACATATTTTTTTGATGACCACAGAGATACTTATTAAGTTGCACCCAAGCTAAATTGTTGGAAAGACGAGTAAGTTGATCTTTTTAACATTAGTCATTTTCATAATATTGCCAAATGTAATTGTCGAGACGGTGCTTATATATCTTGATTATTCATCCTCATTTCAATTCTTATGTTGTTGAAGAAGTTAAACATGTTAGTGTGTACGAATATGGCTAAATTCGTATAAATTTATTCATTCAAAATAAGTACCGGCGTGTTTCTATGTCAAAACAATCACTTCTATATACTAATTGATTATCCATTTTGTTTTTCTTCACAATTAGCATTAAAATTATTTAATTTATATGGACGAAACCATTAGATAAAATCATCTTAATGAGTTGTTAAATATCAACTCAAAATAAGTACCGGTGTGTTTCTATGTCAAAACAATCACTTCTATATGCCAATTGATTCCCCATTTTGTTTTTCTTCACAATTAACATTAAAATTCTTTATATAGACGGAACCATTAGGTAAAATCATCTTAATGAGTTGTTAAAGATCAACTCAAAATTAAATAAGTACCGTGTGTGTCTATGTCAAAACAATCACTTCTATATATGCCAATTGATTATCCATTTTGTTTTTCTTCACAATTAACATTAAAATTCTTTATATAGACGGAACCATTAGATAAAATCATCTTAACGAGTTGTTAAAGATCAACTCAAAATAAGCACCAGTGTGTTTCTATGTCAAAACAATCACTTCTATATGCCAATTGATTCTCCATTTTGTTTTTCTTCACAATTAGCATTAAAATTCTTTATATGGACGGAACCATCAGGTAAAATCATCTTAACGAGTTGTTAAAGATCAACTCAAAATAAGTACCGGTGTGTTTTTATGTCAAAACAATCAATTCTATGTGCCAATTGATTATTTATTTTGTTTTTCTTCACAATTAGCATTAAAATTCTTTATATGGACAGAAACCATTGGGTAAAATCATCTTAACGAGTTGTTAAAGATTAACGGGTGCCTAGTCAACAATATATATTGATATTACACCAAGACCGTTATTTGGTAACACAAGATTAGTATTTCACTGCTTAGTATCATCTATTTCATAAAATTTTATATTAAAATTATTATATTCAAACTAATTTTGCAATTATTAGTTATGCTTAGAAAGGATTCCATACACCCCATTATGTAACATTAAAATTTTTACATGAGAGAGCAATTAAATCTATGGCAGTGAACTTCAAACTTTCAATTTTTGCCATTATATATGGTTAGGGAGGGAGTTGGCTCTGCATTTCGATTGTCCCTTCTCCTAGCGTAACCTGCTAGATGGACTACCGGCTTACATAGTGCAAGCAATTTCATTTAGAGTTTCAAATCAAACCAATTATAAAACATTTTTAAAAGTTCTACAACTAATAATTCTACAAGAAACATAAATTTGTGAGGGGGCCATAAATCTACTGGGGATAAAGGCACGGAGGAACCTCTTCCAAAGTGTATAATTGTGAACTCGCTCAAGTTTAAATTTTAATAATGGTTGATCAGCAGGAAAAACAAATAAAATATATAGTAACACAATAGTACTTTTTTAGCAGCATCAATGAGTATATATAACAAAAAAAAAACCCATAAATATCAAAATGCTAAAAAAATCTCAAATCAATGATTCCCTCACGCGCCTCAACGTGTGAAAATATCTCACGCGTGTCACGTGATCAATGAAGAAACACTCAAAAAGAAAAAACTGTTAAAACTGTTAAAACCTTTTCTTCGGTTTCACACTTTGACTGATCACAGCCCAAGAAAGAGGTAATCTTGAAACGATATATTGTTTTAAATTTAATTACAGATGTTAAAGAGAAAAGAAGAAGACGGGTTTGAAGTTGGTGAAGGGAGAAAGAAGAATTATTATGGCAAGGAAAAGAAAATGATGGCATTTCATTTAGCAAGTATACCGAAACCGCAAGACGAGTTTAATATCTTTGTTAATAATTCGAATCAGCCGTTTGAACATGTTTGGTTGCAGAGGACTGATGATGGAACTAGACCTGTTCATCCTTTGGTATGCATTGATTTACAGTTTTACTATAGACTATTTTACATGCTGTCAGTTACTTTGGAGTCTTGAATTGTTTTTGGCTAAAAAAAATGAGAGAGATGTTGTTTCAAGATAAAAAACATTTTTTTTGACATATAGATAAAAAGCTACGTTTAGGATATATCACATACAATGTGTTTGTGTTTCTCTGGTGGTTGTTTCTTGAGGAATTATATTTGTTGTATTTCGTGCTTTGTGATAAACAGTTCATCTTTATATGCAGGAAAAACTATCTGGGTCGGATTTTGTTGATAAAAATGTGGGATCAATTGAGCCAGTAAAATCACTTCCTTTGGAGAATACTCCATTCAAGCTTGTGGAAGAAGTCAGAGAATTAAAGCACTTAGCCGCTAAGTTACGCTCTGTGGATGAGTTTGCGGTACTTACTTACATTAAGATGATTAACAGTTAGCTAGCTTTGTGTTATTTATCTTTATAGTTAAAAGTAACGGGGACACATTTAACCTCTGGGATGTGGAGTTTAGTATCTGCTTTGTCCAGAATTTAGTCAGATTGGAAGTCTATATTATCCATCAAGGAACCTCATCCTAGTTGATAGTATTTTCCTTAAGAGCGTCAATGTAAATTGAGCTTGTGAGAAGCCTTTATGATGATTTTATCCGAGGAAACCATTGAAGTCAGTACATGCCTAAATAATTATGAGTGTAAAGGAGACTGTACTTCCCAAATAATTTGCCCGTTAGCACGTTATTCAATGTAATATAGCTCGTGACGGTTTTGTTCAGTTTGATGTTGGTCATACGGTAGTTCAAAAGATAAATTTTAGTTTTAAGATCACGATTGAAATGACCTTTTCTTGCATTATTCACTTTAGTCATCTTGTTTGGTATAGGTTGATTTGGAGCATAATCAATACCGATCCTTTCAAGGACTGACCTGCTTGATGCAAATTTCTACTAGAACGGAGGATTATGTCATAGATACACTAAAACTTCGTGTTCATATTGGCCCATACCTCAGGGACGTCTTTAAAGACCCCTCTAAAAGGAAGGTTAAATCTCTTTACTTTTGCCTGTCCTTTACTTGTATCTGTGGTATGGTTACACTTACCTGACTTGTAATGTATACACTTTTATATTAGGTCATGCATGGAGCAGATCGTGATATAGTGTGGCTTCAACGAGATTTTGGTATATATGTCTGCAATTTGTTCGACACTCACCAGGTTTTTCCTTGCACCGAATTATAGAAAAAGAATATTTTTTCTAATATCAACATTGTTTTTAGAACATAAATACTCGGTTCAGATGGTGGGGTGGTTGAGAGGTGTTCTAACATTGTACACCTTATCGTGGCATTCATTTGATTACTAGCTATTCATACTTTTTAAAAGTTCGCCCTCGTTGTTAAAATTGCATGTGTTACCCATACCAAATGTTTTTCAATATTGTCTGTCTGAATATTTTCATTTTGGTATATGTTTTTCCTCATCTAGGTGCCCCTCATGGTCAATTTTATTACTCATGGCCTTCTTCGCACATGACTTTGTTGAATTGTAAATGCACGTGAAGTAGTGGTTTCCATGGGCATTTAATTGCCGACTTCATTTAAATGCTTAGTCAAATAAATCATGTTTCACAAGCCCAACATCAGAGTAAAGGCGTAAGCACTAGTGAAAGAAACATTGTGTCTGCTCACCTGGACAGGCTTACCTGTATAGACGTCCATTCTTAGGGTTTAACAATTACATTTAGCAATGACTTGCACATATGATCTGTATTGACTGCATGAATTGCCGACGATTGCTTTTATGTTTTAGTTCTTCATTTCTATTTCCTTATCACGCTTTTCGTAGTGCGATTTGTTCACACACTGTAGTACCGAAATAGGATGCACCTTCACTTGGTTTACATGTAAATTCAAAGACTAGATCCATTATCTTACCTATTTGAGTCTCCAGTTGTTTTGTTTTGTACGGAGTGAGATCATTCAAGCAGTACATTAGTTACACGGGAAAGCGATACCTTTATGGCTTGTTAACATTGTCCTTTGTCATTTGCAAAAGATATGCCTGGTCACATGCTTCATGGCTAGTCATGTGTAATAGGCAACCCTTGTATTCAACTGATTCTGTTTCTTGTCATCGACGTCCTCCTAATCGTTCTTATTTGTATCTGAGTTGCTATTCTGCTTACTTTATGACCAAAAGGAACATGTTCTCATGTGTGCTTTTGGGACTTTGGACATTTCCCCCCTCTTTATAAAACGAAAATTCTGAATAATCTTGGGAATGATATTGATTGGCTTGTTGGATCCATAGGCCTCAAGGGTGTTGGATTTGGAGAGAAACAGCCTAGAGTATCTTCTACTTTACTTTTGTGGAGTTATTGTTAACAAAGAGTAAGTTATTTTCTGTCATGGGCATGCTTTAGGAGATTCCTTTTCCTGTTAACTTTCTGCATTCTGTTTCTCTAATACATCATGCAAATTTTGTAAAATTGACAAGATATACTTCTTGCAGTTACCAGAATGCTGATTGGAGGCTGCGGCCTCTTCCTGATGATATGCTCAAGTAATAACCTCAAATGTGCTTTATGATGTATTTTCTCTAGTTTTGTTTGGTTGCCTACGTGCTCATTTTAGAGATCACTAATAAGTAGTCATCAATCTTGACAGATATGCTAGGGAAGATACCCATTATCTGTTGTACATGTATGATCTAATGAGAAGACGACTGTTTTCAGCATCTATTGGTTCTAAAGAGGGTAATGATCTTCTGTTAGAGGTATAGTCTTTGTAGACCTTGTGCTTCATTTATTAGTAAAGAATATGTGCAGGTTACTTGCCTTTGGTATGCTTTTGTTGTTTGGGGTGATTATCCTCTTGTCTTCAAAATTGTAGTCGCGTTCAATTCCTCCTGGGTATAGAACACACTGTTTTAATCATGTTAGGATTACATAGAAATAGTAATGGATAAACTTGCCACATGGTGATAGTAGTAATGGCTTCGCTAACTATATGAATCAATGATCTAAAACTCTGATAGTAATAGGAAACTTTCAAATTTTAATGATCAAAAAGACAATTCACAAGATATTGAGTAATATAAGTGACCCCACATTTTATTTGCGGATTTATCTTCTGAAAGACTGAAACATCAGCCTTATGTCTTACTTGTAAGTGGTAGATCCTGTTCATTTAAACATTTTATCTTTATATCCATTTTCTTGTTTTATTGATTTTGAAATTCTTTGATGTGTGATCTTATGAACTACTAAAAGTTGTCGTCTTTCTTTGCAAATAAGCTTTATTTCTGTGTATAGTTTTGTTAGTTGAATCAATGATAGATTTCCTTTCCTTTCCAAGAAATTACACAGACATGCATACAATTTTTCCGCTAAAATTTAGATGTACCAGAATTTTCTTCTGTATATGAATTTTTGCATGTCATTAAATTTCCTTGTGCCTTACAGGTCTATAGGCAGTTATGACGATGCTTGCAACTTTATGAGAAAGAGCTCCTGACAAATATGTCATATCTTTACATATATGGGTATGTTGCTCTTAGTTCCTAAGTGTAATCTGTAAGTTAAGCATGGAAATGATCAGGATTTGTTGTGGTTAATGTTTCATCCTTATTGCTTATTTAAATACTCATTTTTCAGACTGTATTATTTTGTAATTTTGATGACAGGGTACAAGAGGCCAATTTCAGTTAAGCACCAACTTTCTATTGTTGCTGTAAGTTTTAAACTTCCTTATCTCGTTATTGTGCCTGTAAAACACGAGGAATAAGTTGTAGTTGGATTCAGACAGTAGGTCGGAAGAATATATCCTACCTGTCGACATATACTAGAACTTGTGCTCAGGGATCAATGTGGAACTGGAAAAGTGAATAAACTGTTAGGCCCAGGTGGATGAATTTCGATGCTAGGTGTTTGCAAATGATATTAGGGATATCTTAAGGAAGTTGCTTTTATCTGGCGTATTTTTCATATAGGGTGATATTGCAGGGGCTTTGTGAATGGAGAGACGCTGTTGCCCGTGCAGAGGATGAAAGTACTGGCTACATATTGCCGAACAAAACTATACTTGAGATTGGTATTGGGAAATTCATGCAATCTGTCGATAATTCCATCCATACTAATTTTAAATTAATTATGATCAGTACTTAACTTACTTCCATTTTTCCATGCTTTTAGCCAGGCAAATGCCGGTAACTGTTAGCAAGCTGCGGAGATTGGTGAAATCAAAGCACCCATATGTTGAGGTCAATCTTGACTCTATTGTTGACATAATCAAGAGTTCAATTCGGAATGGCGCTGCTTTCGAATCTGTTGCGCAACAACTGCAGGAGAGGCGCCAAGAAATAGTAAGATAAGATATAATTAGTAACTGAATATCATTGAGCATCCTTCATGGACTGTCTTGTTAATACTGCCCAAATTGTCCCCCAACATTGTTATCTGGGTGTTCAGATAGTGGAGGTCCTCTTACATGTGATCCACATAGCACAAATCACAATGTAGGAAGGTTTCTGCTAGATTTATCTGTTGTTTGGAGAACCTAATGACTGAACGCTCCAGATGGGTGTCTTCGGTGAATAGCATTTGAATTTATGGCAGAGTACGTGTAGGATGACAGCACTTCTTTTCCCTTGATTTTTGTGTGTAATGGCTAATAATCTGTTTATCCCATATGTAGGTGACTGAGCATAATGTAGAATTGACTTCTACTGTGTTATCTCAGCCAGAGAAAGTTGATGGTGTCGGTGGTAATAGAGCAAATGAGAAGACAATTAAATGTTTGTCAACTTCTGGCTGTGTCAAGGAAGAAAATTCAAAACTTGAGGGAGGAACAGTCCAACGTAGCAGAGCACGTGAAGGAAGCTATTTGACGCTATCTCATGAAGGTGGAGAAAACAAGAATGATCAGGTTGCTCTTCTTGCAGAAGTTCAGGTCGAAAGCATTAGCATTTCGGGACAAGAAAGAGAGAAGGCGGAATCATATTCTGCAAAAGCTGTATGTTAAGAACTCCAGCAATTGATACATATGGCACTCTTCTGTTTTCTCTTGGTGACATGGTGTGGGTTAGCTTAGTTGTCTTAATCTTTGCAGGTTTCGGGAGCAACAGTGGAAGTGCTAAATGAGACCAGCCATGTACCTGGAAGAGAGTACTTAGACTCAGAGTTGAAGTTTGATGCCGTTTCCAAAGTGAGTTTTTCTTTCTTTCCTCCAAAAGTCAGAAATGAAAAAGTTAGTGCAGGAATGCTTCTACATTTGGCAGTTATGGATTCAAATAATCAAGCTTGTGGAGTTTCTACTTCCTGTTAGGTATTGTGGAGCACCGTTATAAGTTTACACTCATCATAAACACACACACACACACACACACACCCCAAACAAATAAATAAATACAGAAAAGATACAGAGTCAAATGAGTTTGCATTTTGTGTATACTGTATAGTCCATTGTTTTCAGTTTGTACTTTGACTGAGGAAAAAAAATGATCCATCATTTTCATTATCTCTTCCTCCCTTTTTGGATCTAAGAACAGCTGAGTGGACGAGTGGCTGATTACACTCTTTTATTTCTCGATAAATGATTGATCTGTCATCCAAATTTTGTCGTACCTGCTTGCATTTAAGTTTCACTTAAGCTCTAAGAGGTGACCTCTAATTAAACAGTCAAAATCAAGAGAGTGGTTGGGCATTCTTAATAGTGATTGTTGTTTCAGTTTTTTGTCTTTCATATTGCTCTTCATAGGGGTTCTTCTTCATATCCTGTCTTGGAATAAGAAAAACTTGTTTCAGGGCAAGGTGGAGCAGATTAAATCCTCAGTCTTTCCATGCAACTTATCTATGAGCAATAGTGAACAGTTGAAACCACTTGGAATAAACAACCAGGAAATTCCTTCCCCAAAAATATCCAATGCCATGCCAACTGGGATCTCCAACTTAGAAGATATGGCCTCATTGGGAGCTGATCTTGCTGACCAGGAACCGCTGCAGAGTTTCCCTGCTGCTGTCAATAGCTGTTTCAGTCGCAGGCATGATGCTGACGCTAGAGGGTCTGCACTCAATGCAGGGGAGCACACTGTATCTCTCTCCACCTTATCCACCAGGTTTTTGAAGTCCTTTAAGTTGAATAGAGAGACGAGGAAGACCAGACAAGTGGATGATGATTCACAATTGAGAGCATTTGATTGTTCAGCAGCAACGAAGCAGACAAGAGTGAAGCTAAGCCAAGAGGAAGAAATGCTAACAGAGGGCAATCAAGGTTTTAAGAGCTTACTGAGTTTGAGAGAGGGGTGTAACGGTTCAATCATCAGCCGGTTCCGTAAAGATGAAGTGACAAAGGATTTTCAGCAAGCAAAAGAGTATCAGACATTTCTGCATGCTGGGAACCAGTCGTTTGGTTGACCCTGAACTGCATGTGGTGTGCTGACCTCGTGTGGCTATGCTCACTGAAACAAAAAATGGAAAAAGTCAAAACAAAAATTAAAATAAAGAATAATCATCTGGGAAACCAAATCTATTACTGTGCAATACAAGCAGCTATTGTACTGCGCAAGAACCACCATATATACCAAAATATGACTAGACGTCTAGACCATATCGTGGTCGTTAGTGTGTGAGTTGGTTGTAACTTAAGATGGCTAAGCCAATTTTAATGCATTGATATAAAGCTCCAACAATAGTGAATATCTTGATAATCAGGGAATCAGTACTGTGCATATGTTCCGTAAGTAAGTACCCAACCATAGTAGGAGACGGAACAAATTTTTAGCTCTACGCCTTTACCAAGGAAAAAAAGGAAAGTAAAGAAAGCAAGTAGGTCTTCTGTATTACCGGTTGGAATCTCTGATTTTTAATGTTAATCAAGTGACTGAGCGAATGTTTTTGGGAGGGGTGGGGTAGTTAGGTTGGTTTGTGTCTGGCTATTCTCATCTATCTCTCTCCACTAAATCCTAACTCTCTCTCTTTTCCCACCCAACCCATCTCTCTCTCTCTTCTCCACTTTCTGCTCAGGCTCCCACTGCTTAGCAGTTATCTAGTATTAGCTTCTTATAATTAACTAATTCCATTGTGTACTAAATTCGCATCGCAAGTTGCAACAGACAAGGGTAAAAAAAAAATTTGTGCCCACGTTTCAATTTATCCAAAATTCTATAGCAAACGAATGTTTTGAACCGAATTTGTGAACACACTGACGTGACACTCATCAGACAGGAGATGCATGTGTATTGGTCAAAAAAGTACTGAAAATCAAGGTCTCTCTGCTTGCCACGTCAGTGTGTTCACAAATTCGGTTCAAAAGTGTGAGTTGCTGTAGAAACACTCTCAATTTATTACCGGAGCAAATTAGACAGATATTTGGTGTGTTTTTTCGCTTTCCCTCCTCAGACTCCACCTCAAATTTCCCTCCAATAAAAACCATTTTTCGATTCCTTTGAAATCTCTCTCTCTGTTTCTAGGGTTTCGCTTCAAAAACTCTTTCCATTCATTTCTCCCTTCACATTCTCACCATGTCAACCAGGTACTTCTCTCTCTCTCTCTCTCTTGGAAAAGAAAATTTATTTGCAAGGTTATAACTTTTCTGCACATTTATCATGATTTTAGTATGCAAATTGAGCTTGAAATTCAATTACTGCCATATTTGTTGTACAACTGACTCTGTGATGATTCCTTTACAAAACATTTAAGCTTTAGACTACAAAGACTAAAGATTTTTAGTTTAAGCTGTTTATTTATTGGTAATTGGTAATGCATACATGCATGTGGCCCGAGGCCATATAACTGCATTGTAACACTACTTCTTTTGAGTTTCTTGTACTAATATTGCTTGAGTGGAAAACTTTGTACTAATAACTTTCGGTCGGTTGTATTAATATTAGTAACGTGATATAGATGCTCCTGCTACAAACCTTGAACAAAATTTTAACATCAGGGTAAAATGAGTCCCTTTACAATAGGATAATGAGACACCAAGGCCCTGCTGAAAGACGGCGATGGAACTCTGTTTATCTGTAGTGAGTTCCTTCTTAGAGAGAGTCACTATGACACTATTCTATAAATCAACCATCTCATTCGCACATTGGCAAATATGTGTTTCAGTTGCATGAAAGTTTCGTTGTGTAATGTCACAATTACTAATTCATTCCTTTTTCGTGCTTTTACTGTTTAGATTGTTGTTATTCTCTTACTTTTTCAGAGATTTATTTCTGTAATGTTTATATCTTTTACATCAAGTGTTTAAGTATTTAGGCTTCTGCATAATCCAAGAAGAATGGTTCCAATATGCTACAAAATCTCTTAAGAGTTGGCTTGGAGGGCTAAAGTGACATTTCCGCTTTATGTGTGCAGTCGGCATCCAGAAGTTCTGTGGGCACAGCGCTCTGAAAAGGTCTACCTCACCATTGCTTTACCCGATGCAAAGAATGTCTCTGTGAAAAGTGGCTCAAGGGTTGTTTAGTTTCTTGGCCATGGGAGCACAAGGTGAATCTTTTGACTTCAGTCTGGCACTTTATGGGACAACAGATCCTGAGGTATGCATGCTGACACTCTTTACTTAAAGTCATAGATTGGATTAGGTTTTAGTTTTCCCATGCCTTCATTTCCCTTCTCCACCAACCACTCCACACATCAACCGTCACACCTTGAAAAGTAAACGAAAAAAAGATTTTGCAGGGATGGGATTTGTGGTGGGAGACTGAGTGATGGAAAAATCCTCTATATAGAAATGTCAAATGAGGGATTTGATCCCCATCCCTCAACACACACACACACTATAGATAAAAGGAAAGAAGAAAAGAAAAGGAAAACGTAAAGCTTTCTGAATAGCTTTACGTTTCACTTCTCCTACTCAATATAGAAATGTCATGCGGGCACCCTTTGTAGAAAGGAAATGTGGGAGTATTTCACTTCTCTTACTCAATGCCTGGGAATATTCTTCTGCCTTCTCTATCAAGAGAGAATCACAGCTGGGGAGGCAGCTATGTTAGTTTGTTGGTTTCAAAAGGTTCCACCCCCACCCACCCAGTTTTACTTTATATATCTCCCTCTCTTTTTAATGATGTCTGATTTGTTCTGGTGCAGGGATGTAAGGTAAGTGTTGGGTCAAGAAACATTATTTGCTCAATACAGAAAGAGCAGAAAGGTTGGTGGAATAGACTCCTTAAGTCAGATGAAAAACCTGCTCCATACATCAAGGTTGATTGGAACAAATGGTGTGACGAGGATGAGGAAGAGTCACTCAACTGTAAGATAATTTGGCATGTCTTAAATGTTGAACTTATGTCCTGTAAAACTTTATTTTGGTTTTCAATAAATAAAAATATAACTTGGTATTAGTTCTTAAAGTTAATATAATCTCTTCCCCTCTCTCTCTCGCTCTCTGCCCCGTCTCTGTTGTCTTCTTTTGACACAGATACATATCTGTCTTTGCCATGGATACGGATTGTCTGACACGGCGAAATCTCAAAAATTGAGGTATATCACACCCAATATGTGTCGGTGTATAAGTGCCTTCTAGCTTAGTTGGTAAAACCTTTGGGTGATGATACTAGAGGTCTGGGGTTCGAACCCCGTTATACACTATTGAGTTATTGATCTCTTTAAAAATAGGTTTGCCCACACATTTTTGTAGGTGCTGATTAGCAAAGTCGGTAAAATCTTTGGGTATTGATCTCTTTAAAAATAGGTTTGCCCACACATTTTTGTAGGTGCTGATTAGCAAAGTCGGTAAAATCTTTGGGTAATGATACCAGGTCTGGGGCTCGAACCCCGCCAACATCAAAGAGTTACTGATCTCATTTAAAACAGGCTTGCCAATAAAAAATAAAAATAAAAATAATGTGTCAGTGTGTGTCCAACACGGATGCGTGGATATGTATCCAACATAGATTATTTTTGAAATATGGTGTGTCCATGTAACATAGGTTGTCTTTGTCCTTTTTGTTTGCTCTTGTTTATCCCCCCCCCCACACACACACACACACACACACACACACACAAAATAATAAATAATAAATAATAATAATAATAATAGTAGATTACATGTATTTGATATGTGCTACAGTAGATCTTCAATTCAAGCATTAGTGTATATTTCTATTTTCTGAAATCTATACTGTTGTTACAATACATTCATTGATTGTTTACTCTTTTTCATTCTTGTTATCTTTCAGCAGTTAGCAATTTCATACATGAAATTTCAATATCAAGTTATCAAGTGCTCAATAAACATCAAGTTGATACCTAACAGACTCTTTTTTTGTTACAGCTGATCTCTTCTGAAGATGATGGTGCTGCAGTAAGTTGATGCTCCTTCCTATTTATTGCACTTTTTTTTTATATGTCTGCTGCATGTTATATCTCTTTATGTTTATAATCATGCAGGATAATGGTGAAGATGAGAGCAGCGACGAGGAAGGAATGTTGTGTGAGTTTAGCTTCTTTTTCAACTTTCTGTGTCTGTTACTGGGTGATGTTTTCTTAGGGTCTATGACTTCTTTCTCAGTTTCCTTGCTATTTGTCTCTTTTCTCTTCTGGAAGTATTTGGATTGGGTTTTGGGACTTGAATTTCAAACCAATAGCCACTTGCAAACTTGCGTCTATTAATAGTCAATTACTGACATTGTTAACTAGACAATCAGTCTGTTACGTGCAGGGCCGTCTTTGAGATTGTGGGGGCCCTAGGGGAGTTTTTAAAATCGGGCCTTTATAAAACCCAAAATATCTAGTGAAAAATCATATGCATATTGTTTATAAGTAAATAAGTAATTGTAAGGCACTTTGAACATCAAAATGAGAGTGATCTACTAGTTATAACCTTATACTTTCTTTATTCCAGCCCAAGTTCGACTCTAGATAGAGGCATTTTTCACAAATTAAACACAAAACTGAGCCTAGTATAGTATTGGTCGCACCAAGTGGAGGTCTTTTCAGTGGGCTATTTCGTGGGGGCCCTAGGCGGCTGCCTATGCTGCCTACGCCTCAGAGCTGGCCCTGGTTACGTGTCAAATAGCAGTTACCAAGGATGTTGACCCTTCTTTTTTATATATAATGTAATGACCATCACTAGCAGAAAATGAAGATCTTCTATAATTATCACACCAATTTAGTCTAGCTTGAGGTTTCCTTAATCCATTTGTTTGAAAAAAGTTCATAGATACTTTGACACTTTTTATGAGAAAATATTCTATTTTGTTTATAAAGAAAATTAAGGCATTTATAATTTTTAAGCATGCTATTTTGGGGTAATGCTTCAGTTAATTCTTCCTATGGATAACGAGCAGTTATATTCTTGCATTTTATTCTGATAATGAATCAATACTTGCAGACCTCCCCGACTTGGAGAAGGCTAGAGGGAAGTGATAAACTGATGCTGACATAAGAAACTCGGTTACTTATCATGGGAGGCATATCTCTGTGAATAAGTCAGACGCAGGGTGAACATGTTTGTACCTGGTTTTGTAAAATATCTGACTCATCCTAGTTCACTGTACACCATGTTTCGACTTAGAGACTTCAATAGTTAAATTGTCCCCAAACTCCAGTTAGTAGCTTCTGGATCTTGTTTAAGGTGTTGGGGATCTGAAATGTAGACTTAATCATTTACAGGTTTACTTCTTTAATGCTTGTAGAGTTGTAGTTATTCAACATTGATGCTGTTAATCTGTTATCAGTTCCAGGATTTAGGATAAAAAAGATTAGGAAACAAAACGTACTCAAAATACATCTCTCAACCGTTTGAGGTCAAGGGAGCGTTTAGCTGGCCCTTATTGCCTGCTACTTCTGTAGACAAAAGCAAATTAGGGCTGTCAAATGATACCTGTCACCATTCCTGTTTTTGGCTCAGTTTTCTAGTACTGAAGAAATTACTGAGTTCAAACTGTAATCCAAGAAGACCAAAACTGTAGTGTCATTTTGGTTGAGCATATCAGATTAAATGTTGACATCAGTTGCAGAGCCCGAATGGCTTATATCAGCTTTGTTTGTTGAATCAAGCACCGGTACACCCTGCACACCCTAGAAAAATTATTTACTTATTTAGGTTACAGTTTATTTTGTTGCCTACAATCCACACTGAACCACTAGATATCCTAGGTCAAATATCATTAGTAAGACACCTTTTTCATTAAGTATCATTTTAATTAGCACAAAACGCAATGTCTTGATGGATAATGTACTGTGGTCACAGCAAGAATGAGATTTTAGTTGCTCAGGGCAAAGTTCAGCAACTCAGCATCTACATAAAGTGGTGACAATGCACTGTTCAATTTGTGACGTTGATGCTATGATCTGAATTCTGAACTTAGACCGACAAAATTATGTCTTTAAAAGTTACTATCCAAGATGTGAATTGGAGTTCTCATGAAGAAGATGGACTCATATACACAGTAAATACCGTACCAATGCACCTTATTCAGAATTTAACAGCTGAGTCCAGTAAAAACATCTCTTATCAGTTCACTTATCCATATTCGGTAGTATGCTACAATATAATTAAGTCTGTCGACATGCTGAGATCACCAAGGAACTTGCAGGCTCATCCGCTCATGTAGAAGACAGAGGATACAGAAAATACAGAAAGCGCTGAACCAACTTTTCTAATGTGTGTGTTTTCTATGATTCTATCTACCCTACACTATGGTGTCTTGTCTTCAGTCTGTACAGGAATGGCTGGAATTGAGTCCCACCACTCCTTTAGGCGTCTTTGGCTTCTGTCACTTTCAGCATTCTTGCCACGCTTCATGGCATTCGTGATAAAAAATATATACTACTGAGGTCATTATGATGATCTTCAATGGGACAACTGCTAAAAAGATTGCAAGCCCAATCATTACTAACATCACCATATCTGTGTGCTGCAATCATAAATACCAGGAAAAAAGATAATTATGCCTGAGCAAACCACAGCTAATTCATACCAAAGGAAGTGATAAAATCGTCTCAATCTACAAACCACAGTCAATCAGTCAATCCTAATGATACTAAAATAGTTTAACTGCTAGAGTGCTAGTGTTGTACTTGAGCAATTGCACGCGAATATTGTGGTTTTGATACTAACAAAACAATAAAGAAAGAAAACAAATCCAAACAAGTGGCCACAATGAAATGCAGCAGAGAGAAGACAGCAAACAGATGGAAATTACCTTGGGCGCCAAGGTTTTTGGTTTAGCTGTTGATATATGACATGTTAGATAGAAATGTGATGGTTCAAAAATTAGATAAGTATTAGTCGATATCTATGTTTAATTTAGTGTAGTTTTTTTACTAATAAAGACTTAATAAATATGATCAGAAGGACTTGATATTATGAGAAACTGACATGTTAAAACTTGTATTCTTGCTATTGTGATTTAAACTTGTCCATGCGAGTTATTAATTGAATGTGATGCATAGTATCATGATACAACTCTAGGATCATACGTAATGTGTCGTCTTTCGTTTCTTCATTATTCTTTTCAGCTTAAAACTTTCTCATGTGCTATCCTCTTTGCATTTACTGAAGCATACATAACCCATCTCCAGTTTCCAAATTTTAGTGTTGGCCATTAATCGATTTATGATAGCAATTGAGAGTTGAGTACTCAATACGTGCTGCACCTGAAGGTTTGCATCTAGTTTTTTGTAATTAAAATGGAGAACCTGGTCTTACAAGTGAATGTCATTTACAATATGGGGATTGTATATTATCTTAAATTCTTTCTGCCTGTTGCAATTTTTTTAAATGTAGGAGGCTCTAAAGTGGGTAACAGACCAACCTGCTTGGAAGAGGTCTGAAGGCAGAGACCACATACTTCCAGTTCATCACCCTTGGTCTTTCAAGTCCGTACGCAGATTTATGAACTCCACAGGGAATTGGTGAGAAGTTTCCGCATGTTTGTTTGATCCAACTAAAGTTTAAATGCCTACTTACATATCTTTTCCTTACAGAAGTTAATATTTGAGAATATGCAGGTACAAGCCTGGTGAAGTTTGGCTTGAAAGGGATCTCATTCTTCCTTATGTCGCCAATGTTGAAGTCTGTGATGCCATATGTTTGTCAACAACTGAATCTAAGAGAGACACACTGCTCTTCTTTCGTGGGAGGCTGAAAAGAAATGCTGTGAGAATTTCCCCGGAATAATTTTGAGATTTTGTTATTCTTGTTATTGTAAATGCAAGGTTTTGACTTTTGTGAGTAATAAAAATTTATTTGGTAACATATTCTCCTTTCAACTCAAATGGAATTAGGACGATAGTAAAGTTAGTTGTCCTAAACGCTGTGAGAAGGCATTCCTCTATTTGCTCAAAGCTGTAGAGGGCGTGGTTTTGTGCAACATGGATTGTGTGCGGAATGACCATTAGTGTGTAAACCCAATTTCTGCCTATATAGGTCGCCGAAAAACAAGTCATGTCTAACTTGCTGTCTAGGTTGCATGTAAGACAATAATTTATTGTAGGAACGAATATTTGGGGTCAGCTGAGCTGTTATGTATTGTTTTCTGCTCGAAATCAAGAACTTTTGATAACTCATGGGTCCTCAGTTGCATCAACATCCCATATAATTTGGGTGGTCCGGTTGACATCATTCCTTTAAATTTATCAGGTCGTCTTCAAGATTAGAAATTCTGAATTTTTTTGGAGCATATAAGCTGCCTTAAATGAAAGGGACATGGATTTAGAATTTCTGTTAAGGTCCTTTTGGTGCATAAGAAATTCATTGGGGGTAATCTATGATTTTGAATCAAGGTTAAAACCTTATGAGCCTTGTTGTGTGAAATTGAGGTTATGGCCTTGTATGTTGAGATCTAGGCCTCGGGTACATTGCCAAGTATAAAACCGTGAGACTGTCCATATCCTGGCCTTGATGCTTTCTTTTTTATCTTTTTATGCACTTGCTGTTTGATTTGTCCAATAGTGAGACATTTTTTTACCTGTATGCAGATAGCTCTATTTGTTTCTTCCAGCGATGCCATACAGCCAGGTTGGCTTCTGACATTTTTCAAGAGTGTAAGTCGTGGGAACATCAAAAAAATGAGAGCCAACCTTGCCAAGGTATGTGTTTTGTGGGAGTGTTTGATACTGCAGTGTCTCTACTTTCATGTTAATTGGTTGGATTTCTGCTTTCCCATTGTACAGAACAACTCCACTTCGTACGTGGAAAAGCTGAACCAACAAAGTCGTGGAATTCACATTTTTATTATTAATTTGGAAGTGTATTTTGTGCTCTTTCTGTGTAAGCCAGTTCCAGTAGGATGGCTTT
Source organism: Coptis chinensis (assembly GCF_015680905.1). Lineage (NCBI taxonomy): Eukaryota > Viridiplantae > Streptophyta > Magnoliopsida > Ranunculales > Ranunculaceae > Coptis > Coptis chinensis. Next base: position 123,889,092 of record NC_141458.1, on the reverse strand, counting down.
AATTTAGACCAAACTTTACTGATTAGATATGTTCTCAAATTTTCAGTACTCCAAGCATTTTCTATATTCCAGTCCAGCTCAGCCTCTGGGTCCTGAAGATTTAGCTTGGAGAATGGTTCGTGATTCTATCTTTTTTTACCAATATTTTTGTCAGTTTTTTGCTAGGTTGTGTATTTGTGCCTGTTGAGTGCTGACAAAAATAGTAGGGTTGGGTGGATACTGATAAAGTGATAAGTAATATTATAGGAGTGTAAGGTGATATCTGAACATCATCATATCCATCATAAGTTGAGTATTTGGTCAATGCCGGTGGTTTTTTCCTCTTGATTAGAAACTTCTAATGCAGAACATGTTCCATTAAGTAGTTTTGAAACGTGGTTTGTTGAGTCATGTTCAAGCTAATATCTGTTTCTCCCAGTTGTTATTAAGATCCATAAAGTCATGTAAACATGTTTTTATCATTATGGCAAAGTAATAAGACGAGGAGACATCCCATAGAATAAACATTTTCGTAAAGTCATTTCTTCTTTACTTTCTGTTTGTTTTTGTGCAGAGTTTTATACATAAATAGTACTTTTTCACTTTGTAACAGATTGCTGGCAAGTTGTCAAGCATCAAAATGATGTCCGTCGATCTCAGCGTGTGGTAAGAGAGTCAAGAAGTCTCTGCACATGTGAATGCAAGCAAGCGAATATTACAAGTCTATTGTGATTGCTGGAGCATTGGTGTGCAGTGTGCTGCATATGCTTACACTGGTCATGTACATGTTTCCATATATCACGTCGATGTTCGGGATGTGCCATTATTTAGTTTGCTGTGCCCTTGTATTTCTAAAGATTGGTACATATTATGTATTACAATGGATTTACAAGATCTACCTTTTGATATTAATTCAAAGTTGCTAAATTGATAGGATAGAATGCTTAATTAAAGATCCGTTTTGTTCCAAGTGATTAGTAATTCCTACAACAAATGTTGTTCCATTTATAAAGTGATTCTGATATCCTTAAACTCAGAAGCACAATTCACTGCCTGTTGCCTTAGGTCGAACACATAGCAAAGCTTGATAGATAAGAATTGTCACTACGAGTTCCAGGCGCATCCATCATGGTACTTGCTATTTTTCTGTTCGCTGTAGTTCCAATACTTTTGGATGAGTACTGTACAAGTATGATTGCGCTTTCGTGTACCCCCATCAGAATTGCTTGCGTTTATATTGGTGAGTTTAATGTCTATTGCTAATTTGCTACTGTGTGTTTTAATTGCTGGCTCGAAGCTGTTTGGTTTGGACGTTTATGCATTTGCTGAATATATAAGTCTTGAGTGGGATTTGAGTGGGTACTGTGTGTTTTAAGATGTTGAAGAGCGGCACGACCCATGGTGCCTTGAGGGCTCGCTTCTCCTCTCGCAAGAAGTTACAAACCATCTACCACTACCTCTTGATGCAAAAATAAGCTCACTAATCACAAATGGAAAATGGAACTAGCTAGTTCACACATTACCAGAGGGAGAAGTCAAAAGTCAAATTCTTGCTCTGAAATAAATGTCCATTTGCCAGAAGATAGAGTGATATGGATGTCATCTCCATCAGGTGTGTTCACTTCCAAAGCAGCTTATAATGACCTTAGAAAGAAAAGAAGAAGTCTCAACTGGTGCAAGATGGTGTGGGGAAAACTGGTGTTGCCGAAGCATTCTTTCAACGGATGGCAATTGTAGCTTATCTACTCAAGATCGATTAAGGCATAAGAAAGTTTTGAATTCTTCTTCGTGCTGTTTCTGCTATTGTGAGAGAGAAAACTCAAAACATTTGTTTTTTGACTGTCATTTCTCTTCAAATGTCTGGGCAAGAGTGAAGCAAGCTTTGGGATTGGGAAACAATGTGAAGAGTTCAAATGAAGAATGGTGCTGCATTATCAATCACTGCAGAAAACAATCTCCCAAAGCTGAAGCCTACAGAGCATATGTGAATGCAACTATAGGCTATCTTTGGTTAGAAAGGAATAGTAGAAGATTTCAAAATCACTCAGTAACATGGCAAAATCTTGCTAACACCATTCTGCACGACATGAAACTCTATCTCAGCATCAAGATAGACTCAGTACTTGATACCGTGGAGATCAAAGCTTTTACTCACATGACTCGATATACAAGTTAAGTACAAGAACAAGACTCCTCTTCTCTGTAAATGGAAATTGCCACCCCGGGTTCATTAAACTCAATACAGACAGATATGTAGCTGACCAATGAGTTGGCTATGGTGGCTTAACGATTGATTAAGAAGGAAATGTGATATTCACATACTCAGAGGGAGGATATCGAAGGTCAGTTCTTTTTCAAGAGCTGAAAGCAATAGAGGTTGGTCTCACCATGTGTCAGGAAAATGACCTAAATAAAATACAAGTTTGCTCAGATTCCCTACATGCAATTCAGATCCTGAATGGTAAAGAGAGAGCCCCATGGTATTGCATGAACATCGTAGGTTCTATACTTAAGCTTGTAACTCATTTTCTTGAGGTCAGATTTTGTCATGTCTACAGGGAAGTGAACAGTAGTACTGACTACTTAGCTAGCCTATCTTCTTCTGCTAAAGAGCAATGTACATGTAATATCCCCCTCTAGATTCTACACTATCAGAGATTGTAGCCACTGATGTAAGAGGGAAGGTTTATCTCAGATTCTAATGCAGGTAAAAGGGTCAGCCAAACCCGATTAATACTTCACAAAAAAAAAGATGTTGAAGAGTGGGGATCGGCCATCCTGACTATATGTTTACTTCCGCAAATCAAACACTAATGATTTAATTTTCCGCGTTCTCGATCTTATAGTTCAAACTTTAAAGGCAACAAATTGTGGCCAATGATTCATAGGAGAATTGAAAATAGTAGTAAGAATCCACTGAAAAGCATGGTTCCTGCAGCTAATTATGTCCTTAATGCCCGAGCTATTCTCCTAACAGGTTGTACATTAATTTGTATGTCACGTTAATCACATTATATATGTAAGATTTTGAATCAACGTTCTGAAACGTATCGTTCATATATACTTACACTTGGTTCTCTAAACAAAGAAGGCCTACCATTGTAAAACGAGATTTTGTTTGAACTTATTATGCAAGTCACTTCTGTATTTTGATTAAGTTGGTAGAACAAAAAATGCTTAATGTTAGTATGATACTACTGAAGCGAGCATACTTTATTTTGATTTCAGTGAATCGTACTGTAGATTAGTGTTGATTGTATTGTATCGAAAGTGCTGAAGTCATTGATATTATAATATGCAAAGTCCGAGTTGAGTTAGGATCAGTGTCACGCAATCAGGGACAAACTCTCTTGGCATGATGTTCAGCCCAAGCATTGCTACTCATATGGCACAGTTATTATCATCACTGCATGTCATTGCATATTTTGTTCTGAAGTGTATATTGGAGAAAACGGACATCTATTCAGAGTTGCCATGGCTGCAGGCACCGTGCTAGGAATCAGGTCCATGAATGGATAGATGTGAGTTTGAATGATATTCTTGTTCCTGTTGAAGCCTTCACCTCCACAGCATGTTCCGAGACCTCATCAAACATGACCAAGATTTGATATTGATCGTGTTCCTGCAACTCAGCAAGCCGGAGCCAATGTTTTCAACGAAAATCTGCACTCCTACAACTGGGCATGCATCACACTACCTGAGAAGGGCAGACCATTTTCAGAGTGTAAGAGTTCTTAACTGACCAGAATGTAATCTCAGTTCTATATATCCATAAAACTGAATCATACATGACTACCGGATACAGATGAGATTTGTGGACTTAAAAGTGCCATCGCAGTTCAAACCTCTTGTCAACTCGATGATGTTCCCGTCCTTGTCCTTCTCAATTTCTAAGATTATTTTATTTTATTTTATTAGCAAGTCTTTTTAAAATGAGATCGGCAACTCTTTGATGTTGGCGGGGTTCGAGCCCCAAACCTCTGGTATCATCACCCAAAAGGTTTTACCAACTTAGCTAGTCGGCACCTATAATTTCAAAGAGCATTGTATTGCCCCAATCAATCAACGTAATTTTGTCGCCTACACAGGGGCGGCTCAAGATAATCAGGGGCCTAAGCAAAGTTCGAATAGGAAATCTTCTATTATTAATATATATTAATAAAAATTGTTACATTGTTTTTATTTTTTTTTCTTACAACATCTTATTGATTTGTTTAGCTTATTTCATATGATCCCAACTTTTTCTTTTTGTCTTTCTTGAATAGTCTTCACACAAACTTGAAACTTCAATTGATTTATTTAACAAAAAATTGCAAATAAAGAGAGAATGTAGAATAATTATACACCAAATAAAACAAATATAGAAAGAAAGAAAGATTATAGGGAAAAACCATAAAAGGCAAAAATATAATATAAGTAAGATTGAATTGTTGGCGTTATATATACTTGATTATTTGTTATAGGGTGATGAAGAACTTTAATAAGTTATGGAAGCGTGCTACTTTTTGTTGGAGAAGGCGATGGAACCGAAGGAGTTTAAGTGTTTAACACTACTTTAACAAATAAAAATTGTTATATTTTTTTTAATTTTTTTTCTCACAACATCTTATTGATTTGTATACATTATTTCATATGATCCCAACTTTTTCTTTTTTCTTTTTTGAATAGTCTTCGCACAAAGTTGAAACTTTAATAGATTTATTTAACAAAGAATTGCAAATAGAGAGAGAGAATGCAGAATAATTTTACACAAAATAAAACAAATATAAAAAGAAAAAAGAGATTATAGGGAAAAATCATAGAAGACAAAAAAATGATATAGGTAAGATTGAATTGTTGGTGTTATACTTAATTATTTGTTATGGGGGTGATGAAGAACTTTAATTAGTTATGGAAGTGTGTTATTTTCTGTTGGAGAAGGCGAGGGAACCGAAGGAGTTTAAGTATTTAACACTACTTTAACAAATAAAAATTGTTACATCTTTTTTTTTTTTTTTTTTTTTTCTCACAACATATTATTGATTTGTTTACGTTATTTCATATGATCCAAACATTATCTTTTTTCTTTCTTGAATAGTCTTCGCACAAATTTGAAACTTCAATAGATTTATTTAACAAAAAATTGCGAATATAGAGAGAGAGAATGCAAAATAATTCTACACCAAATAAAACAAAGAGAGAGAGAGAGAGAGAGAGAGAGAGAGAGAGAGAGAGAGAGAGAGAGAGAGAGAGAGAGAGAGAGAGAGAGAGAGTTGTTGGCGTATATATACTTGATTATTTGTCATAGGGTGATGAAGAACTTTAATTAGTTATGGAGGTGTGCTATTTTTTGTTAGAGAAGGCGAGAGAACTGAAGCAGTTTAAGTGTTTAACACTACTTTAACGTGATTTTATGGTTTCCAATTTGCCAATATAAAAACGTTTAACCAACAGTTAAAAATAAATGAAAAACAATAGTGGGTTTTGGTTTTAATTTTTTGATTTATTTCCGCACTAATAAATCAATAGTGGGCAATGACTGGATTATATTGTTGGGGGGCCTTGGGCTACGGGGCCCTAAGCGGAGGCCTACTTTGCTGTATGGTTGAGCCGGCCCTGCGCCTACAGATAAAGAAGATGCACCATTATAGTCCGACGAAATTCTCCCTGCATAAGTCGTAGATTTTGATCCAGCACCTTCGAAAATTCCGTGTCTTGGAAGCTGACATACAACTGGTTCACTATGACCATTCATCAGGTTCAACAACACACGTTTTTCTTCAAGGATAGTAGTATGCCTGGGGCATTCAGGATGGATCATCTCCTTATTAATGGTCCACAATCTCTCCCACTGTTTCTCCCACTCCACAAGATTGAGTTTCTTTGATGCCCCCTACAAAACCAAGAAAAATATACATTATTACAAGTTTGAACTAATTTTCAGGAAGATGATCCAACATTAACAATATTCACTAAATGTAAACTATGTGCAACAAATAATTAGATCAATACAGTTCGAGAAAGTTAAGCATAGTTGTATATAGCATGGACTTTCTCTTAAACGGACATGTTATATAGTGTCTTGCACAGCTTATGTAGTGTCGTCCGTTAAACAAGTTAATAAACGTAAATTAAAAAGTTGTTCAAGACACTATATAAACTGCCCACGAACATCTCCGAAGAAAAAAATAGTTTATTTACATTATGACACCCGCCACTTGTATTTCCAGTGCAAAACATGGTTATTCAAGTAGTGACTTGCAATAGCAGGACGAAAAAGTACGTATGCGCAGAAGCGCTGTTCTCAGAAATTTGTATGTCTCTCACTTTTATGATAGAATTACTCATAAGGGGTGCCATTACGTTATGGACAAAGGTTCTAGTTTTAGACTTTTAGTGCAATCTCATTTAAAGATTGAAGGATTGGTAGTTTAAATGTTTGACTATATATGTGAAGTGTTAATAGCGAATATCTTAGAAGGCAACAAAATGAATTAACTTCACCTAAAAACAAAGCAATGGCACATTGTCACCCCAATAAATTTTGAATGTTTATAAAATTTAAATTTTCCAAATAAGTAGGATAATTGTTGGAAGAGGGTGAACATGTAGACATCTGAATGAAGGGTGAACGAACCTTTAAGCTTACACGATTAATTTTGACAGTATATGGGACGAATGATTCGGTTCCAAGTATTCATATGTTGTAGGAGGAAAAAAAAGAGACTTCAATTCTCTCTGTTAGTCTATTTTGCAAGTTTCAAACCACCAATTCTAAAGGGCAAAATTGAGGACTAATAGTAGTGCTACTCTTTGAGTTGGCCATATTAAAGGGCAAAATTGCTTGCATTTGTTGGCCACAGCTTTCATGGGAAACAGAAAATTGTCACTTCAAAATATGTGTTTTGAATGAGTACATGTTAAAAGACTCGTGGACTCAATTATACACAATACGGTTAGGCTCACAATATTGTTTTTGGATAAGGTCGATAGGGTTCTCGCAGAACGGAATTTTTATATTACATCACAAACAATGCTTATGTGACGATAACACTGAATGTTATTGTGATCGAGAAAGTAAATTGTGCTTTTGCGATCATGCTACTGCCGAAATAAAGTATCTTCCTTTCGAACTACCTCAAATCGACGATTTGCAAGGTGTCCAGTACAAAGAGAGCCTAGTTTCAATAAATAAATAGCACAAATGTTGCATTTGTCAGCTAATAGGTGACTTGTATGGTATGCTGGTATGACTCCGTTCCATTCTTAAGCTCAATGCAATTATATTAGACACATTTTGTCAGAATTTCGACCAAATTGAAATAATAATATTTGTTTCCGATTCTTTAATTTTCAAGGTGTTAACAGGGCCCGCCCTGAATTTTGAGGGGCCCAAGGCGAGTTTCTTAAAATGGGCCTATATTATTGAGAAAAAAACAAGTCTTTTACACCAGGAGATGTGGGCCAATGTTTGAGTGGACTGTACTGCACATAATTTGACTGGATTGAACAACCTTGAGTCCTTTACATGTGGTCTAGTAAGTATAAAATTATACTTGGGGGCCTAAAATTTAACCAATAATTTGGGGGCCTAAGCGACGCCCTAGTTGGCTTTGCCACCGAGAGCGAGGCCAGGGTGTTATGCACTCTCGGCTTTCAAAATCCATTATCGTTTAATTATTCTAATAATTTGAAACTAATGAAAAAAAAAATCTTAAACCAAAGTCCTCTCCAATATTATTTTTTGAAAGTTAAGTAGTTGGGATTATAGGCTCCCCTGCTTCCATTAATATAAAGATCTATAATACACTTTCTCTTCCATATTTTCCCTTACAAGTTTAGAAAGAGTTTTACTAAGAGGGGAGAAAACAACATTACACAAAGATCTCGTATCCATACCAATAATATCAGAGAAAAGTGGTCTGCAACCATATTTGATTCTCTGTATATATGCTTAAACTCTATCACCTCAAACAATGGAATAAGACTCAAAATTGCTATAAAAATATTCAAGCAATACCAAGGTGGTTGTTCTGAACCTTTTATAGCTTGTATTGCTCTCATTGAATCTGACTCCACATTTACTCTTGAGTTCTCTCCATTATAAAAATTCACAAATAGGATTTAGGTAGAAACTTATAATTAAACAACGCTTCAATTAAAATTACAACAAAAAATACCAAACCATTGTCTCAACTGAAAATTTGTTACATCTCAAGGGAAAACAAAATATATTTTGTAATCAGACGCTAACGCTAACGCAAACCACAAACATCAATCAACATTCTTCAACATTAATTATGTCAAGACTTATCAACCATGTTTATTTTATGAACACACCCGATAAACAAACATGCAAATCGGGTCAGCATTATAAACAATGATGGTATGAGTAGCTCTAAAATATAAATCTTATTTATACATATATACACAATCAATAAGGCAGTTAGTTCTTCTACCGGGGCACCTTAATTTCCAACTAATCACATAACAATCATACATACAATAGTTAAGGCAGGTAGTTCCTCCACCGAGGCGCCTTAGATTCAAACTGTACTAGATCAACCATAACAAACCAGTAAGTTCTCCCTCATTTCTTTCACTCTCAATTCTTAAACAAGCATCAGACCTCAACCTAAACGAAAAAAAAAAAAAAAAAAAAAAAAAATCATAAAAGACTTGCGGCGCAACTTGTTGCACGCTTGTCATAATTATTTGTAAAACTCATTATCATTATTAATAAAATTACTTTAAATGTTAATCTTTTATATTTTTATCCACATGATATATATATATATATATATATATATATATATATATATATATATATATATATACATAGTAGTATCAATTAATGGCTTAAGTGCTTAAATAGTTAACTTCGTCAGTCCATATTAAATTTTTAGTAGTCAACGCACTTTAGTTTTGTGGATTGAAATAAATGCATAATTTTGTTAATCTTTATTGTTCAGACATTCTAAAAAAACAAAAAAACATAACATATTTTTTTTTTGGTGGGGTGGGGCGTACACATAATCTCTCACTCCCTGGCTTAGAATCCTGGCTCCGTCCATGCCAATTGGGGAAAGAATTTGTCGTGTTTTCTAAAGTAGTGTTGCTTGATGGACCTACACGACTGATAGTCTTTGCCATATGTACAAATGTTGCAAAGGTAGCCATGGCTGATGAAAGGGGTTTTGTTCTTGGTCAACTAAGAGTGGGTTTTGGTAATAAAAGAAATTAATATTTCGACATATCATCGTTTACGATAAATATCGATATTTAAAATATTGTCATTTTTTTTTATCATTAGGCCCACCACTAGTAGTATGATATATATTTATATTATTTATTCTCCACACCTAAACAAAGAGTATTTTTGATCAAGTGGTCAATACGTGCTTTGTTTTCCCCACAATTAAACCCGCCTCGCTTGTTTAAGAGCATTCCCAATGCAAACAATTTTGAGGGGAAATAACAACTTGTCGCCCTTATAAGCCAAAAACAATGGCCCAATGCAAGAGTGACAATCACAGTAGTTTTTTCATTAATTAAGTTACAATGAGAGTAACACTTGCTACTGAGATAGTTGTCGACTTGTGATATTCGAACATAACTTTTTATTCCGTCTCACATATTTTTCGATTTTTTTTTTGTTTTTTTTTGGATGAGATGTTTAATTCCGTCCGACGTGTTTTTTCGATATTTTTTTATTTTTTACATTCAAACGGAATAAACACACATTCCGTTCAAATTTTAAAGTCATGTTTGTATTAGGCAACTCCTAGTAGTTTCTCACCAAAAAAATAACTATGAGGGGAAATAGTAATATGTAGCGCCTATATAGAGGTAATAAGTTGTTGATTGCATTGTGAATGCTCTAATATTTTTTTTTCAAACATTTGGAGTTTACTAATTTATATTTGTCTATAGATTCTAAAATTCTACTACTACCGGCTAGGTGAAGTGGGAAATCCCTTGATGTGTAGAATGAGTGTTAACAATCTCTTATAACTCTTCTTTCTCCACATTTAAAGCTCAAAGTTAGGAAAGAGGAAAGGAGGGGACGCAACTGAATGATTCCATTTATTTTCTGGTTCTCCCATAGTTTGGGATTTTGGAATTATTGGAATTCTGACAAATCTAAAAACCGAAATCCACAATATTTCAACCCATGTTATATTTGGAATTTTAAAAATTTCAAAAATATCAATATTTCAACTCTAAACTGTTATTCATTTCTATCCTTCAGCGAGGAGAGCAGTTGGGACCAACTTGAAGCCACACATAATGTTGGGTTATTAATACAGTAAATAAGTGTGATACTGAATTATCCACCAAAAGAAAAAAAACCCAAAATCGCATAGAAACTCAGTGATCTAAACAAAAAGTTTCCGCCAAAGAGATTCTTTCATCTAAACATTTAGTCAATTATACAATGACATGTAACAGAAACAAAATAAATCACAAACCTTCAAAATAAAATGATAAATGAAAAAAGAAATGAAATTAAATCAAAACCTACTACCTCTAAGTTCATCATCATTTGCTGGCCAAAAGCATCATCTGGGTGAATCTGTTAGGCAGAATGAAAATATGAGCAATAGGTTGCAAAATAGCGTCACTACTAATAAAGCATTCTGTAGGAAGAAAAGAATGTTGAATAGAGAATATCAGGATGAACCTGCTCATAAATGAAAAATATTGCAGTGGAAAATGCTCTTGAAGCCCAGCTAACTATATTGCGAGTTGAATCTGGATCCAAGTATATTAGAACACATTCTGCAATTATGAATGTCGGTAAGCTGATGACAAAACAAACCCAGCTTTCTCAGTTATTCCCTTAATGTTTACTTAGACAACCCCAGGCCAAGAATATATTTATCCCAATAAACTCATATTCGTTCGATAGGAAAACGTTCTTCTCAATTTAGTCAAAAATATTTCTACCAAACCGCATAGTACAAATCGAAAAAGAAACTTCACTTGCGTAAACCTCTGCTTTACTATAGATAGTGAGAAACTGACAACCAAGAGGATAGATTCTTAGTTACCTTGGTTTGGTGATCATCTACATATTAAATCAAGGAGACTTGGAGTTGAATATGTGAAACAAAAATAATTCCATACACACCTTCGATCCAACTGAGCTAGATTTATGACATCATCTAACTTTGGTATTTCACGCAAATCAACCGGAAGAAGCTTGTAATGATCACTGAGTACCTCACCTTTCTCTGCACAATTACAACACAACATTCAGTGCATGAAGAATAGTATAACTCAATAGGATTAATTATCAAGTTACCATAAGACTACTAAGAAATGAATACCTTGATTATATTTTCAATTAGAACTATGATGTGATATAGGTTCTCTAGTTATAGATAGCATGATATGAGAAGCAGATGCAGCCCTATTAGTATCATGGTAAAGTTCAGAAACATATGCAAATGCACATGAATAGGGCAAAGGGGGAGTCTGAAAACAAAGTCACATTGCGAGCACACGAATGTTGTTTTCCTACATTTAATCTCAACGAGTATGCGAACCGTGCTACGCATGTGTTTTTTAAAATCTTTAAACCTGTCGCTCTAACATGTCTTTGATAGTACGATTTTTCGAATTCTAGTTATAATCTAAAAAATAATATAAAAACATTAGGAGATGTTGAATATAATTTGAGTAACGTGAATGAGGTTTTCTAAATTATTTTAAATAATATGAAGCTAATTCTAATTTAAATAAAGTGAGAGAGTTTTTGGTAAATTGTTTAAAAATGAGAGAGCTGATTAGAATAATTAAGGGAGGTGGTTCTAAAATCATAAAATAGAGAGATTACAAATACACAATTTGGTTGAGAAATTTTCCTCCTAAAGATACGCCTATTCGTATAGTGTAGAGATGAGATTAAATTTACAGTTATAATCTCAGACAGCAAAAAAATAGTTCCCTTTTCTGACTGTACTACACGAGATCTAAAACACTCCTGCTAGTCACCTACCAAACAAAAATGACAAGCCTAAACACATACACTGCTATGTGACCTATCTCTCGATAACATAAAACTACCAAATTGCCCTCTGACATGCAGCAAAAATGAGCTAGTAGTCCTAGACTCCTAGCACACTGATTACTAAACGAACAAGATATTACTGAATAGTTCAAATACCACACCTCTTTAAAATCCAGTTCCACATAGTGGTGTCAAATGGGCTGGGCCGGGCTGGCCCGGCCCTCAAACAAAAGCCCCTCATGCTTTGAGGGGGCGGTTTAAACCCTACCCTCATTTACTTCGGGGGATTAGGGTCGGGCCGGGCCAATACTTAAATCTGAAGTTTTACCCCCTCAACCCTCTCGAGAGGGCTTGAAGGGCCGGGCTTGAGGGCCAAACGTGAGGGCCGGATACTATGTTATACATTTGATTTACAAAATAAATTTAGAAATATTAGTTAAAAATGATAAAATCGAATGCACTTCACAATTAAACTTTCAAACTACTAAAAAAACTTGTTAAAGTTGTATTAGTCAATTAAGATCAATTAAATGCATTTCATAAAATATTATAATGAAATTATAAGGTTGACAAACTTAATAGATAAACGTTTTTTTAAGTGATTTTTAGTATATTAATGTTAAAATAAAATATATTGTAAATATTTTTATTAAAATATATGTAATAAATGTTGAGGGCCTAATGAGGGCCGGGCTTAAGGGAGGGCTTAAGTTTCGAAGTCTAGGCCCTTACCCTCCCCTCAAAAATGCCCAAAAAAATAATGTGAGGGCCTCATTTTGAGGACTTTTTTCGCCTATGGGCGGGTCAAGGGCGGGCTAAGGGTTTGAGGGCCATTTTGACACCCCTAGTTCCACATATAAATGAGGCGCAAATCCATCATCCTGTAACAAAAAAACATAACTACACATAAAATGCAATCGAAAAATAAGATGTGGTCTCGCCCAAATCGACATATATTCTCATCGGGGAGTTGACAAACAAGAATCGAAGAAGGTAGTATCGAAACCAGCTCCAATATCTATTTTCTTTGGCTTTCACATTTGAGAAATTGAAGCAGCATCTTCGGCAAAGCAGCCCAACGAGCGTAATACCCTTCAAAAAGCCATTTGCACAACCACGTCAATTTAGAAAAATATGGAATGTACAAATTTTAAATATATGGTTTGACATATACCTCGGTTAATTATCGGGGATCTTCTCACTGGCATTCTTACAAATAAATGGATGTAGTCATCTTTCATGTATTTCTTTTTCACACACGACCTGAAAATTGGTTACAAAAGGTTTGATTAGTAATAAAAAAATATTTTATTATTATTATTATTATTATAATAAAAAAATATTTTCATTCGGAATTCATTTCAGAAAGTAAATTCATGAGTCCGGTAAATTCATGAGTCCGATAACACATAATGCATGAAAATTGTGATATATAGTCCGGACTCCGGAGAACACATAACTTTCTGCCATAAGCCACAAACAAGAACAGAGTCTCAGTTCCTGATTTTATATATATAATAGATACAAAAAGTTTAGATGGATAAGATATTTGAGGAAATTGAATTCCTGGTCCTGCACGCGAATTTACAAATGTTGTCGTCGAAACCTTACGGATGTAAGGCACACGCGAACTTGCAGATATTGTCGTCGAAACCTTACCGATGTAAGGCAGTGGTGGCCCTGAGGCAAAGCGGTTGTTTTGGGCCACCAAACCAAAACTAAAAATAGGGGCCACACTATTATCGGGACAAAATAATAAACTTTATAATAAAGAGTTCAGTTAGTTGTCACTTATTTGGAACAAAAAATAAACCAAACATATTTAAGAAAAAAAATAAATATACGATTTCAATTAATCCCTCAATAGCTCAGAACCCAACTCTTTGTATTAAATTCTTTGCATTGGCAATATTTACCCTACTCGTTACAAACAATTAAAAAAAACAATAAACTAATTTACAATTAAAAAATCCAAACTTTTATCTATATCTAAAAAAAACAAATAAAACTCTTCTGTCAAATAACAAAATCACTCACAATTTCCGAAAACCCAACACCTTATTAAACTCTTTGGCAATACTTACCCCACTTCTACTCGTTACAAAAAATTTAAAAAAATAAATAAAAACACTAAACCAATTCACAATTAAAAAATCCAAACTTTTATTTATATCTAAAAAAACAAATAAAACTCATTTACCAAATAACAAAATCACTCACAATCCCCCAGAACCCAACTCCTTATTAAACTCTCTGACAATACTTATCCCACTCCTATTTGTTACAAAAAAAATTTTAAAAAAAACAAAAAACACTAAACCAACTCACAATTAAAAAATCCAAACTTTTATCTATATCTAAAAAAACAAATAAAACTCCTCAGCCAAATAACAAAATCACTCACAATCACCGAGAACTCAACTCCTTATTAAACTCTTTGGCAATACTGACCCCACTCGTTACAAACAATTAAAAAAAACAAAAAACACTAAACCAACTTACAATTAAAAAATCCAAACTACTTTTATCTATATCTAAAAAAACAAAAAAAACTTCTCTACCAAATAACAAAATCACTCACAATCCCCGAGAACCCAAATCCTTATTAAACTCTTTGGCAAAACTTACCCCACTCGTTACAAACAATTAAAAAAACAAAAAAAATATTAAACCAACTCACAATTAAAAAACCCAAAATTTTATCTATATCTAAAAAACAAATAAAACTCTTCTGTCAAATAACAAAATCACTTCACTCACTCTCTCTTGGATTATATTGAATAACACAAGTTTAAAAAAAAAAATTGATAATATTAACGCATATAGGGCCACATTCTATTGTCTTGCTTTAGGCCACAAAAATGTCAGGGCCAGCACTGATGTAAGGCACACGCAAAGTTACAGATGTTGTCGTCGAACACTTACATATGTTAGTCACACGTGAACTTACAGATATTGTCTTCCAAAAGTTACAAATGTAAAATGGGAAATGTTTCTACTTGTTAAATGTGGTTGATATTTAATCTAATGATGTTGCCATTATTGTATTTTATTTTGGTTGTATTTTATTAAATTTATGAAGTTTGCTCATGACATCTGAAACATGGATTCATACAAAACCCTGTCTCTTTTCCGCGATCACTGTAAAGAAAATAACATAAAAATGGTTTTAGGGTTAATAAACTTCTCACAGCCCCAATTCCATGCCGTAACCAGAAAGTACCAAATAAGAAGGGTAGTAATCAACTGTTCAATTGGAAGTGGTGGAGTCAATTTCAGTAAAATGGAAGAAAATGAGTTTACTTGTTCAGACCAGATAGAAGAATATGAGCGGAATAATGTCCAAACTCCCAAACCCAATCTTCATTGATATCCTATTACGGCTACCGATCAAGTCACTATGTCGCTGCTTGTTTTTAAGTAAAGCATGGTACCA
Organism: Coptis chinensis; assembly: GCF_015680905.1. Classification (NCBI taxonomy): domain Eukaryota; kingdom Viridiplantae; phylum Streptophyta; class Magnoliopsida; order Ranunculales; family Ranunculaceae; genus Coptis; species Coptis chinensis. The sequence goes on along the minus strand of NC_141458.1, from coordinate 123,873,682 downwards.
TACAATCAAACATCCAAGCTTTATCGAAATGTACCACGACAACAAAGTAATCAACAACAACAACAACAACAACAACAACAACAACAACAACACAACCCCTTGTTTTCTAATTCAAGATGGTAGAGATTTTCGTTTGATTGATAATGAAAGCTTGGATACTTTTGAAACCCCTATATTTTCTTATCCAGCAAAATCACCTAAGCGATTGTTTGATATCTGTTCTTGTAATGGCTTGGTCTTTTCAACGCGCCGCGGTTTCATTTATGATAAAGAACCTTACATCATATGTAATCCGATTACTGGTGACCACATTGTTCTACCTAAACCTCCATTGCATTGGATTAATCGTATTGTTTTTGGGTTTGGATTTGATCCAGTTTCTAAAGTCTTCAAGGTTATAAGGATAGTAGTTAAATTGATCGATAATATGAGGAATGACTCTAGAGAAGAAACAGCAACTGAGGTATATACTTTGGGCACAGACGAGTGGAGATCCCTAGGTAAAGTTCCTTTCTATTTTCCGCGTTACAGTAATAATAATTACGTGACAACAATGGCTCAGATATTTTGGTGAATGGAGCTTTACACTGGATAGGAAGCTTCTCAAACAGCATGACGGCTGAAGAAGTTATTTTGTTCAAGTAGGATATTGAGGAATTCCAAAATATTTTTCCAAGCCAAGTCCTAAAGATTTGCCTAGCATAGAAACCAAAAACAATCCCCCCGGCAATCACTTTTAAATTAGAAGAAAGGTAATATTATAGGTAGTGCTGTAAACTTTAACCAAAACTATTATCGCTTTTTATATTTATTGGAGTTAAAAGGAGAATATAATTATTTGTTGTTCATTTTGTGATTAATGAAGAGTATATTAGGATATGGGATTTTAAATGAAAAATTATGGAGTTGAATCATCTTGGACTAAAGGAATATGTTATCAGAATTACAGAGATGTCTTTGGATTATTGCCTTGTATACCCTATTCAAAAAGTTCAATTGATGAAAAGGAGAAATTCAACCAGTTCAATTCTATGTTCTTCTATGTTCTGACAGGCGGAACAGTTATCTAGCTTATTACAATACCAAAACAAAAACGTTTAGGTATACTGATACTGGTTCTCTTTGGAGAATATTGCCTCATCTGGGGAGCCTCATATCGCCAAGGAAGTCGGGTTAACAAAGATAGAGGTAACTAATATTATGCTTGTATTTTGCTTATATGCTTTCACATTTTCAATGTTTGTCCAATGATCATATAATTCTGTGAACATTGTTGCTCTGTTTTTCATGAACGTTGTTGACTAAGAGTTCCTTGCGGATACTTGACATATTGCTTTTTGGTATTATCAGATGTAGTTTGCTTAGGATGTATTGTCATCTCAAGTGAACCTCATGTTTGATCCCTAAATTTTGTAAAAAAAAATAGTTTTGACAAAGTAACCAGTGGTGGGTAATGATCTTAATGGTATATTGTGCAGACAAATTGTCATTGTTTTCATTTTACATAGCAAAGGGGTGCAGTTATGCCCACATTCCCATGTTTATTTACAAAGGGAAAATACAAGAATATAATGGGATATGATGACAAGTGTATTCTGCTACAGTGTTACTGTGATTAGTAGCACTATATTAAGAAGACTTTAGAGGAGGAAGGGTGAAAATGACTTGTAAGATGAAATAGTGGAGAATATAGAGATGTGAACTAAAAATGGAAGGAGCAGAGGTCACGGTGGTGGAGGAGCAGAGAAGAAAAAGAACATTCATATTGTTATTGGCAACTTTAGAGACGGGAAAGACGGACAAAATGTTAGAAACTCTTTGTGGAGGCATCAGTCGACTTATTTTCTTGTTTCTCTCATTTACTAAGACTGAAGAGTTCTGGCCTGGGTTGAAATTGTCGGGGTTACATCTCTAAGCTGTTTGATGTTTGGAGATAAGAGATTTTAATTAGAATAACAACTGTTTCTTTTGTCACAGTTGTTTGTTGGAAAATTTGGTCAGCTTTAGGAATATTGTTTTGTTACTGAATCTCTGATTGTGATTCGTCCAAAGCTGATTAATAATGCAAGGGCCTCTAGGATGGAGTTCATAAAAATAATTGCAGGTTTGTACTTTACAAGAAAACTTAAGACAGTACTGTCTTTGTATTTTTTGCATCGCGTTTGTTGTCTCCTTCAGTGAAGACCAGTTCTTTTTTCCCTTCGGAAAATTTTCTATAATAAGTCCTTTTGCACTGGATCTTTGTGAAGGTTTGACTGTCGATATTTCTGATGAATGTGAATTGTTTTGGACTATTTGCATCTTCCACGACTTCTGAAAGGATGGAGTGAAGGTGTCCAATGGCCTACTTATCAAGCCGTGGGAGGTTGGGTAAAAACTTTTGGGGTTAGAATATGACCTTTGCCTGGGATTAAGGGGCTAATGAAGCAGAGTTTAAATCTCTTCTACCATTGTTGCACCTTTTCCATTACTCAGGTTGGGCTGTTTGTTCTCACTTCGTTGCAGTTTGGTAGCTTATGAAGTAAAATTCCTCAAGAAGTTGTCACACTGTTTTTTTGTTACTTCCAAAAGTGTGTGTGTGTGTTTTTTTTTAATGTGAATTATTACCCAACAACCTAAAGAAGGGAAAATAGTGTCTAGACTCCTAGCGATAAAATATTTGATGGTTCTTGCCTCTACTTTGCATTAAGATGTCCTTGGTCATTTGAATGCATCCTTTCCCTTATAGTTTTCTCACTCGTTTTATCTTATATTAATATTTCTTCTTCATGTTTTTCTCACCGGGTATTCCTTTTAAATATATTCATTTGAACTGCATTGGGCAACTATGACATCTGTTCTCTATCCTCATTTTATTTTATTTATTTATTGGTTGGCAAGCCTGTTTTAAATGAGATCAGTAACTCATTGTTGCTGGAGGGGTCTCTGGTATCATCACCCAAAAGCTTTACCAAATTTGCTAGTTGGCACTGCTCTATCCTCATTTTATTTTTGAGTAACAGGCGTACTAGAAGAAGACGTGTAAACAACCTCACGAGCCACCCCATTTTATTTTCTAAATGAGCAAGTTTTGGTATCAGAAATGAAGGAAAGAGTTACATTAGGATGTACAGAACAAAGGAAACTAAAAAAGTGACACCTAGAAAACATTAGAATTTTCCTATATTGTGATGCCTGCTTACTATAGGAATACCTGAATACTAATGTTCTGTTTCCTTGACTTTCTTATGTGTAGTGGATGCTCTTTTTGACTTCTTTTGTGAGTGCGCTGAGCTGAATCCTGAACCTAATGAAGGTTAGCATCCTTTTGTTGATTGCTTTTTTGGTATGAAAGTTTCTGTCCCGTTTAGTCATTTCACATTATTCTTTGATCTACATTATCCATTAGAACAAGAGGAAGAACACAATTGGATTACTAGTGCTGGCCAACTTGATGGCAGCATGATGACAGGTTTGTTTTACTGAGTTGACCTCTCTTTTCCATTCTACACCTCTGATCTTATCTCTAATGCATGTTTCAAGCCTTTGCAGAAGGAGAGTTTGAGTGGCAGATATCTGAGGATCCTGCCATTCCCATTGGTTATACGGATGGGAATCATGACGTAGCTCATTCAATGCTTGAGGTATGTAATGTTGTTTTGTTAATGAAGGATAATTTTCTTAACATGAGAATGATAACAATTGCTGTTGTACTAGGAAATTTATGATGAAATGTTTAAGTACAATTTCCTTCCACGGGGCTGGGATGCGACCTTTGTTTGAAAAAATTGGGATCATAGTTTGAAATAAATGCACACGCTGCCATGAGATCAACATTAGCAGGGCATCATCTTTCTTTTCAGAGTGCTGCCCCGCAATTGTTCTCCACAAATTTTCTGAACTATTGCAGACACACACACACACACAATCTGTATAAAGATGCTGATTTGTTACATGATTTAATATACTTGCTCCTTGGTGGTGTTGCCAATTTTTTAGGCCTCCATGTATTGAGCAATCTGCAGCCGACAGAAAACACACACACACACACACACAAATAGTTGTGTCAATAACGATTTGTCTTCAAAAACTTATGGTTGCAAAGGTGTCTCTTATGCACTTAAATGCACTTCCTTTAAAACTTAATGACATGCTTTATGTGTACATGCATCCTCGTGTTAAGACACACCTGAGAAAGTGAGAAGTCTACAACTGTAGATATGGCATTATATATTTCTATAAGGTATTGATAATGAAAAAAGTATCGTTTGGTGAAGATGCTCTCTTCACCATTGAGTTCATCCTATGGAAATACAATATCGTGTCTACATTTCTAAACTTGTCAAAGTTGTTGCAGTACTGGGTTCTGGTTTGGTCGTGCTGTAGTAAACCTGAACTCCATGCTAATATGGTCATAAGGTGTGGACGAAGTCATTATTATTGAATCCCATCCCCCCGCCGTATGTTAAAGTTCAGTAACAGTGCAAAGTAGGCCTATGGTACAAAAACAAATTAGAAAACACTACAATCAAGCAACCCTGTGTGGCTCATATCCCATCACTCTGCCTAGGAGTTCATATGGAGCACACACTATGCTTCATATTAGAGTATTTAGACAAAGCTAGTTAGTTACGGGTGGTCTATGATGTATGATTCTCCAGGACTGTGGTGGTTTCTATCAATCTTTATTTTATAGACAATTATGCAAATTCAAGTGTGAGAACTGATTTTATTTTATACTTACGGTTTAGAATGTGGAAGAAAATTTCATGTAAAGTACCTTTCGTTCATCACCCTTTGTCCAACAGTTTCATATTTGGAGCACTGAATGGCTCATAGTGTGCCTCACATTTTGGACATAGCTATTATGATGTCTTATTCTCCTGGAGACTGATTGTTGCTATCAATCCATATACATACAATGATTATTAGGATAATAATACTTTTTAAGTCGCTGTCTCCTTGCGAAATAAAATAGCAATCCATCTCTGGGTATTGATGTTATTTCAATCTCAAATTCTTTGGACTAGGTGTTCGGTTGTTTTTGAGCTTTTTTGTGGCGAGGATGACTAGAGTGTTTGCTTATATACACTGTCTAGTATGTGCTAGGACTTTACATTGTAAAGTAATTCTCCTTTCCTTTTTCATTTTAGCTCCAAATCGATGATAGTGCTTTGATGATGCGGATGAAATGGACTGAGAGACACAGTGGGAACCAATGAGTTGTACTGTGCATCTTTATTCAGTTTTTAATTTGCTTTCTTTACAAGGGTTATTTGTACTTTTTGCGAGGTGTAGTTGCTTGTAAACTTTTGGTTGTGCAGACCGTATATATGTATGTCATAACGCCTTTAACCTTCTGAATATGTCAGTTAAGATTTCAGAGTAGTTAGGTCCCGAAATGAAGTAAATTTGAATCTATCCAGTTCCTTTGATTGTCTTTTTCATCTCAACGAGTCTGTAAACAGTAAAGTGCTTGTAGGCCTGGAAAGCATATTTTCCAGGTTAAGTGATATTTTCTTCTAGTGGGATTTCTCAATATGCAGGACTTGCTCCATATACAGCTCATGTGGCTAGTTGTTTGAGCTAAACCTTCACCTTTGATATAGATCCCACTTTGGAAGTTCACCAGTCACCGCCACTCTTATTTTGTTTACGTGTGAGTTAGAAGGTGTATACTCTAAATTCGGATATCACAAGAATGAGACGGAGAGGAAAATTTATGATTTATTTATTTATTATTTATTATTTTCCTGGCGATATGTGTTCACTATCACGTATGTATAATTGAAAAAACAATAAATGTACAGGTAGAGCAGCCAATAGAATTTCGAGTCAAGATCTGTTTCGTGTTTTTGAGGACTGGCTAAGTAGGCTCTACATCTATATACTTAGAATCTGATAGATGCTGTGCGTGCGTGCGAATGTATAAATTTACGAGTCGTGATAAGGAGAGATCATTCTCTCTAAATTTTGCAGAGATCAAATAGCCGTTGGATGGAGAAATTCTTTCTCGAGATCGAGGTTGTTGTATGGCCCACAACTGACAAACCACACCAAATCGTATGATCATGTCATCCAACGGCTGATATGAAGTGCGCAAGAAATTTAGAGAGAATGATCTCTCCTTATCATTTGCCTAAATTTACTAGGAAGCTGGAGCTCAAGTGTTCTATTCTTCACATGGGACGGACTTTTAATTGTTTCTCCCATTTTTTTTTTTTTTATTTTCTCCAAAACACGCACGAACGGATCTGTTTTTTGCCCCCCAAGAAATACCACCAATTGTCCAATTTCTAGATTGTCCATTATATTTTTATTTTTGTAAAGTGTTAAACAACGGAAGCCAAGAAAAATTACTTGAATTAATAATATGTACAATAGCAAGAATATCCTCAGTTTTTTTTTATCACATTGGTTAGTTGATCACATTGGCTAATACACAGTTACACACCATCAGATTTTGGTTAAGTGAGCTGCCTGCTGGTACTAAACTTGAAATGGTCCCCGCTATACTATAGCAATTTGATGCAGTTGTTTGCTGCATTGTAAGTAGGACATTTTCATAAATAGTACCGACTACATAACGACTCACTGGTCAAGAGTGAGACTTACGCAACAGTGGTTTGATGATCACTGCTGAGCACCATAATGGCCACAGTGGATATATAAGTAACCAAATGCACTAGGAGTTTAGGACTTGCACTTTTTTTCCCCACCTAACTAGGATGAGGGCTGATGAGGCCAGTACCGACTTGCTTCACAGCCCATTGGCCCAAACTCAAAAAGGGGTAGGTTTAGACCCCACGCGTATAAAAGTAGGAAACTAGGAGAGCTATATAACTATAAACTTGTTTCCCACGCCTCTTCCTCCTCCTCAGTCTCTGGTTTTGAAGAAATTTGAGTTTCCAATCCTTAGGGTTAGTTTCCATCGCAAAGTAAAAAACAATGGTCAGCAGTGAATATTTGCCTGGAGATTTGGTAATTCAAATTATTATCTGTCTACCGGTCAAGTCTCTTTTGCGATTCAAGTCAGTCTGCAAGTCCTGGCGCTCCCTCATTGAAAGCTCTCGTTTCGTCACCCAACACTGCCACTACCATCAGAAGATGGACAGTGAGAAGATCATCGTTAAGCATCCCTATGTAAGGATAGATGAGCTCGGTCGGTGCAATCTTGATTTTTCCATAGTCTCTGCTGACAATTTTGAGGCGTCCGCTCGTATTGGCGTGTGTTGCGTTTTAAGGAATATGTCTTCCGAGTGGATTTCGAAGGCTCCTTATTTTAATGAAGTGCTTTCCTGTTGTAACGGTGTAATTTGTCAACAAATTTGTTTCGGGTATGAACGCCATGTTTGGTTATGGAACCCGGCGACGAAACAAATTAGAATTCTCCCAGAATCGCCGATCTCTCTTCTACGTAGACGAGAAGTTACCGTCTATGTTGGATTAGTTTTTGATGTTAAAACCGATGATTACAAAGTGGTGAAGTTTAATTTCGAAAATATTTCCTATGTGACAAAAAAGTGTCGAGTGGAGATTTACAGCTTAAGCACTGATTCTTGGAGACCTATAGATGTTGATTTGCCTATTTCTTACATCGCTTCTGATCCTAAAATACCGTACCGTGATGAAATTTATTGTTGGCTGGGAGGACTTGATGATCCCTGTTTGATTGTTTCATTTGATATTCACAATGAGGTGTTTCAAACTATGTCAGTGCCGGATCTAGGGCAAACTAATCCTAGCGCTACTCTTGAGTTGGCCATATTAAAGGGCAAAATTGCTTGCATTTGTTGGTCATATTCATGGGAAATAGAAGAAACAGAAAATTGTGGCTTCAATATATGGGTTTTGAATGAGTACATGGTAAAAGACTCGTGGACTCAATTATACACAATACGGTTAGGCTCACAATATTGTTTTTGGACAAGTTCGATAGGGTTCTCGCAGAACGGAATTTTTATATTACATCACAAACAATGCGTATGTGACGATAACACTCATAAATTGTGCTTTTGGGATCTTGCTACTGCCGAAATAAAGTATCTTCCTTTCGAACTACCTCAAATTGATCTGGAAGGTGTCCAGTACAAGGAGAGCCTAGTTTCAATAAATAGCACAAATGTTGCATTCGTCAGCTAATAGGGTGATTTGTTGTATGGTATATATGCTGGTACGACTCTGTTCCATTCTTAAGCTCAATGCAATAATATTAGACACATTTTGTCAGAATTTCGACCAAATTGGAATAATAATATTTGTTCCTGACTTTTTGATTTTCGAAATGTTATGCACTCCCCAGTCCAAACTTTCAAAAACTCATCATTATTTAATTATTCTAATAATTTGAAACTAATAAAAAAAAAATTTAAACCAAAATCCTCTCCATTATAAAAATTTACAAATGTCACAAATAGGATTTAGGTAGAAACTTATAATTAAACAAGGCTTCAATTAAAATTACAACCAAAAATACCAAACCATTGTCTCAACTGAAAATTTGTTACATCTCAAGGAAAAACAAAATATATTATGTAATGAGACTCTAACGCAAACCACAAACATCAATCAACCTTCTTCAACATTAATTCTGTCAAAACTTATTGACTATGTTTATTTTATGAATACACCCGATAAGGAAACATACAAATCGAGTCAGTATTATAAACAATGCTAGTATGAGTAGCCCTAAAATATAAATCTTACTTATACATATATGTACACAATCAATAAGACAGTTAGTTCTTCCACTGGGGCGCCTTAATTTCTAACTAATCACACAACAATCATACGTACAATATAATTAACGGAAAATCAGAAACCGGATGCAACTGCACTGAACTAATCTAAAAAAATACACTGGATGCAAAACCTCAAGAAATAATTAACGGAAAATAGGAAACTGGTTGCAAATTCATTTAACTAACCTAAAACAATAATTAACGGAAAATCGGAAACTAGATACAAATGCAACTTTATCGAATAATAAATGAGAAATCGAAAACTAGATGCAAATGTATTAAACTAATCTCACAGAATAATTAATGGGAAATCAGAAACTGGATGCAAATGAATTGAACTGACCTCGAAGAACAATTAACAGGAAATTGGAAATTGGATGCAAATGTATTGAACTAACCGAAAAGAATAATTAACGAGAAATCAGAAGCTGGATGCAACTGCATTGAACTGATCTCAAAAAATAAATAATGGGAATTGGAAATTGGATGCAACTGCATTGAACTAACCTCAAAATATAAATAACGGAAAATCAGAAACTGGGTGCAAATGCATTAAACTAACCTCAAAACATAGTTGGGTTATATGTTGTGGGATTATCTCGATAAGTATAGTTTTGCATTTAAAATTGTGTTTATCTTATCTATTTCTGTATGACTGGGAACTCCTTGTTATTCAAGTAGCTTCAATATATATGAACTTCGTCTTATTAGGCAATCTCACAAAACTTCAATCAAACTTCTATTATTAAATAACAAAATGAAGTTGTAGGGTTTTATCAAAGGTGAATTCTTTTTTTTTTAATGGAGAGTGAGGTTTTCACATTATAAGAAATTCGGTTGAGTGATCAATATAATATAAATATATAATAGTTTTGCATATTTATAAATATTTTTCAGAATAATTAATATACCAACACTCGTTCGTAAATAATCTTTGAAGATTCCACATAGTGAGTCATGCATAATTTAAAGAATAATTAACGGAAAATCGGGAACTGGATAATCTTCGATGATCTCACATAGTAAATTAAGCATAATTTACTTTTTATGTCATGTTTGCAAGGACACTACAAATGGATCAGTAGAAGTTGATATTACACACCACATTAGATAATTATAAAGAAATCAGAAACTAGATTCAAATACATAATTGAGCTCAAAGAGTAATTAACGGGAAATCATAAACTTTTTATGCAAATTGAATTAAACTAACGATAGAGAATAACTAATGGGAAATTAAAAATTAGAAGCAAGTCTTTGAAAAATATTTAACGAAAAATTGGAAACGGTATGCAAATACATCAAACAAACCCAAAATAATAATTAATGGGAAACCAGAAACTGTATGCAATTGCATTGAACTTAACTCAAAAATTAATTAACAGAAAATAAAAAACCGAATGCAACAGCATTGAACTAACCTCATAGAATAATTGGTGGGAAATCGAAAACTAAATGCAAATGCATTGAAATAACCTCAAAGAATAGTTAACGGGAAATCAGAAACCGGATATAATTGTATCGAACTAACCTCAAAGCATAAATAATCAAAAACTAGATGCAGATGTATTGAACTAACTTTAAAGAGTTATTAACGGGAAATCAGAAACTGGATCCAAATGCAATGAACTAATTTAAAAAACTAATTAACGAAACATTGAAAAATGAATGAAATTGCACTGAACTAACCTAAATGAATAATTAAAGGGAAATTATAAATTTGATGTAACTCCATTGAACTAACCTAAAAAAATAATTATCGGAAAATCGGAAACTTGATGCAAATGCATTGAACTAACATCAAAGAACAATTAACATAAAATCGGAAATTGGATGCAACTACATTTAACTAACCTCAAAGAATAATTAATGAAAAACCAAAAATTGGATGCAACTGCATTAAACTAAAATTAGATATTAACTAACGGGAAATCAGAAATTGAATGCAAATGCATTGAAATAACCTCAAATAATAGTTACCTAGAAATCGGAAGTCGGATGTAACTGCATTGCACTGACCTCAAAGCATAAATGTCCACTTTTTTAGTCTTCTCACATGAGTAATTAGGAACCCAAAACGAAAGTGAATTTATAAAAATAGACTCTTACATGTATGCAAACTGTATAGAAATTGTAAACTATCGAACTAACCTAGAAAAACAATTAACGGGAAATCATAAACTGGATGCAGATGTATTAAACTAACCTCAAAGAGTAATTAACGGGAGATTGGAACTTGGATGCAAATGCAATGAACTAATCTCAAAGACTAATTAACGAAACATCGAAAACTGGATGCAACTGTACTGAATTAACCTTAATGAATAACTAACGAGAAATCATAAAGTGGATGCAATTGCACTGAACTAACCTCAAATAATAATTAATGGGAAATCGGAAACTTGGTGCAAATGCATTAAACTAACATCAAAGAATAATTAATGAGAAATTGGAAACTGGATGCAACATACTACATTAAACTAACCTCAAATAATAATTAATGAAAAATCGAAAACTTGATGCAAATGCATTTAACTAATAATCCTAAAACATATTTGTATTATATGTAGGGAGAATAAATGTTTCGACAAATATAGTTTTGCATTTTAAATAGTGTTTATTATAATTATTTTATTGTGATTTGGAATGTCTTGCTATTCAAGTAGCTTCAATATTATCTTCACCGCATTGGGCATTCTCACAAAACTTCAATCAAACTTCAATTATTAAACTTAACAATAAAAAGAAGTCGATAAGTTTTATCAAGGTTTGGTACTTCTTTTTTATAGAGAGTGGTACAAGAAATCTAAATTAGTAATTAATATAATTTTTCATATCTCATAGCTATGCATAGTTGCTAATATTTTTTAGAATAATTTAATATAATGACACCCGTTCGTAGAACACGTTTATGTGATAAATCTTTTTAAGTGGGAGTAGTGTATTCTTTGAGGATATGAAAATAATTAATTTGTTTTAGTGATTTATACATACACATTAGTACATAAGCCGAACGGTGATGATTTACCGCTAAATCACCATAAATCTAATAAAACTATTATACAAGTTAGATCGAGTTTAAGATAATTCAATTTGAAAATTACAGATTAATATTCTAAACCACAAAGTGAATAGGCTATCTTAATTTGATCAATTAGTTTCCAAGTACTTATGCACTATTATCGCTACTCATTAACGTATTTCGGTTTATTTTTAATAAAAATATATTCTGATTCGAAAATTTGCTGCTAAATCACCATAAATCTAAAAAAACTATTATACAAGCTAGATTGAGTTTAAGATAATTCTATTTGAAAATTACGGATTAATATCCTAAACCACAAAGTGAATAGTCTATCTCAATTTGATCTCTTAGTTTCCAAGTACTTATGCACCATAATTGATGCTCATTAACATATTTCGGTTTATTTATAATAAAAATATATTCTGATTCGAAAATTTGCGCTAAATCACTATAAATCTAAGAAAACTATTATACAAGCTAGATCGAGTTTAAGATAATTCTATTTGAAAATTATGGATTAATATCCTAAACCACAAAGTGAAGAGACTATCTTAATTTGATCCCTTAGTTTCCAAGTACTTGTGTACCATAATCGTTGGTCATTAACGTATTTCGGTTTATTTTCAATAAAAATATATTCTAATTCGAAAAATTTTGTGAGACATTTTGTAAAATCTTTTCAGCACACAAAATATTTAAATGATCGGGCGTATGCCCGGGTTTATTTAACTGTTTCCTATACCATTGTTCTCCATGTATGGTTGTACATACATGCTTTTTCGATGTATGTATTGTTTCAGTTTTTGTTGTACTCATGGTTTTACACAGGCAAGGCTATATTGCACAGATTAATCACACTACAACTCTTCTTCAGCTGTTGATCACACTTCAATCGTTCTTCAGCTGTTGTAAGTGTAAAAATTGTGTGACATGTTCCTCTGATTGGACTCTTGTCTATTTCTTACATCGCTTCTGATCCTAAAATACCGTACCGTGATGAAATTTATTGTTGGCTGGGAGGACTTGATGATCCCTGTTTGATTGTTTCATTTGATATTCACAATGAGGTGTTTCAAACTATGTCAGTGCCGGATCTAGGGCAAACTAATCCTAGCGCTACTCTTGAGTTGGCCATATTAAAGGGCAAAATTGCTTGCATTTGTTGGTCACATTATTCATGGGAAACAAAAAATTGGCACTTAAAAATATGGGTTTTGAATGAGTACATGGTAAAAGACTCGTGGGCTCAATTATACACAATACAGTTAGCCTCACACTATGGGTATTGGGCAAGGTCGATAGGGTTCTCAAAGAACGGAATCCTACCTACATTAATATCCATTCTCTCAGGATGCTCATAGTGAGCCACGTCATCAAAATTTTCAAAAAAGTCCTCACTTAACAAATAATTAGTTAGTTGATTAACAAGTTAACCATATTATTGGTGTGTATAGTAATTTATAAAAGAACATTTTGGTCTTTTCAATTGTGTCTAAAATGAGAAAGTAAACACATGCATGATTTTCCTATTCGCCGTTAGAAATACAAAACCCAATAAACACAATAAAAACGATGAATGCAAAAGTACATCTTCTCTCTTCATCACCACTGTTTTCTACGCAAGAGACGAAGACCATGCCAACCTTTATCTGCTGCTCTTCTAGGAAGGTATACATAATTCAATAATTATTATTTCGTCACAATTGATAATGCTGTTGTCGCTGTTGTTGTTTTTAAGAATTTGTATTGCCCAACATTCTTAATTAGGGTTTACTTATATTTCGTCTCTCTGTGAATAGAGCACGGGGATGCCACAAACACAACCTAATAATACAGATACAACATCGACTATTTTATAGTATATACCTTGAGAAATTTGATTATAATCATCAGGAAGTAAATTGTCACTAGCACTTGAAATCTCAAACTTGGTTCTTTCGTGTTCAGTATACCTACAATGAAAATATAGTATCAAATGTGACCAAAACAATAGGTAATCTGGAAAAAAACCTGAAAGCAGGACTTTGAACATACTTGCGACCTGATGGCGACTGCAGTTTATCCAAGTATCTATTAGGACTGCTGCTGTTATCATCTAAAGAATTCAAATTCACCATAGCTTCAATACTCATTGAACTTGTGTGCTCTACAGCGTAAGGGCTTTCAAATAAATGATCTGGTAGAGGCTCTTTAGATTCTGGACAGTCTCTCCCAAAAAGAGAGAGAACAAAAGGAAAGCGTTGGGCCAAACCAGATAAAATCCTATTTGTCTGCGAAACCTTTTCTCTTAGACCGCTAACATCAGAGGGAAGAAACATCAGAACAGAAGTAACTCACAACTATGGAAACAACCAGTCGAAATGACTTCGGCTTGCAAGTTATTGGATTATAAATATTTAAACCGTAACAGACCTTTATAAAGACCATATGTTATTGAATAACAACTTTGTGGTTTATTTGACTTGAAAATACGATACTACAATTGAGAGTTTAGTTGTTTGGGTATATATAAGTTCAGGCGCACGCATTTACATAATTCAGTTGCATGTGTTATATACTTATACTAGGTATCTTTCCTGGAATCTCTACTAAAACATAATCAAAAGTTACACTATTCATGTTAATCAACATTCTCATAAGATAATGACATCTTACCCACAAACTATAACTGTTGAAACAAACAGGTTAGGCTCCAGATTGGGTTCATGAACTATAGAAAGAACAAGTTCGTTTTGCCATCCTGTAGCCTGACGGAAGGTATGCAAGAAGGTGTGAAAATTACTGTTGTCAATGACAACTGCACAAGCAAGGGTCCAGAACACTACACCATTCAGCTCCTGTAACACCACAAAATATTACGACACACGAGTTTAGCCTGACGGACAGAGCACTCTAAGTGTGCTGTTGTATTTGGCGACAAAAATGGAGATAATACAAACAGAAACTTTATTGACAAAGACAAACCGAGGGTCACTGATTGCAGAAGGAAACTATCATGACTTCTCTAGATAGAAGACCCATCTAATAGATATTTCTACCCTCAAGAACATTTGTGGGTGAGATTTCATGGGAGAATTCACACAGGTTGAAGTAAGTGCAAAAGGAAATTCCAATCTCATATACATTCCTCACTGAAAAGTGAGATATATCCACAAAATTTTCCTGTACAGTCCAATACACCCTGAGTCATTCGGGCTACAAAGGGTTGCATCACCTAAGATACTTGATAAAGGCTTTAATTCGTTTTTCACATGATGATTCATAAATTGTATACCCTATTGGTGAAGCATGATATAGGTCCATGTTAGCTTATTACAGACAGTTATTGAATAAGACTAATGCACACTATTAACTATGTATTAAAGAGCTAATGATAGAGGTTTTCTAGACCTTTTTGGAGTGGGGTTTAATGCAGGTGAGTTGTGTGTAAACTGCATATAAATCTATATAGGCCTTGAAATTGTGTATGATCCATAGTGAAAGCATTGAAGCGGATTAGCTGTGTGAAATAGATATCTAAGGTCCATGGTGATTTGATTACAGTCCTTAAGGTGATAGGACCCCTGGTGGGTGAGCAATGTTTAATATCTACTTAAAAGCCATTGGATAGTAGTAAAGAAAGTAATCCAAGCAAAAAGTCTTATAGTGACCCTCTGGAAAAGAGTGATTGGGACAGAATTAGAATGTTTGTTTAGTTTCTCCAAGATTATTTAGAATCAATAAACAACATATTTGGGTCTAACTATGTCACTTCCGATATTTTGTTTCATGAGCTTATCATAGTGAGGAGTAGTTTGAAACAATTATGCGACTCTGAGGAAATATATTTATGTGAAATGGGTTTGAGGATGGTTGAAAAGTTTGACATGCATTGGAGACTCGAAAATAAGATCAACCCGTTATTGTTAGTTGCGGTTGTTCTCGATCCTAGGTCCAAGTTGAAATATGTGAGGTTTAGTTTGATGGATTTATATGAAGCCTAGAAGATCGATCCGATTGTAAGGAAAGTGAAGACTACATTACAGTGTTTGCACGAGTGGTATGCTGGGAATAGCTCAAGTATGGCATCACAGAATGAGAGTGAAGAAATTGTCTTTGACAATGAGGTCAAGGACTTTGCTACTGAAACTGAATGGAGAAGGTATATCCAGAAGCAGCAAAGGTTGGGGAGTGTGTCAGAGGTTGAGAAGTATTTGACATATCCTCTTGAAGAAGAAAGTGGACATAAAACTTTTGAATCTTGCCACCGAGTATCCATTCCTCTCTCTCCTGGCGCGGCATGTACTGGCCATTCATGTGACTTCAGTTGCATCAGAGTTTGCTTTTAGCACAACAGGTCGTATACTTTATCCATTTCACAGTTCCTTGCGACCTAACATGGTTGAAGCCCTCATATGCATGCAAAATTGGCTCCGGTCTAATGCAAAGCCAATCGATCTTCAAGCTTCAATGAAAGAAATAGAACAATATGGCGCAATGGATGCAGATATACATTTCAGCAGCTTTGTACTAATATCTTTTGTTTATAGCTTTAATTGGTTATTTATTTAATCAGAATTGTTCGAAGCATCAACTTCATCGTTATTATTGCAGACTTCTTCTTCTCAAAAAGTTGAAAGTTCCATCTAACTCTATCATTTCTTTTCAATACAGCCTTCAAGCCCCTACAACGTATTTTACATCGATCAATGATAAGTGACTATTTCATCCCCAAGACGCGGTTAGCGAGAATTATTTATTGGGGTCTTGGGGACCATATATACAACCAAACGCAGGAAAAAGGCTCAAGATCTAAATTGAATTAAGGTATGTGATGAAAAAATGTTCAAGATATAAATCGAAGTAAGGTCTGTGATGAAAAGTGGCAATGTCAATATTTGTTATTTGAATTATTGTGTTCTCATTTTTTTTTTCTTTCTCTTCTCTTGGTTAGTTATTTATGATTTTTAGTTATTTATTTTTTGTATCTATTTCAAAAACATGCATGTTATTGTGAGGTTCATCTTTGTTTTGCTTCTGGTAATGACCTGACTCTGTTTTGGTGTCCTTTTTCTATTTGAAGAAACGCTTATTGAGATGTATTGAATTTGGGCTAGAAAGAGCATACTTTTTTACCTTTTTTTTTGTCATTTAATTGTTTTTTAAATTGATGATGAAGTATGTTTAAATTCTCCTTTTGTTTCTAATATATTCTTTCTAAAAACGTTTGTTTTGTGTTATCATTCTTATTTTTTGATGGAGAAATTAAGACACTGGAGGGAATTCAAGACATGAGGTGGAAGTTCAGTGGGCAATGCTACCGAGCAATGGTGCTCTCAAAATGCTAAACATATGCATATTAAGGTGTTTATAACAATATTATAATTAAGAGATGGAATAGGAGACAACAGAGTGGATGACAAAATTTCTTAGGATTTAACTTCTCAAGCTCTTCCGGAACAGACCATAGACTTATTGTAGGTATTTATTTGCACCTGCCTTGAGATACCCTGGATCATTTCTCCGCAGCAACAGTGCAAACATTGGGTAGCAAGATAAGGAGATATACCCTGCATCATGAAAACCAAATGGCTAAAAAATATGGGATCACTAATTATCATGTACTTACCTTTTCTAACTTTTGGTGTTCACCTGTTTAAGATCAATAAATTTTAGCCTTGGGGCACTTTATTACAGTTTAGACTATACATACTCCTAGGCATTTCTATGCCATAAAACATCTTGCATTCATTACTTTTCACTTCTTCTAATACAATTTGTGCTACTATGCAACTCTGGAATTGAAGCAAATTTAAAGAGTTGGAAAGGGAATTTTATGCAAGCTTCATATATGTTATGCCATCTTTGATTTTTTTTTTTTGTTAACAGTGGTATATCCAAGAAATAAAGTTTGGAAGCAGTGATTGTATGACATGCAGCTTGAGAGATAACTATCAATATTTCATCCAATATTAAATCATTTTGTTTTCTGATTTTTATAAATTTATTTCTTAACCTCTTCCAAATGAAATTTTGATTTTCTAATAATAAGTTTAACTTTGGCTACAAGATGCAGTAGTAGTTTTTCTACCGAATTTTCATCAACAGTTTTCTGTTGCACACCATCAGGTTTTGCTCAAGGATGGGAGGGAAACATGTCTGCAAGTGTGATACCTTATTTACCCATTTTGACATTGTACATTCTATTTCCTTAAATCACAAATTGAGTAGTTATTATAAGTTTCTCGCCTACCTAATTTATGTCTTCCACGATTTAAATATCGATAGTGTTCTTTGTTGAAGCTCTATTTGAGACCGCCATGGTTCTATATTCCAAAACTGTAGAAATGGTTCTTTGATGGGTATTTCCGTAGCTTAGACTCTATATTAATCATTTAAACCAAAGATTAAATTGAATTTTCTATTATACATATCATAGTTGATGTTAATTGTTGTTGTTTGAAATACTTCCATACCTTTGTCGGTTATTGTCATGAAAATGTTATGTTTCCCATGCATTATAAACTTATGGAATGGCAGGAAGAATCTTAGTTTTACTTTTTATTTAAATAAAATTACATTAGACCTCAAAATCTTAAACTGGAATGCGTATGAAATTCTATTTTCATTTGTTAATGTAACTTCTATTTCTCATCAAAATAGTATTATATTATATGTCTTCAATTTACTATGTAAGATGTTTGCAAGTCAGTAACGGGCAGTTGAATGCTTAGCATTTTTAGGAGCTCTTAGACGTTGCGGTAGCTTTTGGTTGTCCCTCCTAATAATTAATAATATAGATTTTTGCTTTCTATGAAAGTTTGATTTTTTTTCCTATTCTTTAGTCATATTAATGGCTATTTTTTTTATGTGATAAGATGGTTTTAATTGTGAGTTTGACTATTTGAGGAGTTGTCTTATAGAATGGTTCCATTAGTTTTGATCAGGCACTTTGTTTCTTATGATACGGTCAGTATATATAACAGTGACAAATGTGATAATCTGTTTACTCTTGCATTTAAAATTTCTAATATTGTTTTCATCAATAATTTCAGCAGATATAGAAGCTTAAAAAATTGAAGAACCAAAGACACTCACTTAGAGGCTCTAGAAAAGTTGTACGGTGATTTGAAACAAGACCATTACGAGTCAACGACAAGTAAAGTGAGTCCAACGTACCCTGCTTAACAAATATTATGGTTGTAATCTATATAATATATGCAGTTAGAACTACCACTAAATATATTTATTTGCATTTGACAATATATTAGATATTTCATTCAAGGTTTACGCTAGACATATTGGTAACAACATAATTTGGCACAAATACAAAACCGACATGTACACAAAATGCATGTTTGTTATATATATAAGCACATAGCTTAGATTTTTTGTATAGACTTTTGAATTGGTGTGGTATATTGACCTTCTTTTGGCATTGCAGGGCGAGTGGTAGAACAAACCCTAGGGATGCAAAGATCAGTGGTTAATCACATGGTCACTTTCAAGGTGCACAACAGATATGTTCATGGTGCACAACGAATTCCAACTATTTATGATTGTACAAATACCAAACAATGAAGGATCACCGCATAAAACAATTATATTATGTGGTATACCATAGAGAGTGATTATACTATGCAGATAGTTTTTTTGTATGAAAAAGCAAAAAAAAAAAAAAATGTACACACTTGAACGAGTTTTTGGAGTATGTGAGAGTTTATGACTATTAATGAGATCATTTAGTTATGTAAATGTATTGCTCTCTATGTGAAATGTGAAAGAGAAATATAAAGTTGAACGTGCAGAATTTTGTCGTATTTTTGTGTCTATTGATATTTTCGTGTATCTACTTATCTACTGATATGTTCAATGGCAATGACAGTTCATTTTTGTATTTCCAATGATCATCTTCTTTTTACTTCTTCAAGCTTTTTAGTCTTTTTTTAATTTTATGTTCTTTTCAAGGCAAGTTAGAAGTTTGCAACTATTCTTCAACAACAAATATCTCCTCTTTCACCAAGTTGCAAGCATCACACCCCTTACCTTATCTTTTGTTTCATGGATGGGATTGCATCACACAATCATTAGGTGAGGTCCCTTGGCTAGCTATGAATAAATAATAGGAAAATAAAAGATCATTGATCAATATAAGACCATGTTAAGTTCTTAGTGATGTCCACATCTTAAAAGTTATAACTTATGTAATTTCCGTTCACTGATAAACTTTGAATACAATGGTTTGCTAACATTGTTAAATAACATGTGAAAACTTTCTTACTCTTAAAATTGTTCTTCAATAACATTCATTTTTCTCTATTGTTATGTTAACAAGTTTGGGATTAATTTGAAAGGAATCGAACTTATAATCTTTAGTTAATTATATTTGTAACTTCATAATGTTACTGTTTCGGCAAAAGCTAATGCTAGGAACTATATATATATTATACAAATGGGCTTAAGCACATCAACCAAAATTAAAAGCCTAAAAATTAACAGTCCTACACATAATGGGTTTAAGAATAACAGCCCGACCACAGGTCGGGTTGCATGGCTAGTTTTTATATTACATTACAAACAATGCTTATGTGACGGTACTGAATGTTATTGTGTTGTTGAAGAAGGTAAATTGTGCTTGTGCGATCCCGCTATCGCTTTAGAAATAAAGTATCTTCCTTTCAAGTACCTCAAATCGATTTGGAAGTTGTCCTGTACAAGGAGAGCCTAGTTTCAATAAATAGCACAAATGTTGCATTAAATTGACTAATAGGGTGACTTGTGTGGTATCTTTGGTATGACTCTGTTCTATTCTTAAGCTCATTTCAATTATATTATACACATTTTGTCATAATTTCGACCAAATCGGAATAACAATATTTGTTTTCGATTTTTTGATTTTCGAGGTGTTATACACTTCCAACTTTCAAAAACCCATTATCATTTAATTATTCTAATAATTTAAAACTAATGAAAAATAAAATCTTAAACCAAAGTCCTCTCCATTTTTTTTTTTTTTTTAAGTTAAGTAGTTGGGATTATAGCCTCCCCTGCTTCCATTAATATAAAGATCTATAGTACACTTTCCCTTCCATATCTTCCCTTACAAGTTTAGAAAGAGTTTCAGTAAAAGGAGGAGAAAACAACATTACACAAGGACCTGTATCCATACCAGTACTATACAGAGAAGCCAAGTGGTTTGCAACCATATTTGATTCTCTGTATATATGCTTAAACTCTATCACCTCAAACAATGGAATAAGACTCAAAATTGCTATTAAGAATATTCAAGCAATACCAAGGTGGTTGTTTTGAACCTTTTATAGCTTGTATTGCTCTCATTGAATCTGACTCCACATCTACTCTTAAGTACTCTCCATTATAAAAATTCACAAAGACGATTTACGTAGAAACTTATAATTAAACAACGCTTCAATTAAAATTACAACCAAAAATACTAAACCATTGGGGAAATACAAGCTAAATTGTCCATGCCAAGTGGGGAAAGAAACATAACATAACATGTATTTTTTTTGGTGGGGTGGGGCGTGCACATAATCTCTCACCCTCTAACTTAGAATCCTGGCTCCGTTCATGCCAAGTGGGGAATGAATTTGTCGTGTTTTCTAAGGTAGTGTTGCTTGATGGACCTACACGACTGATAGTCTTTGCCATATGTACAAATGTTGCAAAGGTAGTCATGTATGATGAAAAGAGTTTTGTTCTTGGTCAACTAAGAGTGGGTTTTGGTAATAAAAGAAATTAATATTTCAACATATCGTCGTTTACGATAAATATCGATATTTAAAATATTGTCATTTTTTTTATCATTAGGCCCACCACTAGTAGTATGATATATATTTATATTATTTATTCTCCACACCTAAACAAGGAGTATTTTTTATCAAGTGGTCAATGCGTGCTTTGTTTTCCCCACAATCAAACCCGCCTCGCTTGTTTAAGAGTATTCCCAATGCAAACAACTTTGAGGGGAAATAATAATTTGTCGCTCTTATAAGCCAAAAACAATGGCCCAATGCAAGGGTGACAATAATAGTAGTTTTTTCATTAAGTTACAATGAGAGTAACACTTGCTACTGAGATAGTTGTCGACTTGTGATCTTCGGACGAAATTTTTATTCCGTCTCACATATTTTTTCGATTTGTTTTTTTTTGACGAGATGTTTAATTCCGTCCGACATGTTTTTTCGATATTTTTTTATTTTTTACATTCAGACGGAATAAATACATTCCGTTCAAATTTTAAAGTCACATTTGTATTAGGCAACCCCTAGTAGTTTCTCACAAAAAAAATAACTATGAGGGGAAATAGTCATATGTAGCGCCTATATAAATGTAACAAGTTGTTGCTTGCATTAGGAATGCTCTAATATTTATTTTTCAAACATTTGAAGTTTACTAATTTATATTTGTCTATAGATTCTACCACTACCCACTAGGTGAAGTGGCAAATCCCTTGATGTGTACAATGAGTGTTGGCAATCTCTTATAACTCTTCTTTCTCCACATTTAAAACTCAAAGTTAGGAAAGAGGAAAGGAGGGGACGCAACTTAATGATTCCAGTTATTTTTTGGTTCTCCTATAGTTTGGGATTTCGGAATTATTGGAATTCCGACAAATCCAAAACCCGAAATCCACAATATTTCAACCCATGTTATATTTGGAATTTCAAAAATTTCAAAACTATAAATATTTCAACTCTAAACTGTTTTTTCCGATTTTTTGAGAAACTGAAATATTGGGCGGAATTCTGATATTCGGTTCGGAATAATGAAGAGTGGGTTCTCCACATCTCTTGATTCTCCTTGATTTATATTTCCTATTTATTATGCTTAATTAAAGCTCGCTGTTAGTAGGTGCTTTAATATATCTCACCGATTATTATACAAATTCCACTTTTTACATACCCTACTTAATGCTAAGTTTTTACGACCTAATATCGTCAAACATAATAACAAAAATCTTAAATAATAGTACTAAAAAACTTTTCAACATAGAAAATCTACCAAAAAAATACGTTTTTTTTTCATGGTGAAAGCCTGAAAGGGTTATCTAGGATTACCCCTCGCCGCCGCTAGACCCAGGTCAACTCTAGTTGACTGTTAACCCTATGGTGAAAATATTACGTGTCGGTGACTAGTAGAGAGAAATTTCCCCGAGTATTAATGGTATATGGTATCGTTACTGTCGGACCCATATTGTATTGGGTAGACCCCAAAAACAAAAACAATTATTACAAATGTGCCATTGGCCCCAAGAGTTGTTTTGTGTTGGGCACTTCCCAAACCAACCTGAATTTCACTTGTTGCAACCTTTTGAGTCATTCTCTTCTCTTATCTTCCACCATCGTAAACTTTAAACCATAAAGAAAACTATATCCTAACACTAACACTAAACACTAGGGTTGAATATGCATGTGTACATGGCTGAATATATGGCTGAACGAGAAAATTTGAACACCCTAAGCTTAAACGACCAAATTTAGGTTGTTAGTTTGCACACCATGCGATGGCCCGTCACACCGGTGATCGAAGTCTAAAATGATGTGTCCATGTCGTTTGGGATTACACCGTTTGGACTAAGTCCCAAACGACTTGGACACACCGTTTGGATCCAAACGGTATGGCCAACTGGCCATGTCGTTTGGGATTTAAATTTTGAAAAAAATATGAAATTCTGTTTTTTGCCCAGTTAACCGATGTGTGGACACCATTTTGACTAAGTCCGAAACGGTGTGGCACGGTGTCGGTGACTAGTAGAGAGAAATTTCCCCGAGTACTAATTTGGGGATTTTTTTTTATCAGGGGTATAAAAACACAAACACAAACACAAAGAAAGCAAGAAAGCTGAAGTTGGAATGGCAGACAAAGAAAAAGAAGAGATAACAAGATTATTTCGTATCAGAAAAACAGTAATGCAGATGTTAAACGACCGAGGATACTTAGTAGCCGACTTCGAATTGAGAGCAACGAGAGAAGATTTCGTTGATAAATTTGGAGATCATGTGAAAAGAGAAGATTTAGCTATACATAAATCTAAAAACAACGATGGCTCTGATCAAATATATGTTTTTTTCCCCGAGGAGGCTAAAGTCGGTGTCAAGACAATGAAGACTTACACCAACCGGATGAAGACTGAGAATGTTTTCAGGGCTATTCTCGTCGTGCAACAGAATTTAACTCCCTTTGCTAGAAATTGTATTGCTGAGATTACTACTAAGTTTCACCTCGAGGTTTTTCAGGTCTGCCCTTTTTTTTTACCCTCAATTTATTATATCCAATGTACCAATATCCTCAATTTCTGTGTTCGAAGCAATTGAGGAAATTGAGGTCCTACTTTGCAAGATCCAATATATGCGAGTTGGAAACCAGATTTCATTCTTAAAGAGAGGGAATTCACAGTCAAGTCTAATATTGTTAAGTTAGAGAGTTTAACAAAGTGCTGATCAGATACAACACCTCGTGAATTATTAGATAAATCTAACCTCGTCCTAGACTTCTGGGAATACTCCCGTTCGATTGATTGGAGCTGAGCTTTACTTTTGTTAAGCTCGTTAATCTTCCAAAAGACGTGGGAATGTCGCCAATGAGTTGATTGTGATTAAGAGCTATTTTTGTCAAAGCTGACAACTTCCCCAGAGAAGCAGGGATAGGACCATGCAAATGATTACGACTGAGATCTAATTTTCTCAACATTGACAAATTACCAAGAGATGTAGGGATTGGACCATTCAGTTGATTGCGGTTAAGGTGTGAACTCCTCAAGGATAAATAATTGCCAAGAGATTTTGGAATTGGCCACTTGGTTATTGCTTAAATCATTCTTGATTTCTAATCTCACATTGTTGTAGTACAGACGATTTATAAGATGGGAGCTTTGCTTTATTGTCCTTATTGTTCGTGTATTCTCAATTTCGATATATATCACTGATCTTAAGAAGTTTGTTTCTTGTTATTTGGTTTTTTAGAATGTGTTAATTGTCATAAACTTCTGAAATAAAACTTCTGGTTCTTTTTTAAGACTAAGAAACATGACTTACCTATTGATGAAGAAACAATAACTTAGTCTGACGATAACTTCTTTGGTGACAGGAAGCGGAGCTTCTCGTCAACATCAAAGAGCATGTTCTTGTTCCTGAACATGAGGTACTTGGACCCGACCAAAAGAAGAGCTTACTTGAGCGCTATACCTTAAAGGAAACACAGGTTGGTTCTGAGCTGATGCACTCTTTTTATCACTTCAGTACTTTATGTCGCAACCCACCTAATATTTCTGCAACGGTGATTACCTAGTAAGAATATATTTGCTATTGGTAAACTAGTAATATCCAAGTTTGGCGGACTTTTTGATAACTCTATCGATGCCGAATACCAAGTTACAAACCCTCTTATTTGTTATTGCTGAAACTGGCTAGCCATCAAAAGGGTGTCCAGAATATACATTAAACAATTATGGCCAAACATATAGATTTGTTCAATTGTTTCAATTATAGGGAATTACAACATTATAGTGTAACAATCGCCAAATCCAATTGCAGAAATAAGTTACCGTTTATTTATAAAATTCGTCAAATCCGTGATCACTGTTTTCTGCAACGGTGATTACCTATTGTAAACAACAACAAGTGATTGCCTAATTTAAACTCAATCCATAAATAGTTTACTCTGGTAATCACTAGAGTAACTTACGTCGGCAAGAAAAACATATATATAAACAATCACTAGTACATGATACGTTCCCAATGGAGGCAATCGATTCCACAAACATGTCCAAAGCAGGAAATGGAGATTTTCCAACAAAATATGTTGTTGGAAAGTCGGTCGTGCTAGCATGTAGTGCAAGTCTTGGGGCAGTTGAAAGATTTAAAAATCTCAGCATGTGTTTGGCCATTATGACACCAGGTTTCCAATCTAAGCATTTTTCTCTAATTGTTTAAGTATAAATTTAAGCTTTGTATGTGATACTCCTAAAGGATTCAAAATATACAACAAGTATATTTTTTTATTCACTTCAGTACTTTATGTTGCAATATCAAAATTCTCATTTGTTATAGGCTGTCCTTTTTAATTTTGTATAAGCTATCTTGTTTAAGATCACCTGCTAGCATGAAGACTGCTGTTTGGTCTGTTGACAATGGGTATTATCTTCTTCTCTTATGCATTAGCTGCTTTCTTGTAACCTGTGAAGCTTCTTTTTTCATGTTCCTTAACAGCTAAATTTTGTTAGTTCGTCTGCTTTGGAGTTTTAAATACATGCTGCGTTCATGAAATAGATCTATTGTAGGCATGAAATGTTTCTTGAATATCTAGAAATAAGAATAATTATGTGTCAGCACATTGCTGTCTCCTATATGTTCTGTTATTTTTATCAACTTTAGCTACTAGTGAGTAGACCCTTCTGAATATTCCAATTTCTAACGGTTATACCATTGTGGTTGCTTTCAGCTTCCGAGGATGCAGATCACTGATCCTGTTGCTAGATATTATGGGCTAAAACGTGGCCAAGTTGTGAAGATCATTCGTCCAAGTGAGACGGCAGGAAGATATATCACCTACCGCTACGTGGTCTAGAGCTATGTGCCTCAGTTAGAAACCAGAGCTGAAGAAATGATTTGTGTTTGCTTTTTAAGCTACCTTAAAAACTTGTGGACTGTGTACCTACGTTTTATCCTTTATCCGATAAACCAATGAGTAAAGGCTGTCAGTGTTATCCCTTGGGTATACCCATATTGTTACAGAAACCTGTACTGGATAAATTCCGCTAGAACTGTTATTGGATATCTGATTTTGGATGCGGTTTTAGCATGCTATTGCTTAGTTCTGTTTACATTTAACTGTGCACATCTTTTTCCTGATATCCAACATCCCAATATCAGTCGATCTTTATGATCCCTATCATTGGGGGTTTCCCCTAGTTTACAGCTTCAAGATATTGGTCAAATCATGCCCTTGTTCTGGATCAGAGATAAATAAAAGTTTCAGTTGTGTATTTTGTACTTTGTCATTGTACAGCTGCAAAGTAGTACTGTTTGAACTTTGAAGTATTGACCTTGTGTGCTGATCGAATTTGGAACAACTCATTTGCACCTAAAGATATGTGCCTCTTGAGTCTTGAGACTCTTCAATCCAGGTTGTTGGATTGTTTGTCTTGCAGTTCCTGCAAATAGGCGCACGATAGAGTAAAACAGAAACTTCATTTTCATGCATTTGGTATTATGACTTGTCTCATAATACATCACCTATGGGCCATGACCGAACTGATTTGGATGACCCAGTCTCCACTCTCACAGTCTCAACTCTTCTGCAAATCCTCAGCCTCTTCACCAGTAAAATGTTATCCTACACCAACCCAATTATCAGTCCATTACCCAAAACCCCATTTCTTCAAACACAAACACCTTCTAGAACACCTTGTTTTACTCCACTTATTAGATTCTCTTTAGTTGAAGAAACTATAACAAAACAGGAAAAAGAAGAAGAAGAAACACAGAAGAAATATAAATGGATTAAAATTGGGCCAAACATAAGTGAAGCCCAAGAAAAAGCAATATCTCAACTCCCTCCAAAAATGAGTAAAAGAGATAAGGCTTTCATGGAAACAGATTATTTGTTTTGATTATTCTGAAAAGAATGGGGTTACGCTTTCTTCTATATTAAGGTCTTGGGTGAAGATTATGAAGCCTCGTAGAGCTGATTGGTTATTGGTTCTTAAAGAAATGTCCAAACTGGAAGTCCCATTGGTCTCTGAGGTGATTATGTTTCTATTTAAATCTATTTTACTTAGAAATTTTAATATGGATTTTTGGCATAGTAGCATTGTGAATATTTAGTGTGTACTTTGGTTGCTTGACTGACTACGGAAATGTTTTATACCTTGGGGAAGGATGTAGACCTCATCAATTGCGAGAGTTTTCAAATTTTAAATCTTTTTTGGTCGTAGCAGTCAGTGTAAGTATGGTTACTGTTTGTGTTTTTTAAGTTGACAATTCTTGTATGCAATATCATTCTTAGGTAACAGAATATGCCCTCCTGGAAGATTCTTTTGAAGCCAATATACGTGACTACACCAAACTGATTGATGGCTATGCTAAGCAAAATCGGTTACACGATGCTGAAATTACTCTCCAGGCCATGAAGAAAAGAGGCTTCACTTGCGATCAGATAACTTTGACCGTACTTATTAATATGTACAGCAAGGCTGGAAGTCTTGAGCAAGCTGAAGAAATATTTGAAGAATTAAAGCTGCTAGGCTTACCATTGGACAAAAGAGCTTATGGAGCAATGATCATGGCATATGTGAGAGCGGGAATGCCTGACCGTGGAGAGATTTTGCTGGGAGAAATGGAAGCCCAAGAGATTTATGCGGGTAAAGAAGTTTACAAGGCATTGTTAAGAGCTTATTCCACTCTTGGTAATACACTTGGAGCTCAAAGGGTGTTTGATGCTATCCAGTTTGCCAGGATTTCTCCAGATGTCAAACTTTGCGCTCTCCTAATCAATGCACATAGAGTGGCAGGTCAGAGTGACGGGGCTCGTCGTGTGTTTGAAAATATGAGACGTGCTGGACTAACACCTAGTGATAAATGTGTGGCTCTGATGTTGGCTGCTTATGAGAAGGAGAACAAACTTAACTTGGCACTGGACCTATTGATAGACCTTGAGAAAGATAATTTTGTGCTTGGCAAAGAAGGTTCCGAAGTTCTAGTGTGTTGGTTTCGTAGATTAGGAGTGGTAGATGAGGTGGCTCTTGTATTGAAGGAATATGCTGCCAAGGAGATCAAATGTGAAACTTCTGGTGTATAGTTTGCATATTCTGATTGTGCATTATTATGACTGATCCTCGATGGAAGCATGCCATAACATCCAAAATCTACCATTCGGTATATCATCCATGCCAAGAAAATCATTCGGCTGTGACTTTTGGCGACCGTCAGGTACTATTTATTATTTAGTTGGTCACCTGACTGTCTTTTTCCTTAGTGGTGCGTGGTATGGTAATTTGGTTGTGATTCTCATCAACCATCTAATGATTGTTAAAGTACGACCTACATATCTCATTGATAAACGTACCTATATTTGATGTAATGAATGGCATGTCAAACAAAAAGTCTCTATATTCAGAACAGTTTTGTGAGAATGTCTAAGCTGTCCCTTCTGGTAGCTGTGGCACATTTCCAGTAGTGAACAAGCGTCATTATGGACCTGTTTGATAGTTAGAACATCATTCCCTAGTCCCTTTAATTGAACCCTTGATATTGGGCCCGACTTCCCAAGCCTTGACCAGTAGGCCACTGGACTGTTTTCATCTTTGCTTTATTTTACACTGGGGCACTCTACCTACCGACAACAAATGATATACAACTCTTCCATGTTCTGCCACTCGCCATGTATTTTCTGGTGAACCAAGAGGTTGCCCTTTTGACTATAGTCATCAAGTACTGTTCAGGTGTATGTTTGTAACCTGTAATCTTGCTTATGCGTTCAGATTGGATTTAGTTCTAGAATAGTTTGTTAATGTTTATTTTACAGGTTTTTTATATTTAAATATCACCTTCAAATCTGGGATAAACCAACCTTATTGTGGAGTGTGTTCTTTGAATGTCACAGAGACTTTGTCAGTGCTTAGAAAAAGGCTTCTTTCAGACGATATAACTCTTCTCAGTGATCTTGCAGATTGGGAACCTAGACGTGATTTTGCCAGAGGGATTGTTGTATATCATGACTGCCATTTCCCAGAGAATTCTTTTACAAGCATCATACCTGTAGCAAACAAGTACTGGGAGAGACGTGTAGGTACCGTTTTGTATATTCGTCCAAGGGATTGCTCCGTTGGACCTGAGACATAAAGCTAGCATATTGACCTTTACTGCAGCTGTAATGATTGGCCCTGGTTTTTTTGTCAGTCTTATTTTAGTTATGTAATTCCTGTATGCTGTGCTCACAGCTCATTGTGAGAGCTTCTATGATATGAACAATTAGCTGGTGTATTTCAGTGGGATTCAAGGGTGTTTTAGCAACACTCTTCCCGGTGAGTGAAAATTTGTACTTGATGCAGTTGCCTTCTAGACAGAACTATTACACTAGTAAGCCCATTTTTCGGAAAACAGTAAGTTTACTTCTGTACCCAGCTGAGCCTTAAATACCATTTTATGATTTCTCATCCATGACCATTTTCCCCATTCTACTGATATATATTGGTGTAATATAGGATAATTACGCAGAGTCGTCAGACACAAAATGTATTCTCCCCATGATTTATTAGAACAGATGGAAGTTTTCTTATTAGAATGCACGTGGCCATGCGAGGCCCTAAATGCAGGGCCTTAATACTAAATGTGATTACTTTCTACTGAACATTCATCTATGTACTCTTTCTATTCTCATAGCAAAATGCTAAAATAAGTTGCAGATTTGGGTAACATGTCCCACGAATGCAAACACTAGTGCTCGATTGGATCAGTTCTCATCCGGAGGGTGACGATGGTGGAACTGAAGTTGATGGTTGAGGGGCTGCCCCTGCAGATGTCCCTTGCCTTTGGAGTAGCTCCCGCGCCAATGCTTGAAGATCCCCGCCTGCACTTAAAGGATTATCGGTTGGGTTCCTACCTCCATATTGTCGAAAATCCATTTGTCTTTGTTGAAGTGCCCATGAAGGTTGCATTAGAGGATCAAAGAGCATCGATAAGTCGAAGCTGGCAGGCATACTAGAAGCTGATGGAAGGTCCACAATCGAGAGTGGGTTAACAAACATTGCAGGTGGTGGAGCTGGTGGTGGAGATGGAAGCTCCAATGTTGCTAGGTGTGCTTGTAAAAAAGATAGTTCGGCTTGTAAGTTTACGACCTACATAACAAACACAATTAGAAACTAACACAGAAAGCCACCAGTTATGAACCACTCTGGAGTTTGGATTGCTCTATTACCCAGCACGAAGCTATATATACCAGATAGTTACTACGTAACGTTCCAGTATATAGCCGTTTCTTGAGAAACTTGTTACCATTTCATTGGAACTCATTTCTGTACATATGTTTACCCATCTAAAAAAGAGAAAGGAACTATTTCCTGGATCAGTATGAACATGTCGGGAAACATAAATGATCTCAATTCAGATATACACCCATCTGAGAGTGAAACTTAACGTAAAAGGTCTCCATGAAACCCGTTGCCTTTAAGAAATTGAGAGACATTTGCTAGATGTCTGATTGGTATAACCAAATTAGTATATTCGGGCTAAAAGACAAGCGGATTAAATCTCACTTAATGAAACAACTAAAAATTTGCATGGACTAAAGGAAATGTCTGACTTGATAAGCCAATCAGTATAATCTTGTAAGAAAATCAGATCTTCAATTAGCATTCTACTATTTATCTTGGGTTCGGACATTTTCATAGATCTTCAAAACTAAGTAGGCAACTCACACTAAGTAGGCAACTCACATAGGGGCGGATCCATGATTGCTCTTAAGGGGCTGCTACAACAAATATACACTATAAATATATTTTTTGAGTGAATTATATACTATTATAACTAGTTTTTTTTTTTTTCAACTGAAAAATTGGGTCTGCTATAGCCCACCCCCAGCCCTGGCCCCTGAACTCACTTGTGAATTGCATGCATCCACTTACTAAAACAGTCATTTTTTCTATTGGGAATAAATAGTAAGTATTTTATTTTTAATTTTTTAAATCTCACGATAAAAAAGAGTACTTCTAGTCATCTAGATGTGGTTGCATCACTTGCATGTATGCAATTCACAAATGCATTTTCAGCTAGAATTTCTCTTTTCAATAATATCCTTTGAAAAACGGATATTTCACAAAATAGAGCAAATGTTCACCAAGTAGTTTTGCTAAAGCCTAAAAGTAGTGAATATATATCTAATAAAATAATTATTTGGAAAACAGATGATAATAAATATTACACATGCCAAATGGCAAAGTTGGTAAAACATTTGGCTGATGATACACTAATACCAGAGGTTTGGGGATTGAACTAACCCAGCTAGCATCAAAAAGTTAAGTTACAACTAATTTTGTTTAGAACAGAGTTTGCCAATAAAAAAAAATTATAATAAATCTTAATAAAAACCCTAGGAGTAAGTGAGTAACCGTCGTGAAATAACTTGAACTTTCAAATTTTTATTTTTATTTTTATTTTTAAAAACGCATGAGTACTAGACATGAAACGTGGTGCGTGCTTCACTTAACGTGGCAAATTATGAGATCTCTACTTCCAAATGTAGATGCTATATATTTATTTCTTTTATTATTTCACCCCGAGTCTGAGGTTGATAAGAGACGTGGCATGCATTTTGCTAAATGTGGCAAACTCTCATAAATCTTATTCCAATTGTAAACGAAGTAAGTTCTTGAAAACACTTAGCTTCCAAAATTGAGAGAGAAGCCTGTGGAGTGTATTTCGTTACCATAGACGATATCAAATTCCTTAATCAGAATTCCTCATGTTAGATTTCAGACCATAGACAATATCAAATTCCTATATTTAAAAAGAATCCAAATAAATCACCTACGCCTTGGTAGAGGGTACGAACACTTTTCGAAAATCCTATTGCAAGGCGGAGGAGATATGAACTCAAACTAAGAATAAGGACCGGATTATTAATGAAATTATATTATCAAACACGTAATGATTAGTTTGCATATTAACATAAAAATAAATCAATCTTCAAACTTTGAGGAAAAATAGAGTATTATTGTAACGCCCTTTTGAAAATTCACATATATGAGGAAATACATTATACCCTGAAAATAAAAATAATTGTGCATTTTCTTTTTAATCGCAACTAACACTTTATATCAATTCTCTCAAAGTAACGTAATAGGGCTTTTGGAAAGAATCCATACAGTTATTTTGTTAATGTTAAATAGTTAGCTATATTTCAACAATTAGTTAACCATGGAAAATGATAAATAATAATAATAATAATAGTTAGCAAAACAAAGCTGCTAGCTGATGCCCAAAAGTAAGGAAGAAAATGAAAAAAAAAAAAAAAAAAAAAAAAAAGAGACGTGAAAAGAATACACGTGAAGGAACGAAGGTGATTACCTATTCAAGAACCTGTTTGCCATAAAGTAGTAATTATTGCTTAAGTTATGGAATCTAATTGACAAATACCTGTTGCTGGAGAGCAAAAATATGAGCGACGCAGCCATAAACAGGATCTCTCAAGCGAGCTTGAGCCTCATAACAAATAGTAACAACTGCATCCAAACGCTTATGAACTGGTATGTGTAAAAGAAGCTTGGACACATTACTTGCACCAAACACCTTATGAACTGCTGCAAAATGCGCTGCGCCTTGTTCTGAATCAAAATACGGAGCAAAGATACACCCCGCCACACATTTTCGCCTTAAGAACTTGCATGCACCACAAGGCCCACCACCTCCTCCACCACCACCGCCGCCACCACCGCCACCACTACTACTACTGGTTGCACTCATCTCCTAGTTCCAAAAAGGAAACAAATTATAGACCTTATCTATATGATCTTTTTTTTTCCTAGAAAAGTTGGCTTTGGGCTTAGTTTGTTTGGTTTTATTTTTCCTTTTTAATTCCAAATAAACCTTTGAAGCCACGCGATGAAGCCAACCCCCTCTTTAGCTGTTTGCGTGAAGCAAACATGAGATAGGCCAAGTAACTTGAAATTGTTAAGCAGACTCTATCTTCATTTCTCGAACGAAACACGTTATTTCTCTCTTTCTTTTTCCTTTACTTGGTTTGCTTTGCCTTTGCTTAGCTAGGTAAGGAGAAGAAGAAGAAATAGTGAATTTAGAAGTGGAAACGTGTATGAAGTTTGTCTATACTTGCTCGCGTTTTTTAAGCTGCCTAAGAGTGCAAAAGACGCCAATACTTCTCACCTTTGCTTGCTTTATTAGTTTTATCTTCTTGCTCTATCAATACAGTGACTCTTATTTCCTTGTTGGTATCCTAAAATAGTATTATCTCAATTAATAGATCATACTGACATATATGCCCAAATAAGTTCACTTGGCATATATATGATCGAATTGATCGATTAGGGTGTGAATGTGTGGATCTTTACTAAAACAAATCATACTAGCACCTTAACACAGTCACGGGAACATGACATGGCCTAGTCGATCGATATCTCTTAATTAAAATCGTAAATGCATGATGCACAAGATTAACTTCCAGATCGAATTCAAAGTTGATTCTACATTTTTCTTTCCGTTCTTCCATTAGAAGTTTAGGACATGTCAGACACAAAAAAATCATCACATTTTTTCCAAGCTTATAATACAAACCATTGGCAAAATAAACTAAACAGTTACGTTGCTTCCTGTAAGAAGTAACAACATTCTAGTTTGTTCGCCAGTGGTTTGTAAACAGACATGAAGTTAATATATATTCTAGATCGAACTAATTTGTTCATCTTCAAGACCACCAAATGTAATATAAGTATATATAACAGGCAGTTTTATTGCGTAGACATACAAAATTGCGCTTTTGAGTACAGTATGTCTATAAGAAACTGTGGTCGGGCGCTAAGAATAGTGACTCTTAATGACGAATTATATGAAAGACTAGTGCGCATATATTTTAATGATGAGATATGTCATTACAAAGTAGAAATTTAGAACTTCTGCCCATACGCATGCTAACAACTTCTTCAATAATAATATCACTTCATAGGTGATCTGGCTGTTATATGTTTGCCATTACTTTTATGTTGGTCGTTCTTTTACCATAGCTGGATAGATGTTCGATCGGGATGTGTTTGCTAATTTTCTGTACTGGCCACTAAGTTACTATTATCAGAAGGGGTCAATTCATGTAATTCTGTCTTAAGATGGTATTATCTAATTCTAGTGTATGTTTGATTCGTCAAGGGAATATTGACTGATATAGTCTCAGACTAAAATGGTGAATTTGATGAGAATATGAGATATATATAACCTTTCTACATTTTCATCTATATTAAAGTAGAATACATCTTATGTGGACTATCTATTTCCTAGGTGGTGCACTCTTGAGAGAGAAGTATGCAATGTGGACACTCTTAAATCATAAAAAATTTCATAATACAACAAGAGCTCTTAATTTTAAGAAGTTTCATAATACAAGCATAACTCTAATAAGTCAATTAATATTTCGCAAGGAAATTTTATACAACTCCAATTGCTAAATCAATTCTAAAAAATTATGCTAATAATTATATGTTATTGAAGTCATCACAAAAATTTATATGGGCTATAAATTTTTGAAATGATTCCGGTGATATGGCCGGGTCTAAAACCTTGTATATATTATAGTTCTACTCTAAGCAGAGTACATCTTATGTGGACAATTTCTTTCCTAAGTGGCGCATTCTTCAGACATAGGTATGGCACGTGGACACTTTTAATTTAATCATAAGAAGTTTCCATAATACAACATGAACTCTTAAACTTAAGAAATTTCTTAATAAAACACAACTTTAATAAGTTAATCAACATAAGAAAATTTTATAGGACTCCAATAAGAGGTATTTTCGAGCTCTATTAAAATTCCACATCATCAACAAATTTTTTTTTTTTGCAACAAAATTTTTTTATTATAACGAGAATTTTTCTCTTATTAAAACAAATTCTAGCACTTCTAATTAAAACGTATGTGAATCATTTTCCTATTAAAACAAAATCTCTCTCCCAATTGAAAAAACGGTTTTTTAAAATTTAATTAAAAATAATTGGTTAGAAAATTAAAACGGGTTTTAAAACTTAGTTAATTTTTTCTAAAATATTTAAAAAAAACCTACAAACTAGTTTCAAATAATTATTCCCTCAGGGCTTTCGTTTATAAATTCTAATTCTTCTACATATGAAACTTATCCTTGAAAATTCTTGGAAAGGGTGGAATGTTCTCAATCTCTCATGCCATTTTCAAAAATATTACGCCCCAAGCAACGAAAGCAATAGCAATGAAACATTGACATATACAAAAACATATATGAATAAGTGTTTGTAGACAAGCACAAAGAATTGTTTTTTTTTTTTATTTGGACGCCACCAATGGAGGCAGTCTTGCAGCCGTGCTTCCAAATTATATTAAAACGAATGCCTAAATAACATGGAAATCAAAATTTCAGATTATGAAGGATGGATAAGGAATTACGTATCCAAAGAATAAAGTGATTGCATATCAAATATGAAAGATGGACTGATTATAATGATTAATAATCGCCGAATGTTGCTTAAAGTAAAAAAAAAAAAAAAGGAGGAAGATCCAAGTTCAAAGCATGTAAAATGCAAACAAACTCGTGCACTAAACCAAATGGTTGTTTGACACGTTTGAGTCACTAAATCGGACGTAACGGCTTAGAAGATGACCTCATTGAACGTCAAAGAAAATGAGTAGGTCCCACTCGCCGTTCAGTTTTTTCTAAAAAGCGTAACGTTTTCCCGATTCTATTATTTTATTTTGAACAACAAGACTAAAGACTCAGTGCAGTAGGAATTTTGTGTAGCAATTCTCCACCGCGCCGTCTGCATCTTGTCTATTCGATGTTTTACACGACAAAAGCATATCGGTCCCACACCTTATTTACATTTACACTCGTCACTATCAGTCAATGGCTTCTGCTGTTTTAAACGTAACAACTCCGTTGCATTGATTGGAACTGCCCACATTAAAATTACCAATTAAATTTGAAGACTGTTGAGTACGCACAGGTGGTCTATGAGGGTGAGACCGTAACTTATTTAAGTTTTGTTATTTTGGTTAAGTCTATAACTAATATAAATATATATATTGTAGGTTATAATAAATATATTCTAAACCCTATTTTCTTTTTGTGTCTCTATTTTTTTTTTTCTTCTTCTACACCACTCAATCATTTTAACCTAACCAACTAACCACCATATATATCTCCTAGCATAAATAACATTGTATCAGAAATCGACTATGTTTAGAGAATGCTAGGAGAGAGATATTCAGTTTCAAGATTCCAGTTTTAGTATTAGTTGTTGTTTTAGTATTGTTTCGCTTCCGCAATCTCTCGGTATTGATAAAGAGGAGTACATCCAGGTTTTTATAAGGAGAAGGCGTGGTATTGTCATCTCGCTATATTTCTCACTCTCTACGTGCAAGCGTGGGTCATGCTCAGTTAAGGTGTAGGAACTGTTATGGTTGCAACGAATGATCTATGAACCGCGAAAACCCACGCACAGCAGAATAAGGGGTTCTCACGGTTTTGGATAGAAATAATACCTTTTAGATCGGCTAAGATAACTTTGAGAATCCAAGCTTAATGAAATCAGCAATCTCTTGATCTTCTATTGTATTCCTATCTTTAGAATTGACGTTGTGTGGGCAACGATCTACCAACCCTTTCTTTCTCTCTTTCTTTGCCTCTCTTTTCCAATAAATGAATAGTGAAATCGGTCAGGAGAGAAGGGTTTCTATTTATAGGCTATAACAGGGACCATGAGGAGAAATTAGGGTTGGGCATCCTAACGGGCTTGGGCTTTCCATGTTTGCCTAGAACACACGGCCCAAGTCCTTCAACAAATGACTTATTCCACTAAAGGTCATTGTTGCACTACCGCCCTAATCCCAAATTACGTGTTACGTTTATAGGCTCCATATTATATGCTTGTTGATTTCCCGTGTTTAAGATATTGAATGCCCGTCGATTAAGTCAAGTTACTGACAACTATATTAATCAACTTCTTATATCCTTGAGTAGTACCACTCAACCTCATTGTCATGTCGGATTAAATCCACCTGTAGGGTTTACATGATAATCCTTATGAGCTCCTCAAGGGGATATCATCAACCCAACTTTTTGAGGGTCACGGATTTCTTCTATAATTAACAGCACACCTTACATACAATGTCATTACCCAATCCATCGAGTTTGTTGATTCACAAATGAATCTCACTCATTGATGATTTAAAGCAATGTACAATGCACGTAAGTGCCCGTTATTATATCCAAATTAAGAGGACAAACATCCATAATAACAGAGGTGTTTGTTATCTTATATAGTCAGTATAAAGAGAAACAATCTCACTTGGTCCTGTTCAATACACACTAAGTGTCCTAGTGTAATCCTGTAGTCAAGATAGACTAATATCATATTATACTACAACCGTACCAATGATTTGTCCAAATCCATTTAGGTTGTGAACGTTTACTTATACTTTATAAGGTATTGATGATATGATCTTCTGTGTATCACCACACACTATATCATCTATAATACAAAATATTATACACATGCATATAACTAATAACATATATAATATGCATAACATTTGCCTATATGATTATCATTCAAAATATAAAGAATTAGAGTTAATACAAAAGTAATGATTTTAGTATATAACCCTATCATAAGGAGTATTCGAAGCGCGCACGCGCTCGTAGTACTTTGTCTCGCAGTTTCGTATTCTTTCCATCAAGTGAGTTTTTCTTCTCTTTACAATGATTGATGTTGTTCCAAAATCCGATGAATTCGGTAATACGTCTGTTTTCTCTGTTGGTATGACCTCTGTCAAATTGGAGGGTGTTGCCAATTACCTTCAATGGACAGAGGCAGTTACTATTTATCTTACTGGAAAAGGTAAGGAAAATCATCTGACAGATCCCCCAGATGATAAAGGAAAGACAACCTGGACGAAAGATGAGGCCTTGGTTAAGAATTTCCTGTGGAATACTATGGAGAAATATGTTTGTAATACTGTGCGGTTTTTAAAACCTCGAAGGAGATTTGAGAGTATCTACAAGAATCATACTCTCAATCTCTCAAATACTTCTCGTATCTTTCAGTTGTATGAAAACATATTTGATCTCACTCAAGGAGATATGTCTATCTCTGAATATTACAATTCTCTTCATAGCAAGTGGGAAGAACTGAATATTTATCACCCACTTACTACAGACATAAAGCAGTTGAAGAAACAAAGAGAGGAATTTTGAGTCTCAAAATTTATATCTGGGCTACATCCCAAGTTTGCTAATGTGAAAACCCAAATTCAAGCTGAATCTAAGCTCCCTACTCTGTCTGAAGCTTACTCTCGTCTGTGTCGTATTATTGCACCTCCTCCAAGGCATGCAATGATAGTGCGGCTTTATTGATCCCTCCAAGCAGCAATAACAACCCCTCCTCTGGTCATGGTAATGGAGGTAGAGGGGGTCGTGGACGTGGAGGTGGGCGTAACCAAGGGAGTGGCCATGGTTGTAGTATTGGCGGTTTTGATCCTTGTAAGCATTGTGGGCACATAAATTATAGTTTTGATTTTTGTTGGGATATAACAGGACGCCCACCTTTGCACAAAGCCAACAATGCCACAGTAGTTTATCAGAAAGTGACTGATTTTCAACGAGTTCAAGAAGACTTTGCAGCCCTGATGAAGCGGATACAAGCTATTCCAGTCAGTTCATCGAGTTCATCCGACCACCCCACTGCGACCCTAGCCGATTCAGGTCAAACATGTTTTCATACAAGTGGTAACAACTCTTGGGTTATTGACTCAGGAGCTTCTGATCATATGACAGGTAATCCCCAATTGTTTTCTAATCTTGAGTATACTCACACACCATCATATGTCACATTAGCAAATGGGGCTAAGGCTAGTATTCTTGGTTGGGGTACTATTCAGTTAACTCGTAATATATCACTTGTCTCTGTCTTGCTTATTCGAAATTTCCCCTTTAATCTATTGTCTGTTCATCGTCTCATCCAATCTCTTCACTGTAATGTCAATATTTTCTTCCACTCATGTTGTGTTTCAGGATCTACAGACAAAGACACTAGTTGGTGGGGGGTATGAGCACGGGGGCATCTATTACTTTCAAGATGATTATGGGCACTCTCACCAGAAGCAGGCTCTCACAGTCTCAATTTCTCATGTTCAATGGCATAGACGTCTTAGTCATCTTCCTCTGGCTAGTTTGCGAAGTTTAGTTCCCAGTATTTCTTCTAGTATTCAGTCTTTAAGTTATGAGGTTTGTGAGTTAGATAAACATCGTCGTACTACTTACAAAAATAGGTTAAATAAGTGTTCTAGTGCTCCCTTTCAGTTAGTCCATTCAGATGTCTGGGGTCCTTGTAGAATCACTGGCCTTTTGGAGCCAAGTGATAAGCACCCAAAAGTGTATTATGAAACCCGTTGAGACATATAAATTTGGTTAACTATGTCTTTAATAATCATGAAATAAATATGTTTTCATACTTTTGCAGGTATTCGCAGTAAACATGGAAATATGGTTTAAATCTGCGATAAACCACGAGGAACGACATATATATGAATTCTTCCAAATCCGCACAGAAGCATCAAATTTTCGAAACTCCTACCTCTTGAACCAGGACTCTGAATGCGACAAGTGAGCTGCTCAAACAATCAGGGTGATGAACTTTATGCATAAGCGAGAAGTTGTAAAATTGCCCAAAGACCGGACCGCCACTGGACTACACATAGGACCCACTATGCGGGGCCACAAGATTGGATGAGTCATCAATCATGGAGCATGTCAAGACAAAAATGACAAATTATTGGTGCAAAGTTGACACCTTGCATGTAATTAATTAGATTAGGTGTTAATAGTGAAAAAAAGACAAGGTGTCACTTTGTTTTAATGTGGTGGATAAAAATAAAGTAAATGTGGTTTGATGTTTCACATGGGAGAAAATGAGTCTGCCTTTCATATGGAGAAGAAAACAAAACAAGGGGGGAGACACTCCATTTACTCCCTTGACTTCTTTTCCTTACCTTGTATTATTTTAGTTCCTTAGCCATTTTTATTATTTAGTTTTTAGTTTTGTAAGAAAAGCTTGTAGAGTTTTAATGGAGGAAAAACTTTGGTTTTCTTCTAGTTGAAAATAAATCAAAAGCAAGTGAGTTAGATAATTAGTATTCTTTTTCCTTTTTCTTTCTCTCTTTATATACTTTCTAACTTGTAATCCTTCATCCCAAGGATCATGAGCTAACTTCCCCTTGGGGAGTTAATCAAACTCATGTGAGGGAAAAATCTTTGTTGTTGGTTTGGTGGGTTGTTTAGGAAGATCAACTAGACCTACACCCTATCCCAAAATGATAGTTGGTGTAGTGTCTAGTTAGGGATCAAAGTGATGAGCTTAGAGATAAATCATTGCTTTGATTCCACTTGCTAGCATATATGAGTTTAGAGATGAGCCATACATGTTAGGGATCAAGTTTTCTTCTATTAGAATTGTCTATGAGTTCTAGGAAGAATAAAATAAACTTATTAAAATCAACAACAAAAGTTAACTTCACATGAGGAGGATTAACTCTCCATATTTTCTTTTAGTAAATCGTATTGTGTTTAGTTGCATTCACTTGAAACTTAATTTTTTTTTGTTTGTGTAGAAAAGA
This sequence comes from Coptis chinensis, assembly GCF_015680905.1. Lineage (NCBI taxonomy): Eukaryota > Viridiplantae > Streptophyta > Magnoliopsida > Ranunculales > Ranunculaceae > Coptis > Coptis chinensis. The sequence goes on along the minus strand of NC_141458.1, from coordinate 123,832,576 downwards.
AACCTAGTATTAGTATTTAAACTTACTCACTAGTTTCCTAAGAGTAAAAACCAAGTTGTAGTTGTCATAAACTTTAGGTTAGATCAAATCTTTACTCCAATTATATGAACACGAAATTTTGTGAGTAAGGAAACTTTGAAATTTCACTTTTGTCAAAATTAGAATAGACAATCTCTAACATAGGAAAAGTGGATATCACCAAGTATTTTATTACATTTATAGATGATTTCTCTCGTGTTTGTTGGGTATATATTATGGAAAATCATTCTCAAGTATTCTCTGTTTTTCAAAAATTCTATGCTGAGATTACTAATCGGTATTCTGCACACATGCATGTTTTTTGAACTGATAATGCCAAAGACTATACCTCTACAATATTCAAGAATTTTTTAGATGACCATGGCATTACACATCAAACCTCATGTGTGGATACACCTCAACAAAATGGGGTTGCTGAGAGAAAGAACAGACCCATTCTTGAAGTCGCCCGATGCTTTGTTTCAAACAAATCTCCCAAAGTTTTATTAGGCAGAGGTAGTTCTTACTACCACATACTTGATTAATCATATGCCCTATTCAGTGTTAGGAGGAAAAACACCATACTCTATTTTTTTTCCTGGTCAACCTTCTTTCCATCTTCCCCCTCGGATTTTTGGTTGTGTCTGCTTTGTTCATAATCTTCAGCCGGGTCGTGATAAGTTAGACTCTCATGCTATTAAGTGTGTTTTCCTTAGGTATTCGCGTACACATAATGGGTACAAGTGTTATAGTCCTCATCTGCGCAAATCATTTGTCTGTGCTGATGTTACTTTTTTTGAAGATGTCCCGTTTTACTCTTCAGAAGGGAAGATGTCCTCTGAACCATTTGAGGATTGTGTTATGCCATCTGATGTTGTTGAATATGATCTTGGTGTAAATAAGGGAGCTAATAATCCGGTTACTGCAACTGATGTTCAAATTCCAACAGATGGAGCGGGTCCCCCCCCCCTTGATGTTCGAGTTCCAGTAGATGGAGCGCGTGCCTCGCCCACAGATGGTCTTACAGGAGCGCGCGCTCCCCCTTGATATTGAGTTCCAGTAGATGGAGCGCGTGCCGCGCCCACTGATGGCCTTACCAGAGCTCGCACACGCCCTAGTACCTTCAGCTGCAGTTCGAGAGTTTGAGGCCGAAAGTTCAACTACTCTGCTGCCCTCACCTCTTCCCACTGTGTCTGTGGATCTTATTGCCATTCCATCTGACCTCGATGTTCTTATTGCCTTACGAAAACTTGAACGTCCACCTGCCAATATGCGTCTTCCTAGTAAGTATGCCCAATATTCTATTTCTCAGTATGTTTCCACTGATCATTTACCACCATCTGTGAAGTCTTTTGCTACATCCTTGTTGTTAGTCTCTGTCCCTTCTAACTAAAAGGACGATCTATCCCATCCTGGCTGGAAGCAAGCAATAGACTGATAGGGTTATATACTAAAAACATTATTTTTGCATTAACTCTAATTCTTTATATTTTGAATGAGAATCATATGGGCAAATGTTATGCATATTATATATGTTATTATTTATATGCATGTGTCTAATACTTTATGTTGTAAATAATATGGTGTGTGGTGACACACATAAGATCATATCATCAGCACTTTATAAAGTATAAGTAAACGTTCACAACCTAGATGGATTTGGATAAACCATTGGTACGGTTGTAGTATAATATGGTATTAACTTATCTTGACTATAGGATTACACTAGTACACTTTGTGTGTATTGAACAAGACCAAGTGAGGTTGTTTCTCTTTATACTGACTATATAAGAGAACAAACACCTCTGTTATTATGGATGCTTGTCCTCTTAATCCGGATATAATAACGGCCACTTACGTGCATTGTACATTGCTTTGAATCATCAATGAGTGAGATTCATTTGTGAATCAACAAACTCGATGGATTGGGTAATGACATTGTATGTAAGGTGTGTTGTTGATTATAAAAGGAATCCGTGATCCGCAGGAAGTCAGGTTGATGATGTCCCCTTGAAGAGCTCATAAGGATTGTCATGTAAACCCTGCAGGTGGATTTAATCCGACATGACAATGAGGTTGAGTGGTACTACTCAAGGACATAAAAAGTTGATTAATGTAGTTGTCAATAACTTGACTTAATCAACGGGCATTCGATATCTTAAACACGGGGAGATCAACGAGCATATAATATGGAGCCCATAAACATAACACGTAATTTGGGATTAGGGTCGTAGTGCAACAATGACCTTTAATGGAATAAGCCATTTGTTGACGGACTTGGGCTGTGTGTTCTGGGCGAACACGGAAAGCCCAAGCCCGTCAGGAAACCTAACCTTGATTTCTCCTCATGGTCTCTGTTGTTGCCTATAAATAGAAACCCTCTTTCTCTGGCCGAAATACCAAGGTTTTGCTCAAGAAAAGTAAGTTCCAAATTCAATTATGATCTTGTGAGTGAGAGAGGACAAGAGAGAAAGAAGGGGCTGGTAGATCATTGCCCACACAATGTCCATTCTAAGATAGAAATACAACAGAGGATCAAGAGGTTGCTGATTCGTAGAATTCCTATTCTCAGAGTTATCACAGCTGATCTAAATGTATATTTCTAAACAAAATCATGAGAACCCTTTATTCCGCTGCGCATGGGTTTTCGCGGTTTGTAAATCATTCGGTGCAACCATAACGGTTCCTACATGGACGAGGAGTTTAGTGCTTTGTATTCTAATGACACTTGGGTCCTTATAGATCTACCTTCTGGTAAGAAAAGCAGTTGCTTGAAAGTGGGTTTTCACTATTAAGCATTATCCGGATGGAACTATTTATCGTTTAAAGGCTTGCCGGGTTCAAAAGGCTTTACCCAGACTTATGGTATTGATTACTCCGAGACGTTTTCTCCAGTTGCAAAGCTAGCCTCTGTGCGTATTGTGATTTCTCCTTGCTGTTCATCATCACTAGCCTCTGTTTCAGTTGGATGTGAAGAATGTTTTTTAACATGGAAATCTTCTGGAGGAAATATATATGGTTCAACCTCCTGGTTTTGTTGCTCAAGGGGGGAAAGTCTGTCAATTAAAGAAGTCTCTTTATGGGATCAAGCAGTCTCCTAGAGCTTGGTTTGCGAAGTTTAGCCAGGTTTTGATGGCTAATGGAATGACTAGGTGTGAATATGATCATTCTGTGTTTTACCGAAAGACCCATCAAGAGATTATTATCTTAGTTGTGTATGTTGATGATATCATTGTCACAGGGTCTGATAAACAGGGTATTGATCGACTTAAAGTCAATCTCTCAAGACAGTTACAGACCAAAGATCTAGGAGAACTGAAATATTTCTTAGGCATTGAAGTTACAAGGTTCCTGATAAGCACCCAAAAGTGTATTATGAAACCCCATTGAGACATATAAATTTAGTTAATTATGTGTTTAATAATCATGAAATAAATATGTTTTCATACTTTTGCAGGTATTCGCAGCAAACATGGAAATATTATTTAAACCTGCGATAAAGCACGAGGAACGACATATATATGAATTCTTCCAAATCACACGAAGCATCAAACTTACGGAAGCTTCTACCTCTTGAACCCGGGACTCGAATCGCGACAAGTGAGATGCTCGGACAATCGTAGGCGATGAACTCTACGATAGGCGGAAGTTGTAAAATTGCCCAAAGACCGGACCGCCATCGATCTGTACATAGGACCCACTATCGCGGCCTACAAGATTGGATGAGTTATCAATCATGGAGCATGTCAAGACAAAATGACAAATTATTGGTGCAAAGTTGACACCTTGCATGTAATTAATTAGATTAGGTGTTAATAGAAAAAAAAAAAGGCAAGGTGTCACTTTGTTTTAATGTGGTGGATAAAAATGAAGTAAATGTGGTTTGATGTTTCACATGGGAGGAAATGAGATTTCTCTCAAATGGAGAAGAAAACAAAACAAGGGGGGGGACACTCCATTTACTCCCTTGACTTCTTTTCCTTACCTTGTATTATTTTAGTTCCTTAGTCATTTTTATTTATGGAGTTTTTAGTTTTGTAAGAAAAGCTTATAATAGTTTTAATGGAGGAAACTTTGGTTTTCTTCTAGTTAAAAATAAATCAAAACTAAGTGAGTTAGATAATTAGTCTTCTTTTTCCTTTTTCTCTCTCTCTTTTTGTACTTTCTAACTTGTAATCCTTCATCCCAAGGATCATGAGCTAACTTCCCCTTAGGGAGTTAATCAAACTCATGTGAGGGAAAAATCTTTGTTGTTGGTTTGGTGGGTTGTTTAGGAAGAACAACTAGACCTACACCCTATCCCAAAATGATAGTTGGTGTAGTGCTAGTTAGGGAACAAAGTGATGAGTTTAGAGATAAGTCATTGTTTTGGCTCCACTTGCTAGCATGTATGAGCTTAGAGATGAGCCATACATATTAGGGATCAAGATTTCTTCTATTAGACTTGTCTATGAGTTCTAGGAAGAATAAAATAAACTTATTAAAATCAACAACAAAAGTTAACTTCACATGAGGAGGATTAACTCTCCATATTTTCTTTTAGTAAATCGTATTGTGTTTTAGTTGCATTCACTTGAAACTTAATCTTTTTTATGTTTGTGTAGAAAAGAAACCTAGTATTAGTATTTAAACTTACTCACTAGTTTCCTAAGAGTAAAAACCAAGTTGTAGTTGTCCTAGACTTTAGGTTAGATCGAATCTTTACTCCAACTATATGAACACGAAATTTTGTGAGTAAGGAAACTTTGAATTTGCACTTTTGTCAAATTAGAGAGACAATCTCTAACATAGTAAAAGTGGATATCAAAATGGTGCCGCTGCCGAATCATGAAGACACATTTCCCATAGTTTGCAGCTACTTTTCATGACTGGGTCAAAGTAGATTCTATGTGCCCGCAAACAGAATCATTCGTTCATTGAGGTTTCGGCAATGGAAGCGTCCCGCTCGATATCTGAGGCATCTTCATTGTTACCCGAATGATGAAAATATGAAGAAACATTTAAGGAAATCTGGAGACGAAAAATGGGCGGAAATTTGGCAGACTATTATCTTTTGGCGCGATGCTAAGGAAATGCATTTCCTTAAAGAAGACGCTAGACCTTCACATCCTGCTGGATGGTAAACTTGAGCTTGCCATTATACATATATCTAGCTAAACCTTATGTTTGGTGTGCTATTGTTTTTCATGTTTCGTATGCTATTGTTTTTCATTATTTCGTGTGCTATGTTTAGTGTGTTATTGAACATTTTATTGTTCTTTCTGAATAATATATTATGTTCTCCAACCTTTCTGTTCTAGCAATCTAGCCCTAATTTTGCTCACGGTTCTCAGGTACTTTCTCTCTTTAATTATTAATACTTCGAGGACTAAGCATCATTCTGTTGGGGGGTGCTTTAACCATGTAGCAAATATTAGGCAAATTGTAACCTGTATATAGTTTTTATTTTCATGTTAATAATTGTACTTAGTGACAGAGTCTTGTTTCCTTTTCAATGATGAAAATTGTCTAGAAATCTCACATTAGTATCCGAATTAGGATTTGTTTTTAAGAAACTTAAGATAATACTTATGCAATAGTTTATACATCTTTTCATGAACATTCATGTACTGAGTATCATCGATTGTACATAGCAGTAAGTTTCTGGATCCAACGGTTAGTTACTTAAACTATAAATCCTGTGAGAATCTATCCAAAAACCTTGACATGAATGATTTGTGTGTGATGACACAGAGGAGTAGTTTTTCCAATTAGAGAAAATCACGCATCTACTTACTTGATCACCACCCGAACCCTAGGCGAGAATTTAGGCCATCTTTGGATCAACATAGCTAAAAATTCTTACCTGTTACAAATTTTACCGCTAGTCACTCCTCTGAACCTTTCATCAAACCTTTCACTGTCAAAAAAAAAAAAAAAATCCTTACCCATCTATTAAACCAAATAAAAGAACCTACCTAAGTGATGAGTATGAGAAATAGGATGAAATGTGGAAAGAATAAAGAGAAAGACTTGTCCCAAATAAAAAGTCGGGTTACTTTTGCTTTAAAAGAAAAATAGAATCATGTTCTTAAGCCATCTAAAAAATATATATCCATTAGAGGCTTAAGAACAAGGTTGGAAAACTCAGTTAGAAGAAGGAAAGAAAACAAGGATTTCTCTAGTGTAAATATATGAAGACCATATTCTCTCATGCTCAGAATTTTGATTATCCATTTCCATTTTTCTTGTACATTATCACCTAAGCCCCACAATACCTAATAAATACCTCTAGCTCAATTAGGAGTAGGGTGATGTGATAATAAGTAGTAGACGTGATTGATCGACATCGCTCCTCCTTTATCATTGAGATGTGAGGAAACGTGTGCCCACCGCATTAACCGGAGTTAACAAAACCCAGTGGAAATTTTTTGAGTGAAATTGTGTTTTGACACATACCGTGAGAACCCATTTAGGTACACTCTCCAAAGGATTGAAACAACCCGCTAGTACATTTCAATGAAAAGTTCATCGCATGCATGATCATATGTAGATGTTTTAATTATTGAATACATATTAACTTGAGTTTCAAAGAAATCAATCCTTGTTCCTGCTAAGGAGATGTATGGATATCCGAGATTAATTTAGGAAACGAAGTTTCTATCATCGAAGTCGTTGTAGTACATATAAATGAAGTTTGTGAGTATCTTCTCCGGAAAACTCTCATGGGGCTATAACTCGGCCCACTAGGGAATTCCTAGTGGTTTAAGGCCTTGTTGCATATGGTCAATGCAACCGCACTCTGTAAACGAGAATTAGTTAGGACTACACATTTTTGCCATCTATCTATTTTAATGTCTCTTCTTTGCTTGAGGACAAGCAAAGTCTTTCTTTTGGGGGGTAGTGTGATAAGCACCCAAAAGTGTATTATGAAACCCCATTAAGACATATAAATTTGGTTAATTATGTGTTTAATAATCATAAAATAAATATGTTTTCATACTTTTGCAGGTATTCGCAGTAAACATGGAAATATTATTTAAACCTGCGATAAAGCACGAGGAACGACATATATATGAATTCTTCCAAATCCGCACAGAAGCATCAAACTTCCAAAACTCCTACCTCTTGAACCAGGACCCCGAATGCGACAAGTGAGCTGCTCAGACAATCAGGGCGATGGACTCTACGCATAGGCGGAAAGTTGTAAAATTGCTCAAAGACCGGACCGCCACTGGACTGTACATAGGACCCACTATGCGGGCCTGCAAGATTGGATGAGTCATCAATCATGGAGCATGTCAAGACAAAAATGACAAATTATTGGTGCAAAGTTGACACCTTGCATGTAATTAATTAGATTAGGTGTTAATAGTGAAAAAAATGCAAGGTGTCACTTTGTTTTAATGTAGTGGATAAAAATGAAGTAAATGTGGTTTGATGTTTCACGTGGGAGGAAATGAGATTTCTCTCAAATGGAGAAGAAAACAAAACAAGGGGGGACACTCCATTTACTCCATTGACTTCTTTTTCTTACCTTGTATTATTTTAGTTCCTTAATCATTTTTATTTATGGAGTTTTTAGTTTTGTAAGAAAAGCTTGTAATAGTTTTAATGGAGGAAACTTTGGTTTTCTTTTAGTTGAAAATAAATCAAAAGCAAGTGAGTTAGATAATTAGTTTTCTTTTTCCTTTTTCTCTCTCTCTTTTTGTACTTTCTAACTTGTAATCCTTCATCCCAAGGATCATGAGCTAACTTCCCCTTGGGGAGTTAATCAAACTCATGTGAGGGAAAAATCTTTGTTGTTGGTTTGGTGGGTTGTTTAGGAAGAACAACTAGACCTACACCCTATCCCAAAATGATAGTTGGTGTAGTGTCTAGTTAGGGATCAAAGTGATGAGCTTAGAGATAAGTCATTGCTTTGGTTCCACTTGCTAGCATGTATGAGCTTAGAGATGAGTCATACATGTTAGGGATCAAGATTTCTTCTATTAGACTTGTCTATGAGTTTTAGGAAGAATAAAATCAACTTATTAAAATCAACAACAAAAGTTAACTTCACATGAGGAGGATTAACTCTCCATATTTTCTTTTAGTAAATCGTATTGTGTTTTAGTTGCATTCACTTGAAACTTAATTTTTTTTATGTTTGTGTAGAAAAGAAACCTAGTATTAGTATTTAAACTTACTCACTAGTTCTCTAAGAGTAAAAACCAAGTTGTAGTTGTCCTAGACTTTAGGTTAGATTGAATCTTTACTCCAACTATATGAACACGAAATTTTGTGAGTAAGGAAACTTTGAATTTGCACTTTTGTCAAATTAGAGAGACAATCTCTAATGTAGTAAAAGTGGATATCAGTTCCCTGGTGAAATTCATCTCTCACAGAGAAAGTATGTATTAGACCTGCTCAGTGAAACAAATAATTTAGGAGCTCGCCCAGTAAAGACTCCTATGGATTCGAACGACAAACTCCAGTCAGATGTTGGAGAGTTGTATGTCGATATTGAGGGATATCGTTGATTGGTGGGAAAGCTAATCTATGCTACTATCACTCGCCCCAATATCTCATTTGCAGTCAGTGTGGTATCTCAGTATATGCATGCACCACGGATTCCTCACTACCAGGCAGTTATTCGTATTGTGAGGTATTTGAAAGGTTCTCCTGGTCATGGATTAGTATATCGTTCTAATGGAAATTTTGATGTTGTTGGATATTCAGATGCTGATTATACAGGATCTGTTTCAGATAGACGATCCACCACTAGGTATTGTACCTTCCTTTGTGAAAATTTGGTGACATTGAAGAGTAAAAAACAAACAGTTGTGTCAAAGTCTAGTACAGAGGTCGAGTATAGAGCTATGGCTCAAGGGACTGGTGAGTTAATGTGGATACGTAATCTTCTACATGAGTTAGGTTTTGAGGTACATCTACCGATCCCTCTTCATTGTGACAATCAGACAGCCATTCATATCGCTTCTAATCCAGTATTTCATGAGAGAACTAAACACATAGAGGTAGATTGTCATTATGTCAGACATAAGGTTAAAACAAAGGAGATAAGTACTCCTTATGTGGCTTCTCGAGATCAGTTAGCTGATATCTTCACCAAACCAGTGATTCGTCCAGTTTTAAATTATATTGGCAATAAACTGGGCATGAGCGATATTCCAGCTTGAAAGGGAGTGTTGAAGTATATAGAGTCGGTCTCACACATTCTATAAGTGTGAGACCGTACCTTATTTAAATTGTTACTATTTTGGTTAAGTCCATGACTAGTATAAATATATGTATTGTAGGTTAGAGTAAATATACTTTAAACCCTACTTTTTTCTTGTGCCTCCATCATTTCTTTTTCTTCTTCTATACTACTCAATCACTTTAACCTAACCAGCTAACCACCATATATATCTCCTAGTATAAATAACAAAGACTCGTGCCAGAGTAACAAGCAGTAATTTCAATTTTCAAGCGGGCAGACTGCTGATGATTCTTATTCTTGTATATATGGGTGTTTTTACATATAAATGATGGTTCATTGTTTCCTATGCATAAAGAGTGCATTAAACGAGGTTTCTATCTTCTAAACCAGATTAAGTTGATTCTAGTGATAGTCGCTGAAGTGCTCAACTGAGAGAGTATCTGAGTATGAGATTGAGACCTGACTCTGAACTCCTGAACTCCTAATACTGAAGAGCTTGGTGGGACCATATGGTTCCCCCACTCGTGCGGTCAATGCCTAGGATTCATAAATAACATGGATATGATTTGTTCTCTTGACTTTCTAGTTGCTTTAAAAAACTGAAGGATGTTACCTCAACCTTGGGCAAGAGGGAAATTATTTGATAGTACTTAAAGGACTAAGTTAGATTATCTTAAGTTATTAAATTACAAATCTAGTTCATAATTTCATACATTAGTCAACATATGACGGTTTAAGAAAGCCAAACCATCGTACTTCACAAAAGAAATCACAGTGATTTTCCATAAGCAAAAGAAATCAATGATAACCTTCCCATTCTTTATTTCATACCAGTCAAAGTATCTTTCCTCTATCATTGACAAAGTTTCATTTAACTATTCAAGTTTGTGATTTGTGATATTAATTTATAGTAAAAATAGTTTGGTTTGGATAAACGCAAGTGTAAATTTTAAAACTATTATAATCTTTCTCAATTAGACAGTCAGAATTTCAATTTTACATAAATAAGAGTTTTACAAAATAAGGGAATACAATTAGAGAGACAAGTAGAGAACTGATGATAAGTTGGACATATTCCTGTAGAAGATCCCAAAACTGCAATACATGCTTTACTGGCTTTACTTTGATATCCACTAGAAAAATATTGGTCTAACGAATCATGTGCTTGCAGGAACCCAATTTCGGAGGAGAGATTTTTCTTGGTTGTTTACACTTTGCTCTGACCAATGAGCAAACTCATCGCATCAGCTAGATATTTATTATGCAGTTAGTATATATACCACTACTACCAAATTATTTGCATTAGAAACCATGAAAGGAGTAGTTGATGATGGAAGACAGGGGAATGGAATTCTAGTAGTCCGCTCACTGAAGGGTCATCCAAGAGACCAAGACTGGTTTGTTATCAACTTCTCGTTCTTCTACAACTTGTAATTAGGTTCCAGTCTGATTCTAAGCACCTGGCTACAAAAACTCTATCAAACTACACTAGATCTCTAATCAGAGTAAAAATAAAATAAAAGCAATAATCCAAATCACCGTTGTGGTTAACACATTTAGGCACATCCTACTTTTGTGAAGTACCAGACCATATGTTTATGTTTATCAAAATGATAAACAAATAACCAGTTGGCACCACCAATTAGAGCAGTGTCAATGCAATGCGTCGAACAAGTCCTTTTTTGAGACAATTTGAAGGGGAAGGGGGAGGGGGGGCAATGGTTGCAAAATGAAAATAAATACAATTTGAAAAGCACCACTTCGCAAATTAAAATCGACATTTTACTTGAAACAAGAAAACCATAACTAGGTGCATACAATTTGTTACAGAAGCATGTACTGGTAGATGAAACACAATCATGTGGAACAGCAGCCACATAAACAGTCACAAAGCATCAGTTTGAACTTCGACAAAGGGTTCTAAGGAAACAATGTGTTGAGCATTCGTCAATCCGCTATCTGTAGTTTAGAATAACATCCTCATCCTTCTGGCAATGACAAATATACATACAGCAATTTTAGATGGAAGATACTAACAGCAATTTAGAAGAGACTACGTAAGAATTTTAACTTGAATTACTTACAGTTTTGGCAAGCTCTGCAGCTTTCTCATCATCAAAACCAAGTGTTGCCATTATCTTATATCCTGCAGACTCCTTTTCAGACCAAATACCAAGAAGCAAATGGGTTGTGGTTATTTCCCCACTGTCACCTGCATACATTAACATTATAATCATAAGAAGTTTGGCAAGAGTGAAGAAGAACTGAGAAAATAAACAGAAAAGATTAGGACCCAGCTTTCCAAGAGAAAGCAGCTAACTATATTCTCATTCAATTTACTTGTTACACGAGCCTGAGAACCTTACCACATGCTTTTTCTTTTCACTAAAGAGTAAAGACGACCGTGGTCTGTCAGGTTCTCCCAATTTTTACAACTGAAGAAAACTAACTCACTGGTATTATATGCCTTTTCAAAGTCAGCAAACCTGCTGAAGACCTTCCTACAGTTAGAGTCAAAGTTCAAACTGAAAACTGATAGGTTTCATTATTTTTGTTTCTAAGTGTGTAGTTGTTTGCAAAGAAGCGTTTTTCAATGTTTTGCATTTTGTAATAATCTTCAGTATGTTGTCTAGCCCAACTTTGCCCCGTACCAGTCATTTGTTAGCACAATCACACATTTGCACTTACTAAAATTGAAATCTAATCAACCCTAACATGCATTAAAAGCTTTATAAACAATATTTTCCTACACCAGTAAATTCTAGCAACCATTCAACCAAATGTTTTGTTTTCCTTCGTACAAATTTCATCGTGTCTTGAGAAGTGAGATTAGGAGTGCATTGTACATAACAAATTGCTCACTTGAAAGTTATTCAGACACCTGCCCAGTACTGTTAAAAATGCTTACACGCAGTAATTATATACATCTGCTTCTTACACAGTTACACTCTATATACTTCAACTTCTCACTCGTACTCAAAACGCCGATTTCTAAAAGAAGACTGACCTATCAGTAACAGGAATGCAGCCCAACCATTTTTTTGGTATCTGTGGTGCAGGGATAAAAAACTCACAGGATCATTTTCAAACAATTATTCTTTTAAGGAAAAATAAGTCAATACTGATCAGATCGCAACCGTCACAATCTCGATTAATGTAGGCTAAAGAAAAAAATAAACTGCTACCACCACAATGATGATTATAGCTGTGTTAGAAAGATAGGTTGTGGGAGGAGGTTTTGGTGTAATGGGAAAGCCATCAATCACCAAAACGTCCACGCACTCTAGATTTAAGACATTGTTTGTAAAAGCTCCTTCGTAATAACTATATGCATGCCAAGAAATACTCCTCAACTCTCACAAAGCTATTTATTTTGTTTACCAACTGTCGGTCATTTTCGGTCTTAAGAATAGTGACGTTATACCTACCAACAACAAAGGGTAAAATCCTCTTATTTGAAAAAAATATCAATTGTTAACAAATTTGTTAGCCCTGAGTGACCTATAAGGAGCCATACATTTGCAATGGATAAAAGCTACAAAGGTCCATAGAATATTCATTTGTTTCTAAGCTGGTCTATTCTCTCATCATTCCGTATACTTCCATGTTTGCATGCCCATATTACATCTTGGACTATCTAGACTGAAACATTGTAACCTCATGATTGGACTATCTAGAAATTTCAACATCGCCAATTGGCCAAAGCACATAGTATAAGACACATTCCAAAATACAACATGAATATACAAAGGAGCCTAGTCATCTCATAGCCAACAGATATATAGTAGAGCCAAACTTTTGACGTTTTGAGTATAATTTTGTTACTCTTAAAGTTAGTGAGAATCCCTTGTCTCGCTTGCTAAGTCTGTCACTCTATCACAAAACACTACATACAGATTACGGAGGCAACAGACAAGAGCATCTCCATGATTCAAATCACGGGGGATAAACGTTCAAATATCTCATCGTCCTGATTGTATATTGATCAACTATGTAATTTACTCCCTAGACTACTTTTTACCAATGTGCATACCTTATGTTGGCATGAAGGGGAAGACAAGTTTCAAACTGCAGCATAGGTGAACGCACAAGAAAAAGTTCCTAACTTATGCCCTAATCAACAAAAATAATTTCTGTGAAGGAGGTAGTGAAATTAACTCCAAGAGTTCATCCTCCAATGAGAGTACTTGTTGTTAGGGCAAGGGTGTTTTACTAGATATCTTACACTACATGTCAAAGCATTTTGCATCCACCTGAACATGTAACTGTATCCAGGTCATCCGTCATCACACAGTCACATATAAACTACATTGAAGAAACATAAGTAGCATGGTGAAGAGCTTAGGAAGAACAAAAAAACCGATAAAGCTACAGATGAGCATAAAAAAAAAACCTGATTTCAGTTTCTCATCAATAGCGTAATCAAGTGCCCTTTGAGCTGGTTCAGTCAATGGTGGGTGCTCAGGACTGAAATAGTACAGGTCAGATTTCCCAAGCAACTTGACTATCTCGTCTCGTACCTTGAAGAGTGTAATTCCATTTGCCCGCAAAAATTTTGAAGCAAGACTAGTTCCTACATACCAAGCAAAGCTAAGGTTCAATAAATGCCACAAAGCTTTTGCCTCCTTCAAAAGTTCGAATATAAAATTGTATACAAACAGCTCCCATGTCATGGTGGTGATGGCATTACTAAATGAGAATGGGAATAAATTGAAGTTTCAAAACATGCCAACATGTATCTTCGCTTCAAAGAACTTTAGCATTTTTCCATTGCTATCAGTCACTTAATAATATCATCTATTGTTAGAAACTTTTGGGACAGCAAAAGGCAAATCTATAAATATAGCAAGGCAGAAAACTTAGATTAAAATTTTCAAAAGTAGGGTGCACCAAACCACTATTAAGCATAGTTCTAGTCCAAGAGCTGAAAATCCATAAATTTGCTGTTTCATTAGTTCTTCCTTGTAGGTCAAAATGACGCTTAGTTCCTCCCCCCAACCCAAAAAATGATAATATTTTCATGTTTATCATTTGACAGACTGAAAAACACTGACAAGCTTTTGTTATGCTCTTGTTCTACCCTCGTTGCCTATCAAGATACAAATTGGCACACCCTCCGTCGTAAGAATGGACATTTGTTGCTTTCATTTCTCTATTTATTTCATCAATAGGATATTGACGAACAGCATAATATAAAGGCAAGGATAATAAAATAACAGTCTCAAGGCACTAGGCCTCCTAGAGGTGTAACGCCTAAATGGTAAAAAAGAAACTAGTTTTTGTTTTTATTTCTAAAAATGAACAGTTTTCCATATCAATCAGGTTGTTTTGTAAATCAAACAAAGAATGAGGGTAAGAAAAAGTTCAAAAAATAAAATAATATAGAAAGTCTTAATGGTCTTCGCTTATTCTAACATTAAGGCTATAGCCTCGAGGGTTTTTTTTCTGTCTAAGCCGTTGAGGCATACCTCAATGTCTTTTTTCTTTAAAAAAAGGCCTGTATATAAGTTTGCCAACTGTATAGGTATCTTACCCCAAAGGAGTGCCTTGTTTTCCTTTATGTCCTATTACACTGACTCCAAGAATGAAAGAGCAGTTTGGGACTTAATATATGCAGTGTGATACAACATGTGCATGGTAGAAGGGGGCTATACAGGAATATGTGCAGTATGCGTAAGCTAGATTAAGAATAGGTAGCATCCCTCGATACAATCTCAAGCACACAACGCCAGTGATAGAGTTAACAAACAAAAATATACATTAGAACATTGTCGAATGAAACAATATCAAGGATTCAAGGATATAGTAACGACCCCCCACCGCGGCACCGCTATTCCAATAACTAATACAAGAAGTCCATAGATATTGTTTATATTTTCTGAAGTCACACTGCTCTATGATACCCTCTGTATCCTTGTTCAATTTCAACTTCAACAGGTTGACCTCATCTCTTTAATTGACTAAAGTCCACATTATCTATTTGGATTTCCTACAAGGAAAACACTTGGATGTATACGGTTCATACATGCTACTACCTGTTTTCTCGGGACCAAAGGATTGTAAAAAAAAAAAAAAGCTTAGATTAGTTACCACATTTTAAGTATGTTTCTAGCCTGAGTGTGAAGACTTGGAATGATCCACCAAAGGTACCAACAGTCTAAATAAGCCTTCTCTCCTAGTCCCTACAAAATCTTATACCTCATATTTATATGGACTGACTTGTTTGTCTACATTAAGAAACCTCACAACAAAAGCAATGCAATGTAGCAAAAGACAGTTGATAAACACTAACCCTCAACCAAGATTCCCATGAGTATCGCTTCAGTACCAGTACTCGGGTACTTAAGCTTTCTTGCTTCCAATTCACCCATTGCAAATGACTTTATCGCCCTCGCCGACCATCTTCACCAAATCAAAACAACACACCATCAATTTGCCAATAACAATAAACAAGTAGAAATAAACAATAAAAACTTACTTGGGCGCTTTCTCACTAGAAACTTTCTCCGGTTTTCTGCCAAAAAAAACACAATTAACAACCCAGCACAATTCTAGTTTATTTACGTGTACAAGGAATAAAACTTACGCCGTGGGGAGACTGAAAGATATTGTTGCGAATGCTGCACATCTTTTTTTCTGAATTAAGGGTCTTGAATTAAGGGTCAAATGAAGTGAGAGTTGGTTTCCAAAAAGAGAGTTGACTAACCAATTCGGTTTATTACAGCTCAAACTCAATGCCTTTCCTACTTTCTCATTATTACAAGAGTTTGAAGAAGCAGTTGATATTGTTAAAGTTGAAAGAGAGTGACAAGCCATTGTTAGGGTGAGTTTGGGGATAGGGTGAGTTATGGAGACTGGAGAAGAAACTCGTAAGAGTGGTGGGCCATAAAAGCCCATCCCTTCAAACAGTCCAAACCCATGAAAAGGCCCGGTGGTCATAATGGGCTTTGATTCATAATAAATATACGAACGGCGCGGCCCAAATTAGTTGCCTTGAAACAGGGAACAGAAATGGAAAAAAGAGAATGAAGACACTATTCTCTGTATGGTTTCCTTGTTCGCAATTAAAACTATTGCTTCAAACTAACGGCTGATGGGGGCCATGACATGATGTCAGTAGTCGGTACGTGTCAAAAAGTTAGAAATCAAAGTACAGAAACTGGCATGTGGGAATAGTGTGGTACATGCTTTTGAGTGCCACTCACTGATCAGTGCGGCCGATTGACCAACAAAATCTCCCAAGTTTAGAACAGAGAATGGGTAAAAGCACAAAACACTATTTGCTATTTTTGCTATGATTCGATGAAGAATTTCTACGTCTCTACACCCATCATGCATTAACATGCTTGAGGGGGCACTTGGTGAAGTCTATTGGGTTTTGTAAGCACAACTTCTTTCAACCTTTATTGCGTACCTCAACTCTGAGGTTATCTCCATGCTAGGGGTCTTGTTTACAGGTTAATTGGATTGTTAGATTGTGTACCATAATCTCAACGCATAACTTCACTAGTTGAGACGTTGAGTTTTGAACTTGTGAACTAATAAAGGGAATGCCAAATTTGGGCTCAGACCATTCATTATAAAGGCCCATTCTGCTTGAATATTCGCCTGCTCATTTACGGTCCTATATTCGGCTATATGCTCTATGCAGTTTAAGCCCGCAAGTAGGTGCCAACTAGCAAAGTCGGTAAAATTTTTGAGTGATAATACCAGAGCTCAAAAGGCTAAGTAGAGAAATGCTGGAACCCAAATTCGAGGAACTAGGCATCCACGCCCCTCTGAGTTCTGACCACCTAAGCATTCTCGAATGACCCTTGTGGTTCCATGACCTGTTGTGAGTGGGGGCTAGCCGCAAGCCAAACCAGTTGGACCGCGCTTGAAAGTTGATACACCCTTACACCCTATAAACTGATTTAAGAACGATGAGCACCATAAATGTGTCTTGCTACTTGCTAGTACTTCCGGCCATGTAGGATTTTAGTAAATTTTATGCAAATTCTAAATTGTATAAAAGAACTGACTAAGGTTAATGGTATCAGTGACGTCTCAGTGCAACTTATGGGAAATAAATGACAAAATAACTTGACTAGTTTGAAGTAGACTCGATGATGAGTGGCACCGTACCCCTAGGAATCTAACTGGTATTATGTTTTACTCCAGACTCCAGAGTGACCAAACCTATCAATTCATCCTATAACTTTCACTAAAATTCTATCCAAAAGTTCACAGCCCACATGTAAAGTCACAAACAACATCTCACGTAGATGCATACAACACTTCAAACTCTAGATTTACCTTACACTAGTAGTAAAACAAATATTACAAACTTTACCAAGAATAGTAGATGGACAAGAAACGCAGAGTTACTTCTTGTATATACTGTCCTCCTTTACTTACTTGGACCGAAAAGACAACTGAGAGAAATCACAAAATGAAAGGATGTTTGTCCCATGTGGAAGGACTTGCACGTGGACATTTCTTGCAGCCTATAGAAAAATTACAACTGTTACCCTCGCATGTATCTTTGCTTTACGCAAGCGGCTACAACTTGTATGTGTGTTACCTTGGCTTTAAAGTCTAAATCAACTCCCCTTTGAAAACCCCCCATCTCTCTATTTCTTTTTCTTTCTTTCATTCTACTGAAGAACTGAAGATGCATAGAAATAGCAGCGTTAATGATGGTTGTGGTGGAAGTGGAAGTGGAAGTGGACCTTGTGGTGCATGTAAGTTCTTGAGAAGAAAATGTGTGAAGGGTTGTATCTTTGCGCCTTATTTTGATTCTGAACAAGGCGCAACACATTTTGCTGCAGTGCATAAAATCTTTGGTGCAAGTAATGTATCAAAACTTCTTCTAAGAATACCAGTTCATAAACGTCTTGACGCTGTTGTTACTATTTGTTATGAAGCTTTAGCTCGAATTAAGGATCCTGTTTATGGTTGTGTTGGTCATATCTTTTCTCTTCAACAACAGGTATGCAATTTGACTCATTTAATTTAAGCACTTTATGGCTGTATTCGTAATAGAAATTTCAAAACAACTCTTCTTGTTCATGGTTTAATTGAAGTTCTTGATAGTGTAATGTGATAATCTAGTGCTACAGAAGCTCACTTATGTTATGCAACTACATGTTTCTCTCATGACTCATGAAATGTGGCATTTCATCATGGGCTTGACACACCAGAAGCATTGTCCATCGCCAAAATGGTTGATCAAACCAGTCAAAAAACCATCAAGCGAGCTGATCGATAGTTTAGTAATCCACAAAGTATCCATACACCAATTGATCAATGCCTCGTGGCATACAGCGGACACCTAGTTGGTCAATAATGTATATGTGGAACGTTAGGAACTTAGGATAGTTGATTAGTTGAGATTTCAGGTAGTAATGGCTTCAAACAGGTCAAAGGTAACATGCGTAGTTAGGGGAAAGACCATTATTGACTTCCACTTAGTAGTCAAGTGGACTTTGGGATTCCGTAAGTCAACAAGTTAAAAATTCCAAAGCTCAAGAAAATATTCAATTCTTTCCAATTTTGACTTTTTAGATAATTTACTTACTCGAGGAAGAAAATTTCGTCCAATTCTTTGACTTATAGCCACATGCTAATTCTTATGAATTGGAAGTACGGAAGTAGTTACTAATGCACGAAAACGAGTTCATTTTAATGAAAAAAAAAAACAACGTACAACAATGATGTTGTTCAGTCCATAATTGAAGCTTAGTGATTGTACTTTAATTTTTCATTCAATGAGTTTAGGATATCATCTAAGTTGATAGATCAAGTATAGATAATGCATGCATAATGCACACTTATATATGTGGTATCGGGCGGCTCGTACATAATTAACAACAAATGTACAAACACTAAATCTTCATTGTTCTACATTGTTCTACCAAGGTTCGATTCCAATTGTCCAAGTGCTCTTCATTCTAAAGAATTTTTTTCTAGCTAGATCCGCCATTACGTTAAACATGAGCAAATTATTATTTCTTCATTTTTTTTTATAACCGTATTATATTTGTGAATTGTGTATGTATGTAGGTAGTGAATTTGCAGGCTGAATTAGCATTTGTTCAGGCACACCTCTCAACAATAGAACTCTCATCTCAAGCTGTCTTCCCTACTCAGTCTCCTGGCTTAGCTAATATTCATGCCACCTCAACTATGGTATCTACTTCTAATGTGTCCACAGATTTTAGTTCCGACCAGCAGTTATTGCAACAGTCGGAAGCAGCGAGTTATTGCAGCATGAATGAGCAACCTATTGATGATGGCGATCTTCACTCACTGGCACGAGAGTTTGTGTCCAGATTCTTGCCTGGAGTGAGATTTCAACCAACTGGTTAGAGTTAAAATTATGTGGTGTAATAACTTTTGCTAATGTAGGCCATAACTTCGACACTCAACCAAGTGTAACTCTATGCTCAGCATGTAACTCTATGTAACCAAGATTGGAGTAGTTTTTCCTTTTTGTTGTAAAATTATGAATCTAGTGATAGAGAAGTGGAACATTGAAGCGAAAGTCAAGATATAGTTTCTTTAAATATGACTATATATGATTATTTGATCTCCCCGTAAATATAACTGCACTCTTGCAGTCTTGTATGGTCTTATGTTGTTTGAGTTATTGTGCACTATGGTAAAAAATTTTACATAATTTTAAGTCATTAACAAAGATCTTATTGGTTAAGTGAAAACAAACCAGATTGAGAAGAATTACTTGAGCAATCACTTGACAATAACTTTGAGCACTTTCTATCATATCGCTTTTCAGTTTCACATTTTGTCTCCATTCACTTGGAGGAGTGCACCGGAT
This sequence comes from Coptis chinensis, assembly GCF_015680905.1. Lineage (NCBI taxonomy): Eukaryota > Viridiplantae > Streptophyta > Magnoliopsida > Ranunculales > Ranunculaceae > Coptis > Coptis chinensis. The sequence continues at coordinate 123,812,558 of NC_141458.1, read as the reverse complement.
GACTGGAACAAAATTTTGAAACTTTAATCTACTTCTCAGGCCCAGATCAGGGCCCAGTACTAGGCCCATCTCTATCTAGCTCTGATAGTCTAACTACACACTCTCTGGGGGCATCTCCAATGGGGCATAGCTAGTAAATTCGTGGATGACAAAAATTCGGTACATAAATTATTCATCAAAAATCTGAAAATTGGGATTCTAATTCATTTAAAAATTCGGCCCAAAAAAACAAAAAAAATGCCAAACATATAATTCGTGTTTTATACGTGTGTAATACGAAAAAATTCGGTCATAGTATGTTGCATTATAAGTTTAGAAGGTAATATTTTGCCCAAATTGTAGTGTGTTTTTTTCATTTAAAAGATACGAATCTTATTGTTCAGCAATTATAAGTCTAGATCATATAATTCGAGTATTAATCCTTAGGTTTGAAACGTTCGCCTTATTATTCGTATTATATGGAAAAATGTATATAAAACGTAGTATTACTAGCTATGTAGGGGAGGGGGGTTGTAAACCGTATAGAGTGTAAAATTTACACTCCAAGTGTCAAAAAACAAACTTTTTCCAATGGGGTGGTATACCCGTAAGTAATAGACTATTAGTTGATAATGGAGGTGGGAATTCCTATCTCTATTAGTTGATAAATAGCTCAGGCGACACTTTAACCAACGTCCGAACAAAAACAATTTCGAACGTTACTTTAAGTCACGTCCCTTTCTAGTTCTAAAGTCATAATTTGTAATTTTTTTTAACTCGGGTGTCACTTCCAATTTAAATTAAAGAGAGACGTCTAAATTTAAAATCCAGTTTTTTTTTACACTTCTCTATTAGAGACTACAAAATATGGATATTTATAGGCTATACAATAGTATGCAATTGGAGTTTTAAAATCTTAATGGCACCTAGGTGGAGCCTATATGGAGACATAATTTTATACCCTCCATTGAAAATTCCTACTACTATCGTATAATGTTGGCGGTTATCCTCAACCTATATGGAGGCATAATTTTACATCCTCCATTGAAAATGCCCTACTCTCACATAATGTTGGCGGTTAGCCTAAACGAATGTCCTCGATCTCCATGTGTGTCAGAGAATGAGAGGCAACATAACATCTTTGTGCAACAGGCATGCCTAATTGCCCACTATTCTAAAAATCAAGCGTTGTGGCCCATTTGCTCAGTTAAATGGGAATTAAGATCATGGTAGTTCGAGTATACTGTTAATTGCATTTACAAATAATTGTTCTAGCTTTTGTCGAAAACAAATCATTAAATGGAAGGGAATTTCTATTTCTAATTAACAATAACATCATGCACGTGCGATGCACATCTTAACAATACATGAAATCTGTAAAGTCTTGAATTATTATTGAGGGTATTTTTGTAAATTTCATATCAACTCTAGGGTTGTTATGTAAATTGGTCGTCGGGTTTATTTTTCAAACGTACGTAAATGGGTGAAACTTAACTCCGACTCATAAGTTTTAGGTAGCGACCCATATCGAAAATTTGACAAAATTCTTGAAGCTACGAGTTAACAACTTACACGCATGATTGAGTCATCGTATATAACTGCGGTGAGATAGAATATAGAAGATTAAATTTAACGGGATGGGCGGAAAAATGACTGACGTCAAACGAGTTGGCGGTTAAAATGAGGACCTTAAGTCTAATTGTAATATATTGGGCTTGGGCCTAAATATATCTAACTAGAGAAAAACAGAAATGAAAATAGAAATCGCACCTCATCTTCTCATTACTAGGAGAGAAATCTCAAATCGCCCAAATTTTCCACCCAAAAATTTAAACCCCCAATCACTAGGAACATGAGAGAATTCAAAATCTCTTGGAAATTCGAGCATACGAAATAAAATCGGCCGGTTGGGTTAGTTCCTCTTCAATCAATTCAAACCAAGAATTAGAACACCCAATCCTTAGAAACTATAAAACCAAGTTATGCTAACAGTTCGAAAGGTAAGTTTGAATTCGTTTCAATTAATAGTTAGCTTCAATTTCATTGGAAGATCTTGAAATGGATTGTATTAGGGTGTTGAAGGTAAGGTGGCGTTGGAGGAGCTAAAGTGGAGGGAAACAAATGGTGGAGCCGAAAAAGTCGGGGGTTCGCCGAAAGGGTGAATTTAAGCCTACAAATCGATAGTGTAAACTTCGATTTGAGTTCATTAGTGGTATTGGAAAGAAAAATGATAATAATAATTGGTTGTTGAATAAATTGAGTTGGTTTGGAGAGGATGAGTTGAGCGATATCGGTGGAGCGGCGATCTATACATACGATTCGGTAAGAATCTTGGCTATTCATCGATTTTGAAGCGTTCATGCGGTTTATAATTGTTTAAGAGTAGATTAAGTAATGAGCGATTGATAAGGAAGACAACAAAGTAAATATTCGAGAATTTAATGTGAATGGAATAGTGGAATTTGTTGTTGTCGAGTCGAAAAATCGCGATATAATTGGCGTTCCTGCAAAGCGGTGGCTCGAAATACAGAGTAATGCCGATTTAAAATGGCCGTAGCTCATAGTTAGATAAAAATGAGTGTCGATTCTTCTTCGACTTACGTTATATAAGAATTCTCGTTAGTTTTTCTAAAATATATATATATGAAGGAGTAAATAATGAGGGAATTCGGTTTAAGCGGGATCGATCGGTTAATTTGAGGAGAACGGAGCTTGCTAAGGTAGGAACCTACATCCCAATATATAGTCCGCTATTTTTTCATGATTTGAATTGCTTAAATTGGAAATAGATAGTTTGTGTATCAACCATGCATGTATATATGATATTCATGTTTTGCATTGTATTTCCTCGCTATAAACTATATATATAGATAGCTTTTAAGTGTGAAATGGGTTTTCTGTAAAAATCGGGTAGGCGAGGGATTGTTTCTTTGTTAAAAGTGAAAAACTGGTTTTGGGAAATAAAAGGAGACAGAGAGATGGATTTTGAAATGCGGGTAAGAATTACCGGTTGTTTGTAATTGAGGTTCCGGATTTTTCGGAATGGGTGTTGTTATTTAATGATTCGCGTTTTGGGAATCATCGGTTGTTATTTATTTACTATGACCCGTTTGGGAGTCATAGGTTGTTCTACTCGAGGATGGGAAATCCGGAACTCACACCTATATAATCAACGCTTTTAAAAGAAAAACTAGATATGTAACATTTGAAAACAAAATACAGTATATATATATATAGATATTACTATGTTTATCACGAGGGGATGTAGAAAAGGAACTGTGAATTCTATAAAGAAAACCGTTGTCTTAATCCGAACGGCAGTCATTTCTAAGAATTATGTGGTGTATACCTTTCGAGGTGGTGGGCCACACTTTAAAGGGATGCATCACCGGATGTAGTCCGGGAATTCCTTTTCTACTTTTCTAGATAGCCATGCTTTGTCACTGTATGGTGATTAGCTTGAGTGGGGTTACAACCCGATGAGGTTTAAGTTGAGAGTTTAGTCCAACGGATGTGTGTCGAGGATCAAAAACGGTTGAAAAAACATAGTCCTGGGCCCAGAGCCCTAAAAGCTTTGGGGATTTTGTGTGTAACTGAACACAACAACGGCATTTCATCTCCCGCCGGTAAAATCCACCCATGAGTAGTACCGGTCGTACCCTCACCATTCTAATATGGTAGTTGTATGATGATTGTGAAAATTTATTTTGAATATTAATGAAGCATGTCGAGATGATTTACGCTAGTTAGTGAAATATACATAGTCACAATATTTGAATACTATTATAGAAACCCCGATGTTTTAAATGTTTTCTATAAGTAGACTATTTATTGGCTATGTGTGTTTCTCTTTGGGCATAGTTGTTTGCTCATCCTACTTAACATTTGATTAGGTTCTCCATGAGGGTTATGGGGATTTGGGAAATGCTTGCGGGATAGAGTCAAGTTCTTACTTTTGGTTGTATATATATATGGAGCTCCGCTCCTTTTTGATGTATTTATTTGATGTATTGGAGTGTAGCTAAATGGGTATCACGGTGGTGTATTGGAGATTTTGTATATATATGGTTGTTGGAAGGGTATTATGAAGTGTTTAGGGTTATGAACATTTTTAGGGTTTATAACGTCGATCAAACAATTCGAAATTTCGGTAGAAATAGATCGAGATTCATTCCACGCCCCTCGGGAGACAAAAATCTTAACAATCGCATTCAATACTATTTACTCTCATAAACGCAAGAGAGAAAAGTCAGGAAATTGACTCCAAAATCCTTTTATCTATAAGGAACAGGAACTCGTGTCATACACAAATAATTTATTACTAATGGTGAGCTCAATATCCTTTCTCATTGTTTCACAGCTAACATCAAGTTGTTATGTAACCTGCCAGCCAAGGCAAGTGGTATTTTGATGAGAAGGACAACTTTCTTTATATGGATAAATTGACTCGTTCACCTATACATACAACATAATGTTCGTGCTTAGTTTTTTCAAATAATAATAAAGTATATGATCATTTAGAACAAATCTAAAAGTAATGATACATGCTGCTTCCACTGTTACCACTTACCACTCACTAAACAACAGCTTGATGAGTTGGAATTCAATATGTGGTAGAAGATGGAATGAAAATGATTGAAGTGGCACAACATTGACTTAATCCAAACGTCTGTTTCAGAAATATGAAGGTCAAAGGAAATCAAGGTTTTTACTATGCAAATAAAAACCAAAGAAAGAAAATCAAAATGAAAAAATCGAATCATTGAGGTAAGTGGTAAGGAAATTCGACACTAACTATGTGAAAAAATTAGAAAAAAAATGATGGAAGATTCAACCCGTGATCAATACTAATTAACACATTAGTTTTATCGGTTGCTCCACCCATGACTCTCAATATAATTCATGTGCTGCAAATTATAAAATGTGGACACTGTAATATTAAAATCTTTTCAATTCACCTTATTTGAAAAACTTCATCAGTAGCAAAAAAATGGGTTTTGAAAAATAGCAAGAAACACAACTTTGAAGGATCTTATCATAGGGTACACACGAACCTCCCACATCAACAATCATCACCAAATTCTGGAGCGGGACATACCTAACATACCATCAAACCCCTTTATCTAAATATAACATCCAACCTAGGTTACATGGACATGCCATATTTTGAAAAAAATCCATGTCGGATACATATCCACGTGTCTGTGTCGGATACATATTGCATGTAATTTATCTCAAATTTTGATATTTTGCCATGTCCAATACGGAGTGTCAATGTAACCTAGCATCCGACACAGAAAATTAAGGAATCAAATATCAACTTTAGGTTGGTTCGAATCCTTACTTCAACTTTACGAACACGAAGATCGTGAGTAAGGAAATCTTTGAATTCGTATTTTTCGCCAAATTAGAGAGTAAATCTCTAACGTAGTAAAAAGAGCAATATCATTAGACACGGTCTAATATACATGATTAGTATACATGCAGGAGTAATTGCAAGATTGCATATCATGTAGATTTTGGTAATATAAATAATTACATGCATCTTTGTTATGTACGTTAGGTTGGATGCCATATAGGATTTGATAAGATAATGAGACATCGACTCAAAATTGCAATTCATTTCATTAATCTTCTTTATCTACATTGTACTATTTACATTGCTTCCCAATAAAAAAAACAAATAATAAACAGAATATTAAATAAACAATCTCCGCCATGGGCGGGGCAAAATGGCTAGTTCTTTATGAGAAATTTATCGTGGTCACATTCTGTGGTGCCTTGTCTAGATGAAATTCCTGGCTCCGCCATTGTATATATCTTTAATATATAGAAAAACGAGGGGTCGAGTGAATAGTGAATGTGCGTGGACGTAAGGGAATTTTGGTCATTTCATATTTTTATTATTTTTTTAACTTTTGAAAGGTAAAATAGTAATTTAAAGTTTAGAAGTTTTAAAAAAAAAGTATGTGGATCCCACATGGGTACCACGTGCACAGTAGCTAGTTTATATGATAAAGTAATTAACCTTATGAATTTTTTGCATTTTTCATGTCTTACCTACACACTATGAATCAAGTTCAGAAATGTCATCAGTGAGCTCGAGCTTCGCGTTGCTTAATTAAGTATCCAATTCATATTCAAGAAGAGAAAAAGGACTACGGAATAATTGTGCTCAATATATAAAGTAGCCAACAGTATAATCTTATTTCAATGGTAACGAATGTATACAAGAAATAACTGCATACAAATAAAAATCAATATTGAATGCTTCATTGCATTACTTATTACACTTTCAAATTAAACTTCCAATAAGAATAAAATGAATGATCAAACAATGAACTATATCAACAAAAAATTATAGAAAAACAGGGCACAACTTCTAACAACGGGGAAGATCAGTAGGAGGTGGAGGCAGTGTGGTAGAGGGTGTGGGTCCGTTCTCCACTGCAAATGCAGTGGCTAGACCCCAAGGCAAATGGGCGTCCAAGTGGCAGTGCATGAACCATACCCCTGTTCATTAAATTTGTCAAAAATGGTGGAGTCAGTATATATAACTTTCAATCAGTTACCAAAAAAAAGAGGATATAACTTTCAATCATATTCATTTCCCAAATTTGGGCTTAGGCCTGCCAATATATTTTAACAGGTTGGTTGGTTGGGACTAAATGGACCGTTAAACGCCCAAGTTGACCCGAGGCACGCCAAAGCCCAAAAGACAAGTCAAAATGTAGATTAGGCCTATACTTCCTGTTTAAAGCCCAAAGAAGGCACATAGGTCCAAGAAGTGCGGCAACAATCTAGTTTAAACTGTACGCATTAATGAAAATTCACCTGGATTATTTGCGCGAAACCTGATCACAGCCCAACCACCGACCGGCACAGCAATAGTGTTACGTTCTTGTGGGTTCCTCAAGTTATACTTTGGCGAGTCTCTAGTACGATTGAAGTTTCCGAACCCTTGAGCCAACACATAGAAATCAAAACCATGAAGGTGCATCGGGTGGTTCTCAATACTAAGAAGAGCGGTGTTTTGCAACACCATCTCGACCGTAGAATTGTACTTCACCTTCTTGACACGGGTCCCTTTCTTGGTCAACAACAAAGGGATGTTTGAGCTTAATCTGGTATCAGTGTAGTTAAACTGAATTGGTGGACGGTCAGGGAAATCTTCGGTGTAAATTCCGCCAACACCAGAATGGAACGCTTCCAACAGCGACAATCTTGATGGGAATTCAAACGATACATTGTTCATGCTAGCAGCAAAACGATACTGAGGGCCAAAAGGATTTGAACATGTCGCATTTGCCCCACAATCAACAAGCCCAAGCCCAACAGTTACAAACATTTGATTGTCTACCTTAACTGGGCAGGGTAGCCAGTGAGGCCCAGTTGTGAGACTAGTGAGATTGCTAAAGAACTTGTGTGCTGTTATGGTGTCATCAAAGGCTGGCAGGACTGGCATTAAAGGCGCCGATGATGACGTGGAACCTTCATAGTGGATAATGCCCGTTGTGGTTCCAGTAGCGAATGTTAAGTTGGGTGCACTGGAGTATGCATTGGCGGCCATGTAGTAGTCACCATTAGCTTGGTTAGCTGTGAAGAGGATATCTGTTGTCTGACCCGGTGCAACGACTATAACATCCGTGTCATATGGCTCGGTATAGGTTGCATCGATGCCAACAACAGTAAAACGGTGTCTAGCTATCTTGAAAAATAACTGGTTATTGAGTGCAGCGTTGATGATCCGGAGAAGGTAGGTCTTGCCTTGTACCACATTTAGCTTAAATGTTTCTAGCAAAAGAGAAAGAGGATTTCGTAAGTGATCCATCGATCAGTTTCAAAAGGTGAAGGCAAAAGAATAAACTCAAAATCATGGAGACTTGGCACAATTTTATTCGCATGCATAGAGGCATAGAGCTTAATGCCAAGATTGGCATCCAACTATCTAAGTCGATGTTTCTTTGGAATCATCAGATTATATGATGATTTGATAGTATCAGGACTTCTCAATAAAAACTTTTGAAGAATATTTTCGAAGGCGTTCATTAAAACTTTCTTAAACCTATAAGTCAGCAACTTTGAAAAGGACACAAGCCACAGTATATAAGGCAAAAACATATCTATAATCCAATTCGATCAACTAGGACATTTTAATTTGCTACAAAGTAGAAAAAAGGGGCTATAATCGAAAGGTTTCATTCCGCCCTACTAATAGTGTCAGTTGGCCATTGAAGAACAGTATGTCAGTATGTACACATTTCATCTTTAATTTTTCAAACTTACTGTTGCTAGAACAAGGGTAGAGATCCCCAGGCTGGCCATTAATAGTGTAAGCATCTGAAATATTAGCTGCACCACCATTGGCAATAGCCAAGTTCTCAATATCCATAATACTAGATCTCCAATATTCACCTGATTATCCAAGCAAAGTCAATACTTTAGTCAGTTTAAAAAAGATTCACGGTATTGAGTAAATAATTGTGTATATCAACCACATGCATCCTTATTGAAATAGGGATAGATCAAAAGACGTTAAGTTTACCTAATAAAATTGGAACTTCTTTGTAAGGTTTTGGAAATGGATATGATCTACCACGCCTTGGGCGAATAATGAGTGCACCATGGACTGTTGCACGTAGAACTGAGACGTGTGCATGCCACCACAGTGTTCCTTCTTGTCCAGTCACATTGAACTTGTAAGTGTAGCTATTTCCAGGGATTATAGGACACTGTGTAATATAAGCGGGCCCATCAGCCCACCCACTAAGTAATTGAAATACCCCATGCCTGCACAAATACTCATTAGTCCAAGTACATTTACAACAATTAAATTTGAAACATCAGTAAGCTAATTGACAGAGTTTTATTTGGTTATTATGTTTGAAACTGCGGCTTAGTTATTCAACTTCTTGCATTTTATAATTAAGTAGAGATATACCAGTGAATGGTAAGGTTATATGGTGATCTATTATGGACATGAACGACGAGTTGGTCGCCTTCATGAATTCGAATGGTCGGTCCTGGAAAGCTTTCATTTACTGCAGTTATGACTTGTTCTCCACAGAGTCGTCGGACAGTTAGGTTTCCCACCTGAAAAGTGAAGAAAATTTGAGATGGATAACACTAAAAACATACTGAAAGAAGCAGCGCACGTTTACTAAAATCTATACTTGATTTTGCCATTTAATTATTAAGAATAACTAAATAGGAGACAGTTCGATCAATTTTGCGTCTCATTTTGAGGATTTGACATTTGAGGCAAACTGATGATCACATCGAATGACCTTTGACTTAAACTCATTAGCAATACGTGCTCACTGGGTTGCCCGTGACTGAAATGGTCCAAATCTACTAAAAAGAAAAGGCTATATATGGATAACTAATTATGTACGTGCATGAGTGCCCTAAACATTCATGTTAAACTCCCCAAATACTAATAATCATTTCAACCTCGCTAGTTGATGATCATGAAGATTGTGTAAAGAAAAGGCGTGCCATTTTCAATAAAATTCAGTTGATGAATAACGTATTGAAATGTGCATATGAGATCGATATATAAAAGTACACAAGATAATCAATTTCCTTGGCGCTATACGAAATGACGATTGTCAATTGTAACAAAAAAGCTAATGAGAAATGAAGAGAGATGATGAGGAATTGTTATTACATTTAATGTGTGTTCAACAACTGCTGCAGAAGCTATAGAAGCAAGAAAAACAAGGGCAAAGGACAGCAAGAAGATGGTATGATGAGCCATATCTAAGAGAGAGGTTATGATAGATGATGTGAAACTATGAGAAGGGAAACTCTTCCTTATATACAGAACTTTTTTGGGGTTCTTCTTCGAATCTTCTTTTTCTAAAATCTTCTTATTTGTGCGTGTATTATATAAATTTCTTCACGTACTTAGAGAAGATAGACACAACGCGCGTACTCATAAAACTATGAAATGCAATACAATGGTAGCTGAGTCTTAGCTTAATTTCTTTATGTTTGCGTGAGAACATTGGTAATAGTTTTTTCTCATTCAACGAAAGTTAGCAGCATTTCGTTATCTAACGGACTTAAGTTACAGTCGTTGCTCAAGCAAAACATTTTACCGATGTAATAGGTTTCGAATTTCTTTACTTGTTCGGTTGTTCCTTTTCCTATCTCAGTCTCAATGGTTCAATGTGTAAAGCAATGTATTTTAAATTTAAATAACAATCTCCTATGTTGAAAAAATCACTTCTGGGAATTTTTGCTTGTACAAGCAAGATTATATTTGACAACTGCACCTAATCAAAAGGGGATTGAAAGGGTCATAGAAGCGATAAAACTTGAAGCTCTTTGCTGATATGGACTTTAGGTAGCATTGAACGAAGATTTTGCGGCCTTTGTAAGATATATAGGTATAGCCGCACAATTTTTACTTTTGAATTTTTTGACCTGTGAATGTGAATCACATCTAACCACCGTTTAGTTGTCAAATGAAGAAAGAAGGAATACAAGTTCTTTATTGTTCAATTTACTTAGCTTTCCTTTTCTTTTGTTTATTTTTATTTATTTTTTATTTTATTTACTTTTTGGTCGCGGGACAAACAAGCTAAGTAAAATTTTAAAAAAAATATATTGAGGATCTTCCTCAAGCTGTAATTAACTTCTCCTCTTTTTGTGGAAGAAATTATGTATATGGCTGATAATATCCTTGGAGCGCCGGTAGGAACTAATGCTAGGAGCAAAAACTCACTCCATTAGTGTCATTTCAAACTTAGTCATCACGTACATTCATGCCAAAAACAAAATCACTTGTGTACAATAATACATGAACTGAAATTAAGGTTAATGAATGGAACCGTCCTCGAAAATTTAGAGATGACACATTTATATATTGATCTCTTTGTTGTTTACGATTCAGCCGGCTCATCCTAGCTCTATTTTAATTTGTTAACACATTTATTTCCATATAGTTTCTGGTATGGCAAGATCAAAGTTTAACCTCCCTTAAGATTAGTGTTTTACACTTTTACTTCTTTATTGACTATTCAAAAGAATATATCAAAACTCAAACGAAAAGTTTTGGCCAATTGGCACACTACTAGTTAACGAAATGGTTAGTGGTGGCCAATTGGTACACCACTAATTAAAAGTCCGAGGGGACTTGCATATCAAGGCTGGCATTGACACTGCAAACTGTTAATCGGATGTAGATTGACTGCTGTTTATGTGATTCCAATGGTCAATTGGTTCGCCAATTGTTCTTGACAAAATTAAAAACATGGGTCCCTCATAAGTCATAACGACATAACCAGCTGTTTAAAATAGATCGAACACGTTTTAAGCGTTTTAGTGCAAAACAATGATATGATAATACGAACAAATATACATAAAGAAGTAAAAAGTAGAGGAATTAAATAACGGAATGACGAAAATAATAACTTAGCACTAGGCTTCTTGACAATACTATTTGAATTATAACTATTTCGTTCTCTAGCTGTATGATTAATTGTCTGCATTACATCTCTGCATGCATATGATCCGATTCTAATTTCCTTTCTCTATTAATTCTGGGCAACGAAAAAATGTACTTGTTTCCTCAAATTTTCGAGAGCTACACTTAAAGTAGAACATAGTTTCATAGAATCAATAAGCTAGTTGATCTTAGATGCATTTAACTCATTAGAAAAAGAGTTTCTAAGGAATAAGCTGACAGAAATGACCTAATTACTTTTGATTATCTAGATAAAACAGTGTCAAAACCATGATGTTTGTAAGTACCCTCGGTTATATATTTCATATCACTACAGCACACGTTTCCACACACTAGGTGGTACTTCACTAACTCGTACCAAACCATCAGGACGTAACAACGACCCAGACTCAGGTTGTCCCAAATACCAATTACAACCATATACGGAAGCAAATGATCTAGCGCAATTCTGGAGCTCAGTCAACACACCAATTAATGAGACATTTACTTTGTAACATCAGGAGTAATGTCGAATCATCAAGATAACACAAAATATGGATCTACATTTAACAACGCCTGGAGCAAATAAGGAAAGTCAGCTCAAACATCTATAAATAGAGAGAGATGAACTACGTGAGACTTGATTCAAGTTTAGCCCGAGAAACTTAATACGTAGGCAACTCTTATCGCAAAAAAGAGTGCAACCACTCCCTATCAATCCTAATCTCAGGTCGTAGGCCCCAAGATACCAAACCTCTACATTGGCGCCGTCTGCCGGTTCGTTCCCTTGAGAAAATACACAAACCATTTTCTCAAGCCCTCGAAGTTAGTCAGAAAACTACCATGGAAGCACAGTTACAAGCCTTAGCTGATCAAATGAAGACTCTCCAAGATCTTTTATAAGAAGCACAGTTACACCCCCAAACAAAAGCATGCTTTGTCTTCAAAGTATAGAAATAAGAAGAGTAGAAAAATACGTACCATGGAAACGCGTAAAATTTTGGAACATCTGCAAAACAAAGTTAAAATATACTAATATAGATAAATAAAATAGACAGAACTCTAATACTCTATATGAATTCCACCCGTTATGGGGTTACAAAGAAGTAAATTGCTTGGGCCATAAGTAGACACGAACAAAAATAAGACTTACCTCCTATCTAGCATTTAGGTGTCATCATCCTCTTCTACATAGAAACGAGGCTCTTTTGCGTCCTGCCACGCCATGATAACTTGCCAAGCCTCTCTCTATGTATCATCAACCCGTGCTAACCTGTTAAGTGTTACTCGGTCTGATCGCGTGTAAGGAGCAACCCATTGAGGTTGTACCCTCCTTCCCGGAAAAGTCATAACACGAAACGAACGAACCACTTAATTGGTGGGTCTCATAATTTCAACCCCAACCCAATCCGTGTAGCGGGTACAGAAATCAAGGAAAAAACAGCACATGATACGACAAACCAAAACAGGCATAAGAAGGTACTTATGCCTCATACAATGGCCTCTAGCTAGACTAGCCACTAAAACCTTGGGAATGTCATATAGGAAACGTCTCTCAGCTAAAGCAAGGAAAACCTCACCAGCGGTATTATACGCAGAAGTAAACTGCCAATCCCCTAAAATATTCATCATAATGAAGAACATGGTAAGGCCTACATTCAGGGACAAGCTACCAAGGGCTATGTTATACTGCCCTCGGTCAATTACACGAAAAACCCCTCCCCCATAAGTCTCGTGAAAATACTCATAGTTATAGAGGTATGCATTATTAGTCAGATATCCTCATGAGTTTGTAGGAACAGGCATAGGCATTCCCACAACAAAAGCAACCAAAAACTTGCTAAAATCCATTGGCGTATCATTCACTACGACAGATAACACTTGTTCTCCATCTGTTGACAAAAGAACTTTGAATTATTATAGAAATATTCAGTAAGTTGAGGTGAATACGAGTCATCAGGACTTACCAACAGATGTTGTCATCTTGATTGCATGATTCTATCGTAGAACCATCCTCTATAGGTGTTGCTTCGGAACAAATCTTCAAAAGACTACTCCGGTATGAGTGTAGGAGAGTTCATTTCAACAATTACACTCTAGGACTGTTAGAAACAACTTCAGAAAAATCCACAAAAAATCAAAAGTGAAACTGACTGCAAAGGCCAAGGTGCGGGGCGTGCTCGAGAATTGGCTGTGAAGGGCACGGGGCGCACTCTTGTCTCACTCGACTTCCAGGCACTTTAGCATGGGGCGCGCTCTTGTCTTGGACGATGTCCAGGCACTTGAAAGCGCGGCGCGCTCAGGAATAGGTAGGTTAGGGCGCGTGGCGCGCTCTGTGTACCTAGAGTGCTATGACTTGAAAAGTGGAAAAGAACAGTGAGAGATAATAATGAGAGGTGCAAGGTGAGAGGTGTGGTGTGGAGTGTAGAGGGAACCAAGGTTTTATAGAAGTTTAGCTTCTTAATCGAGTTCCACAAGTTGCCCAGATTGTTACGACAACTTGATGGAAACAGAATATTTCTAAAACCAAAACGGAAACAAACCAGATTCATTATTTCAAAAACAAACCTAATAGTTTAATGGTTTGAACTTAAAATAATAACTTTCCAATTCCATTACTTCAAATTTTCACCACTACACACTAGCTAATCCTAGCTCCACCAAATTAGTAACATTCTCACATAATCATATTCTCACAAACTTGCAACAAATACTTCCAAAATGGTGGATAGAGGAAACAAAACAATGCTGAACAATTAATGCCACCCCCAACAGATCGAGAAGGTGGGATTCATAAAAAAAAAAAAAAAACAACATGCCTGGATAAAGTTTTAATTAAAATTTAAATTATACTAACAACTAAATATTCGACAACAATTACAGAATTCAAAATGAACTACTTAACTAAACAACTAAAAATCAAATTCTACTGAAAACAGGGAAAAAAAATCCTAAACACAAAACAACTAAACTACGAGCCACGAGATGAGGACGGTTCCGAGTCATCAGTCCTGCTTCGACGACGCTCATGCCTCTCAGATTCGTCAGAAGTAGAACTCTGATAGGGTTGCAAGCGTCGTAGAACTTTCCCTTGGAACTTCCACTGACTCTCTAGATATGCGTTCATGGATTCCTCGTGCTCCTTATCACGCTAGACTAGGGTTTCCACGGTAGTCTGGAGCTCCCGATTACTCGCACTGAGCACCTCAAAATTCTGATGGATGTTCACTTGCCTAGTCCGCAGATCCACACAAATGGTATTAAGAGAACGCATGCCACGATGAAGCAATATATGCTATGCGTTCTCCATCAGAAGTAGTTTTCTCCAAGGCATCGGCCTCAAAACATGCCGTATCTTCCTCGTCATCATCCGAATCAACAACCCTATCCTCAGGCAACTGCCACGGCTTCTGAATACATTCCGAATAAATCTTTGCATTTGAATATAATTTCAACATAATCTGCTCAGATTTTGGTTTATCTCCAAAATGCAGCATGATCTTAGTAATCAAAACAGGGAACAGTGCAAAATGTTCTCTAACGCTTCTAAGCTCAGAAATCAAAAAATTGAGGATACAAAACTGATACTTCTTCTCCTGAAGAACCCAAAGAAGGTGCAGACAAGACGAGCCGATGTCGCTGACCTTCGAGGTTCCAATGATGTTCTTACCAATCCACTGAGCTACAGCCAGTTGGTTGGTTGGTTCTCAAAGACGACTGTCGAACGCAATGCGATTTCGGATTGTACTGTCCCTCTAAGACAGTCTCTCTCATTGACACCTCGATCCCACCCCACTGCGATTCCTGCAATGTAACTATGGGGCGGTTGTTTGGCTCAATGCCTAGCAACCTAGACAACATCCCGTACACACTTCTCTCCTCGCACTATTCACCTTAATAAAAATCCTCCGACCTTCAATTTCCCGCTTCTTATAAAAATTCAAAACCAAATCCAAATGGTAAAAATCATTCTTCGTATACCACAACATCCGCCAACTCCTACGCCTCATCTCATTATTGTAAAATGGTGCAAAATGGTCCGATGTAAAAACTTGTTCCGAAAGAATTTTTCCTTTTTGGGCCATTTTTTCGTTTTTGATTTCGAAAATGGGGTTAGGGTAAGGTGGGGAGAGTAAAATTGATCAAGGGACGAAATGTGGTTTGATTGGCGCGATTTTTTTTTTTTTTTTTTTTTTTGTTTTTGTTTTGTTTTGTTTTTTTTTTTTTATGGTTCGTTCGAACTGATGGAGGCGTGAAAAAGATGAACAGAGGGTTTCACTCTCTCTTTTGAGTTTTTTGGAGACCCAGGTGCGAGGCACGTGACCGCGAGATTTTGGGCCCAAGCCCAAACAATTTCGAAAAATGCCCATTCTATCCTTATGCTCACAAACTTAAAACTGAAAATCTCGATTCGTTAACGGTCTGATTTTTGCGAATGAGCAATGAAAACGATCAGTATAAAATTTCCAATCCAATGATCCATAAAACACTCTATTCTAACCGTGGTTGACATATAAAAAAATAGAAAATGCTTCGAAATGCGTGAGTGACATAAGTTATGCGAACAATTGAAATCTAAATTTATAGATGGTGTCAACCCGAATCAAAATACTATTAAACGGCATAAACAACAAGAATAGGAAGTTGAGAGATCAAGAAAAGGAAAGATCAAACACCCCACCCCCAAACAAATTTTAGACAACATAGTTTAAAAAAAAATGTTTAAAAACGTGGGTCTTTTAAAGTCAGATTCCCGATATTTGCTAGATTACTATTTTTATGGTTTTCTTTATTTTTTATTTTTTATGAATACAAATTAATATAAGGGAAAATAATAAATTAATAAAAACATAATTCACACCATAGAGAAACATAACTAAAAAATCGAGAAAATATGCAAGAGTGGAAAACGTGAATTATGTTAAACGTAGACTTAGGATCCGGTACTTACAACTACACACTCCAATAGGAGGGCCCGGTTACCTTAATGGTGCACTTACCAATATATGGAAGTGAAAGGAAGTACACCAAACAACAAAGGTCAGTCCTCATAGACAGGGTCCTGTAAAAGGACATCCTCCACATTAGGGGACATTAACTCGTGAAAATGTTTTAACCGTTGGCCATTGACTTGAAAGGTATTGTTGTCCTTGGGATTTACCAAGGTGATTGCCCCGTAAGGGGTGATTTCAGTAACCAGAAAAGGACCAGACCAACGGGTTTTTAATTTCCCTGGGAAAATATGCAAACGGGAGTTGTAAAGTAAGACTTTTTGACCAACCACAAACTCTTTGCGCAAGATTTGTTTATCATGAACACGTTTCATGTTAGCTTTATAATCCTTTGCGAGATCATAAGAATCGCTACAGATTTCTTCAAGCTTATTTAATTGCAATTTGCGCTTGACACCTGCCTCATCAAAATTAAAGTTAAGGTTTTTTATAGCCCACATAGCACGGTACTCCAATTTAACGGGCAAGTGACAAGGCTTTCCAAAAACAAGTCTAAAGGGAGACATACCTATAGGTGTTTTAAAAGCAGTCCTATACGCCCATAAGGCATCAGGTAGACGCTTAGACTAATCTTTTCTATCATGATTTACAATTGTTTCTAATATTTTTTTAATTTCCCTATTAGAGACTTCTACTTGGCACTAGTTTGTGGATGATAAAGAGTTGCCACCTTATGGGTAACTCCATACTTTTTAACTAGAGAAGCAACAACTTTATTGCAAAAATATATTCCGCCATCACTAATGATGGCTTTAGGAATGCCAAACTAACAGAAAATGTATTCTTTAACAAAAAACACAACTATTTTATTGTCATTGCTACGGCAAGCCATGACCTCTATCCATTTAGACACGTAGTCCACGACAACAAGAATATAAATAAAATCATGAAAAATAGGAAAAGGACCCATGAAATCAATATCCCATACATCTAAAATTTCTACTACCATAATGAGATTTAATGGCATCATATTGTGTTTGGTGATTCGCCCCAGTTGTTGGCAACGAACACACGTTGTGCAATGTACTTGGGCATCTTTAAAAAGGGTAGGCCAATAAAACCCATATTGAAGAACTTTAGCAGCTGTTTTCATACCACTAAAATTCCCACCACACTCTTTGTCATGGCAGAAAATAGAACCTCATTATACTCCCACTAGGGAATACAACGACGAATAATCCGATTGCAACAATACTTAAAAAGGTAGGGCTCATCCCAGTAGTATAGCTTAACTCTGGCCAAGAATTTCTTACATTCATTTCTTGACCAAACATCAGGAATAATATCAGAAGCTAAATAATTCAAAATGTTAGCATATCATGGTGCAGAAAAAATAACATAAAGATACTCATCAGGAAAAGAGTCAGGTATGGACTCAGAATCACTATCATTGTCATTTGTTAGTCTAAATAAGTGGTGGGTAACTATATTTTTGACCCCTCGTTTATCCTTAATTTCTAAGGTGAACTATTGTAGGAGAAGAATCCATCGGATCAGTCTCTGTTTAGCATCCTTATTTGCGAGAAGGTACCTAAGGGCTACATGATCCGTGTAAACTAAAGTCTTAGTACCAATCAAATAAGGACGAAACTTATCTAAAGCATAAACTACAACTAAAAATTATTTTTTCGTAGTTGTATAGTTTCGTTGAGCATCGTTTAAAGTTTTGCTAGCATAATAAATAACAGTCGACTTATCATCTAGTTTTTGTCCTAACATAGCACCAACAGCATAATCACTAGCATCACACATTAGTTCGAAAGGTTTAGACCAATCGGGAGGCTGTATAATCGGTGCAGATGTTAAAGCGGCTTTTAAAGTTTCAAAAGCTTGTTTGCAGTTATAATTGAAATCAAAGATGACATCCTTTAAAAGTAGATTAGTTAAAGGCCTAACTATTTTTGAAAAATCCTTGATAAAACACCTATAAAAACCTGCATGGCCTAGAAAGGCTCTAATATCACAGACAGTCCGTGGTAAAGGTAGAGACGCTATCTTATCTAATTTAGCCTTATCTACTTCGATGCCATCACTAGATATAATATGACCTATCATTATTCCTTTTTTAACCATGAAATGACATTTTTCCTAATTTAAAACCAAACTTTTCTCCTCACACCGTATCAAAATCTTAGACAGGTTAGACAGGCAGTCAGTGAAAGAGTCTCCATAGATAGAAAAATCATCCATGAAAACTTCCATGAAACGCTCTACCATGTCACTAAAGATATGAAGCATGCACCACTGGAAGGTACCAGGAGCATTACAAAGGCCAAAATGCATTCATTTATAGGCATATGTTCCAAAAGGATATGTAAAGGTAGTCTTTTCTTGGTCATCAATATCGATAATAATTTGAAAATAGCCAGAGTAGCCATCTAAAAAATAATAATAAGCATGACCAGCTAGACGTTCGAGCATCTGATCTATAAAGGGTAAATAAAAAAGATCATTTCGTGTTATGACGTTTAAACATCTGTAGTCAATACAGATCCTCCATTTTATAGAGACACGCGTGGAAACATATTCACCCTTAGCATTACGCACGATGGTAACCCCCGATTTCTTAGGAACTACATGAATGGGACTTACCCATTCACTATCGGAAATGGGATATATGATACCCGCATGGCCACCTCTTTTATGGCAGTGTTCAAGCGACACTGAGGTTCGCGAGAAGTCTTTGCATTATCCTCTAAATGGATACGATGTGTGCATACATTAGGGTCAATCCCCTTAATGTCGTCTAGGGACCAACCAATCGCTGAACGATGTTCCCTAATTACCCTAATCAAATGTGTCTCTTCATCTGCAGACAACAGAGAAGATATAATTACCGGATGATTACCATCCGGATCAAATTGAATATACTTCAACTCAGAAGGAAGAGGTTTAAGCACAGGGGGGGGGGGGGGAGGAATGTCAATAAAGGCTTCTGGAGGTTCCTCATCGTGGATAGTGAATACTTGTTTAGGTATCAAATATTCATACTCGGTAGATGGAGCTATAGAAGGATCTAAGATAGGTGTAGACTCGAAAATGGCGTTGACTTCCTCTACATAGGAGTCATCGCCAAAATCTGAACTTCCGAAAGAAAGGAATTTATGCATCCGATTTTCTGGAAATGTGTTGTTAAAATAATCTTGAGCTAAGCTCTCAATCATGCTAAGCTCCCCATCTATAGACTAATCTGGTAACTGTTTCATCATTTTAAAAACATTTACCTCAACAAAAAGATGGCCAAAAGACATGGATATCGAACCATCACAGCAGTTTATAAGCGCGTTGACAGTTGCCAAGAAAGGACGCCCTAAAATGATAGGAACAAAGTTGTTAGCGACTTCTGTATCGAGGATAACGAAATCAGTTGGATAATAGAAATCCTGAACCTTAACAAGCACATTTTCAACAACACCCTTAGGATACTTAATAGACCAATCAGCTAATTGCAATGTCATTTTAGTAGGTTGCATCTCCTGTAGACCTATTTGTTTATATAAATAATAAGGGAGTAAGTTAACACTCGCTCCCAAGTCTAATAATAAATGATCGTCATATGGGAATCCCTAAGGTAAGGTGCATGTACATTAGAATCCACTGAGGTCATTGTACTAAACGATTCTATTATGTTCAGATAACGTGGGAAACTGTTTAGTTAAAAAGGCATCTTTAGGAATATTTGTTTTACGCTTAGTAGTGCACAACTCTTTTAGAAACTTAGCATGTTGTGGTAACTTTTTAATTGCTTTCAAGAAAAGGTAAGTTTATCGTTAGATTTTTAAAAACTTCCCTAATCTCGTCAAAATTTGTATCTTTATTTAACATGGCTAGCCTCTGGAGAAACGGTGGTTTTTTTCTATATTTAACATATGGATCAACCAGATGTTTAACCTTGGCCTTTTGTTTCTTAAGTTATGGTTTAACTGGTACTTCTACAGAGGTAGGTTCTTTAGTTTCTATTTTGGTATCTAGTAATGTTTCATTTGTTATGACTACTGGTGGTGTAACAATGGGCATAGTTACGGCGTTATCAACCACTTTGCTATAACGGAGAGTGGTGATGGCATTTAACTCACCTACGTTTCCATTTTCATTACTAGTATTACCGGTTACTTCAAAAGCTGTGTTTGGCGTTTTAGGATTAGGTACAGCTTGACCTGGAAACACACCTTTTGGTTGTACTTTCTCTTGGGTTAATTGTTGTAAGGAAAGTTTGATGGACTGTAAAATCTATTGTTGGGTTTGCATAAAGACGTCGAAATGATCCGGTTGTGGAGGAGTGGTTGTTACAGGTTGTGTGACAAGAATTATATATGTCATGTTGATTATTAATGAGTGGGTTGTGATAGTTATTATTTACCAAAACGATACCTCTATTAGCATTATAATTATTATTGTTATAATTACCTTGTCCTTGTCCTTGTCCTTATCGTGGTGGAGCTTGGTTGTAATTGTTTGCTGGCCTAACATTTTGATTATTATACCCCAGAAGTGTAACTTGTTGATTATTTCTCCAACTGAAGTTGGGATTTTGTCTCCAAGGGGCGTTAGGAATAGGATAGCTATTGATGGAGCAAACATTATCTGGTTATGATGGTTGTTGTTCATAGGCGAGAGGATAATAGTAGTCGGGATGCTCAGGACTAAAACATAAATTACATGGAATAGAGTTGACATTCATGACAGGGGTATGCTTTTGTTGAATAGAAATAGCTTCTACCTTTTTAATGAGGGATTCAATTAGAGTTTTAAGCTCAGGATCGGATTTAACCTCAAACATAATGGTAGCCTTAACTGTTGAAGAAAAACTAACGGAGCGGGGGATATAATCACTACCCCCCTCCCCCCAGTTATTATTACGCTTTGTTTGATCTTTTAAAAACTTATAAACCTCTGAGGCTCCCTTACTGAGAAAACTACCCCCATTCATTATATCAAGGACCTCTTTGTGATTGTGTAAAAGCCCCTTGAAAAAAGCACAAACTAATGTGTCTTTCGCAAGGTTATGGTGTGGACACTCTATAAGAAGATCAGTGAAATAATTCCAGGCCTCTGAAAAGGATTCATGAGGATTATGGCGGAAAAAATGAATCTTGTAAAGCATTTCATCTGTCTTCAGTGGTGGGTAAAACTGTTCCATAAACAATTGAATAAGTTTGGCCCATGAGTCCCTGAGTAATTAGCAGTTTGGGCGTTAACCAAGACGCCGCCTTATTGGCTAGGGTGAAGGGAAACACTCTCAGTTTAATTTGTTCCACACCTACCGTAGGATGATGGAATGTGGTAAGAACTTGTTCAATCCTATGCATATGCTGATAAGGCTTCTCATGGTCTAACCCATGAAAAGCGGTAACAAATTAAATATATTGGGGATTGAGAAATCCCCATCGGGTCTACAAGAACGATGCAAGATTTAGGGCTATCGTTAGGGCTTTTATAAAAGTCGAGAGAGGAGTCTCTTTCTTTCTTCCCATTGATTCAGGTGTAGGTGTGTGGTATACTAGATAGGTGTGTGTGTTAACGTTCACGATAGATCCGTTAGTCGTTTTTTTTTACGACCTTAATCTCATGCAAGGCTAAGTCAAAGTTAAAGAAAATCGACAATGATCAAAACAACCACGATATGCTAGAATAAATCCTCTAACAGAGAGGCGAGGTGGAAGAAGGAGTACCGGCCTGAATGTCTCCTTGATACAGCGTTTGAATAGCGTCTTGTATCTGTAGCGATTTCAATGTATTCAAGCAAATAGCAACAACGAATAACTTGAACAAATGAAAGTTTGAACTAACCTATGAAATTGGGCTTCACTAGTAGAAAAAAGATTTTTTGGATTTGTTTTAAAATGTTATTTGTGATGTTTTTATTAGAACGGTCACAAATGATAAAAATGGTTTTGTGACTGTTTTTAAAAAGTTTTTGGTGGCGTGTGTTTTCGAAACGGTCATAAATAGTTTTTTTTTTCTAAAGAAAGTGTATATGTGTGGAGAACTATTTGTAACTATTTCACTAAAATAGTTACATATTATCCGACCCTTAAGTGACAGTTTGACCCATTATTTGACCCAACTAATTTTTGGTCTAGTGCGCCCACAACTCTACTACAAAAAAGTAATTCGAACACATTACTGCCCACGTTCACTCTCATCTCCCTCTGTCTCCCGCTTCCTTTAAACTCTGATGTTCTAATTTCTTGTCACGGCTAGGGCTATCAATGGGTTTCGATAACCAGATAACCGATCCGAACCAAACCGATAAAAAATGGTTTGGGTTTTAGTAATTTGGTTTGCCCTCTACCGACCCGAAACCAAACCGAATTGATAAGAGATTGGTTTGGGTTTGGGTTTGCCCTCTACCGAACCGATATGAACCCGAATCGATACGATGTTATTTTAGTAATATTTATGATTAGTTTTGTATATGTTTATCAATTGTGTGACTGAAATTAATTTATTTAATTTATTTTCCAGAATCCGACCCAAACAGATCCATTTACACCCCTAGTGAACGGCCTATGAGAAACTGAGAAATTGTAAGTTGGTTCTTAAAGTTTAAACAGTACACTTTTTTTTTTCGATAATCAAGTGAGTGGAGCGAACGATTTTGGGAGAAGGGGGGCTATGCGAGACAAAAACCAACTTGGTTGGTTTTTAAATGCCTGTCTCATCTTCATCTCTTTTTTTTTTTTAGCCCAAATACCTTTCTCCTTCACCCATCTCTCTCTCTCCCCCCGCATCACCCAACTCTCTCTCTCCGCGCGACTCTGCTCACTCCCCACCGCCACGCACTATACTAGAATTTTAAACAGTACACTTTACCCCACGATCTACACTTTCTCAAAACTCTTCACTCTCTCTCTCTCTCGAAAGCTTTAGTTCCACCTCAATGATGTTCGATCCAAGAAACTCTCTTCGTTTCGTTTCTCTTTAATCTGGTTCCTTAATTTTGAAGTTGACGACCGATTAAAGCTCTTTTGTCGGATCTCAAGCTCATTCCATTGCTCAAATTGATAAATAAATATATGCAAAACTAAAATGGTAAACCATACCAAATAAGAGTCATTTTGTACACCATGAAAATGGAAAAGGCCAAGAAAAAGATAACAACTCCACACAGAAATCTATATGGAAGTCCCATTTTAGTCTCTAGAGAAGTAGCAACTCCTTCTAATAGGTCCTCTTCCTTTTTCCTTCGGGACATACATGGTTTCATCTTCGACAAAGTAGGTCACTCCATTTTTTTTTTATACTATTATTTTATTTTATTGACAAAATAAGAGTGACAGAGATAGTCACAGTACAATGCCCAAACCAAAAATACAAAGAAACAATCAAGAGAAACACAATACTAACACGCCCTCATGATCGGAAATTCCTTTACAGGGCTTAAACTATTAACATGAGGTACCCACACCCAAATTAGTGTCTTAACAATACAAATTACATTTTTTCAGTAGGCACACACAAATAATTGTTGGGTAATTGTTAATACCAAGAAACCTTAAACATTTAGAAATTTAGAGATATGTTAAGCGACATATATAAATAATTTCAAACTTACAAAGTAGAGATTACACTCTATGAATTCTTTTCGGCTAGACATTTACTATCTCTTTTCCGTGATTCCATCAGATTCGACGATATAAATCAAGGGGATAACACAAATATTAGTTCGTTTAGAAATCACACCGAAGAGCTTGGTGCCCTGGGGGTTGGCACCAAGCTCTTCGGTGTAAATATTAAAAATGAGGTTATAAGTACAACTTACAGAAAATATCGGGAGCAGACATCTTCAATGAGCAATAGCTTAAACAGACAATAAGCTATATATCTTATTGTAGATAAAGATTGGAGAAAACACTCACTATTCCTTTAAGTGTGAATAGTATTGGTTGAAGATTGAAGACAAAGCGAAAGCGGAAGGAATAAAGTACTCAGTATTCCTTGATGTGTGAACAGTAATGGTCAAAGATTGAAGACTCAGCGAAAGCGGGAGAACAAAGAATGAGAATTTGCACAAACATAAAAAAGACAACAAAAAAAAAATACCCCCATAAGATATACGAAAATTACTAAAATGCCCCTGTGACGTATGTTCATTGACTCCCATTTTTTTTCTAACATGCGCTGGATGTACCGGTACGCAGGGCTAGGAGAGCCTAGATCCAGTATCTTGCCTTGCAATACACCCTCACCTTTAGCTCGTGGAGGGCCCAGATGGCATGCGTACCCATAAACCGGCGTACTCTAGATTTTACATTTTTTCTAATATAGTAAGATACATGCAAAATAAAGTCATGGCCTAATTCGTAAAGGGAGAGGATCTAGGGACATAAAAATGACACACAAAGTCACTCAAGATCTGGGCCACTGGATCATTACAGATCTAACGGTTAGGAAAGAACTGAGAGAGCAAGTTTTTAAACCGGTTTTTTGAGTTAAACCCAGTTCAACAATGAATTAAACCCGGGTTGGAATTCTTTTATTTTCTTCTGAAAAATAGAATACGAGAGTTGGGGAGAAAGAGAGAGAAGAAGCTCTAATCCTCTTCTTCACCAGCCTAAATACTTTTCTTTTGCCAAAAAACATTTCCGTCAAAAAATCCCTTCTCTGTTTTGGTTTTCATAATTCACCCTATAGCAATACTTCAATGAAGACAAGTTTGTCCCCCATTTCTTCTCTATTTGCTCAAAGAGGAATCAGACACAGAGTTTTAAGAGGGATAAGGTAGTTTTTACAAGTTTTTCTCATTCTCTTAATTATATTATGAAATATTTTGTTTCTTCCTATGCTACTTGCATCTTCTATTTTTCTTTTTCCAGCATGTTGTTCTACATTTTTAGTATAGAAATTTCTCAACCCAAAGTTTTGAAATTTCAGCTTTTTTGTAGACTTTAAACGCATTTCATTGACTTCACCAACTAAAATTGTTTCAGATTCTATCAAAAGTGGTCAAATGGTGGAGCATGTTAGTTCTGAAGTTTCAAATGGAATAAGGTGCGAAAGTTTGAATTTGGTAGAAGTTGACAGATATGAAAATCAAAGTCAGCGAAATGACTTACCACAAAATGGTGACAGAAATACCGAGTCCCATGATTGGTTGAAAACCAAAAAGAGCCACAAGTGGGCATGCTTTTTGATTCCATTGATGAAGCGAAGGAATATTATCAAGAATATGGTCGCCCGACAAAGGGATTTACCATTAGAATAAGATCATCACAGAAAACTCAATCTCGGCGTGGATGAAGTGACAAATGTCTTGTTTGTATGTTCACGTGAGGGAACTCATAAGAAGGAACACAACGTCAATCGCATAAGGAAAAGCTCGTAGTTGTTCCATTTGTCCAAAAGCTTGTTTGGCAAGCATGCGGATATTGTACATGAAGGAAATTAAGAAGTGGAAAGTTTGTCTATGAAAAGGGACATAACCATAATTTTGTTACACCGATTAAAAGACACCATTTGCCATCTAATAGGAATATGCTGCTGATAAGGATTTGGAGAGATTTGATAGGGGAGAATATGCGAGTGTCTAAGGTTCCTTGATTTTTGGAGGTGACCAATTTGGGTATGGCGACAAAGATTGCTGGAACCACTTGCGGACAACAAGGGAAATCAGAAAAAGACTAGGGGAAGGTGATGCTCAATCAGTTATTAACTATTTTCAAAAGAAGTATTGAGAAAATCCTGATCAATATTTTTATGACGTGCAAGTTGATCAAAAAGGAAGAGCAACAAACTTCTTTTGGGTTGATCCAAGATCCCGTATGGTGTATGAACAATTTGGTGATGTTGTAATATTTGATACCACATACAGGACAAACAAATTCAAAATGCCATTTGCCCCTTTTACCGGTGTCAATCATCATTACCAATCTATACAATTTGGATGTGCACTTCTTCACGATGAAACAGAGGCTACTTTTTATTGGTTGTTCAAGACATGGGTTGAAGCAATGGGTGGTCGGCATCCAACCTCCATCATCACTGATCAAGATGATGCCATGTGTGGTGTTGTGAAAAAGGTTTTCCCTAATACGAAACATCGCCTATGCGTTTGGCATATTAAAAAGAAATTTGGTGAAAAGTTGGGACATGTTTATTTCGAAAACTCAAAGTTTAAGAATGGATTGGAGAAATGCATTCACTTTACATACAAGGTTGAAGACTTTGAAAGGATATGGAAAAGCTTGATGGAAGAATTTAAGTTGACTAAGAACCCTTGGCTTGAGGGTTTGTTTGATATAAGAGAATGTTGGGCACCTGTATATCATCGTCGTACATTTTTTGCTGGTATGAATACGACAGGTCGTAGTGAGGGGGTCAATGCCTTCTTCAATGAGTTTCTAAACTATAGAACTAGTCTGGGTGATTTCGTTAATAGATATGATAAAGCTTTAAAAAGGATAGTTCGGAATGAATGTGACGAGGATTTTGTTTGAACAACATAAGGATCGAATCGTCGAGTGAACACAACTTGCTATTAAAACATCAGCAAGTGTCTATACTGGAATATGTTTGACAAGTTTAGATATCAATTGGAATTGGTGGATAAACTTAAAGCTAGTGAACCAATATGGGATGGAGTTTGTGACACTTACATGGTTATACGTGCTTGCTTTGTTTTACTGGTCATCAATATGTCATGAAGTGGAACAAAAGAGAAAGCGGTGTCTTGTGAATGCGGTCACCGAGTTTACAAGCATACTATGTAGACATGTTTTGAAAATATTTGTTAGTCATGATGTGGATAAAATTCTATCGCCCGTACATTTGAAGAGATGGACCAAAGGAGCTAACTTATTTAGAGGAATGGATGAACAAGCATTACATGGTGTCCATGGTTGTCCTAAAAGCATTTAGGCTAAGTCATCTATGTCGTAGATCTACCCAAATGTGGTGTGTTGCTTCGAAGATGAAAAATTGTATAAGATGGCATTAGTGGGAATTGAAGGACTCTTTCTCAATATTTTAAATGGCGTGATGAAATTGCTAAGATTGCAAAAATGTCGAGACTTCAAATGCCTAGAACCATCAAGAAGGACTTGTGTTTAAGGGATCGACAAATGCCAATATTAGATCCAGATTATCTGAAGCGAAAGGAAGACCGAAGAAGGGTGGCAACGAGGGAAGGAGAAAGCTAATAACAATGAGAGGTGGAAGCCCGCTATTGAGATAGCTTCGAATAAAAATAAAAGGAAGTGTGTCTTATGTAAAAGCACACAGCATGATAGACGAAGATGTCCATCAAAATCCAAAGCTGCAAACGAATTTATCTATGCCTTGTAAGTACTTTGTGGGCATTCCACACTATTTTTTTCATAGATTTGTACTAATTTTAACTATTTTTGTATGCAACCCCTACTGACGAGACTGCTGAAAACTTGGGACATGACCATATTGACATTCTAAACAACAATGAGAAGATGTGATTTTAAGGTAATTATTTTCTCTCGACTGTTACAGGTAAGTTTCTAACTCAATTTATTGTGTACTAAAACTATTTTACATGTTCATGTTTGCAACGGATAAAAACACTTTTGAGGTTGAAAAGGGAATGATCGAGGAGAAAAAATACACTTTTGAGGTTGAAAAGGGAACGATCGAGGACGAAAAGACGCTGCCATTTTTTTTGGTGGATTAAATATCTAGAATTTCGATTCTTTTTTATGGACAAAATATGTAGGAATCATATTCTTTTTGGTGGATTAAATATGTAGGGGCATACATTCTTTTGTATATGAATAGTAAGTGATAGCATCTTTGTGTTTTGAAGATTTTGTTCATCGATATCATTGATCTTCGTGGATTTGGTTGGTCAAGAATCAAAATCGATAGTTAAGTTTTTCTAATGTTCTTTGATTTGTTTGATTATACGATATATATAGTAGGTGTTGCGGCCGGTTGGATCTAGAAACGCATAGCATATAAATATAACATCAAATCTATACTCTGTTTCTTATATTTTATGAAGTTAGTTGTGGAACTTTCTCAATAGATGTTGCCAATGCTCAATAGTTCAAAATTTACTCTGAATGAGTGACCAATGGTGACAAATCCAATGGACTACTAATCCAGAAAGAAAGAAAGACAAATCCAGTGGACTCTGAATGCATCTGAATGAATGACCTATGGTGTGACAAATCCAACGGTGTATACATTTGAAATCTGACTCTTTGCCATTGCTAGACAAGACTCAAGAGGATGCACTCTCAGAATGGAAATTTCTAGTTTGAAGTTGAACATGCCCCCTTCCGATATTGGATCAACTTTGAGTTCGACGGTTTCAGTGCATGTCTGATTCTTAAGCATTAGCAAGCATCTTCAAGAGTTTCAATTCGTAAAATACACACTTGGGACATGCACAACATAAACAACTGGTCAGTGTGAAACATAACTGCTTAGACAAGGTCGTTCATTTGTTAATAGTAGTTGCTCTTTTGCTTCTACACTTCCACATATTGTTTGCCACTTGATGCATCAATTTTTCGCAAGGTGTTATCCATCAATACTTCTGCACCATTCAGACAAGCTAAAGACTACCCAAACAACTGATTGATCAGTACAAATCCCAAACATATTAATTTTACTTGTTGTGGCAAATCCCAAATAATTGATTGATGTACAAATCCCAAACATATTAATTTTACTGATTGATCAGTACAAACCCCAAACATATTGATTAGTAGAGAAATTGCTTTTAAATTCAATTTCTGGAAAACACACACACACACACACACACACACACAATTTGGCAGAAGTACGTTTTTCCTCGTGTTCGGTTCGTCTCAACAAAATGGAAAAGGAGAGGGAAGATCTCTTCTCCATGAAGAGTTAATGTAGCAACAAAAATTGGAAAAGGAAGAAGAGAGAAAAGATATTTTGATGGAGAGAGAGATGAGTAGGAGGCCGGTTTACGATAATTGGCGTAACTGTTTTTGGCGAAAGAAAAGTATTTAGGCTGGTGAAGAAGAGGATTAGAGCTTCTTCTCTCTCTTTCTCCCCAACTCTCGTATTCTGTTTTTCAGAAGAAAATAAAAGAATTCCAACCCGGATTTAATTCATTGTTGAACCGGGTTTAACTCAAAAAACCGGTTTAAAAACTTGCTCTCTCAATTATTTCCTAACCGTTTGATCTGTAATGATCCAGTGGCCCAGATCTTGAGTGACTTTGTGTGTCATTTTTATATGTCCCTAGATCCCCTCCCATTCGTAAATAGAAAATGCATAACACCATGGGCCTATGCTAAAAAAGACAATGTTTCAAGGTTGTAAGCCCAAAAATGCAGAACATGATAGGCCCAATACATAAAAGCCCACCTTTTCTCTTCTGAAGCTGAAAGTCTATACCACTCGATCGATTTGTTCTGTTGTTCTGTGTTCTGTCATCTGTGGAGCTGGTCGTGGGGACATGAAATCTGGGTGTTATAACCGGCCCATAGTTCATGAGCTCCGTTATAACCACTCTAGAGAATCGAAAGCATGGTGCACTATTTACCAACTCGGCTATTTGTTGTGCAAAGTTTATGTTTGGAATTTTGGATGGTTATAAGTTTATAAAGGACGGCTGAATATGATGGCATTCTAATAAGTAATAACAGGAAGAATAATTTACATCAACATTTATGTTATGTTATGAACAACATAGGACCAGTTTTGGACTTAGTTTTAGTCTTTGAGTTGAACGGTTTTGGAATAAAAATTTGCAAACCCAGCTCTTTTAATGGCTGCCGCTCTCAATCTCTCTCAATAGTGAGGGAGTAGAGAAACCATCTCCTGCAGGAAAAGCAGTACATTTTCTTGTCAAATCTCCCCCTCCTCTCAACCTCCCTGTTAGCTTCTCTTTCTCCTCAACCCAGCCGCAATAGAAAAGAAAAAGAAGAAAAAATCGCTCCTTTAAGTGTTCTTGCAACACATAGGATGATCGACATCATGGGTCGTGCACTTCATTGGATCTGGTTATGGGGGCTTTGGTTTTTTTCTTTGGTGGTGAAGCCTTATTTTCCAATTTTACAAATCTTTTCTTCTTTGGAGACCTTAAATAAGTTAGATCTAGGTTTGTGGTTGTTGTTTCAAGCTGGTTCCTTTTGATCTAGTAGCTCACAATCGGTGGCAAAGCCATGGGTTCAGCCCTTTTTGTCTGTTTCTCTGGGTTGGCTCTATATCTTACTTGACTGAGACCAAGGCTCGCTCCCTTTATCTATTCCCTCTCTGGATTGCTGGTTTGGGTAGTAACAGGTCAAGCCACCACTCTGGATTGCTAGTTTGGATAGTAAGATGGTCAGGCCACCACCCCCTTTGTAGGGCTCTAGGTGGGGCATTCCTTTATGGGATTGTTAAGTTGTGCTTGTGTCGTGGAGTGTAATACTGTGCGATTTGAAGGCTCTTAAGTCTTTGTTTTGGGAGATCCAACATGACATTTGGTTGAGTAAGATTGTAGCTGAATCGGAGAAAGTGGTGGTAGGGTTTCCAATGTGGATTTGCTGCCGGTATTGGGTGTTAGATTCAGGTAGAGTTCGGTTCAAGATTTTCTAGATGTTCAATACTTGTTGCGGTTCTCTTGTATTATTTTCATCTATTTTTTCTTGTTTCTAGATTGTTGTATGTAATCCATCATTTGATTAATACAATCAATTTGTTTATCAAAAAAAAAACAATAACAAAGGACAAAAAATTCACATTCTTTCAAAAGATCATAGTTAATCTTGATACTCAAAACAAACAAGACCATAGTTATTGGAGATGCTCTCTTCCAACCGAAATGAACTCGTAGGAAGAAAATGAAGGCCCAACAACTCGTTTGCCTAACTAGTGTGTCCCATCTAAAATCATAAATAAAAGAAAAAACAACTAAAAAGGTATCAAACGTTACACTTTTTGACAATATAGGGACCCAAAAAAATTTCCCGACAGTTTGGGACCACTGTTTGATTTTTGTAATGTAGTAATTTCTGTCAAATTTCTCACACGCCGTTTCTAATTTGTATTAATTTTCTTTTTCTTTTTTTCAAAAAAAAAAAACAAAAAAAAACAAAAATCTTCTCGTCACTGGCTGGGAAGGAACCTGTTGTTTGTTTCAAAGTTCAAGTACAACTATAAATTAAACTATCAAGTTGAAAAATAGTGGTGATAGAGACGGCTAGAGAGTCAGAACATATGTAAACCTTGACAAGCTATACCCAATCACGTTGTGATAATATATATATAATCTAAAAATATAAATACAAGACAAAAAGCATTTTTTTGGAGTTTGGATAGTTGTTGCTCACAATGCACCGACGCTTCATCTGACATTCCATATTTCCATCTATATCTATTTTTAGCAAATCATTTTGATTGCGAGATGTTTTCTCTAATATTTTTCAAAACTTTTGCTCTTAGGGGCTAGGAGCGAAAAGTCTCCTAAGCATCCATTCACCACACATCCACTATTTTTTAACTATTGATTAACTCTAGTTAATTAAAGTCTAACAAAATATTTATTTTATTCCTTCGCTCTCCAAATCATTATATTTTTTATATAATAAATAATAATAAACCTTATATAATAAATTGAAAGCTATACTAATATTTATGAAAAAAATCTTAAATTTTATCATAATTTTTAAAGAAATATAAATGTAATTACAAATTGCTAATTTATTACAACCCAAAATATTGATGATAATAGCTAATACAAAATAAAATTGAGAAATTCGAACTATAATTGAATGAAGGATAACCCATTGAAAAATCTGCGACAAAAAATTAAAAATTTATTTGCAAATTTTTAAATTGAAATTTTAGTTAATAATTTATTATTATTTTATTATGGAAACACAAATAAATAAATTGTTTGTGAAGAAAAAAATAGAATAATTTAGAGAGAGAATAAAATAAATATTTTGTTATATTTTAATTAACTATAGTTAATAAATAGTTAAAAAGTAGTGGATGGGTGCTTAGGAGACTTTTCGCTCCTAAGCGCATAGGAGTGAATTTTTTCTCTCCTGGTCACATGGTCAGACCATCAATACGAATGAGCAGTTTTTTTTTTTGGGGTAAATAATGAGTTGATTTAATCATCACATAAATTTTTTTTAAATTTAAAAAAAATAATAATAAAAAAAAATGTAGGTGGTTATGCAATTGCATAGTGTTTGTCTACTTTCAAAAATTTCAAGTCATTTTGACTTGGCAAAAATTACCTAAAAATGCATCGTATTTTGCCCTATTTTACAATTAATGCAACATACTTTGAATTTATTCTAAAAATGAACGAACTTTCAAATTTTTAACAATTGATGCAACCAGTTTGATTTCCGACAAATCAAATGTGAAATTGACGCTGCCGTTTAACTTCACTTCACGTAATTGTTTTGAGGGTGATAATGATTTTGTACTCGCACATGCTTAGTTGGACCAAGGGGACGTACGCATCGCCCAACTAATTGTTTTTCCAATTTTGCACTTGATTTGACATAATCAAATAAGTTGCATCAATTGTAAAGAAATCAAAGGTTTGTTTATTTTTAGAATAAATTCAAAATACGTTGCATCGAAATAGAATATGTTATTTATGAAAAAGTCGGTAAAACGCTTTGGGTGATGATCACAGGAGGTATGGTATGAACCCCGCCAAAGATCAAAGATTTCTTGATCTCATTTAAAAACGGACTGCGTCGAAAAAAAAAAAAATAATAATAATTAGTTGTTGTTTTTTACACACCCAAAAAAAGCAAAAATCTTTACCAACACCTACAACAACTGCTTGTTTTCCTACTTTAAAAGGATAATTTTTCAAACAAGACTCAATAATTTCAAGATTCTTTCCAATATGGACCATATAATCAATGTTGTTCAATCTTATAGTAATTAGTAACTATGTACTAGTCGAAGTTAGTTGACAATGTCTGGATTGAGAACAAAATGCAGTGAAATTTATTATAACTAATCAAAAAGAGAATTAAGAGAAAACAGATGAGGACTTAGTTAGATTGCAGGATTTGCAGCCTCCTCACATGTTTTCTTATGTAGGAAAATAGTACATTTACAATATAAAAAACCCAAAAAAATTCAGGATCACACGCAATCGAGATTCAGCTGGCTTACAAGAGCTCTAACAATGACATCACTGAGTGAGTCCTGTTTGAGAAATTGCCCGTTTTAAAATCATCCTATATTCCTATCTTCTACATTTTAACTCAAATTCACATGAGAAATTTTGACAGTCACATTCATCCTTTCTTTTGTAGTGACCCTTATTATAGTTCAAACTCTATCCAAATAGGATTTAGTAAAATTTGCAGTTTTAACCGAGAACATCCCTTTCATCTCCCATCAAAATGAACGAGGTGATCAATGGTCCTCGATGCAAAATATTAAAGCAATCACCTGCAACTGGATCTGTGGGATACTTGTTCTATATTAAAAAAAAAAAAAAAAAAAAAAAAGTAGTGGAATAATGGCAACGAAGTGAATAATGAGGCACCACCTCATTTTCATGTCAGATGAACACCATCCATAGTCCATAGTCCATAGATTTCAAAAATAATCAAAACCCACACCCACTAAAAATATGGACCACCAACCACCTCAAGAAGAAGAAGAAGAACTCCAACACCACCACCACTACCAAAACCAAGATGAAGATGACCCTTCTTATTCCCTCCCTCAATTTCCGAAATCATAGTCTTCCACGACGAAGAAGAGGATGAAGAAGAAGACAACAACAACAACAATAACAACAACAAAGACTCTTCTAGCCCTAGTTCTTCCGATGCTGACGACACCCATCACGTCATCACAACTTCCACTATTTCAAATTCTACACATACCCAACAACAACAATTACAACAACAACAAACCCATTTCTACATAAGCCCTGAACCACATGTCTCCACTCAGTTCTACACATTTAACCAACAGTCCCATTCCCTAATGGTCCAATGTATATTAGACCAACGTTTAGCCACACCGGACGAAATTCGCACCGCAACGCCACGCCCAGTATTAAAAAGCTGGCGGTCTGTATGGAAGGATAGAAATGAGGATACGGCTTATATAACGGCGTGGAAAAGGATACAGGATAAATTAAATGCACATATTGATACACATGGGAATCAGGTATTGTATTTCAAGAGTAATTGTCAACAGTATGTTTCGCATATTGAACAGTGGCAAGATATTGTTATGAGTTTTCATGGTGATGCTGATTTAAAACATTTAGGTGTTAAGGAAACTATTGAGAGGATTAAACAGGTTTGGACTGTTGGGGCTAAGTTGTATGGGATACCTGAAAGTTTTATTAGAGCATGTGTTGGCTCTTGTCCTGTTTGTTGTGATGGGTCTAGTAGTTCCGCGCCGAAAGGTAAGAGGCGGAGGTTTGAGTATACTGAGTCATTTGATGTACCTGCGAAAGAGGTTCGAGTAGACTACAACACTTGGCATGAAGCATAAAGTTGTGCTTTGTATTAGACAGAAGTATATTAGGTATAAGCCGTTTATGGCGGAGGTTAAAGACTATGCTTGTCATAGGGCTGGTGAGCCGGCTGCGAAAAAATCAAAGGTTTTGAAAAGGGAACCTTATGCGTCCAAGAGATGTGGGTGTGGGTTTAGAATTAGGGCTATTGTTCCGATTGCAAATTATAATGAGAAGGATAAGAGTTTTGTGTATCAGGAAGAGGGTGTGGCTGTGTTTAAGTTATATGCTGTACATACTGGGCATGAGCCGGGTCCATTGGATGGGAATGCGAGGATAATTCATAGAGTTGTAGGGAATAAAAGTGGAGAGTTATTGATGGATCAGGATACTATTTACGGTATGAGTGAAGAAATGGAGACTGAAACATTTGGATTCATGGGTAAGGATGAGAGTTATTTGCAGCTTTCAGTCCTGCATCAGATGCACCTGAACTGAAGATTGAGGTGGGTCTGTTGGAAGATAAAGTTCGCGAAAATGCCTCAAGAGGTGTTGGGTCCTTTGTCACGGAACTAATGGATATGGTAAATAGACTCGGACTATTAGGGAAGATCGCCTAGAACGGCTGGATTACCTGGAATGAACAGCATTCAGATGATGTGTTGGTGGTGGAGAGTGAACTTGCGCACTGGGGAGACCATCACCATGATCAAATATATGTTGATAATAAGGACAAAGAGTTGATCGAGGAAGATGAGGACAGTTTCAGGCGAACTCTTGGGGATGCGTGCATTGGGACAGGATGAGGACAGAGTGTAGGAGTAGGAAGATATTGATGAGTGAGAACTTGAAGTCTGATAAGTGGTTGAAGGACCCATGCGATGAGTTTGATGAGAAGAGCATCCTCGACGGCGAGGACTCGAAGTTGATCAAACCCTTGAGACATGATGGGCCTGTAGTTACAGATGCTGCATTTATTGGTATACAGGTGGAAGGTTTCTATCCAGATAACTCTAAGTGGTATGATTCTCCATGTAGTTTGGATCCTGGTGCAGATTGTGGGGACAGTGAATTTAGACCTGGGGAGATTGTGTAAATCTTGAAGAATGGTTTACCCACTGTAACATTATTAGAATTTTATAAAATGACATTAGTCCTTTGCTCCATGTTGGAAGTGGGGCTGTACATTGGGTATACAGATGACCTGACCCTGCAGTAGGTTCTTCGTTGGGTGTCATCATGTGGGGGTTCTGTGATTACACCATTGGGTCTTCTCCTCACAGGTTTAACCTTTTTAACCATAATTCCAGCCTGTAAGAGTTTTAACTTGGATGATTGAGCTTCTTGACAATGTGTGTTTCTTCATTTCTTTGTATTTGTTATGCATCTTATTTGTGCTATCGTCTTCATCTACCCCCTTGTTGTTGTTACATGAATAATGACACACATAGACTTTTCATTTGTATATTCATGCTGCAGTAATTGAATGTTGTGTTATTGTTGGTTGTCCCAATCATAAACATAATGCTTTAAAGATATATATCCTTTGTTTGGTGAAAATCTGGTCTCTGTTCTTGATCTGCAATTGTGCGATGTGTTTGTAGCATGGAGAGTGCCGCTCCTAATGCAAGATTGGCAGGCGATTTGCAGGTAATCACTTTTCAATGGCATATGTTAATCATCTGATCTAGTATCTATGTTTCCTATTATCCTTGGTAGTCATTCTTATATTTTGCAACATATAAATCTCTTCTAAGCTTTCTGTAGTGGTGCATCATCTCATTAAAGCTTCTGTATTATAGATTTTCATGCTTTTAGTTCAAGAGAAAAGACAAAAAGGAGGTCACCATAAAAGTTAAGGATTGATGACATTGGCTTGACTCAAGAATGATAAGTTGTTCGAGATTGAGACAACCTATTTCTATTCCTAGTATCCAAGTAATTAGACTTATTTTTGGTCAATGAAGGGAACTTATAATAAATGAAAAAAATTAGAGTAGTGAAGGAAGGAAAACATGTCTTACATTTAAAGTTTGGATGAATGAAAAATGAAATAGAATAAATTAGCTGAATGATTTGGATCACGTTTTGGGTTTTGGCTAGATTCTAGGGTGTCTTTTGCCAAATGATTTGGATAGACTTGTTTGGACTGACTCTAGGGCGGTAGGTTCTCTACCTTTTTGAGTCCTGAAGTGCCTTATGAATATGATGCATGATGGGGAGTCCAGTAACCACACTTCTCTTGTATCCATTTTCTCAGTGTGTTTGTGCTCTTCAATCCTTTAGTATGTTGTGGGAGTTGTCTGAGATTGCGACTTGCGAGGGATCTTCTGCTCGTTGGAACTTGGAACTCGTGGCTTTGAGATGTTTGGCTAGAAGTCTAGAACACATTCTAAAACAATTCACACTTTTCATGTATAAGACTAAGGATCAAGTACATAGGAGCTGTTAGGCAGGTGATTATTGAGATCAGACGTTTCTTGGATGAAAGTGTTTTAAAGCGCTTTGAATGACTTTATTTAGTTTGTTGCTATTATTTTTATTACTTGCTATCTGGTTTGTCTGAGTATTGGGAGG
Organism: Coptis chinensis; assembly: GCF_015680905.1. Taxonomy (NCBI): domain Eukaryota; kingdom Viridiplantae; phylum Streptophyta; class Magnoliopsida; order Ranunculales; family Ranunculaceae; genus Coptis; species Coptis chinensis. Next base: position 123,775,141 of record NC_141458.1, on the reverse strand, counting down.
CTCTTTTGGCTGTTTGGTTTGTCTAGATTGGCCATCTTGCCTTACCTTCTGTCATATTGCTCCGCATGTACATAAAAATGAAGATGCATAGTTACCAAAGAAGTGTCAAACAGTGCTTTGGATCTCATATGATCAGTTCCTCTCGTATAAACACCTATCTCTCAAAGTGGATGTTTTGTCGAGCCAAGGAAATCAATCAGTTCTATTTCGTTGAATAGTCTGACCCAAGTCCTCTACCTTCTCCCCACACCATATCACTGCAAGGGGAACTAACCTCAACACTGTTTATTTTAAGACTTGCTGTAGTGAATAAATTGATTTGTAAAACATTGTTGTAAGCGATATCCGTGTTCTTTCTTGATACTTCTGTGAAGAACACACATAACATGAGGTAATGTCATTACCCACAAAAAGAGTGACTCTTTCTTAGGGCGTGAGGTAGATACTATTCCTACGACTTAGTTGCCTTTGGGCTTAGCAAATCCAAGGTGCTTTGCAAGTTGCAACAAGGTGATTGAGAAGAAATAGTAAAGATTAGCAGTTTGAAAAGCTAATTGCTTGTCTAAGGGAAGAAGGATAGCCAGGATTCTTAAAAGAGTTGCTAATCATATTGGAACAAGTTATTTGAAGATTATTATGGCCTGGTGAATTTTCCAATATTTAGTGTTTAGATATGACAATTTATGTCTTCCCATCAAAGAGGGTGGCCTTAGTATTTGGGTCTTGCAAATGAAGCGCTCCTTTCCAAGTGGTTGTGGAGATATGGAGAGGAAGAGGACCAGGCTTGGCACAAGGTGATCCTCACAAATATTGATGTGGACCTAGTAGGATAAAACAACTCATCGTTGGATTGAATTTGGCACAAGGTGATCCTTTTCTTTTTGAAGTTTTCATTGTGTGGTTGGCTCTCCTCTTAGAGAGAAATAAACTATTTTGTGTGGGATGGTCTTAAACAAGTACGTTGATGAAGCCTGTAATAATAAGTTGGGAGGCAATGGTTTGGAATGTGGCTTTGAGAATAGGTCTTAATGATTGGCTAGTTAACATGTATCCTGATCTTGTGGCTAGCATAAACAAAATGGAAATGTTGGTTATAAGATCAAAGCAATTTGTACTTGGCCAAATATTATGAGTTATATCCTTCTATGACTATTTGGCAAACCAACATGCTCAGGAGATAGTCCTCCAAGATGATGAATTTATTTCTAACTTTCACTGCAAAAGATATCGAAAGTGACCTTCTTTTGTTGGGTGGCCTATCTCTAAGAGAATACAAAAGTCGACAATCTGAACAAGAGAGGGTTAGTCATCCGTAACATTTTTTTTTCTTTCTGCAACCCCTTTGATAAAGGCGTCGATCATCTCCCTTTTTTTTTTTTTTTTTTTTTTTTTGGGGGGGGTTTTGGAAGCTTTGGTCCAACAAACTCATCATCCACCTGCCTTTGCCAAAGGGCTAAAATGGTTAGAAGAAATCTTTTAAGGCAATCATTTGGGCACTATGGAAATAAATTAATAGGAGGGTATATGACCAAGAAGAGCTGTAAGATTAAGGAGCTCGCTTTGATTGGGCTTCGGGGGACATCAACAGAAGAGTGAAATTTTATGCTGTTGTAGGGGCACTTTGCTTCCTTAAGTGCCTTGGCGAGCAAGCAAGAGGTGGTTACACAATATCCTGTTTGTTGCAATTTGTCTCAATGGACTAAAAGAATGTAAGATTGTTGTAGGCTTCTTCATTGGTTACACTAATCTTGGTGGATTCCTTGCTGTAGTCAAATTGAAGATTTTAAACATTTTCGTTTTATGGGGCTATTATGGACACAAAATTACTCTTTTTATTCCTTCATTAGTTTTAATTTGCTGAAAAGACTGAAAAAAAAATAAAGAAAAGAAAAGGTTGTATCGTACTTTGCTTTCATTACAAGAGGCAGTACAATTTCTCTTAAGCATGCACTTTCATTTTCTTTGTTTGATACTTCAATTCATCATTTGTGAAGATTTATTATCTGCAATTTTTCTTAAGTTTCTGAACATCAGTAGCTATTGATTTATAATGGTCTTTCTTCTCTTCAAAGTTAGTTCTTTCATTTTGTTTTAAGCCTCCTTTTGATTTTAATACTGAGTTTGCTTTTTCTTGATCTCCTTGAATTTGTTTTGTGGGAGTTGCAACCACCAATGGAGGTTTATATTATTGGTGATGAGTTCCATCCCTTGAATTAGAGATCATAAGGGAGCATGGTTCTACGGGAGAATAGTCAGGGCACATGAACAGTTAGGGTGGTGATCATCCTAGGACTTCTGGTGGTCTTTGAGTTGGAGACTTTTTAGAGCCAATTAATAAGTGAATAACAGTTTGTTCCTGTTTCACAGCTGCCTATAATTAAAATAAACTTCTCCTTGGATTCTCAGTTGAATTGTTTCACGCATGCTTTTAGTGGGTGCAGTTATGTAGTAGTAGCAGCTGATCTATACAAAACAAATGGCTGATTTGTCCATGCTATTCGACTAGGTTTTAAACTGGTCGACATAGAGTTGTTGACTGACATGGCTTCTGACTTGTCATAACTTAAGGGATGAGAAAACCTGCGTTGGGTTATGATATAATGGTCATGCCAAAACTGCAGGCTGCATGCAAAAAATTGGGATGTGTTTTCAGGGTCTTTTTCCATTTGGGATCTGTTATGTTGTTCTTCAAAACTGTTCTCTAAAAGAATTATTCTCTGGTGTTATGAGCAATTCAAAACCGTTCTCTGTTGTTCTTTTCTACTCACATTTTGCAGCTTGCAAGTTTTCCTGTGAAACAAGCAGGACCTAAAAGGGATGGTGAGATGTACACATGTGCAAAGGCTTACGAACTTCGTCTCCGAATTCATCAACAGGTTTGAAGTGATACCGAACATTAAAAAGGTCACGAAAGAATTGTGGCATGATGCAAAAATTGAAGTTATTCTATGATGTGGGTGGACAAGAATCTGATAAAGAGCGTGAAGCGCATAAGAATTATAAGTGAATATATTCTCCTGCTTAAAATCACATGCCACATCATTCCACTTGAATAAACTTTCTGGACATTTAAATGAGGCTTTGTACCTGCTGATACTTGTTAGAATCTGGAAAGGTTATAACACTAGGTGAAGTTGATGGTGGAATGTGGGACTCAGGAAAGATATCTGGTTGTGGCATTATTCCACCAAGAAGCCTGGAAGAACTTTACTGGATTGCTTCCCTTCAGCTTGGTTGTCATGGGTATATGGTACATATATGTCAAACTGTCATCGAGTGTAGTCGGCTACTTTATAGAAGTATTCTGCATATTCCCTGGAAGTGATCTGCCACCTGATATTGAACTTGGCGTAACATGCAGTGTGCTTTGTGAGATTCTGTTTGTAGTCATTATTAAAGCCTTGAGAATATGAACAAAGGTTTCAGCAAAAAATCAGAATATGAACAAAAGGTCAATAGCATGTTACCATTACGCAAGATGAGACTTGCTCAGTGTGCTCAGTACCCTGCGAAGTCGGATATTACTGAAGTAGAAAATAGCGGGTCCAAATCCTACTGGTTAGCCCGCCAAAAGCCATTTCCATTTGATTCTTGAGCTGAAATCCATCAAGAAAAAAGACTCGGGCTCAATCAATAAAGGACCCTCCAAGAGGATATATGCTATCACCCCAACAATATTTGGAACATATGTACATTCTTCATGTTGGTACGGCCCAACTTCGAGTATATGTTCATTCTTCAAATTACACGTTACAGAGTTGCTTTTTTCTTAAAGATGAGTACTAAAAGATGTTACAGGAAATTTTAAGAGTATTTTTTTGAAAAAATTGCTGTTTTGAGTTTTAGCTGTAAGCCTGTAACCAAATATTTCAGAGACGTGACCATTTCTGAGAGATAGATAAGAATGTTTTCATAAAAAGTGAAATACCCTTCACAAATAATAAAACAGTCCAGTCGGAGCATCTCCAATACAGAAAATTGAATATGCAACTGGCAGAATAGAACGTTGAACGCAGAATTTTTATATAATGTACTTTGAGGCATGAGTGCATGACGCTATAGTTTGCAATTTTGTCTTGAACATGAAATCTAAGCTTCTAGTGTCTCAATTCAGAAATCCAGAGGTTTCAATGTTATCTTATGCTGAGACTCCCACACGGCCACACTACTCTCACTCAATTGATCTCGTGAGACATGGACCCACCTTGTAATTGTGCAACAGGTGATCTGGGCCTCCCCTTTCAATTGTAAGTGGTCGATAACTCTATATATGTTTCTTCCAATTAGGTAGGATCCCAACTTCAAGCTGGAAGCAGGTCACATTAACAGAAAAGAGAAAGCCCCCAAAAGAAAAAATGCTCAAAATGTACCACATGCTGTGGACCATGACAAGACTCACAGTGAATATCTTTAAAAGATTGGCCCAAGGAGCATGGACTGTCCAATGAATTAGTTAGGTTTGACTTCTACATTAGGTAAACTGAATGTGACCTAAAGTTACAATCTCACCATGTGGAACGCCGAACCTTTTGATTTAGTTCAATTTGAATGATCATTTCATGTGCAACCGCACCTATCACGGCTTTGTTCCATATATATATACTGACAAAAGATATGACAAAATAATGGACAAAATAAAGTGAGAGGGTAATGAATTTAACAAACCCATTGTAAGAACTTGACAAATTAGTATCAATTCTGATTAAAATTGGAAAATCTTGAACCAGTGATTGAACTTTAAGGGCTGAACATGAATTTCCAAAAATGTTTCCTTCTTCCGCTTTGTTTTTCCAAACTTAAGTTTGGGTTTGATGATTTTTAACAATTATAATGTCTCAAAGTTCCTGTTTCCACCAAAAATAAACAAGTCTCAATCCCATTTTTTCTTTTCCAAATTTAAAATAATTTAAAAAATAGTCCAAAACTGGATTTCGGGCCCGATCGACCAACAGTTGGGTATCATGGGTGGTGTCTTCCTATTCGAGTTAGTAGTTTCTGACGATCAAATCTATCAAGTAGCCGTTGGTGGAGTTAGAATTAGATGGTGGCTAGGTTAGGGTTAGGATTTCATTGTTTCTAGGTTAGTATTTGTTTTTGGCAATTAGTGGGACAGGACCGTCCTGCCCCTTTAGGAATCCTCTATACTATAGTATATACCGTTCGGTGTTGTTAATACTTAATAAATACTTAAATAGTACTATATTCTGCCGAATCTATTCACTCATTTTAGTACATACGGTACCGAAGTTGGTTGAAATTTTAAAGAGTTGCACTTATCCTATCTGTGGCAGAAAATAGATCTAACACGAATTTGTTGGAAAAGCACACCGATTCATTCAGAGAGAATGTGATTTTTTTATTTTACTAATTTGATGAAGTCGTGAAAATGATATTTTCTGAAAATCGTCAATATCAACTAATTATGTTTACTAGTTCATGACAAGAAAAATCACTGTATATTAGACTAAATGCTTATTTTACATTTAAAATGTTTTGCCGTTCAACCACCACTTTCACAAAATGAAGGAATGAATGTTTTGGATGAAGGTCTGGGTTAGTGAGACTGGATTTCTACAAAAATTAATCGAAGAGAGTGACAGAGACTTACAACCCAACTTGCAAGGCAAGTTACAACCTACGAGACTAATTCCATGTACTTTATACCTATCGATCGTCTTTAATTACTGGATTTAAATGATGCGTCAAACTCTGCACCATTTGTCTACTTTGCTTCATGAATAACTTTCATTGCATGGCTTCTAAATTTCCATTTAAAAGACAACACGTGAAACTTTTATTAGCCTTGGTGGAGTAACTATCAAGTGTACATTCTTATATTCGTCGGAAATGATGTTTGCAAATATGGAGCTTTTAAAATGAAGTAACAACTGTTTAAGTGGTTGGAGTTTAGTTGGTGTCTGGTTACATTTCCTTTGTATCACGTGGAGATTTCTTCAGACCTACACCTTTTTCAGCTTGAATGCATATCATAATCATCAAGGTGGATAAAGTTGTTACAGTAAGAATATCTTTATCAGCGATATTAATCCCAAGATCAAACAACAAATCAATCAATATTCGGCTCTGTGCTTCACAGATCAAATCACTTACGCCGTTTGAGTAAAACACCACGCCACGCAAAACCGGCGCCGCTTTCAACGGCCATGCTGGCCAAAATCGCTGCTTTTTCCGAAGACGCAGCTTTCGTCCTCCGATTATATAAATAGTAGCACACCATTAGAATAATCACGTTTTGGCAAAACCGCCGGGTTCGCCCGGTTGGTTGTTTTTAGCGGCGGTTTTGGCAAAACCGTTGCTATATTATATGCTTTGCCTCTCATTCAAGATTGCTTTTTTTTTTATTGCCGCTTCCTAAAGCTGTTTCCGCTTTTCTTATCGGCTTTTTTTGGTTCAAAATTGGACATTGGTGGGCTTTCCCAGCTAAGCATCTTTAACGAATAGTTCAAACACCAATTTTTTACCAAACATGACCAAAACACTAAAGTTTTAAAATTTTGGTAAAAACTATTTTAGTATTGAGAGTTAGAGACCAAATCATTCTAACATAAATAAAATAAAATAAAATCATCAAACCAAACACCAAATTGGTTTTTGTTTGGTTGATATTTCATTAAATTTATAAACCGCGCGACTTTTCCACACTGCGTGGGATTTTCACCAAATGTATATATTATGGTCCCTCAAAACAAATTAAAGACCCCAGTAACTAAGAGCCACACATGCCATTGATTTTCATATTCTTCTTTTATTTATAATCCTCAAAAAACAAATCAAATCTTGGTCACGCCAAGGTAAATGAAATTGTAGTCCCTCCCCAAGACACATCACTTGACGTTGAAAAGTTGATATTTAGACTAAAGATGTTCAGGTGTTTCAATAATTTTCGCATTTGGTTTGCATTTTTTTTCCGTATTTTTGAGCTACCACCATTAAATATGCCTCAAAATGGAGTATAGTTTTTGGTTGATTGTTCCTCAAATTCTAATTCATTAGAGTTCGGTTAATGATATGGAAAGAGAATAAAGGAAAAGCCGCTTTAAAACTTCAAATTGAATGCTAGGCGCAAACCATGTTAGACCCCAATATTCACTACGGGGAGAGGCTAGCGCTTGTCCTATAAATCTTTATATGTGCAGTTTCGTTAATCAGAAACAAATCAATTTGAGATGATATAGCTATTAATCCAATATTTGGAATTAATTGGGGATCCCCCTTAGTTAACCCATAATAAATATGATAAAATACAATAAAATAAAATAAAACACAAGAAATCAAGCATAGCCTCATTGAAATATTGTCTATTGTTTGCCTAAGTCAAACAAAACACACAAAATATATTGACTACATGACAAAGTAATAGTCTCTAAACTTTAAAATGCCACTAATCCCCAATATTCAATATCAATGTCTTTGTCTTCTCATCCTTCTACTTCCAGTTTCAATAATGCAACTTTATTTTAAATTTAAATAACAATCTCCTATGTTGAAAAAAATCACTTCTGGGAATTTTTGCTTGTACAAAGCAAGATTATATTTGACAACTGCACCTAATCAAAAGGGGATTGAAAGGGTCATAGAAGGATAGAACTTGAAGCTCTTTGCTGATATGGACTTTAGGTAGCATTGAACGAAGATTTTGCGGCCTTTGTAAGATATATAGGTATAGCCGCACAATTTTTACTTTTTGAATTTTTGACCTGTGAATGTGAATCACATCTAACCACCGTTTAGTTGTCAAATGAAGAAAGAAGGAATACAAGTTCTTTATTGTTCAATTTACTTAGCTTTCCTTTTCTTTTGTTTATTTTTATTTATTTTTATTTTATTTACTTTTTGGTCGCGGGACAAACAAGCTAAGTAAAATTTAAAAAAATATATTGAGGATCTTCCTCAAGCTGTAATTAACTTCTCCTCTTTTTGTGGAAGAAATTATGTATATGGCTGATAATATCCTTGGAGCGCCGGTAGGAACTAATGCTAGGAGCAAAAACTCACTCCATTAGTGTCATTTCAAACTTAGTCATCACGTACATTCATGCCAAAAACAAAATCACTTGTGTACAATAATACATGAACTGAAATTAAGGTTAATGAATGGAACCGTCCTCGAAAATTTAGAGATGACACATTTATATATTGATCTCTTTGTTGTTTACGATTCAGCCGGCTCATCCTAGCTCTATTTTAATTTGTTAACACATATTTATTTCCATATAGTTTCTGGTATGGCAAGATCAAAGTTTAACCTCCCTTAAGATTAGTGTTTTACACTTTTACTTCTTTATTGACCATTCAAAAAAATATATCAAAACTCAAACGAAAAGTTTTGGCCAATTGGCACACTACTTAGTTAACGAAATGGTTAGTGGTGGCCAATTGGTACACCACTAATTAAAAGTCCGAGGGGACTTGCATATCAAGGCTGGCATTGACACTGCAAACTGTTAATCGGATGTAGATTGACTGCTGTTTATGTGATTCCAATGGTCAATTGGTTCGCCAATTGTTCTTGACAAAATTAAAAACATGGGTCCCTCATAAGTCATAACGACATAACCAGCTGTTTAAAATAGATCGAACACGTTTTAAGCGTTTTAATGCAAAACAATGATATGATAATACGAACAAATATACATAAAGAAGTAAGAAGTAGAGGAATTAAATAACGGAATGACGAAAATAATAACTTAGCACTAGGCTTCTTGACAATACTATTTGAATTATAACTATTTCGTTCTCTAGCTGTATGATTAATTGTCTGCATTACATCTCTGCATGCATATGATCCGATTCTAATTTCCTTTCTCTATTAATTCTGGGCAACGAAAAAATGTACTTGTTTCCTCAAATTTTCGAGAGCTACACTTAGTGTGTGTTTGTTAAATTTTAACTGATGGAAAGGAAAGGAAATAAAATGGGTGGTCCACTATGGAATGGAATGGAATGGAATGAAAAAATAATTTTAAAATGGTATGTGTTTGTGAACTGGGGAAAGGAAAGAAAAAACTAGGGAGAGGAATAATCATGTTTGTTTGCAAAAGCTATGGAAATGAATAATTGTATTGTTGAGTGGAGTGTATTAGTAGTAAGTTCCTATTTATCTATTTCCTTTCCTTTCCTTTCCACAAAAATTTGAGGGGTTATTTAAAGACATAAAAACCTTTTCCATTTGTTTCCATATGGAAAAGCCCATTTCCTTTCCATGGGTAAACAAGCGCTTTAAAAACTATGGAAAAGGTGGACCACTCTTATTTTCCTTTCCTTTCCATAGTATTTCCTTTCCTTTCCATCATAACAAATACACCCTTAAAGTAGAACATAGTTTCATAGAATCAATAAGCTAGTTGATCTTAGATGCATTTAACTCATTAGAAAAAAGAGTTTCTAAGGAATAAGGCTATGAGAAATGACCTAATTACTTTTGATTATCTAGATAAAAGCGAGGTCAAAACCATGATGTTTGTAAGTACCCTCGGTTATATATTTCATATCACTACAGCACACGTTTCCACACACTAGGTGGTACTTCACTAACTCGTACCAAACCATCAGGACGTAACAACGACCCAAACTTAGGTCGTCTCAAATACCAGTTACAACCATATACGGAAGCAAATGATCTAGCGCAATCCTGGAGCTCAGTCAACACACCAATCAAGGAGACATTTACTTTGTAACATCAGGAGTAATGTCGAATCATCAAGATAACACAAAATATGGATCTACATTTAACAACGCCTGGAGCAAATAAGGAAAGTCAGCTCAAACATCTATAAATAGATAGAGATGAACTACGTGAGGCTTGATTCAAGTTTAGCCCGAGAAACTTAATACGTAGGCAACTCTTATCGCAAAAAATAGTGCAACCACTCCCTATCAATCCTAATCTCAGGTCGTAAGCCCCAAGATACCAAACCTCTACATTGGCGCCGTCTGCCGGTTCGTTCCCTTGAGAAAATACACAAACCATTTGCTCAAGCCCTCAAAGTTAGTCAGAAAACTACCATGGAAGCACAGTTACAAGCCTTAGCTGATCAAATGAAGACTCTCCAAGATCTTTTATAGCCTTTCAACAAGAAAACCAAACTATGCGCGAGCAAACCACCTCCAACACCAACAACGGCACTCCAGACGTAGTTGAGAATAACGCAGTCACAGCCCTCACCGCCACTACCAACCAACGACTAGAGGACTTTTCCCAGAGATTGGAGAAGTCGAGCGAAAAGGCCAGTGCAGTCCATATCACACAAAAGATGCTCCAGTCATACAAGGCATCACCATTTACCACTGAAATCAAGGACAAACAGCCTCCCTCAGAGTTCATCCAACCAAAGTTCACGTTGTACGACGATAACTCATGTCTAGGCCAGCATGTAGCTCGCTTCAGCCAGATCCTTGCACTTTATAGCGCTCCAGACTACGACTACCTAAAGTGCAAACTCTTTCCAACCAGCTTAAAGGAAGGAGCATTAGAATGGTTCTACACGCTCACTCCTGATTCAATCAGCAACATCGACAAGCTTGCCGAGACGTTCGTAGCAGAGTTTGTCCACAATAGGAAGAAATAGGCCGACCTGGACTCCTTATTTCAGCTAAAGCAAGCACATGGCAAGACTATCCGCGCTTTCCTAGGACGTTTCAAGAAGGAACTCCTATCAAAGGAGCCAGGTCTCAAAGACAGCTTTGCAACTTCTGCATTCACTAACGCCCTCCTAGACGACTCCAACCTAGCAGCGTCTCTAATGTGCAACAAACTAGAACGCCTAGACGACCGGTACCACAGAGTCGACAAATACATAAAGTATGAGGAATAGATGACCCAGCACAAAGGCAAAGAGGTCCTCGCAGTAAGCGACAAACAGGGTGATAAAACGTAAAAAGTATAGTTTTACCTAGACTTAACTAATTAAACTCAAGAATAAGTAAAACTAAATGAATTTTACTTTAATGTATCAAAGTTCTACTCTCGTGAATCAGAATATAATTGGAGTAGAGAATTCGTTCCACTCCTAGTTCGTTTAAATGTAAGATTTCCTAGTTAATTAATTCTAACAAAATCAATGAAAGTAATAGATTGAAATTACGCTAAGACAGTGATTTAACTAATTTAGATGTTATGATTTAAACTATGGCAATTCAATACTACGATGTGATTATGAGAAGGAATTAAGGGAATTTGATTCCACCTTGATTCGACTTAATAAACTAGCATAGAATTCGTTGTAATCCTAATCTTTACGTTTTCACGTAAAGGTTGGGTATTTTTAATCCCTAATTATTCATGGCAATCTCTACCAACTAATAATTAGCATATAAAGCAATTAAACTCATTCTCATGGTGAACTAATTACTTTGTAAAGTGGAATAAATTATTACAACTATTTCTACGCTAATACAATCAACTTTTCATCAAAGTTTCTTCAAACCCCTCTAACGGAGGTTTTAGCTTTGATTTATCAAACTATCATTCATAGAATAAAAACAATAAGAACAAGACATTATTGAAAGAATAATAATTGCTTTATTAATCTAATTGAAAGAGTCTAATGATTCAAAATTGTATTAAAACTAAGTACTGACTACTTAATTAAATCTAATCTATATTATGGAACTAATCTAGGATAGGATAAGAGTTTGGTCTTAGTCCTTTTTATATAGAAGAGGCTAGGTCTACAAATTCATGCATGGGCTTTGGAGCCATATTTTGGGTCATAAAATCGAGTCTAAAACCTCGTTACTTCAGTCCAAAAAGGAGTTTTCTGCTGAAAATGGCTTCAACAGACTTTTAGTCCACTTCTACTCCTCCGATTGGATCAAGTCCTAAATCATTAGAAAGATCGTTCCGAGCCGGTCGTTTTGACATATGGTAGGCTAAATTCTGAGGTTTGAATCCAAAGATATGACCTTCGAAAGTTCTACTGACTTTTATGCGTTATTTCTGCCCGCGTTGACTTTGACTTTTCAGCTTTGACTGGCCTTCCAAAAGGCTTTTTATTCTCGAATATTGGCCTTTAATCATAGAACTTCTTAGCAACCAACCTTTGCTCCTTTATCTAGCAAAAGGGATACATTTCTACACATAATTGACTCTAATGCCTGAAATACATTAAAGCACGTAAACAACACTAACTCTTATTTATTAATCACATAATTGGTATAAAAGCAATATTATTAAGGGGTTAAAACTACAGTTTTGGGCTCTTATCAAACCACCGCCAAACAGTATTTTGCTTGTCCTCAAGCAAATATGAGAAATTAAAATAAGTGACCAAAAATGGAGTTCTAACTAATCTCGTTTCGCCGAGTGCGATTGCATTGACCATATGCAACATGGCCTTAAACCACTAGGAATTCCCTAGTGGACGAGTTATAGCCTTGTGAGAGTTTTTCAGTGAAGGTACTCACAAACTTCATCTATACTACAACGAATAAGAAATAAAACTATTGTTTCCTTACTTATTCTCATATATCTATCCATCTCACTAGCAATGAATACATAATAGTCAAGTCGAAACCTAAGCTAATATATGCATAATAATCAATCATCTAAGAATAAATATATATATATATAATGAACTATGCTATGAAATGCAATAACAGGTCCGTTTATGAAATTTTGGAATAACGTCCTTAAGTAGATCCTCACATAAATGTCAAGACAAAAATCACTCTGCTTTTTCCACTCAATTTTGCTCACTCTAGTGTGCAGTGGTCACACTTTACCTTACAATCTCAATGATACACAAGGAAGTCGAAGTCGATCAAACACATCTACTACTTACTATCACACTAACCTATTCCTAATTGAGCTAGAGGTCTTTATTAGGTGTTGCGGGGATTAGGTGATGGTTTAAGAATGAAGAAAATGGATATTCAAAAAGAACCAGTCTGAGATAATAGAGTCTTCATATTATGTATTTTAGAGAAAACCTTGTTCTTACTTTGCTTCTATACTTTGTTTCCATCCTTAGCCATTTTTTTCTTTTTCTTTTGGCTTTTGACTCCTTTGATTCTGTTTTTGGAGTTCTAACTTTTTTTTTTCTTTTTTTTCTTTTCTTTGAATGGAAACTTTCTTTTCTTTTCTTATTTGAAGCAACTAACAAATTCTTGGTTTCAAAGGTCTTTCTCTTTATTATTCATTTCATCTCTATTCTCAGACTCATTCAAAAGATGGGTAGGCTGATTTTTATTTTTATTTTGTTTTGTAAAAGGGTAAAGAATTTGTAGTTTATGAAAGGTTAAAGAAAGGCTCAGAGGGGCGACTAGCGGAAAATAATTTCATATAGGTTTGAATTTCTGGCTATATCGATCTAAAGAGGGCCTAAATTCTCGCTTAAGATATGACATAGTGATCAAGCAAGTGGACGTGTGATTTTTCTATTCGGAATTTACTTCTTCTCCCTTGTGTCATTTCTCAAATATTTCACTCATATAAGGCTTTAGGCTATATTTTCACAGGATTTGTAGAATAAGTATACTAGCCTAGATTTCAGAAACTTACTGCCAATACAAACATAGATGTCATGCAATATATTTATAGAAAGATACAAAGATTATTATCTACATATTAACCTAAGTTTCTAAAGACTATTCTAATACAAAAGCTAACGTGAAACTTCTAAGTGCATAGAGAAAGAAACAACACCAATATTCCTAAGTGCATAGCATAAACTTTTTAATTATATTTTTTAATTTTTTAATTTTTTTACTAGAAAACAAATGCATATTGTACATATCTATATCCTAACAGGTGCCTTAAATTACGTGTGTTTCTATGCCACCCCCAAACAAAAGCATGCTTTGTCCTCAAAGTATAGAAATAAGAAGGGTAGAAAAATACGTACCATGGAAACGCGTAAAATTTTGGAACATCTGCAAAACAAAGTTAAAATATACTAATATAGATAAATAAAATAGACGGAACTCTATATGAATTCCACCCGTTATGGGGTTACAAAGGAGTAAATTTCTTGGGCCATAAGTAGACACGAACAAAAATAAGACTTACCTCCTATCTAGCATTTAGGCGTCATCATCCTCTTCTACATAGAAACGAGGCTCTTTTGCGTCCTGCCATGCCATGATAACTTGCCAAGCCTCTCTCTATGTATCATCAACCTGTGCTAACCTGTTAAGTGTTACTCGATCTGATCGCGTGTAAGGAGCAACCCATTGAGGTTGTACCCTCCTTCCCGGCCAAGTCATAACACGAAACGAACGAACCACTCAATTGGTGGGTCTCATAATTTCAACCCCAACCCAATCCGTGTAGCGGTACGTAAATCAAGGAAAAACAAAGACATGATACGACAAACCAAAACAGGCATAAGAAGGTACTTATGCCTCATACAATGGCCTCTAGCTAGACTAGCCACTAAAACCTTGGGAATGTCATATAGGAAACGTCTCTCAGCTAAAGCAAGGAAAACGTCACCCGGCGTATTATACATGTATAAACTGCCAATCCCCTAAAATATTCATCATAATGAAGAACATGGTAAGGCCTACATTCAGGGACAGGCTACCAAGGGCTATGTTATACTGCCCTCGGTCAATTACACGAAAAACCCCTCCCCCATAAGTCTCGTGAAAATACTCATAGTTATAGAGGTATACATTATTAGTCATATATCCTCATGAGTTTGTAAGAACAGGCATAGGCATTCCCACAACAAAAGCAACCAAAAACTTGCTAAAATCCATTGTCGTATCATTCACTACGACAGAGAACACTTGTTCTCCATCTGGTTGACAAAAGAACTTTGAATTATTATAGAAATATTCAGTAAGTTGAGGTGAATACGAGTCATCAGGACTTACCAGCAGATGTTGCCATCTTGATTGCATGATTCTATCGTAGAACCATCCTCTATAGGTGTTGCTTCGGAACAAATCTTCAAAAGACTACTCCGGTATGAGTGTAGGAGAGTTCATTTCAACAATTACACTCTAGAATTTGTTAGAAACAACCGAAAAATCCAGAAAAATCAAAAGTGAAACCGATTTGCAAAGGCCAAGCCAAGCGGGGTATTTCGAGAATTGGTACGTGAAGGGCACGGGGAGCGCTCTTGTCTCACTCGACTTCCAGGCACTTTAGTGTGGGGCGCGCTTGAAATTTGCCTATGAAGGGCGCGTGGCGCGCTCTTGTCTTGGACGATGTCCAGGCACTTGAAAGCGCGGCGCGTTCAGGAATAGGTAGGCTAGGGCGCGTGGCGCGCTCCGTGTACCTAGAGTGCTCTGACTTGAAAAGTGGAAAAGAACAGTGAGAGATAATAATGAGAGGTGCAAGGTGAGAGGTGTGGTGTGGAATGTAGAGGGAACCAAGGTTTTATAGAAGTTTAGCTTCTTAATCGAGTTCCATAAGTTGCCCAGATTGTTACGGCAACTTGATGGAAACAGAATATTTCTAAAACCAAAACGGAAACAAACCAGATTCATTATTCCAAAAACAAACCTAATAGTTTAATGGTTTGAACTTAAAATAATAACTTTCCAATTCCATTACTTCAAATTTTCACCACTACACACTAGCTAATCCTAGCTCTACCAAATTAGTAACATTCTCACATAATCATATTCTCACAAACTTGCAACAAATACTTCCAAAATGGTGGATAGAGGAAACAAAACAATGCTGAACAATTAATGCCACCCCCAACAGATCGAGAAGGTGGGATTCATAAAAAAAAACAACAACATGCCTGGATAAAGTTTTAATTAAAATTTAAATTATACTAACAACTAAATATTCGACAACAATTACAGAATTCAAAATGAACTACTTAACTAAACAACTAAAAATCAAATTCTACCGAAAAACAGGAAAAAAAAAAAATCCTAAACACAAAACAACTAAACTACGAGCCCGAGAGGCGAGGATGGTTCCGAAGTCATCAATCCCCGCTTCGACGACGCTCATGCATGCCAGTTCGATTGGAAGTAGAACTCGATAGGGTTGCAAGCGCATTAGAAGAACTTTCCCTGGAACTTCCTAATCGACTCTCTAGATATGCGTTCATGGATTCCTCGTGCTCCTTATCACGCTAGACTAGGGTTTCCATGGTAGTCTGGAGCTCCCGATTACTCGCACTGAGCACCTCAAAATTCTGATGGATGTTCACTTGCCTAGTTCGCAGATCCACACAAATGGTACGGTATTAAGAGAACTCATGCCGCGATGAAGCAATGCTATGCGTTCTCCATCAAAAGTAGTCTTCTCCAAGGCATCGGCCTCAAAACATGCCGTATCTTCCTCGTCATCATCCGAATCAACAACCCTATCCTCAGGCAACTGCCACGGCTTCTGAATACATTCCGAATAAATCTTTGCATTTGAATACAATTTCAACATAATCTGCTCAGATTTCGGTTTATCTCCAAAATGCAGCATGATCTTAGTAATCAAAACAGGGAACAGTACAAAATGTTCTCTAACGCTTCTAAGCTCAGAAATAAAAAAATCGAGGATACAAAACTGATACTTCTTCTCCTGAAGAACCCAAAGAAGGTGCAGACAAGACGAGTCGATGTCGCTGACCTTCGAGGTTCCAATGATGTTCTTACCAATCCACTGAGCTACAGCCAGTTGGTTGGTTGGTTCTCAAAGACGATCGCCGAGCATAACGCGATTTCGATTATCTTGTCCCTCTAAGACGATCTCTCTCATTGACACCTCGATCCCACCCCATCTGCGATTCCCCGCGAATGTAACTATGGGGCGGTTGTTTGGCTCAATGCCTAGCAACCTAGACAACATCCCCGTACACACTTCTCTCCTCGCACTATTCACCTTAATAAAAATCCTCCGACCTTCAATTTCCCGCTTCTTATAAAAATTCAAAACCAAATCCAAATGGTAAAAATCATTCTTCGTATACCACAACATCCGCCAACTCCTACGCCTCATCTCATTATTGTAAAATGGTGCAAAATGGTCCGATGTAAAAACTTGTTCCGAAAGAATTTTTCGTTTTTGGGCCATTTTTTTGTTTTTGATTTCAAAAAATGGGGTTAGGGTAAGGTGGGGAGAGTAAAATTGATCAAGGGACGAAATGTGGTTTGATTGGCGCGATTTTTTTTTTTTTTTTTTGCTTTTTGTTTTTTTTTTTTGTTTTTGTTTTGTTTTGTTTTGTTTTGTTTTGTTTTTTTGGTTTTTTATGGTTCGCTGGAACCGGATGGTGAAAAAGATGAACAGAGGGTTTCACTCTCTCTTTTGAGTTTTTGGAGACCCAGTGCGCAGGCACGCGGATCGCAGGTTTTGGGCCCAAGCCCAAACAATTTCGAAAAATGCCCATTCTGTCCTTATGCTCACAAACTTAAAACTGAAAATCTCGATTCGTTAACGGTCTGATTTTTGCGAATGAGCAATGAAAACGATCAGCATAGAATTTCCAATCCAATGATCCATAAAACACTCTATTCTAACCGTGGTTGACATATAAAAAGATAAAAAATGCTTCGAAGTGCGTGAATGACATAAGTTATACGAACAATTGAAATCCAAATTTATAGATGGTGTCAACCCGAATCAAAATACTATTAAACGGCATAAACAACAAGAATAGGAAATTGAGAGATCAAGAAAAGGAAAGATCAAACACCCCACCCCCAAACAAATTTTAGACAACATAGTTTAAAAAAAAATTGTTTAAAAACGTGGGTCTTTTAAAGTCAGATTCCCGAGACTTGCTAGATTACTATTTTTATGGTTTTATTTATTTTTTACTTTTTATGAATGCAGATTAATATAAGGGAAAATAATAAATCAATAAAGACATAATTCACACCATAGAGAAACATAACTAAAAAATCGAGAAAATATACAAGAGTGGAAAACGTGAATTATGTTAAACGTGGACTTAGGATCCGGTACTTAAAACTACACACTCCAATAGGAGGGCCCGATTACCTTAATGGTGCACTTACCAATATATGGAAGTGAAAGAAAGTACACCAAACAACAAAGGTCAGTCCTCATAGACAGGGTCCTGTAAAAGGACATCCTCCACATTAGGGGACATTAACTCGTGAAAATGTTTTAACCGTTGGCCATTGACTTGAAAGGTATTGTTGTCCTTGGGATTTACCAAGGTGATTATCCCGTAAGGGGTGACTTCAGTAACCAGAAAAGGACCAGACCAACGGGTTTTTAATTTTCCTGGGAAAATATGCAAACGGGAGTTGTAAAGTAAGACTTTTTGACCAACCACAAACTCTTTGCGCAAAATTTGTTTATCATGAACACGTTTCATGTTAGCTTTATAATCTTTTGCGAGATTATAAGAATCGCTACAGATTTCTTCAAGCTCATTTAATTGCAATTTGCGCTTGACACCTGCCTCATCAAAATTAAAGTTAAGGTTTTTTATAGCCCACATAGCACGGTGCTCCAATTTAACGGGCAAGTGACAAGGTTTTCCAAAAACAAGTCTAAAGGGAGACATACCTATAGGAGTTTTAAAAGCAGTCATATACGCCCATAAGGCATCAGGTAGACGCTTAGACTAATCTTTTCTATCAGGATTTACAATTGTTTCTAATATTTTTTTAATTTCCCTATTAGAGACTTCTACTTGGCACTAGTTTGTGGATGATAAAGAGTTGCCACCTTATGGGTAACTCCATATTTTTTAACTAGAGAAGCAACAACTTTATTGCAAAAATATATTCCGCCATCACTAATGATGGCTTTAGGAATGCCAAACTAACAGAAAATGTATTCTTTAACAAAAAACACAACTATTTTATTGTCATTGCTACGACAAGCCATGACCTCTATCCATTTAGACACGTAGTCCACGACAACAAGAATATAAATAAAATCATGGAAAATAGGAAAAGGACCCATGAAATCAATATCCCATACATCTAAAATTTCTACTACCATAATGAGATTTAAGGGCATCATATTATGTTTGGTGATTCGCCCCAGTTGTTGGCAACGAACACATGTTGTGCAATGTAGTTGGGCATCTTTAAAAAGGGTAGGCCAATAAAACCCATATTGAAGAACTTTAGCAACTGTTTTCATACCACTAAAATTCCCACCACACTCTTTGTCATGGCAGAAAGATAGAACCTCATTATACTCCCACTAGGGAATACAACGACGAATCATCTGATCGCAACAATACTTAAAAAGGTAGGGCTCATCCCAGTAGTATAGCTTAACTCTGGCCAAGAATTTCTTACATTCATTTCTTGACCAAACATCAGGAATAATATCAGAAGCTAAATAATTCAAAATGTTAACATATCATGGTGCAGAAAAAATAACATAAAGATACTTATCAGGAAAAGAGTCAGGTATGGACTTAGAATCACTATCATTGTCATTTGTTAGTCTAAATAAGTGGTGGGCAACTATATTTTTGACCCCTCATTTATCCTTAATTTCTAAGGTGAACTATTGTAGGAGAAGAATCCATCGGATTAGTCTCTGTTTAGCATCCTTCTTTGCGAGAAGGTACCTAAGGGCTACATGATCCGTGTAAACTAAAGTCTTAGTACCAATCAAATAAGGACGAAACTTATCTAAAGCATAAACTACAACTAAAAATTCTTTTTTTCAGAGTTGTATAGTTTCGTTGAGCATCGTTTAAAGTTTTGCTAGCATAATAAATAACAAATCGACTTATCATCTAGTTTTTGTCCTAACATAGCACCCAACGGCATAATCACTAGCATCACACATTAGTTCGAAAGGTTTAGACCAATCGGAGGTCAGATAATCGGTGCAGATGTTAAAAGCGCTTTTAAAGTTTCAAAAGCTTGTTTGCAGTTATAATTGAAATCAAAGATGGCATCCTTTAAAAGTATATTAGTTAAAGGCCTAACTATTTTTGAAAAATCCTTGATAAAACTCCTATAAAAACCTGCATGGCCTAGAAAGGCTCTAATATCCGCATACGATGCGTGGTAAAGGTAGAGACGCTATCTTATCTAATTTAGCCTTATCTACTTCGATGCCATCACTAGATACAATATGACCTATCATTATTCCTTTTTTAACCATGAAATGACATTTTTCCTAATTTAAAACCAGACTTTTCTCCTCACACCGTGTCAAAATCTTAGACAAGTTAGACAGGCAGTTAGTGAAAGAGTCTCCATAGATAGAAAAATCATCCATGAAAACTTCCATGAAACGCTCTACCATGTCACTAAAGATATGAAGCATACACCGCTGGAAGGTACCAGGAGCATTACAAAGGCCAAAAGGCATTCGTTTATAGGCATATGTTCCAAAAGGATATGTAAAGGTAGTTTTTTATTGGTCATCAATATTGATAATAATTTGAAAATAGCCAGAGTAGCCATCTAAAAAATAATAATAAGCATGACCAGCTAGACGTTCGAGCATCGGATCTATAAAGGGTAAATAAAAATGATCCTTTCGTGTTATGACATTTAAACATCTGTAGTCAATACAGATCCTCCATTTTATAGGGACACGCGTGGAAACATATTCACCCTTAGCATTACGCACGATGGTAACCCCCAGTTTCTTAGGAACTACATGAATGGGACTTACCCATTCACTATCGGAAATGGGATATATGATACCCGCATGGCCACCTCTTTTATGGCAGTGTTCAAGCGACACTGAGGTTCGCGAGAAGTCTTTGCATTATCCTCCAAATGGATATGATGTGTGCATATATTAGGGTCAATCCCCTTAATGTCGTCTAGGGACCAACCAATCGCTGAACGATGTTCCCTAATTACCCTAATCAAATGTGTCTCTTCATCTGCAGACAACAGAGAAGATATAATTACCGGATGACTACCATCTGGATCAAGTTGAATATACTTCAACTCAGAAGGAAGAGGTTTAAAGCGGGGAGGGAGGAATGTCAATAAAGGCTTCTGGAGGTTCCTCATCGTGGATAGTGAATACTTGTTTAGGTATCAAATATTCATACTCGGTAAATGGAGCTATAGAAGGATCTAAGATAGGTGTAGACTCGAAAATGGCGTTGACTTCCTCTATATAGGAGTTATCGCCAAAATCTAAACTTCCGAAAGAAAGGAATTTATGCATCCGATTTTCTGGAAACGTGTTGTTAAAATAATCTTGAGCTAAGCTCTCAATCATGCTAAGCTCCCCATCTATAGACTAATCTGGTAACTGTTTCATCATTTTAAAAACATTTACCTCAACAGAAAGATGGCCAAAAGACATGGATATCGAACCATCACAGCAGTTTATAAGCGCGTTGACAGTTGCCAAGAAAGGACGCCCTAAAATGATAGGAACAAAGTCGTTAGCAACTTCTGTATCAAGGATAACGAAATCAGTTGGATAATAGAAATCCTGAACCTTAACAAGCACATTTTCAACAACACCCTTAGGATACTTAATAGACCAATCAGCTAATTGCAATGTCATTTTAGTAGGTTGCATCTCCTGTAGACCTATTTGTTTATATAAATAATAAGGGAGTAAGTTAACACTCGCCCCCAGGTCTAATAGCGTAGTCGTCATATGGGTATCCCCTAAGGTGCATTGTACAGTAGAACGACCAGGGTCATTGTACTTAACGATTCCATTATGTTCAGATAACGTGGGAAACTGTTTAGTTAAAAAGACATCTTTAGGAATATTTGCTTTACGCTTAGTAGTGCACAACTCTTTTAGAAACTTAGCATGTTGTGGTAACTTTTTAATTGTTTCAAGAAAAGGTAAGTTTATCGTTAGATTTTTAAAAACTTCCCTAATCTCGTCAAAATTTGTATCTTTATTTAACATGGCTAGCCTCTGGAGAAACGGTGGTTTTTTTCTATATTTAACATATGGATCAACCAGATGTTTAACCTTGGCCTTTGTTTATTAAGTTATGGTTTAACCGGTAATTTCTACGCCGAGGTAGGTTCTTTAGTTTCTATTTTGGTATCTAGTAATGTTTCATTTGTTATGACTACTGGTGGTGTAACAATGGGCATAGTTACGGCGTTATCAACCACTTTGCCATAACGGAGAGTAGTGATGGCATTTAACTCACCTACGTTTTCATTTTCATTACTAGTATTACCGGTTACTTCAAAAGCTGTGTTTGGCGTTTTAGGATTAGGTACAGCTTGACCTGAAAACACACCTTTTGGTTGTACTTTCTCTTGGGTTAATTGCTGTAAGGAAAGTTGGATGGACTGTAAAATCTATTGTTGGGTTTGCATAAAGACGTCGTAATGATCCGGTTGTGGAGGAGTGGTTGTTACAGGTTGTGTGACAAGAATTATGTCATGTTGATTATTAATGAGTGGGTTATGATAGTTATTATTTACCAAAACGATACCTCTATTAGCATTATAATTATTATTGTTATAATTACCTTGTCCTTGTCCTTGTCCTTATCGTGGTGGAGCTTGGTTGTAATTGTTTGCTGGCCTAACATTTTGATTATTATACCCCGAAAGTGTAACTTGTTGATTATTTCTTCAACTGAAGTTGGGATTTTGTCTCCAAGGGGCGTTAGGAATAGGATAGCTATTGATGGAGCAAACATTATCTGGTTGTGATGGTTGTTGTTCATAGGCGAGAGGATAATAGGAGTCGGGATGCTCAGGACTAAAACATAAATTACATGGAATAGAGTTGACATTCATGACAGGGGTATGCTTTTGTTGAATAGAAATAGCTTCTACCTTTTTAATGAGGGATTCAATTAGAGTTTTAAGCTCAGGATTGGATTTAACCTCAAACATAATGGTAGCCTTAACTGTTGAAGAAAAACTAACGGAGCGGGGGATATAATCACTACCCCGATTATTATTACGCTTTGTTTGATCTTTTAAAAACTTATAAACCTCTGAGGCTCCTTTACTGAGAAAACTACCCCCATTCATTATATCAAGGACCTCTTTGTGATGGTGTAAAAGCCCCTTGAAAAAAGCACGAACTAATGTGTCTTTCGCAAGGTTATGGTGTGGACACTCTATAAGAAGATCAGTGAAATAATTCCAGGCCTCTGAAAAGGATTCATGAGGATTATGGCGGAAAAAATGAATCTTGTAAAGCATTTCATCTGTCTTCAGTGGTGGGTAAAACTGTTCCATAAACAATTGAACAAGTTTGGCCCATGAGTCCACAGAATTAGGCGCTTGGGCAGTTAACCAAGACGCCGCCTTATTGGCTAGGGTGAAGGGAAACACTCTCAGTTTAATTTGTTCCACGCATACTGTAGGATGATAGAATGTGGTAAGAACTTGTTCAATCCTACGTATATGCTGATAAGGCTTCTCATGGTCTAACCCATGAAAAACTGGTAACAAATTAAATATATTCGGGGGGATTCGAACATCCCCCACTGGGTCTACAAGAATGATGCAAGATTTCGGGCTATCGTTCAGGGCTTTGTAAAAGTTAGAGAGAGGAGTCTCTCTTTCTTCAGCCATTGATTCAGGTGTAGTGTGTGGTATACTAGATAGGTGTGTGTGTTAACGTTCACGATAGATCACGTTAGTCGTTTTTTCCTTACCTGACCTTAATCTCATGCAAGACTAAGTCCAAAGTTAAAGAAAATGCGACAACAGTCAAAACAACCCTGATATGCTAGAATAAATCCTCTAACAGGAGAGGCGAGGAGTGGAAGAAGGAGTATATGAATGTATCCTTGCTACACATTTGAATAACGTCTTGTATATGCGATTTCAATGTATTCAAGCAAATAGCAACACTGAATAACTTGAACAAATGAAAGTTTGAACTAACCTGTGAAATTGGGCTTCACTAGTAGAAAAAAGAATTTTTGTGACTGTTTTAAAATGTTATTTGTGACTGTTTTATTCGGAACGGTCACAAATGATAGAAAATGGTTTTTGTGACTGTTTTAAAAAGTTTTTGGTGACGTGTGTTTTCAAAACGGTCATAAATAGTTTTTTTTTTCTAAAGAAAGTGTATATGTGTGGAGAACTATTTGTAACTATTTCACTAAAATAGTTACATATTATCCGACCCTTAAGTGACAGTTTGACCCATTATTTGACCCAACTAATTTTTGGTCTAGTGCGCCCATAACTCCACTACAAAAAAGTAATTCGAACACATTACTGCCCACGTTCACTCTCATCTCCCTCTATCTCCCGCTTCCTTTAAACTCTGATGTTCTAATTTCTTGTCACGGCTAGGGCTATCAATGGGTTTCGATAACCAGATAACCGATCCGAACCAAACTGATAAAAAATGGTTTGGGTTTTAGTAATTTGGTTTGCCCTCTACCGACCCGAAACCAAACCGAATTGATAAGATATTGGTTTGGGTTTGGGTTTGCCCTCTACCGAACCGATATGAGCCTGAATCAATACGATGTTATTTTAGTAATATTTATGATTAGTTTTGTATATGTTTATCAATTGTGTGACTGAAATTAATTAATTTAATTTATTTTCCAAAATCCGACCCAAACATATCCATTTACACCCCTAGTGAACGGCCTATGAGAAACTGAGAAATTGTAAGTTGGTTCTTAAAGTTTAAACAGTACACTTTTTTTTTTTCGATAATCAAGTGAGTGGAGCGAACGATTTTGGGAGAAGGGGGGGCTATGCGAGACGAAAACCAACTTGGTTGGTTTCTGTCTGTCTGTCCTCATCTTCTCTTTTATTTTTTTTAGCCCAAATACCTTTCTCCTTCACCCATCTCTCTTTCTCCCCCCCGCATCACCCAACTCTCTCTCCTCGCCAGCTCTTCACTCCCCATCGCCACGCTAAATATACTAGTATTTTAAACAGTACACTTTACCCCACGATCTACACTTTCTCAAAACTCTTCACTCTCTCTCTCTCCCCGAAAGCTTTAGTTCCACCTCAATGATGTTCGATCCAGAAACTCTCTCGCTCGTTTCTCTTTAATCTGGTTCCTTAATTTTGAAGTTGACGACCGATTAAAGCTCTTTGATTCGGATCTCAGCTCATTCCATTGCGCTCAAATTGATAAATAAATATATGCAAAACTAAAATGGTAAACCATACCAAATAAGAGTCATTTTGTACACCATGAAAATGGAAAAGGCCAAGAAAAAAGATAACAACTCCACACAGAAATCTATATGGAAGTCCCATTTTAGTCTCTAGAGAAGTAGCAACTTCTTCTAATAGGTCCTCTTCCTTTTTTCCTTTTAGGACATACATGGTTTCATCTACTGACAAAGTAGGTCACTCCATTTTTTTTTTTATACTATTATTTTATTTTATTGACAAAATAAGAGTGACAGAGATAGTCACAGTACAATGCCCAAACCAAAAATACAAAGAAACAATCAAGAGAAACACAATACTAACACGTCTCGCGATCAGAAATTCCTTACAGGCTTAAACTATTAACATGAGGTACCCACACCCAAATTAGTGTCTTAACAATACAAATTACATTTTCTTCAGTAGGCACACACAAATAATTGTTGGGTAATTGTTAATACCAAGAAACCTTAAACATTTAGACATTTAGACATTTAGAGAGATGTTAAACGACATATATAAATAATTTCAAACTTACAAAGTAGAGATTACACTCTATGAATTCTTTTCGGCTAGACATTTACTATCTCTTTTCCGTGATTCCATCAGATTCGACGATATAAATCAAGGGGATAACACAAATATTAGTTCGTTTAGAAATCACACCGAAGAGCTTGGTGCCAACCCCAAAAGGTTTGATTCCCTAAAGCTGTAAATTAATATTAAAAATGAGGTTATAAGTACAACTTACAGAAAATATCGGGAGCAGACATCTTCAATGAGCAATAGCTTAAACAGACAATAAGCTATATATCTTATTGTAGATAAAGATTGGAGAAAACACTCACTATTCCTTTAAGTGTGAATAGTATTGGTTGAAGATTGAAGACAAAGCGAAAGCGGAAGGAATAAATTACTCAGTATTCCTTGATGTGTGAACAGTAATGGTCAAAGATTGAAGACTCAGCGAAAGCGGGAGAACAAAGAATGAGAATTTGCACAAACAAAAAAAAAGACAAAAAAAAAAAAATACCCCCATAAGATATAAGAAAATTACTAAAATGCCCCTGTGACGTATGTTCATTGACTCCCATTTTTTTTCTAACATGCGCTGGATGTACCGGTACGCAGGGCTAGGAGAGCCTAGATCCAGTATCTTGCCTTGCAATACACCCTCACCTTTAGCTCGTGGAGGGCCTAGATGGCATGCGTACCCATAAACCGGAGTACTCTAGATTTTACATTTTTTCTAATATAGTAAGATACATGCAAAATAAAGTCATGGCCTAATTCGTAAAGGGAGAGGATCTAGGGACATAAAAATGACACACAAAGTCACTCAAGATCTGGGCCACTGGATCATTACAGATCTAACGGTTAGGAAAGAACTGAGAGAGCAAGTTTTTAAAACCAGTTTTTTGAGTTAAACCCGGTTCAACAATGAATTAAACCCGGGTTGGAATTCTTTTATTTTCTTCTGAAAAACAAAATACGAGAGTTGGGGAGAAAGAGATAGAAGAAGCTCTAATCCTCTTCTTCACCAGCCTAAATACTTTTCTTTCGCCAAAAACATTTCCGTCAAAAAATCCCTTCTCTGTTTTGGTTTTCATAATTCACCCTATAGCAATACTTCAATGAAGACAAGTTTGTCCCCCATTTCTTCTCTATTTTCTCAAAGAGGAATCAGACACAGAGTTTTAAGAGGGATAAGGTAGTTTTTACAAGTTTTTCTCATTCTCTTAATTATATTATGAAATATTTTGTTTCTTCCTATGCTACTTGCATCTTCTATTTTTCTTTTTCCAGCATGTTGTTCTACATTTTTAGTATAGAAATTTCTCAACCCAAAGTTTTGAAATTTCAGCTTTTTTGTAGACTTTAAACGCATTTCATTGACTTCACCAACTAAAATTGTTTCAGATTCTATCAGAAGTGGTCAAATGGTGGAGCATGTTAGTTCTGAAGTTTCAAATGGAATAAGGTGCGAAAGTTTTGAATTTGGTAGAAGTTGACAGATATGAAAATCAAAGTCAGCGAAATGACTTACCACAAAATGGTGACAGAAATACTTCGAGTCCTACAGTGGTTGAAAACCAAAAAGAGCCACAAGTGGGCATGCTTTTTGACTCCATTGATGAAGCGAAGGAATATTATCAAGAATATGGTCGGCAAGAGGGATTTACCATTAGAATAAGATCATCACAGAAAACTCAATCTTGCGTGGATGAAGTGACAAATGTCTTGTTTGTATGTTCACGTGAGGGTAAAATTGTTTCAGATTTTATCAGAAGTGGTCAAATGGTGGAGCATGTTAGTTCTGAAGTTTCAAATGGAATAAGGTGCGAAAGTTTGAATTTGGTAGAAGTTGACAGATATGAAAATCAAAGTCAGCGAAATGACTTACCACAAAATGGTGACAGAAATACTTCGAGTCCTACAGTGGTTGAAAACCAAAAAGAGCCACAAGTGGGCATGCTTTTTGATTCCATTGATGAAGCGAAGGAATATTATCAAGAATATGGTCGACAAGAGGGATTTACCATTAGAATAAGAACATCACAGAAAACTCAATCTTGCGTGGATGAAGTGACAAATGTCTTGTTTGTATGTTCACGTGAAGGAACTCATAAGAAGGAACACAACGTCAATCGCAAGGGAAAAGCTCGTAGTTGTTCCACTGTCAAAAAAGCTTGTTTGGCAAGCATGCGGATATTGTACATGAAGGAAATTAAGAAGTGGAAAGTTTGTCTATGAAAAGGGACATAACCATAATTTTGTTACACCGATTAAAAGACACTATTTGCCGTCTAATAGGAATATGCTTGCTGCTGATAAGGATTTGACTGAGAGATTTGATAGGGAGAATATGCGAGTGTCTAAGGTTCCTTGGATTTTTGGAGGTGACCAATTTGGGTATGGCGACAAAGATTCTTTGGAACCACTTTATGGACAACAAAGGGAAATCAGAAAAAGACTAGGGGAAGGTGATGCTCAATCAGTTATTAATTATTTTCAAAAGAAGTATTGAGAAAATCCTGATCAATATTTTTATGACGTGCAAGTTGATCAAAAAGGAAGAGCAACAAACTTCTTTTGGGTTGATCCAAGATCCCGTATGGTGTATGAACAATTTGGTGATGTTGTAACATTTGATACCACATACAGGACAAACAAATTCAAAATGCCATTTGCCCCTTTTACCGGTGTCAATCATCATTACCAATCTATACAATTTGGATGTGCACTTCTTCACGATGAAACAGAGGCTACTTTTTATTGGTTGTTCAAGACATGGGTTGAAGCAATGGGTGGTCGACATCCAACCTCCATCATCACTGATCAAGATGATGTCATGTGTGGTGTTGTGAAAAAGGTTTTCCCTAATACGAAACATCGCCTATGCATTTGGCATATTAAAAAGAAATTTGGTGAAAAGTTGGGACATGTTTATTTCGAAAACTCAAAGTTTAAGAATGGATTGGAGAAATGCATTCACTTTACATACAAGGTTAAAGACTTTGAAAGGATATGGAAAAGCTTGATGGAAGAATTTAAGTTGACTAAGAACCCTTGGCTTGAGGGTTTGTTTGATATAAGAGAATGTTGGGCACCTGTATATCATCGTCGTACATTTTTTGCTGGTATGAATACGACAGGTCGTAGTGAGGGGGTCAATGCCTTCTTCAATGAGTTTCTAAACTATAGAACTAGTCTGGGTGATTTCATTAATAGATATGATAAAGCTTTAAAAAGGATGGTTCGGAATGAATGTGACGAGGATTTTGTTTCAAAACATAAGGATCGAATCGTCAGTGAACACAACTTGCTATTAAAACATGCAGCAAGTGTCTATACTCGGAATATGTTTGACAAGTTTCGTATCCAATTGGAATTGGTGGATAAACTTAAAGCTAGTGAACCAATATGAGATGGAGTTTGTGACACTTACATGGTTACTTCTGTGCTTGCTGTTTCTGGTCATCAATATGTCATGAAGTGGAACAAAGAGAAAGAAACGGTATCTTGTGAATGCGGTCACTTCGAGTTTACAAGCATACTATGTAGACATGTTTTGAAAATATTTGTTCGTCATGATGTGGATAAAATTCCATCGCCGTACATTTTGAAGAGATGGACCAAAGGAGCTAACTTATTTAGAGGAATGGATGAACAAGCATTACATGGTGTCCATGGTTGTCCTAAAGCATTTAGGCTAAGTCATCTATGTCGTAGATCTACCCAAATGTGGTGTGTTGCTTCCGAAGATGAAAAATTGTATAAGATGGCATTAGTGGGAATTGAAGGACTCTTTCTCAACATTTTAAATGAGCGTGATGAAATTGCTAAGATTGCAAAAAATGTCGAGACTTCAAATGCCTAGAACCATCAAGAAGGACTTGTACGTGTTTAAGGGATCACAACAAACGCCAATATTAGATCCAGTTATCTCTGAAACGAAAGGAAGACCGAAGGGTGGCACGAGGAAGGAGAAAGCTAATAACAATGAGAGGTGGAAGCCCGTTATTGAGATAGCTTCGAATAAAAATAAAAGGAAGTGTGTCTTATGTAAAAGCACACAGCATGATAGACGAAGATGTCCATCAAAATCCAAAGCTGCAAACGAACTTATCTATGCCTTGTAAGTACTTTGTGGGCATTCCACACTATTTTTTTCATAGATTTGTACTAATTTTAACTATTTTTGTATGCAACCCCTACTGACGAGACTGCTGAAAACTTGGGACATGACCATATTGACATTCTAAACAACAATGAGAAGATGTGATTTTAAGGTAATTATTTTCTCTCGACTGTTACAGGTAAGTTTCTAACTAAATTTATTGTGTACTAAAACTATTTTACATGTTCATGTTTGCAACGGATAAAAACACTTTTGAGGTTGAAAAGGGAATGATCGAGGAGAAAAAAATACACTTTTGAGGTTGAAAAGGGAACGATCGAGGACGAAAAGACGCTGCCATTTTTTTTGGTGGATTAAATATCTAGAATTCCAATTCTTTTTTATGGACAAAATATGTAGGAATCATATTCTTTTTGGTGGATTAAATATGTAGGGGCATACATTCTTTTGTATATGAATAGTAAGTGATAGCATCTTTGTGTTTTGAAGATTTTGTTCACTGATATCGTGATCTTCGTGGATTTGGTTCAGGTCAAGAATCAAATCTGATAGTTAAGTTTTTCTAATGTTGCTGATTTGTTTCAGTGCCCTGATATATATAGTAGGTGTTGCAGCAGTTGGATCTAGAAACGCATAGCATATAAATATAACATCAAATATATACTCTGTTTCTTACATTTTATGAAGTTAGTTGTGGAACTTTCTCAATAGATGTTGCCAATGCTCAATAGTTCAAAATTGACTCTGAATGAGTGACCAATGGTGACAAATCCAATGGACTGCTAATCCAGAAAGAAAGAAAGACAAATCCAGTGGACTCTGAATGCATCTGAATGAATGACCTATGGTGTGACAAATCCAACGGTGTATACATTTGAAATCTGACTCTTTGCCATTGCTAGACAAGACTCAAGAGGATGCACTCTCAGAATGGAAATTTCTAGTTTGAAGTTGAACATGCCCCCTTCCGATATTGGATCAACTTTGAGTTCGACGGTTTCAGTGCATGTCTGATTCTTAAGCATTAGCAAGCATCTTCAAGAGTTTCAATTCGTAAAATACACACTTGGAACATGCACAACATAAACAACTGGTCAGTGTGAAACATAACTGCTTAGACAAGGTCGTTCATTTGTTAATAGTAGTTGCTCTTTTGCTTCTACACTTCCACATATTGTTTGCCACTTGATGCATCAATTTTTCGCAAGGTGTTATCCATCAATACTTCTGCACCATTCAGACAAGCTAAAGACTACCCAAACAACTGATTGATCAGTACAAATCCCAAACATATTAATTTTACTTGTTGTGGCAAATCCCAAATAACTGATTGATGTACAAATCCCAAACATATTAATTTTACTGATTGATCAGTACAAATCCCAAACATATTGATTAGTAGAGAAATTGCTTTTAAATTCAATTTCTGGAAAAAAAAACACACACACACACACAATTTGGCAGAAGTACGTTTTTCCTCGTGTTCGGTTCGTCTCAACAAAATGGAAAAGGAGAGGGAAGATCTCTTCTCCATGAAGAGTTGATGTAGCAACGAAAATTGGAAAAGGAAGAAGAGAGAAAAGATATTTTGATGGAGAGAGAGATGAGTAGGAGGCCGGTTTACGATAATTGGCGTAATTGTTTTTGGCGAAAGAAAAGTATTTAGGCTGGTGAAGAAGAGGATTAGAGCTTCTTCTCTCTCTTTCTCCCCAACTCTCGTGATTACTTTTTGAGAAAGAAAATAAAAGAATTCCAACTCGGGTTTAATTCATTGTTGAACCGGGTTTAACTCAAAAAACCGGTTTAAAAACTTGCTCTCTCAATTATTTCCTAACCGTTTGATCTGTAATGATCCAGTGGCCCAGATCTTGAGTGACTTTGTGTGTCATTTTTATATGTCCCTAGATCCCCTCCCATTCGTAAATAGAAAATGCATAACACCATGGGCCTATGCTAAAAAAGACAATGTTTCAAGGTTGTAACCCCAAAAATGCAGAACATGATAGGCCCAATACATAAAAGCCCACCTTTTCTCTTCTGAAGCTGAAAGTCTAAACCACTTTGTTCTGTTGTTCTGTGTTCTGTCATCTGTGGAGCTGGTCGTGGGGACATGAAATCTGGGTGTTATAACCGGCCCATAGTTCATGAGCTCCGTTATAACCACTCTAGAGAATCGAAAGCATGGTGCACTATTTACCAACTCGGCTATCTGTTGTGCAAAGTTTATGTTTGGAATTTTGGATGGTTATAAGTTTATAAAGGACAGCTGAATATGATGGCATTCTAATAAGTAATAACAGGAAGAATAATTTACATCAACATTTATGTTATGTTATGAACAACATAGGACCAGTTTTGGACTTAGTTTAAGTCTTTGAGTTGAACGGTTTTGGAATAAAAATTTGCAAACCCAGCTCTTTTAATGGCTGCCGCTCTCAATCTCTCTCAATAGTGAGGGAGTAGAGAAACCATCTCCTGCAGGAAAAGCAGTACATTTTCTTGTCAAATCTCCCCCTCCTCTCAACCTCCCTGTTAGCTTCTCTTTCTCCTCAACCCAAAAAAAAAAAAAAAAAATCGCTCCTTTAAGTGTTCTTGCAACACATAGAATGATCGACATCATGGGTCGTGCACTTCATTGGATCTGGTTATGGGGGCTTTGGTTTTCTTCTTTGGTGGTGAAGCCTTATTTTCCAATTTTGCATATATTTTCTTCTTTGGAGACCTTAAATAAGTTAGATATAGGTTTGTGGTTGTTGCTTCAAGCTGGTTCCTTTTGATCTAGTAGCTCACAATCGGTGGCAAAGCCATGGGTTCAGCCCTTTCTGTCTGTTTCTCTGGGTTGACTCTATATCTTACTTGACTGAGACCAAGGCTCGCTCCCTTTATCTATTCCCTCTCTGGATTGCTGGTTTGGGTAGTAACAGGTCAAGCCACCACTCTGGATTGCTAGTTTGGGCAGTAACATGGTCAGGCCACCACCCCCTTTGTAGGGCTCTAGGTGGGGCATTCCTTTATGGGATTGTTAAGCTGTGCTTATGTCGTGGAGTGTAATACTGCGCGATTTGAAGGCTCTTAAGTCTTTGCTTTGGGAGATCCAACATGACATTTGGTTGAGTAAGGTTGTAGTTGAATCGGAAAAAGTGGTGGTAGGGTTTCCAATGTGGATTTGCTGCTGGTGTTGGGTGTTAGGTTCAGGTGGAGTTCGGTTCAAGATTTTCTGGATGTTCAGTACTTGTTGCGGTTCTCTTGTATTCTTTTCATCTATTTTTTCTTGTTCCCAGATTGTTGTATGTAATCCATTATTTGATTAATACAATCAATTTGTTTATCAAAAAAAAATTAAAAAAAAAAAACAACAAAGGACAAAAAATTCACATTCTTTCAAAAGATCATAGTTAATCTTGATACTCTCAAAAACAAACAAGACCATAGTTATTGGAGATGCTCTCTTCCAACCGAAATGAACTCGTAGGAAGAAAATGAAGGCCCAACAACCCGTTTGCCTAACTAGTGTGTCCCATCTAAAATCATAAATAAAAGAAAAAACAACTAAAAATGTATCAAACGTTACACTTTTTGACAATACTAGCCATGCAGCCCGACCTGTGGTCGGGCCTACTATTTCAAAACCTATGATGACTGGCTTATTAATTTTCAGAGTTTTAATTTTGGTTGATGTGATTAATGCATAAGCCCATTTGTATAATGAACACGTGATAATATTTTCACCGGTTATTTAAGTTATTCGATAGAATAGCAAATCTTATCATCTGTGTTTGGTTAGCCATCCATATGCAAACATAATTTTCAATGAAAATAACAATAATAATATAATTCTACAATGTATGGTAACAATAATAATACTTCACCACTAATGATATGGTAAGTATAGTACTCTTGGACATATTAATTAGTAGGCTAAACATGCCATTCCGACACTAAATAAATTACAAATAATGAGTCAAAATTATTCCATTCTTCAGTTGAGATGATTTGAGTTGTGGACATGTATGAAAAGTAACTCTAGGAAACGACCAAATTATATCCTTCCAGTCACCTCCCAAATTGCAATTGACAAATGAATAACTTGAGTTCTCATTGTTGGATGCTCTATGTTCTTTATGGTACTGGGCTTGCCATAGAACTGCACATTGAACTCAACTCCACAATCACAATAATTCCGTGCAGACAAATTTGACAGATAAAAAAATTATAAATATAGTGAACAAAGCTAGAACTCTTGTACACATGATCATAAAAACCAACAATGTATAAAAACAAACAGATGAAAGTGCCAAACCAAATCACTAACTTTGAGGAAGTGCATAAATAAACCAAATACATTGAGTAGACATGATGGTTACTCTTCCACGAACAGGCAGATTCGAGAAGTATTTATTATTTTAGTTATCGCACATTCAACCACTCTAAAAATGAAAAAGAGAGTTTACATGGTTGGAGAGAAAATATAGAAATAGTGTCATTCGTGTTTCAATCTTGTATTTTCAAGCTGAAAATAAGTAGCAGTAATGAAAAAAAGAAATTAAGAAAACAACGAACATTCGATTGAATTATGACGGTAAGACTTTATACGTGCCATTAATAATGCGGCTGAAATACATCACTCGAAATAATGTGTAAAAAATGAAGAAATAGATTAACTGAAAGGAATGGAAAGAAACATACTTGACCTCTGTTGATCTTTTTCTTGTGAAGACGATGACTTCTGTGTGCCTTCTCTTGAAAATCGTACATATAGAGAATGCATGTTAGAGTAATACCGATCACTATTACATCATTGACATGACATACCTCTAGATTATACAACTATTATGCCAACCAAGACGGTGCTATGTTATTTGAAAGAATCATTGAAAACATCAAAACATCCTCCATAAATAAAGCAATACTTGAGATCTCTTTGGATGACTTGATGTCCTCTTTCATGTGCCTATGAGACTATGACAGCCCCTCCAGAACTAAATCAAGGCAAATAAATTACACTAAGAATAAGAATAATCTAACAATAAAAAAAAAACAATAATCTTCATAATACATAATCAAGGGGAGCTATTCTCATTGCAAAAGTTGTTTATGCACTCTAAGCTTGAGGTGAGTTGCTGACAACCACTTAACAACTTTGAATTCTCATTCTTAACTGAAGATCCACATTCATACATAGCTTCATTTGCTCACCAGTTCTCATGCCACTCTAGTACTTTCCATCTCAGCCTTAAGCTAAAGAAGCATTATTTTTTTTCATCAAGAGTGAGTAAACTTAACCGGATCACCATAGACAAAGAACACAAACAAAATAGCTTTATGTGAAATCCATGCATCAATTGGATAGTTCATGTTCAATGCTAAATGTGGTCAATTCTCAAGTTGATCAGATTGATAAGTTGATAACTAACCAAGAAGCATATTAACGTAACCATATATTAGTTTGACATTGATAACTAACCAAGAAGCATTAAGTTCACCATCTAAGTTTGTTTATTCCCTAAATTACTTGAGACTTTAGAGATATCCATACTTATAAAATGAACCAATAGATAAAAGGAACATACAAAAATCAAATCGTAGAAATGAGTTTTACCGACCTTCTTTAAGTACCATCCAACGTAAATTTAATTAAACATTTGACTCTATAATCGATGAATTTATCAAACCTGTGTTTTCCCCTTTTTAGATGGTTATTCCTACTAATCGTGCTAATCAAAGAAGTAACAACATTCAATAAGAATTACAAAAAAAAAAAAAAAACATATAATAATAATAATCCTAAAGGTGATGTTCTAATAACTTGACTTTGTAAAGTATCATAAGTAAAATATAGGCAGGTCGAAGAACCTTTATGTTCCTTCTCGAACTCCATTACAAACTCTGGTGTGTTCATGTGATTCAATCTCCCGACATAGTTCTGGAATTTATAAGATCAATAACTCGATAAGTAGGATTAAACATATGCAAAACACAACCTAAATGAAATATTAAGTAGCAACCCAAGTTAACCAAACAATGGTCAATTTGGTTTCTGTTAAACCTCTCCACTCAAACAGAGAGTTTTTATATTCACATCCTTTTGGTGTCGAAATAAAATCAGGAGACCAAACAAATATTTGGCCTTCATGACTAATGTGGTTACTTAGAAGTTGGAACTGACTATAACAGTGAAATGAGTTTCATATTCAAAAAGTGTGCTCTTTTCCAAAGAACTGCAAGAAAACAGAAGCAATAGTAATAAAATCAGTATGCAGACAAATAAATGTTGTTGTTACTTTGAGAGGCAACAATACAGATTCGCGAAGGAAAAAAGGCAAAGAAAATCGTAGGGCATTTATGATGAACAGAGCAATAATGCCTATTATTTTGGTTTACAAAAAATGGTTACTGATCGAAAATCTACTAAGTCTAAGCATTGGTGAAGAATAATGCTTTCATAAATTAAAATTTATTTCATTTAGGAAATTTATCATGTTTATGAATATCTTTGAAAGGAATTCAAAACTTTCCTTGCACAGTTGGTAAAAATATGAAATCAAACCCAAAATTTGGGTTATGAGTATTATACAATCGAACAAATATACCAAATCCAACAAATTTAGTTATAAAAAGATAGTCAACATACCTGTAGAATCCAATAGTCCAGTTAAAAAGTCAGGGGGAGTTTTTTGTTTTTTTTTCATTAGTCCAACTTTCAAACACCTTGGACGTAACTAAATTACTCCGGAAGGCATATACAAAGGATTGTTTAGGTGTTACCTTCTACTTGGTATTGTTGTCAATAAATGGGTAAATGATCTTCCATGCTGTAAAAAATATGTATGGGACATGGACTAAATATAATAGCCAAAGACCATGTCTTATGTCCGAGAAACTTCACTGTCCATCAAAAATTGATTATGCGTTGGACCATCACAAACATCTAATCGGAAGATGAAATAAAAATGAAGAAAGAAAGCACAAAAACAATGAGAACCAATACCTGTGGAGAAAGCTGAGGAAGCTCATTTGGTTGGGTATGCATCCACCCCAACGGCTCGAGATCATTTAAGAACTCATGCTCAGGAAGAGCAGATGGAAGATGGACTTGATGGCGAATTCCCCACTGCGGCGGCATAGCAATGCAGCGGATTTCCTTGACTTGAGGGTTGTCTGGGGGACTTATTCCATACAGGTATCCTGCAATTTGGGTCCGCAAATAAACTTCTTCAAAATGTTTTTGGGCATAATGTAGGTGGAGCCTGTTTCCTGTACACACAATTTGTACTTGCAGATTAGTAAATTTCAACAGATATTGTCACCAAGATCCGAGAAAGACAAAAAAATCTATGTTCGGCAATTCAATACAAATATATCACCACCAAGTTACCTTGATGTCTTCGGAGTTCACATAAATGTGGTTAATTCAGAGATACACTTTCGTGGTTGAGATTTCTCTCACACACCAATCTGTTTTAGAGCCAAAAACATTTTGCTCATATGGACTTGTCGTGGAGACAATGAGTTCCTCACCATGCACATTTGTTGTCCCGTCGCCTTCATTGTCACTGATTTGCTTCTTTGCTTGCATTGGGTAGAAAGGAACACAATCCGCTGTGAGTAAGAAGGACGAAATTAAGGTTCATGAAAACAACTCAACAATGTGATTTCACATTTTTACATTTGTTCTCATATTTTCAATGGATTTATGTCCTGCCTAAATCTTGATTCATAATATAATTAAACAAAACAGCTTATGCACGTCCCTTGATAAGCAATTTTGAACTTTTGTAGAAAAGAAACCCATGCTCAAAAAGGAATTTATTGATGGCGGCCAAAGATTATTCTCCGGTCTCACCTAAATGGCAACAATTTAGATGGCTTAAAGCCTTTTAACATATCGATACACTCATACTTATGACTACTCTATCTTCATATGATGTCAAATTTTGAGCTTGAAGGCTCGTATGGCCTTATTCGCCAAGAAAGAAACATTGGGTTACCTCTATAATATAAGGTTTTGACCAATCGGTCCCACATATTAGGAGGTAACTGTCCACCCCATGAATCAAATATTTGTATCGGTGAGCCCTTAATTCACTTGAAAGACTATATATTGGTTATTGCCGCGATCGGATGAGAGAGAAGAGCCTTCAATACATGCGGTCAAGATGACACATTCT
The DNA here is from genome assembly GCF_015680905.1 of Coptis chinensis. NCBI lineage: Eukaryota > Viridiplantae > Streptophyta > Magnoliopsida > Ranunculales > Ranunculaceae > Coptis > Coptis chinensis. The sequence goes on along the minus strand of NC_141458.1, from coordinate 123,737,356 downwards.
CTTAATAGTTGTATATGTGCGAAGTCATACCCCCTCCACTATGTATGTTGCAATCGTCCATGGCGCCCCACAAAACCCAAAGACGGCCGCTTGTTCTCCGACCTACATATAGTAAAGTTGAATCGAGTATGCTAATAAGGAATAATCGACTATCGAGAAAAGAAAGAGCTATGACCAAGTTATACATAAACTTCCTAGGAGAACGAGAACTTCTCTTCAAAATGGAAAAAAAAAAAAAACAAAATGTATACCTCCTAGTGCAATATTCGCAGGGACTCCCCCACGAAATGGAGTCTGCATGTCTAAGTCAATGGGATGCAATGCTTTCAATCCCTCTTCAGAATGAATTGGAGACTGAATAACAGGACCCTCACTTCTTCAATGTCGAATGGCACACCGAATGCCGGAAAAGGAGTAAGTATGTCAGAGAAAATAATAACTCCATCGGGACGGAAAGCTTTCCAAGGCTGCAAAGATATTTCCACAATGACATCGGTTGTCTCGACCTTTCCCCTCGGACGGATGGGTCTTTCTCGCAAGCTTTACGTAAATAGCCATATACCTTCACGCTTGACGATCATGCATCCATGCCGGTGGTACATTATTGATGAAGAGTGGGGTTGGGGTTTTGCTTCCATCAAGAAGATAAGAAGACCTAATTGGGGCATTTAGCCCTTAAAAATTTATAGGGTTGATGTCAAAACCGTGGAAAAAAATGGACAAAAAAGTCAATATAAAAATGGTAAAATTTTGGGTAAAATCCGACTTCACGCGCCTCACACCATTGAGGTTGTAGCTTCACAAAGAAGCATGTATACATCGTGAGTCTTAAAGCTTTAAGCGCAAAAATCCCCTAAAAGGCTTAAACCTCAATGCATTTTGTAAACCTTGATAGCAAGTATTTTTACATTCTAATCCTATGTTCCTTCTTGTTCTTTCTTGATTTATTGCAAGTGCGTAAGGGCTGGCGGTGATCGGATTTATGGAGTTTTTGACAACCAGCTCACTGCTGCTTTGAAAAAGCTTCCTTTTGATCAGCATCTTTCCATAAATAATGTAAAGAAAGTGGTTTCGCAAGACAACCTTGCGGTTGGTAGAAATGGAGTCTTCTTATCTGACTGGATTTTTTCACGATCAGGAATTACTTTGTTAGGGACCGTTTGGAAGTAACACCGTCGATTGTAATTGGATCCAATTGATTGTAGATATGGACTTAGAAATGACAATCCTAGAGCCTGAGCTGTTGCACAATTAAAAATGAATTAAAGGAGCCATTTAATCTTCATCGAATTGACCTAGTCGGGGTGTTGTTTTTGTTTTAATTTTTTGACGAAGAGTGGGTTTGGGGTTTTGTTTCTGTCGAGATGATAAGAAGACGAATACGAAGGGTTGTTTTCTTTTTTTATTTTATAATTACTAAAATAGCCCATGCGCATAATTTAAATAACAGGCGTAGAATTGAAATAACGGACCGTAGTTTTATTTTATATTTTTCCAACACACATGAAAAGACAATTTTGACTTATGTTAAATTAGAGAGGACACCAAATTTAGGATTATTTTGGTAAAAAGGCAAGTAATTACTTTTTAAGTAAGGACTATTTTAAAAACTTTGCTGATGTGGCTCACTGTGAGCCTCCTGGAAGAACCGATATTAATGTAGATAGGATAGGGACCCAAATTTTTTTCCTGACAGTTTGGGACCACTGTTTAATTTTTGTAATGTAGGAATTTCTGTCAAATTTCTCACACGCCGTTTCTAATTTGTATTAATTTTCTTTTTCTTTTTTTCAAAAAATAAAAAAAACAAAAATCTTCTCGTCACTGGCTGGGAAGGAACCTGTTGTTTGTTTCAAAGTTCAAGTACAACTATAAATTAAACTATCAAGTTGAAAAATAGTGGTGATAGAGACGGCTAGAGAGTCAGAATATATGCAAACCTTGACAAGCTATACCCGATCACATTGTGATAATATATATATAATCTAAAAATATAAATACAAGACAAAAAGCATTTTTTTGGAGTTTGGATAGTTGTTGCTCACAATGCACCGACACTTTATCTGACATTCCATATTTCCATCTATATCTATTTTTAGCAAATCATTTTGATTGCGAGATGTTTTCTCTAATATCTTTCAAAACTTTTGCTCCTAGGCGATAGGAGCGAAAAGTCTCCTAAGCACCCATCCACCACACATCCACAATTTTTTAACTATTGATTAACTCTAGTTAATTAAGTCTAACAAAATATTTATTTTATTCCCTCGCTCTCCAAATAATTATATTTTTTATATAATAAATAATAATAAACCTTATATAATAAATTGAAAGCTATACTAATATTTATGAAAAAAATCTTAAATTTTATCATAATTTTTAAAGAAATATAAATGTAATTACAAATTGCTAATTTATTACAACCCAAAATATTGATGATAATAGCTAATACAAAATAAAATTGATAAATTCGAACTATAATTAAATGAAGGATAACCCATTGAAAAATCTGTGACAAAAAATTAAAAATTTATTTGCAAATTTTTAAATTGAAATTTTAGTTAATAATTTATTATTATTTTATTATGGAAACACAGATAAATAAATTGTTTGTGAAGAAAAAATAGAATAATTTAGAGAGAGAATAAAATAAATATTTTGTTATATTTTAATTAACTGTAGTTAATAAATAGTTAAAAAGTAGTGGATGGGTGCTTAGGAGACTTTTCGCTCCTAAGCATATAGGAGTGAATTTTTTCTCTCCTGGTCACATGGTCAGACCATCAATACGAATGAGCAGTTTTTTTTTGGGTAAAGAATGAGTTGATTTAATCATCACATAATTTTTTTTTTAAATTTAAAAAAATTAATAATAATAAAAAATGTAGGTGGTTATGCAATTGCATAGTGTTTGTCTACTTTAAAAAATTTCAAGTCATTTTGACTTGGCAAAATTACCTAAAAATGCATCGTATTTTGCCCTATTTTACAATTAATGCAACATACTTTGAATTTATTCTAAAAATGAACGAACTTTCAAATTTTTAACAATTGATGCAACCAGTTTGATTTCCGACAAATCAAATGTGAAATTGACGCTGCCGTTTAACTTCAAAAAGAGAATTAAGAGAAAACAGATGAGGACTTAGTTACATTGCAGGATTTGCAGCCTCCTCACATGTTTTCTTATGTAGGAAAATAGTACATTTACAATATAAAAAACCCAAAAAAATTCAGGATCACACGCAATCGAGATTCAGCTGGCTTACAAGAGCTCTAACAATGACATCACTGAGTGAGTCCTGTTTGATAAATTGCCCGTTTTAAAATCATCCTATCTTCTACATTTTAACTCAAATTCACATGAGAAATTTTTACACTCACATTCATCCTTTCTTTTGTAGTGACCCTTACTATAGTTCAAACTCTATCCAAATAGGATTTAGTAAAATTTGCAGTTTTAACCGAGAACATCCCTTTCATCTCCCATCAAAATGAACGAGGTGATCAATGGTCCTCGATGCAAAATATTAAAGCAATCACCTGCAACTGGATCTGTGGGATACTTGTTCTAGATTAAAAAAAAAAAAAAAAAAAAAGTAGTGGAATAATGGCAACGAAGTGAATAATGAGGCACCACCTCATTTTCATGTCAGATGAACACCATCCATAGTCCATAGTCCATAGATTTCAAAAATAATCAAAACCCACACCCACTAAAAATATGGACCACCAACCACCTCAAGAAGAAGAAGAAGAACTCCAACACCACCACCACCACTACCAAAACCAAGATGAAGATGACCCTTCTTATTCCCTCCCCTCAATTTCCGAAATCATAGTCTTCCACGACGAAGAAGAGGATGAAGAAGAAGACAACAACAACAACAATAACAACAACAAAGACTCTTCTAGCCCTAGTTCTTCCGATGCTGACGACACCCATCACGTCATCACAACTTCCACTATTTCAAATTCCACACATACCCAACAACAACAACAAACCCATTTCTACATAAGCCCTGAACCACATGTCTCCACTCAGTTCTACACATTTAACCAACAGTCCCATTCCCTAATGGTCCAATGTATATTAGACCAACGTTTAGCCACACCCGACGAAATTCGCACAGCAACGGCACGCCCAGTATTAAAAAGCTGGCGGTCTGTATGGAAGGATAGAAATGAGGATACGGCTTATATAACGGCGTGGAAAAGGATACAGGATAAATTAAATGCACATATTGATACACATGGGAATCAGGTATTGTATTTCAAGAGTAATTGTCAACAGTATGTTTCGCATATTGAACAGTGGCAAGATATTGTTATGAGTTTTCATGGTGATGCTGATTTAAAACATTTAGGTGTTAAGGAAACTATTGAGAGGATTAAACAGGTTTGGACTGTTGGGGCTAAGTTGTATGGGATACCTGAAAGTTTTATTAGAGCATGTGTTCGCTCTTGTCCTGTTTGTTGTGATGGGTCTAGTAGTTCGCGCCCGAAAAGGTAAGAGGCGGAGGTTTGAGTATACTGAGTCATTTGATGTACCTGCGAAAGAGGTTCGAGTAGACTACAACACTTGGCATGAAGCATAAAGTTGTGCTTTGTATTAGACAGAAGTATATTAGGTATAAGCCGTTTATGGCGGAGGTTAAAGACTATGCTTGTCATAGGGCTGGTGAGCCCGGCAAGTAAAAAAATCAAAGGTTTTGAAAAGGGAACCTTATGCGTCCAAGAGATGTGGGTGTGGGTTTAGAATTAGGGCTATTGTTCCGATTGCAAATTATAATGAGAAGGATAAGAGTTTTGTGTATCAGGAAGAGGGTGTGGCTGTGTTTAAGTTATATGCTGTACATACTGGGCATGAGCGGGTCCATTGGATGGGAATGCGAGGATAATTCATAGAGTTGTAGGGAATAAAAGTGGAGAGTTATTGATGGATCAGGATACTATTTACGGTATGAGTGAAGAAATGGAGACTGAAACATTTGGATTCATGGGTAAGGATGAGAGTTATTTGCAGCTTTCAGTCCTGCATCAGATGCACGAACTGAAGATTGAGGTGGGTCTGTTGGAAGATAAAGTTGCGAAAATGCCTCAAGAGGTGTTGGGTCCTTTGTCACGGGAACTAATGGATATGGTAAATAGACTCCGGACTATTAGGGAAGATACGTCTAGAACGGCTGGATTACCTCGGAATGAACAGCATTCAGATGATGTGTTGGTGGTGGAGAGTGAACTTGCGCACTGGGGAGACCATCACCATGATCAAATATATGTTGATAATAAGGACAAAGAGTTGATCGAGGAAGATGAGGACAGTTTCAGACGAACTCTTGGGGATGCCGTGCATTGGGACAGGATGAGGACAGAGTGTAGGAGTAGGAAGATATTGATGAGTGAGAACTTGAAGTCTGATAAGTGGTTGAAGGACCCATGCGATGAGTTTGATGAGAAGAGCATCCTCGACGGCGAGGACTCGAAGTTGATCAAACCCTTGAGACATGATGGGCCTGTAGTTACAGATGCTGCATTTATTGGTATACAGGTGGAAGGTTTCTATCCAGATAACTCTAAGTGGTATGATTCTCCATGTAGTTTGGATCCTGGTGCAGATTGTGGGGACAGTGAATTTAGACCTGGGGAGATTGTGTAAATCTTGAAGAATGGTTTACCCACTGTAACATTATTAGAATTTTATAAAATGACATTAGTCCTTTGCTCCATGTTGGAAGTGGGGCTGTACATTGGGTATACAGATGACCTGACCCTGCAGTAGGTTCTTCGTTGGGTGTCATCATGTGGGGGTTCTGTGATTACACCATTGGGTCTTCTCCTCACAGGTTTAACCTTTTTAACCATAATTCCAGCCTGTAAGAGTTTTAACTTGGATGATTGAGCTTCTTGACAATGTGTGTTTCTTCATTTCTTTGTATTTGTTATGCATCTTATTTGTGCTATCGTCTTCATCTACCCCCTTGTTGTTGTTACATGAATAATGACACACATAGACTTTTTCATTTGTATATTCATGCTGCAGTAATTGAATGTTGTGTTATTGTTGGTTGTCCCAATCATAAACATAATGCTTTAAAGATATATATCCTTTGTTTGGTGAAAATCCGGTCTCTGTTCTTGATCTGCAATTGTAACGATGTGTTTGTAGCATGGAGAGTGCCGCTCCTAATGCAAGATTGGCAGACGATTTGCAGGTAATCACTTTTCCAATGGCATATGTTAATCATCTGATCTAGTATCTATGTTTCCTATTATCCTTGGTCGTCATTCTTATATTTTGCAACATATAAATCTCTTTCTGCTTTCTGTAGTGGTGCATCATCTCATTAAAGCTTCTGTATTATAGATTTTCATGCTTTAGTTCAAGAGAAAAGACAAAAAGGAGGTCACCATAAAAGTTAAGGATTGATGACATTGGCTTGACTCAAGAATGATAAGTTGTTCGAGATTGAGACAACCTATTTCTATTCCTAGTATCCAAGTAATTAGACTTATTTTTGGTCAATGAAGGGAACTTATAATAAATGAAAAATTAGAGTAGTGAAGGAAGGAAAACATGTCTTACATTTAAAGTTTGGACGAATGAAAAATGAAAGAGAATAAATTAGCTGAATGATTTGGATCACGTTTTGGGTTTTGGCTAGATTCTAGGGTGTCTTTTGCCAAATGATTTGGATAGACTTGTTTGGACTGACTCTAGGGCCGGTAGGTTCTCTACCTTTTGAGTCCTGAAGTGCCTTATGAATATGATGTATGATGGGGAGTCCAGTAACCACACTTCTCTTGTCTCCATTTTCTTAGTGTGTTTGTGCTCTTCAATCCTTTAGTATGTTGTGGGAGTTGTCTGAGATTGCGACTTGCGAGGGATCTTCTGCTCGTTGGAACTTGGAACTCGTGGCTTTGAGATGTTTGGCTAGAAGTCTAGAACACATTCTAAAACAATTCACACTTTTCATGTATAAGACTAAGGATCAAGTACATAGGAGCTGTTAGGCAGGTGATTATTGAGATCAGACGTTTCTTGGATGAAAGTGTTTTAAAGCGCTTTGAATGACTTTATTTAGTTTGTTGCTATTATTTTTATTACTTGCTATCTGGTTTGTCTGAGTATTGGGAGGCTCTTTTGGCTGTTTGGTTTGTCTAGATTGGCCATCTTGCCTTACCTTCTGTCATATTGCTCCGCATGTACATAAAAATGAAGATGCATAGTTACCAAAGAAGTGTCAAACAGTGCTTTGGATCTCATATGATCAGTTCCTCTCGTATAAACACCTATCTCTCAAAGTGGATGTTTTGTCGAGCCAAGGAAATCAATCAGTTCTATTTCGTTGAATAGTCTGACCCAAGTCCTCTACCTTCTCCCCACACCATATCACTGCAAGGGGAACTAACCTCAACACTGTTTATTTTAAGACTTGCTGTAGTGAATAAATTGATTTGTAAAACATTGTTGTAAGCGATATCCGTGTTCTTTCTTGATACTTCTGTGAAGAACACACATAACATGAGGTAATGTCATTACCCACAAAAAGAGTGACTCTTTCTTAGGGCGTGAGGTAGATACTATTCCTACGACTTAGTTGCCTTTGGGCTTAGCAAATCCAAGGTGCTTTGCAAGTTGCAACAAGGTGATTGAGAAGAAATAGTAAAGATTAGCAGTTTGAAAAGCTAATTGCTTGTCTAAGGGAAGAAGGATAGCCAGGATTCTTAAAAGAGTTGCTAATCATATTGGAACAAGTTATTTGAAGATTATTATGGCCTGGTGAATTTTCCAATATTTAGTGTTTAGATATGACAATTTATGTCTTCCCATCAAAGAGGGTGGCCTTAGTATTTGGGTCTTGCAAATGAAGCGCTCCTTTCCAAGTGGTTGTGGAGATATGGAGAGGAAGAGGACCAGGCTTGGCACAAGGTGATCCTCACTAATATTGATGTGGACCTAGTAGGATAAAACAACTCATCGTTGGATTGAATTTGGCACATTTAATTTGGCACAAGGTGATCCTTTTCTTTTTGAAGTTTTCATTGTGTGGTTGGCTCTCCTCTTAGAGAGAAATAAACTATTTTGTGTGGGATGGTCTTAAACAAGTACGCGTTGATCGCCTGTAATAATAAGTTGGGAGGCAATGGTTTGGAATGTGGCTTTGAGAATAGGTCTTAATGATTGGCTAGTTAACATGTATCCTGATCTTGTGGCTAGCATAAACAAAATGGAAATGTTGGTTATAAGATCAAAGCAATTTGTACTTGGCCAAATATTAGCAGTTATATCCTTCTATGACTATTTGGCAAACCAACATGCTCAGGAGATAGTCCTCCAAGATGATGAATTTATTTCTAACTTTCACTGCAAAAAGATATCGAAAGTGACCTTCTTTTGTTGGGTGGCCTATCTCTAAGAGAATACAAAAGTCGACAATCTGAACAAGAGAGGGTTAGTCATCCGTAACATTTTTTCTTTCTGCAACCCCTTTGATAAAGGCGTCGATCATCTCCTTGCTCTTTTTTTTTTTTTTTTTTTTTTTTTTTTTTTTTGGGGGGTGTGGTTGGGGGTTTTGGAAGCTTTGGCCAACAAACTCATCATCCACCTGCCTTTGCCAAGGGCTTAAATGGTTAGAAGAAATCTTTTAAGGCAATCATTTGGGCACTATGGAAATAAATTAATAGGAGGGTATATGACCAAGAAGAGCTGTAAGATTAAGGAGCTCCGCTTTTTGATTGGGCTTCGGGGGACATCAACAGAAGAGTGAAATTTTATGCTGTTGTAGGGGCACTTTGCTTCCTTAAGTGCCTTGAGCGAGCAAGAGGTGGTTACACAATATCCTGTTTGTTGCAATTTGTCTCAATGGACTAAAAGAATGTAAGATTGTTGTAGGCTTCTTCATTGGTTACACTAATCTTGGTGGATTCCTTGCTGTAGTCAAATTGAAGATTTTAAACATTTTCGTTTTATGGGGCTATTATGGACACAAAATTACTCTTTTATTCCTTTGTAGTTTTAATTTGCTGAAAAGACTGAAAAAAATAAAGAAAAAGAAAAGGTTGTATCGTACTTTGCTTTCATTACAAGAGGCAGTACAATTTCTCTTAAGCATGCACTTTCATTTTCTTTGTTTGATACTTCAATTCATCATTTGTGAAGATTTATTATCTGCAATTTTTCTTAAGTTTCTGAACATCAGTAGCTATTGATTTATAATGGTCTTTCTTCTCTTCAAAGTTAGTTCTTTCATTTTGTTTTAAGCCTCCTTTTGATTTTAATACTGAGTTTGCTTTTTCTTGATCTCCTTGAATTTGTTTTGTGGGAGTTGCAACCACCAATGGAGGTTTATATTATTGGTGATGAGTTCCATCCCTTGAATTAGAGATCATAAGGGAGCATGGTTCTACGGGAGAATAGTCAGGGCACATGAACAGTTAGGGTGGTGATCATCCTAGGACTTCTGGTGGTCTTTGAGTTGGAGACTTTTAGAGCCAATTAATAAGTGAATAACAGTTTGTTCCTGTTTCACAGCTGCCTATAATTAAAATAAACTTCTCCTTGGATTCTCAGTTGAATTGTTTCACGCATGCTTTTAGTGGGTGCAGTTATGTAGTAGTAGCAGCTGATCTATACAAAAACAAATGGCTGATTTGACCATGCTATTCGACTAGGTTTTAAACTGGTCGACATAGAGTTGTTGACTGACATGGCTTCTGACTTGTCATAACTTAAGGGATGAGAAAACCTGCGTTGGGTTATGATATAATGGTCATGCCAAAACTGCAGGCTGCATGCAAAATTGGGATGTGTTTTCAGGGTCTTTTTCCATTTGGGATCTGTTATGTTGTTCTTCAAAACTGTTCTCTAAAGAATTATTCTCTGGTGTTATGAGCAATTCAAAACCGTTCTCTGTTGTTCTTTTCTACTCACATTTTGCAGCTTGCAAGTTTTCCTGTGAAACAAGCAGGACCTAAAAGGGATGGTGAGATGTACACATGTGCAAAAGGCTTACGAACTTCGTCTCCGAATTCATCAACAGGTTTGAAGTGATACCGAACATTAAAAAAGGTCACGAAAGAATTGTGGCATGATGCAAAAATTGAAGTTATTCTATGATGTGGGTGGACAAGAATCTGATAAAAGAGCGCGAAGTGCATAAGAATTATAAGTGAATATATTCTCCTGCTTAAAATCACATGCCACATCATTCCACTTGAATAAACTTTCTGGACATTTAAGTGAGGCTTTGTACCTGCTGATACTTGTTAGAATCTGGAAAGGTTATAACACTAGGTGAAGTTGATGGTGGAATGTGGGACTCAGGAAGGATATCTGGTTGTGGCATTATTCCACCAAGAAGCCTGGAAGAACTTTACTGGATTGCTTCCCTTCAGCTTGGCTGTCATGGGTATATAGTACATATATGTCAAACTGTCATCGAGTGTAGTCGGCTACTTTATAGAAGTATTCTGCATATTCCCTGGAAGCGATCTGCCACCTGATATTGGACTTGGCGTAACATGCAGTGTGCTTTGTGAGATTCTGTTTGTAGTCATTATTAAAGCCTTGAGAATATGAACAAAGGTTCCAGCAAAAATCAGAATATGAACAAACGGTCAATAGCATGTTACCATTACGCAAGATGAGACTTGCTCAGTGTGCTCAGTACCCTGCGAAGTCGGATATTACTGAAGTAGAAAATAGTGGGTCCAAATCCTACTGGTTAGCCCGCCAAAAGCCATTTCCATTTGATTCTTGAGCTGAAATCCATCAAGAAAAAGACTCGGGCTCAATCAATAAAGGACCCTCCAAGAGGATATATGCTATCACCCCAACAGTATTTGGAACATATGTACATTCTTCATGTTGGTACGGCCCAACTTCGAGTATATGTTCATTCTTCAAATTACACGTTACAGAGTTGCTTTTTCTTAAAGATGAGTACTAAAAGATGTTGCAGGAAATTTTAAGAGTAATTTTTTTGAAAAATTGCTGTTTTGAGTTTTAACTGTAAGCCTGTAACCAAATATTTCAGAGACGTGACCATTTCTGAGAGATAGATAAGAATGTTTTTATAAAAGTGAAATACCCTTCACAAATAATAAAACAGTCAATCGGAGCATCTCCAATACAGAAAATTGAATAAGCAACTGGCAGAATAGAATGTTGAACGCAGAATAGAATGTAATGTACTTTGAGGCATGAGTGCATGACGCTATAGTTTGCAATTTTGTCTTGAACATGAAATCTAAGCTTCTAGTGTCCTATGCTATCAATATTGGAATAATTTAATCGCGTATCGCTCGTAAATCGATTAGTTTTTACTGATTTTTTTATTTTTTCTCACCGAACCGATTTAATCACTGAATTGACCGATTAATCGGCCGAGATGACCGATTTCTTGCTAAATCGAGAAAAAAAAATTAAAAATATCGGTTTCTTATCTAAAAAAATACGTAAAATTAACGAATTAGATTCTTAAACCATATTAATAATAATAGAACTCAATCAATACACAAAGCTAAGAGTTTACTTATTTTTTCCTCCTTAACGAAAGTTAAATATACAAATTATTGTATTATCTCTCTTTTCAATCCTCTTATTCCTTTAAATATTTAACGTAATTTTTGTGTTTGACATATTTGTAATACTCTAAAATTGAGATAGTTAGATGTAATTATGAGAATTTGATATTTTTTGTTGTATTTCGGATCACTGTTTATAAATATTTGGTATGATTATACTAATATATATTTTGAAAACATCAAATATATACATCCGATATAATTGATTAAATCACCAATTAATCGCATATCGCTTCTCGACCGATTAGTTTCGAAAGCCTATTTTAACTGCATACCTAGTGTCTCAATTTAGAAACAAGTATGCAAATCGTGCTACACATTGGTGTTTTTTCAAGGCTTTAAACTCGTCGCTCTAATATTTCTCAGATAGTATGATTTTTGTCGCTATAATCTATGTCTCCGATAGTATGATTTTTTGAATTTTAGTTTTAATCTAAAAAATAATATAAAAATATTAGGAGGGATTGAATATAATTTCAGTAATATGAAGGAGGTTTTTTAAATTATTTTAAATAATATGAAACTAATTCTAATTTCATTAAAGTGGGAGAGTTTTTTGCAAATTGTTTAAAAAGAAAAGAACTGATTAGAAATTTAAAATAATTAAGGGAGGTGGTTCTAAAATCTTAAAATAGAGAGATTGGAAATACACTGTTCGGTTGAGAAGTGGGACTCCTAAAGATCCGGCTATCATATAGTGTAGAGATCTAGAGGTTTCAATGTCATCTTATGCTGAGACTCCCACACTACTCTCATTCAATTGATCTCGTGAGATATAGACCCACCTTGTAATTGTGCAACAGGTGATCTGGGCCTCCCTTTTCAATTGTAAGTGGTCTATAACTATATATGTTTCTTCCAATTAGGTAGGATCCCAACTTCAAGCTGGAAGCAGGTCACATTAACAGAAAAGAGAAAGCCCCCAAAAGAAAATGCTCAAAATGTACCACATGCTGTGGACCATGACAAGACTCACAGTGAATATCTTGAAAAGATTGGCCCAAGGAGCATGGACTGTCCAATGAATTAGTTAGGTTTGACTTCTACATTAGGTAAACTGAATGTGACCTAAAGTTACAATCTCACCATGTGGAACGCCGAACCTTTTGATTTAGTTCAATTTGAATGATCATTTCATGTGCAACCGCACCTATCACGGCTTTGTTCCATATATATATACTGACAAAAGATATGACAAAATAATGGACAAAATAAAGTGAGAGGGTAATGAATTTAACAAACCCATTGTAAGAACTTGACAAATTAGTATCAATTCTGATTAAAATTGGAAAATCTTGAACCAGTGATTGAACTTTAAGGGCTGAACATGAATTTCCAAAAATGTTTCCTTCTTCCGCTTTGTTTTTCCAAACTTAAGTTTGGGTTTGATGATTTTTAACAATTATAATGTCTCAAAGTTCCTGTTTCCACCAAAAATAAACAAGTCTCAATCCCATTTTTTCTTTTCCAAATTTAAAATAATTTAAAAAATAGTCCAAAACTGGATTTCGGGCCCGATCGACCAACAGTTGGTATCATGGGTGGTGTCTTCCTATTCGAGTTAGTAGTTTCTGACGATCAAATCTATCAAGTAGCCGTTGGTGGAGTTAGAATTAGATGGTGGCTAGGTTAGGGTTAGGATTTCATTGTTTCTAGGTTAGTATTTGTTTTTTGGCAATTAGTGGGACAGGACCGTCCTGCCCCTTTAGGAATCCTCTATACTATATACCGTTCGGTGTTGTTAATACTTAATAAATACTTAAATAGTACTATATTCTGCCGAATCTATTCACTCATTTTAGTACATACGGTACCGAAGTTGGTTGAAATTTTAAAGAGTTGCACTTATCCTATCTGTGGCAGAAAATAGATCTAACACGATTTTGTTGGAAAAGCACACCGATTCATTCAGAGAGACAATGTGATTTTTTTTATTTTACTAATTTGATGAAGTCGTGAAAATGATATTTTACTAATTATGTTTACTAGTTCATGACAAGAAAATCACTGTATATTAGACTAAATGCTTATTTTACATTTAAAAATGATTTGCCGTTCAACCACCACTTTCACAAAATGAAGGAATGAATGTTTTGGATGAAGGTCTAAGTTAGTGAGACTGATTTCTACTAAAAATTAATCGAAGAGAGTGACAGAGACTTACAACCCAACTTGCAAGGCAAGTTACAATCTGCGAGACTAATTCCACGTACTATACCTATCGATCGTCTTTAATTACTGGATTTAAATGATGCGTCAAACTCTGCACCATTTGTCTACTTTGCTTCATGAATAACTTTCATTGCATGGCTTCTAAATTTCCATTTAAAAGACAACACGTGAAACCTTATTAGCCTTGGTGGAGTAACTATCAAGTGTACATTCTTATATTCGTAGGAAATGATGTTTGCAAATATGGAGCTTTAAAATGAAGTAACAACTGTTTAAGTGGTTGGAGTTTAGTTGGTGTCTGGTTACATTTCCCTTTGTATCACGTGGAGATTTCTTCAGACCTACACCTTTTTCAGCTTGAATGCATATCATAATCATCAAGGTGGATAAAGTTGCTACAGTAAGAGTATCTTTATTATTGATATCAAACTAGCATCAAACACCAAATCAATCAATATTTGGTTCTAGATTTGATGTTGTATCAAATCACTTACCCAGTTTGAGAAACACTACGCAATTTTGGCAAAATTGCGTGGGCTTGGGCTGCTAAATGGGTTTCTATGGCGCGGTTTTGGCAAAACTGCATGGGCTTGGGCTTCAATGGGCGCGGTTTTGCCAAAACCGCGTACGTTTTTTCTGAAGCACGCAGCTTTAGTCCTGATTATATAATAGTAGCACGCGGCTTTGAGAACACTGCGCGGTTTTGGCAAAACCGCGTGGTCTTGGGCCTGTTGGTTGGGCTTTAGTGGCGCGGTTTTGCCAAAACCGCGATGGGCTATATGGCGCGGTTTTGCCGCGTAGTTGCTTGGTGTTTTTTTTATGTTGCTCCTAAAGTTGTTTGGTGTTTTTTTGGTTTGGTGTTTTTTTTGTTCAAAATTTTGGTGCTTTTTTGGTTGCTCTCCTAAGAGCATCTTTAATGTAATAGTTTAAAAACACCAATTTTTTTACCAAACATGACCAAACACTAAAGTTTTAAAATTTTGGTAAAAAACTATTTTTAGTATTGAGAGTTAGAGACCAAATCATTCTAACATTAAAAAAAAAATCATCAAACCAAACACCAAATTGGTTTTTGTTTGGGTTGATATTTCATTAAATTTATAAACCGCGCGACTTTTCCACACTGCGTGGGATTTCTCACCAAATGTATATATTATGGTCCCTCAAAACAAATTAAAGACCCCAGTAACTAAGAGCCACACATGCCATTGATTTTCATATTCTTTTCCTCTTCTTTTTATTTATAATCCTCAAAAAACAAATCAAATCTTGGTCACGCCAAGGTAAATGAAATTGTAGTCCTCCCCCAAGACACATCACTTGACGTTGAAAGTTGATATTTAGACTAAAGATGTTTGGTGTTTGAATAATTTTCGTATTTGGTTTGGTATTTTTTTTTCCGTATTTTTGAGCTACCACCATTAAATATGCTCAAAATGGAGTAGTTTTTGGTTGATTGTACTCTCAAATTCTAATTCATTAGAGTTCGGTTAATGATATGGAAAGAGAATAAAGGAAAAGTCGGTTTAAAACTTCAAATTGAATGCTAGGCGCAAACCATGTTAGACCCCAATATTCACCAATGGGGAGAGGCTAGCGCTTGGTCCTATAAATCTTATATGTGCAGTTTAAGCGTTAATCAGAAACAAATCACTCTGAGAGCTTATAGCGATTAATCCTATTATTTGGAATTAATTGGGGATCCCTCCCTTAGTTAACCCATAATAAATATGATAAAACACAATAAAATAAAATAAAAACACAAGAAATCAAGCATAGCCTCATTGAAATACTGTCTATTGTTTGCCTAAGTCAAACAAAACACACAAAATATATTGACTACATGACAAAGTAATAGTCTCTAAACTTTAAAATGCTACTAATCCCCAATATTCAATATCAATGTCTTTGTCTTTCTCATCCAAAATTCTAAATGCTTCCAGTTTCACTCCTTGTACTAGGAGCTGCCGCAACATCGACTTCTCTTACTGCTAGAACTTGGTCCCAAGAGAGATCATCACCTTCCTGTTGTAAACGGATAAAGAAAACAATAAAAGAGACATGAACATAATAAAAGGTAATAACCAAGGCGCGGGTTAGGCTGTCCTTAAGGAAAGATTTCGCTCCTTCTAATGGTGCAAAAAGGCAACAGTGGCGTCTTCCTCAGGGATTCAATGATTAACAATGGCGACTTTGCACTAGCTAACAAAGAATATAACTCTCCTACGGGCCGAAAAGAATAAGAATAAGATGGGGTTATGTTTTTCTGTAGGGTGGGGTGAAGGTCTGGTATACACGTACAAGTTTTGTCTCTCTCTGTACGTCTGTAATCGATACTCCTCTATGGACGCACACAGCAGTGTTTATATAAAGAAAGCAAGCAATTGGTAAGCCACTACCCAACAGTAAGCCCAAGCCCAAGCCCAAGTCCGAACCGGCTCGGTGCGAGCGCGTGTGTAGCTTAGGGTGAGTCCTCCCTCCTAACACAAAAGCTTTTGTACCCTAAGAGCACAACCTTATAGTAGAGGAATTCCTCATATACCTCACTTGCTAGTGGTGGTTCACCAATGTGGGACTAAACACAATGCATTAAAGTGGAGAGAACACACATAGTTCATCTCCTCCATTTTGCACACACACACAAGTATTTTGAAATACTCTTGGAGATTCCAGTACTTCCCTCACAAACTCTTCAAGAAAATAAATAAATAAATAAGAAAAAGTGATAATATATATATATGAAAAAGAAAAAAAATGTGTGAATTACTACCCTGGACGAAAGGATGGAGGTTGCCTTAGTGCTGTCATTGTTGTTGTTGTGTTGAAGTGCTCGATGGTGGTATTTTTTTGTTAAAGAGAAATAGAGAACATTGTGGGTTTAATATTGTAGTTTTTTTTTGGGTGTACAACTTATTTTTTGTACCTTACTCACAAAAAAATAAAAACTAAAACCCCAAAAGGCCAAAACTATTCAGTGGCGATTTTTCCAAGCTGGTTTATTGGAAATCGTTCGACTAAGCGAAACAAATCGGCCAATTTTTCAATCCCGCTCAGACGTCTAACTTTTTACCACATCAGATCGGTGTAGCTTATAATGCTTATGTGCCGATTAGGCGGAGTTTAGAGTCCTATAATATTTGTTGTGCGTCAAAAAGTTAAAAGTTAAATATGCAACTATAAAATAACACACTTAAAGACTTAAAAATCATATTCCAATTCCGTCAATATCTCGTGCTTGTTTCACACTTGGGTTTAAGAAACATAATTTGGCGAATAAATGCTTGAAAGGAATCAAATGCTGATCTGGAAACATTCTGTTTCCTAGTGTAAACAAACTTTCAGTTATTTGAACTTTGGCGCGAAAATGGCCACTTGTTCCACGGTCAAAAAGAAAACGGCGTGAGAAAGAAAGGGATCGAGAGAAAGCGAGATTATCGAGATCACATTATACAAAAAGGAAACACGCTGAAACTTGAAAGAGACTTCTCACCATTTTATCCACTACTCACGTAGTAAGCTAACTATGTTCCTCCAAACCAAACATTTCAAAAAAACCGCGTTCACATTCTAGAACACGTGTCAAATCAGGAGAATTCGAAAATCTGACCTATTCAATAACTTTGGCGTAAGAAATCGTATGCAAGACTGTCGCTGACAGCCACGTGTAGTAGAAGCTTTTGCATACTCACCTCGTACAAATCCGTTCCCTCGCGACTGCCAAAAGCCAACATTTTCTCCTTCCTTTCTCGAAGCATCCGTCCCGACCGTACTTTCCAGCTCATAAATAAAAAAGTAGACCCACCGCGCGTTTGAAAACCATCGATATAGATATTCCAAATTTCCAATGAGCTGGCGACCAAACCCCAAATGTTCTGGCGGGAAATACTTAGTACTTTCCCGCGTTTTTCATTAATACATTCCAAAATCATGCCGGTTCAACCGGCTAATTTGTCCTTTTTTAGTTTCTTTTGCTCATTTTAGTATCTGATTAAAAGTTGTTATACTTTCTAGAGCACAGACTTAGAGCATTTCTAGGTGGTGGTAGCATACTCTTCAAATTTGAAGAATACTACTACAGATCGATAAAGAAATTTCACCAACTCTGGTAATGCGAATTTCAGTAATTAAAAAATTCATTGGGGACCCACTGCGACATTAAGATTTGGCCCGATGCAGAATGTCGCTAATGCGACATTACCAAATTCAAAAAAAATTCAAAAAAATACCGGCCCCGATTAATGTCGCACCAAATTGAAAAAATTAAAAAAAACTTGCTAGCGACATTAGTAGTGGGCGCAATACCAATCGCACCTAGTTAAAGTAAAAAACTTGGGGCGACATTTGTAATGCATGACGTCTTAATGTCGCTCAAGATCCGCGATCCAAATCGCCAAATTTAACAAGAATGCTAAAAAGCGGTGATGTGACCTAACGCGAATCGACCACCTAGAGTTGGAATTCCGGAAAATTCCGACGCATTTCTTCAAATTTGAAGAATGCGACTACGGATACGTCCACCTAGAAATGCTCTTAGCCTTGTTTTCAAATGGCTGTCATCTGTGCTAAACAGCCTAAACTGATGTTGCAGCTTGCAACAAGAGCCGGGCGAAGCTCGACTTAATTACCAGGAGATTAGTAAGAACTAAAAAGAACCTTACAACCTTTTTAATGTGACTGTTTTAAGCAAGATCTGGATAAAGATAATGATGGGATCGTGTGGTGAACTAGTGGAATTAATGTTGGTGAATGTTGTCGAGGAGTGGAGTTGGTTAAATTTTTTGTTTTGTAAGAAACAAGGAAATCTTGTCGTGTGACCACGTTTTGGCGTCGGTGCCACATAACGCGGTGAAACAAATGCCACGTGATTTCTGACGGTCTGCACATGAAAGTGGAGACCTTAATTTTGGTCCCACGTAGTTTAAAACTAGGTGTGATATTAACGTGTGTCTGAACTCTGAATTTCATTAAGTCCAAATACGTGCTTCCATGACTATTTTAGAACGGTTATTTTGACTAATCAGGATTTGTCAATGTTCATGGTTGACCATTTTCAGAAGGTTTGTTTGTGTATGGTCAAACACATCTGTACCAGTACCACCGTATGGGATTTGTTAATACGTTGTTATTTCCTAATAATATCGTAGGAGCTTAAATTTGTAGCTTACAAATTTTTTAATAATTAAATAAGAGTAAATAATCTTTAAAACCAGCCCACTTACATGCAGTAATAAGGTTTGTGTACACTTAACTAATTTTGTGCATCACGTGCAAATCATAAATTAATGCTGATTTTGTAGATAGTCCACTTGAACACATTGGTATTTGGTTTTCGTTTCCGAAATTGCAAAATGCCAATGTGTTTTAGGAGCTAGAAAGGGGCGTCAAATTGCCAACATTTCTCTCTCTTTCTAAAACATTGCGGGAAATGTAGATTCATTGTCATTCTTAATATTAACTCGGCCACATAGCTAAAGAGTATGCCGCTCTCAATTACTTTCATTAAGCCTCCTGTTAACAATCACATTTAGTTTTTTGATGAAGAAAGTACGAAGTGCTATGTTTAAGATTTTAAATTTAGTTTGTCCAAAATGATTGAAATTGGCTATTACATTATCCAAAATGTCCAAATATCCAACCACAATAAGTATGGTCCTCAAAATTAGGAAATACCAACTACGTATTGAGTTGCATTTTATAATTGGGTCGGTGCAAGGTTGACCTCCAATTTTAAAATTTGTTAGTTGCACTATCAAGTGTAATCCATTAGACTTGTGCATAATATTTGTACATGTGGCAAACTACTAGAAACCCACATAGATAACATTATTCCAATCATTTATAGCGAATATCCATATTCAAAACTTTGTTTAGAAGTCTGGGACTTTTGGTTTGGATTAAATTTAAGTTATCGTGTTCCTCAATTGGCTAATGTACCCTCTTGATAACAGACAAATAGACAAGGACACAAGGGTAATGGTTGGAATATAAGTTAGTAGTAAACATATAAGTGTAACGATCAGAACACCAACAAAACTTAAAACGGCCATAAGAAGGACAGAAGAAAATCCGACACGAACGGACGTTAATAAAATTAGAGTGAGTTAGACCATAATACGGGTCGGCAGCAGATTTTTTTTGAACAACTTGAAGAACAAGTTCAGTTTTAATTTACAAACTGTGGTCCCTACCACAACTATCTTCCACGTGGCATGCTAATGGAGAATCTCATCAAACAACTTACCACACTTGAGTCGATTGCACGCAAAGTGACCAATGGGACCAATAAACGTGGCATCCTAAGTGGACTACCATGAGTTAGAATCCTTCGAAATGTTCTAATCATACTCATTGTGATATTTATACTTGCAAAATATTGTCATTTCAATGAAAAACTAAGGAAGGAAATAAGGAATATAATATGAAAATTAAATGGAAAGCAAAATATTTTGGATAATGAAGAACAAATTGGAAACAAAAAATTCTCAAAAAAAAATATATAAAATGAAGAATGATTATTTTTTTGAAAATCAAGAAAAACAGTTTCCTTTAAAGGGGGATCTACAATCCTCTCTCACTCTAAGGATCTAATAAAGAACAATATTTAGTCCATGGCAAAAAAAATTGAGATGGTTAATAATTTATTTGATTATTTTGTTGGGTGTTTATTTAGACCAAAACATTTAATGCTTAACCAAGTGAAACTTGTCCGAGTTGCTACATAGTACATACCACGAGGCATTTGTGTAATAGCAGCCAAGCTGGTATAAAATTATTAAGTGAGCTGAGCAAACATTATGGGCATATAGGGGGGTATATGGCCCAAAAAGTATTTTGATTGGTTTATGTATGTTTTCATTCTCGAGCAATTTCTCTCTCTCTCTCATTCTTTTTTTCTCAACCAAACCCAACTCTCTCTCTCTCTTCACCACAAACCCCACTGCTTGTAGTTTATCTAGTATATTAGTACTTAGGAGTGTGCTCTTAGGCTAAGTCTAATGGTTTTGCGCACCCTAACACCAAACCACAATAGCGTAGTGTATACAAGTAATGGGATAGTGTGTTATAGACTCAATGATTTTTGGCGTAATTTGAAACAGTAATCTATTCTAGTCGCCATTGGTAACGGCGGGTATAAAAACAAGTTTTTTTTTGTGCTCCCCACTTACAAAGCCGTGTGGAGTTTTAGCATTAAATGCCCTAGCTATTTTGCATTTCTCCCAATTTTCTTTCCTTATCACCAAAAATATGTTAAAAATATAAAATATTATGGATAAAAAGATAATTGGACAGACTTAATTGTTTAAAACCAAATTTGGTCAACACATTTTCTAGCCGCTTCTCATAGTGGCGTGTGTGAAATGTTTTCCCTTCTACCCGTCATTCATACTGGCGTGAAGAGCATACGCTATATTGTTAAAATTGGCGGTATAGATAGATAAAATAATAGCGATAGTGTTAGCGGCATAGTGTATTGACGCACCATTGGATCTCAATTTTTCTCATATTTAGTGCGATGGTGCACCATTAGACTTAGCCTTAAACAGTATATAGCAATAAAATTCGTATCACTGGTGTTCTTTGCAAATTTACCCCTTCAAAACGTGCACTGGCATATGGTCTTGTCATTGCCGTGTAATTTGGTCGTCCCCATTTTACTATGGTCACAGTAATCATATGACAAGGTTTAGCTTGTATGTGCTTTGTAGGAAACTTGGCTTACTTTTATCAAGAAATATTTGATTACCATAGGTGTCAAAAAACTTAGTAGTGGTTAATTGAAACAACTGGCGGGTTAGGTCAATAATAGGAGGGACCGGGTTCGGGTAGACAAAACCCGCTTTACGCAAAGGTAAAAATGGTTTAAAAAATAATTAAAAAAAACGATTTTGGTATAAATAAGCGTTTTTAGACACAAGAGAAAGTTAGAAAAAGAAACTGGCGTGGAGTTTCCTTTTTCGAGACTGAAGAAGAAAATAAAACATTTCCTCTTATAAAAATTCCACAAATATTTGCTTTGGGTTTTCAGAGAACGTATACAAGTTTATAGTTTGTAGAAGGAGTTTGAGTTGTTGTTCATGGCGATTTAGTCGAGAAGAATATTGTCATAGGTTGAGACAATAAAAGGAAGTGAAGAGTTTCTTTTGCATTTCTCTTTTGTAATTCTTGTCGTTGGTTTTGAGAAACTTGATTCCTTCTTGTGTTTATAAGCAAGAAAAGTTCAAATATCTGTTTAGTTTGTTCGAGGAACTGTGAAAAAGGAAAACATGGAGTGGGCTAGTTTAGATGAAGTTGAAAAGCTTGTTATTAGAATGAACACACCAAGGTTTGTTTCTTTTCTCTTCTTTTTGTTATCTGTGTTTCCTTTTAATGATTTTGGTTCAAAGTTGTTTGGTTTTTGGTAGAACATTTGTGCAAACACCCTCCCTGTTTTAATTTTCGATTTCTGCTTCTATGAACTGAAGATCCAAGGGATGATTTTGTGAAAATTTTGTTACTTTATTTTCTTATGAGTTTTCTAGAACGTTTTGTTTGGTCAATTTTGTAGACTTTTCAAAGACTCAATTCTATACTTTGTTCAAATTTTCTACCAAAATCTTTCACTGATTTTGTTTTGTTGACTTGTTCTCAGGGTTGTTATCGACAATGCCGTTTGTGCCACTGCAACTTTAGTCAAGGTAAGCTTCTTTTCACACCCCAAGTTCAATTTCTAGAACAAGTGTATTATAATTGATTTCTTATCCTGTAATTACAGATTGATAGTGCAAGGAAACAAGGGTTTTTTCTTGAAGCTGTTCAAGTTCTCACAGATCTAAATCTCTGTATTAAGAAAGCTTATATTTCATCAGATGGAAGGTGGTTCATGGATGGTAAGCAATCAAAATCAAATTCTCTTTTGAAAAGTCATAATATAGCAAGTGGGAATGAAATATTTATTTTCTACTACTTTTAATGTTGCAGTGTTTCATGTAACCGATGAATATGGAAACAAGCTCACTGATAAAAGCGTTATAAATTACATTGAACAGGTAAGAAATATCAAAGCCCTATCATACATTTATTGTCTGTAGTTTTCCTTATTTTTTTTTTTCCTTTCTGTAAAATTAACATGGGTGTTGTTTTCTTCATTGCAGTCTTTGGGCACTTATAATTCAGTTAGAACTAATGGATTCACAGGTCTAACCGCGTTAGAATTAACTGGCAATGATAGACCTGGACTACTTTCTGAGGTATTCGCGGTTCTAGCCGACTTGCAATGTAGTATAGTTGAAGCAAAGGTGTGGACTCACAGTGGGCGAATTGCGTCACTTATTTTTGTTAAGGATGTGGATTCTGGTTCACCGATTGAAGACTCACAGAAGATTAGTACAATTGAAGGGAGATTAAAGAATGTTCTCAAGGGTGATAATGATATCCGGGGTGCTAGGACTACAGTTGCAATGGCTGTTGTACACACAGAAAGAAGGCTTCATCAAATGATGTTTGCCGATAGGGATTATGAGCGAAAGCCAAATAATGGTACACAAGTAACTGTGCAGAATTGGTTAGAGAGAGGGTATTCTATTCTTAATGTGGAATGTAAGGATCGAAGGAAGCTGTTGTTTGATGTTGTTTGTACCTTAACAGACATGCAATATGTCGTCTTCCATGCTACGATTGATAGTTCACACAATCAGGCTTACATGGTAATTTTTTGAGCCATCAATATTTAGTGTCCAAATTTCCCTCCAAATTTATTTACAATATGGTTTTCTAAAAGTTTGTTGATATTTGTTGCAGGAATTTTACATAAGGCATTCAGATGGTTCTCCAATTAGTTCAGAAGCTGAGAGGCAAAGAGTGATTCAATGCGTTCAAGCTTCTATCGAAAGAAGAGTAACCAACGTATGTTATCATCACTTCTTCTGTATTTTTAAAGCATTAAGTGTGCGTTTTTGTTATTCTTATACGATTTATTTTGTCATCACAGGGAGTCAAACTAGAATTATGCACTAGCGATCGACAGGGATTGTTAGCAGATGTAACTCGAACATTTCGTGAGAATGGATTGAATGTTGCAAGAGCAGAAATATCAACGACAAGCAGCGATATGGCTCTAAATGTGTTTTATGTAACAGATGCAGCTGGTAATGCTTTGGATGCCAAGACAATTGAGGGAGTGAGACAGAGAATCGGACTAAACAATCTAATTGTCAAGGAGCCATTGACAGTTTGCAGTAAAGAGGAGGATGATACACAGTCAGCAGGGGTTGGTGGAGCCATGTTGTTATCTTTGGGAAGTTTAGTGAGAAGGAATCTGTACAATTTGGGATTGATTAGATCCTATTCTTAAATGTGAACGCCCATGTAAAAAAAAAAGAGAAAAAGACATAGTACATGCATGGGAGTGGATCTTTGTGCAGCATATACTTTGCTTTGTCTTTGGGTTCTTTGTGTACAGAAGAAGAAGAAGAAGATTGGAGAAAACATTGAAAGCAAAAGAGAGGGAACAAAAGAAGAATATTGGTTTTAGAGTAGTTGGTTACAGTTGAAGGTTTGGTAGGTTGAAAAATAGGTAGTGAAAATAGTTTGTTGAGAGGTCCCCATACCATTGAAAGCTGTAATCTGATGTGTACTCTGTTAGGTGCTTTGATTGATGGTGTGCTCTCATAGGTGGTGTTGGTCGGCTGGTGGGATGTTTATTTACTTAACAGTTAGAACCTAGAAGTAGAATAGTTGGTAGAAGATTTTTAGTAGAGAGATTGTTTTATACATACATCTGTACATAACTACTTCAGATTAATTAATATTTTGATTGTTGTTGCCAATGTTTGACCTGATTTTCTTTCATTTTTGTTAATGTTTTACCTGCTGAGTAAAGACTTAAATACATTACTTTTTTGTTCGACTTGATTAATTCACAATTGTTATTATGCATTTTTTTTTTTTTTTTTTTGGATAGAAAGAAGCCATAATCCACTTGCAATCAATTCCAAAGTAGTTTGTAGTCTTTCTACTTCGTAGTTGTAGAGAAGCCTTATACTCCTCGGCAGTCCAGAAGCAAACTACTAATCGAAGGGGTCTTTCTGAGCAATGCATCTGTCTATAAGTAGGGTTGGCAGAGGGGCACATGAGTTCAGCAAGTTGGGTGGAAACTGTGACTTGCCTATGACTAAATTCAAAGCTTTACCAAAATCGGGTTGATTGTCGGGATGGGTGGGAAATGTCATGTTCAAACTCCAATTTAGTGAAATATATTTCATTCACATTTCACAAGTTGTTTTGGGACAGAAACCAAGCAGTCCCGAGAATAAGGAGGTGAGACGGCTTCTTTGTCTGCTCTAAATTTTACCAGATAAAGAATGAGTGTTTATGAACCTGGTAGTTGCTCTGCTCATCGGCCTACTTTATTTGCATATCTGCTTGATACAGAGGAAAGGTACAACTGTACAATCATTGTTGAAATCTCGAATTGGCAGGAATTTTGAAGAGCTGAAAAGTGATAACTAGTAATTTGGAAAAAAAAGTTTCCAGTGCTTACTAGAATAGTAGAATCCAATGTCGATCCAAAACTCAGAAATTCTGTAGTACTTTGAAAATGCACGAATTTTATTTGTATGCGCAAAAGACATCAAGTAACTCGAATCTTAACGTTAGTACAATTGTACAAACGTATGTTATAATGAGAACACAAAAATCTACTAATAAACATTTTGTTAAGCGTCGAATAATATTATAGTGGCAGACTGTAGCATGCATTTAAGTGGGATTCGGTTGGCTTTACCGAACTGGTAGTTAGTTTCAGCTTTCAAATTTTGTTCAACATTATTAATGTCAAACAAATGTACATCTACCTTGGTGTAAAGGTAAGAAAGGGGACCATGAAGAGGAAAATAGGCCGCATGGTGTGGTCTGTCCGTCTGTGGACCTTGTTAATTTGTTGAACAATAAAGTAGCATAGAATTTAACAGCGCATGAGATCTAAATATGAAGGGCAGCATGGAGTGAACGTGCATAAGGTACACCGACAGGTGCGGCAGATGGGACGGAGTACCTAAGCTGGCAAGCTAACATAGTTAATGAGTAAAGACCAAGGCGAAGCGCTAGTGTATCACGTGTAGTGTGTTTGAGAATTGAACTTAAAACTGAAGTCTGAAACCACTGGCGCTATGGAAGGTGGGGGACCTTGGTTCTAATGGCTCAGCTTTTAATGAATTTTGGGCTATGGGGGTGGTGGTGTTTTTCTATGATATCTTACAGACTTACAGTTACAGCACATGGGAAGAGATGAATTTGGGGGTGTTTGAATGTGATGTTCTTGATGGCTCTTTCCTCTATGTATGCTTTTGACCACTCTAAACTACCTATTGAAGTGGGGTTAAAGACCTTACGATATGGTTAGATTAGGACTTTTCATGGGAAGACATGCTATCACCTTGCATAGTTCATCTATTCGTATTTTATGAACAAGAGTCTCAACCGTCCCACTTTTCATTACTCAATTTGGATATTCAAATGACAGAGAAGTAGATTACTAAGACAATGTAAGGGAAAAAATAAAAAATAAAAAAGAAAGAGAAGAAGACCTTAATTGGAAGCAAAGTAAAGATGATCCATACTTAATGCCCAAGACGGAGAAGGGATATTGATAAACTACATTTCCTGTTGACATTTACTTAACAAGTGGTTAATGTAAAGGAGCGTTTTGGTTTTCTCCTAATTACTACTAGGATGAACGGGAAGGGTTAGGATTTTTGATGTGACCGAGGTCATTTGGAGCTTAATCGCCCACGATATCTTCTCTTTTTTTTTTTTTCGGGGAGAGAAGAATCGTCCGACGTAGTTCCAAAGAGGTGGTATTTATAGAGTTTTGAGAGAGGAGATCCTTCCGACGTGTATTCTTTTTGTACAAATGTAGGGTGGAGATCGCGGATGAGTGTTGGGTTGGATCTGTTATGATTGGGGGTAGATGCGGTAGTCCCTATTTCCGGTCTTGAGATTACCACTAAGATATTGGCAATCATTACCCCGGTGGGATGTGTTTCTATCCGCCGTTCTATATCCGATGAAGTGTTGTTCATGAGAGATCTTCGTTCGCACCACCTACTCGAGCTACTCGCAGTCGGTCTTGGAGGTCGCCTTGGATTAATCTATGAGTGCCCGCTAGATTTGTTGTTCGAGTCCGTCTTGGAGGTCGATATCTTCGGTTCGCTTATGCTCCACGCGAGCGCGATGCCCTATGAGGATATCGCCCCTACCCTCGATAGAGGCGTTGGTGTAAGTGGAAACGCTACCGGAGAGAAAGAGTCGGACGAGCGTGGTGGGGGCGTAACAAAGAAGTGGATGAACCGGACCGGTAGAGCCACTTTTGAATGTTGTGGCCTCGTGAATTGGCGGGAAAAGGTAGTTTTAACTTACGCACGCGATGTAATCATGCTTGATTGAAGCGTAAACGTCGTCGCCGCGTTATCTTGAATGGCCGAAAGCGCGATGCTGCCTTGGAACACGTTAATGCGGGCTATAAGCGGGTCAGTAATGATTACTCCTTGGTAACCGAAGCGGGCGGTTTATACAAAATCAGATTTGGAATAATGAAAAAGTTACCGTGTTTTCTTCTTCCGCGAAAAACGCCTAGGGTTTCCCGGTGAGTGCTGTTCTTTTCTTTGTTATCTTTCCCATTTCCATTTGCTTTCCTCTCTGTCCGCTCGTTATTTTAAGTAAGTAGGTTATTGTAAGGCTATAGGGTTTAGAACCTGAATATTTGATAGAAAAGGGGTTGTTAGAATGTCCGATTCGATGATACCGGGTCGGAGGAGGTCCGAGATATCTTTGAGTTGTGGAGAATGCGAGGATGAAGAATCGCGAAGCGTCGGCGTGGGGGGTTGAGTTAGAAGAAGAAGATAGGATAGGAGGGGTAATGCCCGATCTCGTCGAGGAGATGGCGTGGCGATGCGTCCAGTCGAGGGGAGAGGTCGGCATCAGCGATGTGGCCCCTAGAAGTGTGAACCGCCGTCGCTTTTAACTCTTTCCCCGAGCCGGTGGCGGCGTGATGGGATTAATGTCCCCGACACGGAGATATAATGAGCCACGATCGAAAGTGAAAATGTTCAGAGTAGAGGAGTATAACCGAAGCGGTGGGGTTATAATCTGTGAGGGCTACCGAGCGCCAGATGCACATACCGTTCTCTCGGCGGTATCGACTTCTTGGCGCTTTGTTGGAAGTCGCCACAAATTCGTGGGTAACACCCGGCGATTATTTAAGGTGTTCGACCTTTAACGCGAGTGGGAATATGACATAGGTGTATCCGATATAGTGGAGCACTATGTGATACGCCGATCGGGGAACATGAACTTTAGCTTGCAAAACCATGACGACGGCGCTCGGCAGAGGTGATCGATGGAGTAAGCAATGAGGCTGGACTAAGAGACCGTTGTTGCTAGTTGGCAATTACCGCGGTGAGCGGGTGTATACCGCGAACTAGGATTTGTAACATATCCGGTGGGTAGGAATACTTTTTCGTTGTTATTTTTGTAACGTTTTTGATAGCCGCTCTACTGTGTCTTTGTTTTGCTTTGGCCGCAGAGTTTTTCTCGCGGAAGCGCGAACCGATCGTGGGGAGATAGAAAGATTCATTTCGGGTGACTCGTCTTTGAAAAACAAGCGAAGTTGCCCGAGGTCGCTCATTTCTTTGAGGAAAAGGGAGGGCTGCGATCCGGGAGAAGAGGAAGGTGCAAAAGGAGCGGGCTCTAAGTCGAACGACGCCGGGCGGTGATGGAGAAGCGTCTGAGTGATCGATAACACGAGAGGAGAGGCGTGGTGCAGGGAGCGCAAAGGCGCCCTGAGAGGGGAATCCTCGTGAGCCGGAGGATCGAGCAATCGGGCTGAATGGGGTTCGATGGAGGCCTGTAGAGTTGGAGCCGGTGGTTTTGATCGCCGTGCTAGGGGCGGTCGGAGGAGGCCCGCGACGCCTCGAAAGCAGACGCCGGACGAAGCCGCGAAAAGTAGCTCGACATGCTCGTGGAGATGGTGCTAGCACGGGGCGGGATCGATGGTGGAGCGGGCCGGGGCCACGGTATCTCGCCAGAAGTGGGCCCGACCCGAAGGTGTCATGGACTTGGCCACTTTTGGAATGGGGTCCGTCGCGCCTCGGCGGGACGCCGATCCCATCCGGTGAAGAAGGCCAAGGCTCCACGTGAAGGCGATCGAAAAGCGGTGGCGTCTTGGACGATCCGGAAGGACATTTTGTCTATCCGACGAGAACGGGGGCAGCCAAGACCTGCTTGGAAACGAAGCGGCTAGCGCCGGATCCAAGAAGATAGCGGGTTGTTTGCTAGAACAAATAGCTCTGGATGGCAACCGCAGAGAGCTAGATGAGAAGGGGTTAGCTGACAACTTGAGACGAATGGAAATTGCGCAATGCGTGGTATGTCTATAACTTCATCTGAGGTACTTGCTTGCTTATGCAAATTGTTGCCAGGCTAACCATGTGTATGTTGTTCGTATTTGGTGAGCCGGATTTCGAAGTTGAAAGAGATCGCCCATTCTTAATCGATAGGGAAATGGTGCCGTTCGGGTGAGGAGCTGAAAAATGTCCAGGACGCCTTGCAGATGGAGCGCGAGGAACTGGAAGACTTGAAGAGAGCCCATGAAGCGTTGACTCTGGCCAAGCTGTTGAAAGATACGGAAGCGGAAGAGCTGAGGCAAAAGCTAGGAGGAGTGAAGATAATGTGCGAAAGCGACTACCGTGGAGATTGGGAGGCCGAACGATTATGCCTCAGACCGCAAGAAGGTTGCTTCGGGACGCTTAATCGGGCCTATGACACACCGGACGCAGACTTCGCTGAACCGAGGTCGACTACAATGGCTTGAAGGAGGAACACGCCACGTCGGCCCAGGCCCCTCGGTGGAGGAGGTTCGGGGTGCCGGGGGATGCATCGCTTTCTTCCGTGGAGCGCCGTGGCCGGGTGGCTCGAAATAAGCCGCTGCAAACCGATGCGCTGATGATGAGTTTAGAGTTTGATGGCATAGCGATCATTGTGGACGGGAGAGAGGCTGAGGTCGATGAAGCGTTTGAGCGTGGAGGAGTAGTTAATGTGGCTGGAGATGAGGAGTTGTAAAATTTGTTCTTTGCCTTTTTATCAGCTTATATGCTGTGATACAATAGAACTGGTTTCCTGGGGTAACCTGGGCAGTTCGCCTTTTTTACGTTTGTGTCCTGTAATCCTGAACGAGTGGGTGTCTCCTGCTGATTTGGGGTAGCCGAATGTGACGAACTCGTGTGGGGCCGGGTTGGATTTCCTGAGTAATCTCAGCAACTCGGCTCAACATTGAGCTGTATGATAACGCTATTACACCAGATCTTCCTTTGTTTACATGCGATGATAGATAGTTGTGTTGTGTGTGTACGTCTGAGTCGGTTGCTCACTCATAGTTATGTAGGATGACACGGCTTAGAATGGAACGTGGTAGGCCCATTGTGATGGCGACCTCCTTACTTATGATTGGTAAAATGGGGGGAGCGTCCTGTTGTTGGAGTGCGAGATTGAGAAGTGGCGCGACGCCGCTAACGGAGCATCGGTCGGTGGAGTCCGCTCGAGATGCAGGTCGAATTGCTTCGGATTGAGTCGCTTAACCGCAGTTGTTCCGTTGCGTCGTGACACGTGTAGGGAGACGAAGCGGTTCATGGGACATAATGATGGCGGCGATGGCGTTTGGCGCCTCAAGGTGATAATGAGGCACTTAGGAAAAGACGTTTCCTAAGGAATATAAACCGCCGCAAATATCATCAAGAGGTTCATCATTGTTTCGCTTTAAGCTTTCCTTCCTCATCGTTTGCTCGCTCTTTAATCGCTTTTTTCGTCGCCGCTTGTTCATCGTATGTGGCTTCTTTCTACGCGTGTTATTCGGTTTGAGAAATACCTAGAGTAAGTATTAACTTTCTGCATTTGCAACTTTCTTCGCTAGGGTAAGATGGCTAGATGTGTCGATGCGTTTGGAGAGAAACGTCCCTCTATCAATGGAGGAAATGGAGTTTGAGCCTCATGTTCATGGCGATCGAGGGAAGAGGAAGGTTGCTGATGGAGAAACGGCGGTCATAAGCGAGCAAGGAGAGATAGTCGCCTGGCCGGCGGAATTGGAAAGTCGCCACAGCCGAAAGTGGGCGAAATAAATGAATGGTCGCCGACCGAAGAACGAACGGGCAAGGTCATGATTTGCCATGTGAGAGTTCGCCCCGCCATGTAAGGAGGATGGGGGGCGAATTCTACCACCGGGAAAGACGGGAAGAAGCGGATGGTGAAACGCCGGATCAGAAGCTTCCTCGGCTCCCATCTTACTAGCGCTCGGGCGGGAGGATTGCTAGATGGAGATAAAGCGAAGTTGAGGACGAGGACATGGGGACACCGGGGACGATGGATATGGCCGCTTGTTTGGTGAGTTCCCGAGAGCTTAAATCGTTGTACCGACCTCGAGGGAGGCCGGGTGTTCTAATGATGTTCATGCAGTTTCTTGTGGTATGATAAGCCGAAAGAGGTCCGGCGCTCGAGATCGGGTGGTAACCCGCGACGTGGAGTGGGGTTGATGCGAGCCGCGTGGGGTGGACAAGAAGAAACGGAAGTGATGTCCACCAAGTACCGTAACGAATCGCCGAGAACGCCAGATCGGTGGACGGATTTGAATTTGGGAAAAGGAATTGACGGCGGTGGATCGCTTATCGCGAAGAAATGTCGAAGGTGGCGTGGAAAAAGAAGGCGATATCTTGAAGCCTGTCAGACGCTTTATGCCTCGACGAAAAGTATGACGCTACTGAGGAGAACGAAAGTCGCGGCGGAAGAAGAAAAGCCCGAGATCGTGTGATGCCGAGGTCGGCTCGGCATATCGCTTTCGACTAGCGCAGCCCGGAAGACAAGCACGTCATTACTGAGAATTGATAAGGTGATCGTCCTGTGACTCTGTTAAGCTGAAGTTGTGATTGTAGTTTACATTTCTCTCTCTTATACGAGAGCAAACAATAGAGCTGTGTTTTCAGGCTTGCCTGAGCAGTTCGACATTTTCATTCGGCGAACTGGTTTCCACGAAAGTGGCAGTTCAAGACTTGTTGAATTTTTGTAATGATCATCGATCTGGATTTCCTGGGTAATCCCAGCAGATCGGTGGACGTAGTTGTGATGACGTATTGTCATGTAACGTTGTTTTGGATGTGTATGCATGCTGCTGTGTGTTTGTGTGTAACTAATATCTTGATCTTAGAAATATCGGCCCCGTTAAGTAGTCAACCCTAGAAATATAGGTCGTTGATGTGACAGGAACTGGATGGGTTATGGTGCCTGTGAGCTCCGGAGAGCGTTTGCTCGAGGAGAGCGTTCTCGTATGGTCGACCCTAGAAATATAGGCCCTCGACGTAACAAGAATTGTAGAGGCTATGTAGCCAGAGAGCTTCGAGAGCTGTGTGCTCGCGAGGAGCGTTCTCGTGTAGTCGATCCTAGAAATATAGGTCCTCGACGTAACAAGAATTGGAGAGGCTATGTAGCCTGTGAGCTCCTGAGAGCTGTCTGCTCGCTGAGAGCGTTCTCGTGTAGTCGATCCTAGAAATATAGGTCCTCGACGTAACAAGAATTGGAGAGGCTATGTAGCCTGTGAGCCCCCGAGTAGCCGCCCCGGCGTTGAGGCGTTCGTGTAGTAGTCGATCCTAGAAATATAGGTCCTCGACGTAACAAGAATTGGAGAGGCTATGTAGCTGTGTGAGCTCCCCGAGAATGCGCTTTCGAAAGGCGTTCTCGTGTAGTCGATCCTAGAAATATAGGTCCTCGACGTAACAAGAATTGAGAGGCTATGTAGCCCAATGTGAGCTCGAATTTGTCCGCTTTCGGGAGGCGTTCTCGTGTAGTCGATCCTAGAAATATAGGTCCTCGACGTAACAAGAATTGGAGAGGCTATGTAGCCTGTGAGCTGTACCAATACAACTAACTGGAGTAGATAGTATCAGTCAGCACAAAAACTTGTCTTTCATTAATGAAAACAAAAGATTTACAACATGAATGGCGCTACTGATAAAATTTTTTAGGTAGATAAGTATTCCAAGGTCGAGGCAACATCTTCCCCTCTTGGGTTCTTATCCAAGATGCTCCATTGCCAACCCACGCGTTCCACGATGTAGGGGCCTTCCCATGTGGGTGCTAACTTGGAGTCGCCCCGCGTCTTTTGAGCACTAGGTCACCGGGTTGAAAAGACCTGGGATGAACTCGCTTGTTGTAGGAGTTCTTGAGTTTGTCGATAAGAGGCGACTCGGACGGCAGCTAAGTCCCGCTTTTCCAAAAGAGGTCGGCGTCGCCCGTGATAACACGGAGTCGTTATGCCCTCGATTCGACAAGTTCGATCGAGTTGTAGTGACGGTCGGTTCGGTGGGAATTACGGCACGTGCCATAACATAAGGAGAATGGCGACTTCGCCCGATCTTGGAGCGGATTTGTCGCGGTGAGCCCATAGAATGTTTTCCAACTGATTTGGCCATTGGCTCTTATTCTTCTCAATCTTTTTCTTCAAATTTTCCAAGATAGCTTTGTTACTGGCTTCTGCTTGACCATTACTCTGAGCGTACTGCGGAGTAGAGAACGCATGAATGATCTTCCACTTGGCTAGGAACTCTTTGACTGTTCGGCCTTTGAATTGAGGCCCATTGTCCATTACCAGTGTATGTGGTAACCCAAATCTGGTGATAATATGAGTCCAGATGAAGTTGCGGACATGGGACTCTTTGACGTGTCTTGAGGGAATGGCCTCGACCCACTTTGGTGAAGTAGTCGGTGGCGCTAGGACAAAGCGGAAGCCGATTTCCGTGGGATGAATGGTCCCATAATGTCCATGCCCCACATGTGAAATGGCCACGGGCTCGCTATATCTTGTCGGACCGCGCGGGGTTGGATGATATTGTGGCGAACGTTTGGCATTTGAGACATTTGAGGACGATGCTTTAGCATCGACCGCATCCGGGGCGAAATATCCTCGAGAGATGGCCTTGTGAGCTAATGGCGGCGCCCGGCGTGATTTCCACATTCTCGCCGTGGATTTCGCAAAAATTAATTGACCCCGATTCGGGTAATGCATCGTAGGTGTGGGCCACCAGCGGATTTCCTGAATAACTTGTTTTGGACTAAACAATAACGCCGAGCTTGATAAGAGACTGCTTAGCCTTGGCACGCCCTCGTGGGGGGCGCCCGTCTTTGGATATAATCGATGATGGGCTGCATCCATGATTGGCTCAACTGACTGGCGGAGAGAGGAAATAGGTCGCTTATCATCAAGGTGTGGTCGACTTGGTATGCCGGTCGATCGACTACCTCAATGAGAACTTGTCGGGGAACGCAGCTCGGGGTCTGGGTAGCCAAATAAGCTAAACTATCTGCGTGGCGGTTCTCCTCACGCAAGAAATGATGTATATGTACCTGCTTAAAGGAAGGCAATAACTGATGAACGACCTGAAGATACTTGGAAAGGTTACCTTCGTGGGTAGTGTACTCTTTTGCAACCCTTGGGCGAGCGACCGATTCTATGAGTCACTAAAGACTTGGAGCTCTTCGACACCGAAAGCCATCCTTAGTCCTTAGTAATTAGTGCTTAGGTACTCGACTTCATTGTTGGAAGTGGCAAAGTCAATGCTTAACCGACTTTTCAATCATATTTCCGTCGGAAACTAAGGCGACTCGATGCCGCTTCCACCGAGGTTACTCGAACCATCCACAAAGAGAGACGGGTGGTGATTTGATTTCGGCGTTTTGCGTGTTTGGGAGCTCGGTTTCTTGCTCCCAATTGGGGTCTTCGACCGGAAATCTGCGAGGAAATCAAAGAGCGACGACCCTTCTTCGAGAAGTCGCGGGACGAACTTCGATGTGGTGTTCTCCGAGTTCTTCGCCCAAACCGCCATTCGAAAGTAGTCTTGTTTTCTTTATGAAGGACTTTCTTCAATGGAAGGTCGGTGAGAACTTTGATTGGATGTGCTTGGAAGTACGGTCTGAATTTCGTCGCGGAATACAACAACAAAGCGAAAGTCACGGCTCGTTCCGGGAAGGAGTAGTTCTTTTAAATTTGGCGTGGAGTGTCTTACTCGTGAAGTAGATCGGCTTCTCTGAATTGTTCTCCTCTTAAAGAGAACCGAGAAATGATGGCGAAATCGGATCTGACGGATAAAGCCCGATGTCTCTCCATGTACCGGGCAGCTGGGGGGGCGTGGTGAGATACTCTTTGAGAGTAGCGAATGCATGATGACATTGATCGCTCCATGAGAACGGCTCGCCTTTTGAGGAGTAGGAACGGTCCGCACCTATCGAGGCCCTTGATATGAACCGGTTGGCCGCGACCATTTCGACAACTTCAGACTCGTTTCTTTGTGCGTGGATCGGGCATATCCAAGAACGCCGGATCCGGGTCGGGGATTGGCCTCGATCCCATGCGACACCGATACCCTAAAAACTTGCTTGGGAGGGCCCCAAAGAGGCATTTTTCTGGGTTGAAACTTCATGCCCGTCTGGCGTAGTCCGAGAACGCTTTGTTCGAGGTGGGTGAGTCGCCGCCAGCTTTTTGCTTTTGACCACCATGTCGTCAATGTAGACCTCCATGGTGTCGCCTAACATGTCTTTGAACATGTCCGCGTGACTAAGCGTTGGTGCGTGGCTCCACCGTTCTTCGGACCCGAAGCGGAGGGCGTTGTAACAATATATCCCTTGTTAAAGTAATGAAGCGAAGTCTTCTTCTCTTGATCTTCTTCGGCGAGTGGGATTTGGTTGTACCCAATGCACGCGATCCATAAAGGAGAGGAGGAGTTCGTGACCACCGGGTTTGGTCGACCAGTTGGTCAATGCGAGGCAAGGGAAAGCTATCTTTAGGCGTGGCCTGATTGACATTTGTGAAATCGACACATGTTTAACCGTGCCATTCTTTTTGGGGACGGCAACAATATTGGCAATCCACTCGGGGTAGTCGACCTTTCTGATGAAACCGACTTGCTTGAGTTTTTCGACCTCGTCGTTGATGGCTTTTTGAAAACGCAGGGATAGTCGACGAGGTCGTTGTCGAACTGGTCTGGCATTGGGGTTCACATTTAATTTGTGGCATGCGAAGTTAGGATCGATTCCGGGCACATCGATATACGACCAAGCAAAAACATCTTTATTCATAGATAAGAAATTTACAAGTTGTGATCTGAGTGTGGGGTCGAGGTTAGCCCCTACATACACAAACTTGGGGTCGTCTTCGGTACCAAGATTCACTCTTTCTTTTCTTTGGAGGCTTTTACCGATGATGGCATTAGCTTCTAGCGACTTCGCTTATCGGAGGAGATCCGAGCACTGGTGGGGACGACTGACCGGGCCGAATGTGGAAGCGACCTTCTAACGCCGCTGGGGTATCCACACTGGGGAGGGGCCCAGGCCGCGCTAATATTGATGGAGCGGCCGCGCGACAATTGTGGCGGCTTGATATGGTATGGACGATCTCACGAAACTTTAACCGACAAAGGGACCGACAAAGGTACCGACGGTTCGATCTTTGAAAGGGTCCGTCGCGCGGATCGGGGTCGCGAGTGCGGTATCGGCGATGGAGAAGAACTGCACCGGAAGAGCCCCCGCCGTTACGCTTGGCGGTTCGGGTTGGACTTCTGGCGACTAAGTCCCGTGCCATTGTGTGTAGGCTGGAGGGCTCTGTATGGTGGGAAGCAATTCACGAAAGCGGTGCATCGATTGATTGGACTGGTTGCAATGGTACGCCTTCAAGTTGATTGCTTGAAGCTCCATCATGCCCGAGGTCCCGGAAACGGAGAACTTGATGTAAAGTGGGCGCATGCGACTTGCATCCGATGAATCCGGTCGTCCGAGGATGGCATTGTATGGCGACTTGTCACGAGAACGCAGAACCAAGTATTGAGGTAATTTTATCTTCGCGAGATCCCACCGATCTTTGGTAAGATAATGTCACCAATGGGGTCGGCTCTGGAGCCATTGACCCCGTAAAGGGGCGATTGGGTCTACGAACCGACTTGGGAGGTTCATCTCTTGCATAGTGTGGTAAAATAGGATGTCACAAGAACCGCCGAGTGGTCGGTCGATCGACGCTTTTGATCCGGTCGCTGATTTTGACATGAGCGACCAACGCGTCATTATGAGGAAGGCAAACTTTGCTTAAGTCGGCCTGTGAAAGTGATATCGCTGCCGCGACTGAACCGCCGCGGGAGTGAGCTGCTGTGAAGTAAAATGATAGACTTCCGAAGAGCGCCAACCCGACGTCTTTTTCTCGGGGAAGAGGTCAGGAATCGTCCGGAAAAGTAATCACATGAATAGTGCGGCGTTGTCACGATCGGACGAAAGTCTTCTCTCGCGGACGAGATCGATCGCGGAACGCGATCTCTACCGTGAGGACGAGCGTACTCTCCGGGCGGTAGCGGTGAGGT
Organism: Coptis chinensis; assembly: GCF_015680905.1. NCBI lineage: Eukaryota > Viridiplantae > Streptophyta > Magnoliopsida > Ranunculales > Ranunculaceae > Coptis > Coptis chinensis. Next base: position 123,700,181 of record NC_141458.1, on the reverse strand, counting down.
GGAGATCGACCACGCATTACGACGAGCTATCAACTTATGACGCAGTCGCCATCGGGGAATGCTAGTGTAATGTTTGATATAACCGGCTTCCACCGTGTCTTGGAGATAATGCTTGAGCCCCAAAGATGCATCGGTTTCATGGCACTTTGCTTTATGAAATGCACAAAAAGGCTTGCTGTGTCGATCCAAGGGTTGCGATGGTTGGCCGGAAAAATGAGGGCGCTTTTGATCTTATCCAAGATGTGGATCGGGGAGCGAGTGAGGACGATAAACTCTCTGTTATCCGATCGGGCACGAAGCCGGGCTGGTTTGGTCTGCAAAGCGACGCCGTGGCGCTTCTTTTGCGCCCGTGGGGGGACGATCCGAGACCGGCGACCTCGTGGCTCTCGCTAAACCACGGAGTTTTAAGGTTTCTCAGAACTTAATGTATTTTGTCGACGCGGAAGCGTAGCTCGGACAGTGTCTCTGGGCGTTCCTTCATCAGCGACCTAGCAAGGTCACTGTTTCGCACTCGGCAAGCATTAGAAAAAGCCAGTGTGGCGAAAGATTCTTTCAAGCCACTTTCCATGCACAGCAGTTCGGCCTTGAACCGTCCTAGGAATTCACGAATGGTTTCGCCCTCCTTGAAAGATAATTGAAACAGAGAATCAAGATCTGCCTTCTTCCGCCTGTTGTGGACGTACTGGCTGGCGAACAAATCAGTAAGCTGCTCGAAGGTGTTGATAGAATCAGACTCCAGTGAAAAGAACCAATCGAGAGCGCCATCCTTTCGGCCGGAAATAATCTGAGTGGAGATAATCAAACTCGTGAAATTGTAAAGTGCCGGACTTTGAATATAGCGAGCCACATCGACCAGGCGCGTCTTTGCCGTCATTACATAGGAAAGCGTATTGGATGAAGTCGTGTGGAGAGGATTTGCTGAGGACCTCTGCGGTGAACGGAGATGCGCGATACGTCTTAAGCATCTTGTGTACAATCTGTGTCGAGTCCTTCTTCGCAGAGGTCTGGCCAATCCTTTGGGACAACTCGTTAAGCTGCTGATTAACGTCATTGATGCTGTGTTCGGCTCCGTTTCCGACTTGTTGTTGCTGATAACTATCCACCTGAGCGCGTAACGTAGCATTTTCCTCCCTGAGCAAGGAAATGCTCTCATTCGTTACTCCCAACTGGTGTGAGCAAGGTTTTGAACTTGAGCTTCTATGCTAACCATGCCGTGGGGTCGGAGAATTAGAGATGATCTCAAGTGGCTCTCCGATGTCGAACCCACAGACGGCCAATGTAAAGGGCGTTTTGGTTTCTCCTAATTACTACTAGGATGAAGCGGGGAAGGGTTAGGATTTTTGATGTGACCGAGGTCGCCGTGGAGCTTGCCACATTATCTTCTCTTTTTCCTTTTTCGGGGAGAGAAGAATCGGTCCGGACGTAGTTCCGGTGGGTGGTATTTATAGAGTTTTGAGAGAGGAGATCCTTCCGACACGCGTGTATTCTTTTGTACAAATGTAGGGTGGAGATCGCGGATGAGTGTTGGGTTGGATCTGTTATGATTGGGGTAGATCGCGGTAGTCCCTATTTCCGGTCTTGAGATTACCACTAAGATATTGGCAATCATTACAGGGTGGGATGTGTTTCTATCCAGCGTTCTATATCCGATGAAGTGTTAATGCTTGAGATGTTCGTTAAGCACCACCTACTCGAGCTACTCGCAGGTCGGTCTTGGAGGTCGCCTTGGATTAATCTATGAGTGCCTCGCTAGAATTTATTTGTTCTCAGTCTGTCTTGGAGGTCGATATCTTCAGTTCGCTTATGCTCCACGCGAGTGCGATGCCCTATGAGGATATCGCTCCCCTACAGTTAACTGCAAATTAAACTCTAATCTTCGTCGAGTCACCACTACCGTCTCTACCTCATCTCTATTTTATATCCTACTGCAGTCTCTCTCCTCTTTTGGCACTCCTGTCAGTTGTCATTTTCGTTATAGACACTGGAGGAGTCTTCTTTGGAACTACTTAGTTAAAAATCAGCACATAGTTTTGGCACCAGACTAGCTGATGAAGTTATCTAAGGAGATGCATTAACATTTGATACTAAATTGTAAAATAAACAAAGTATGACAATTGTGATTTTTGGAACCATTGTCGTGAAGGCAAACCAACTGCAATATCTACGAGTGGGGAAAGAACCAATTTCCAGAAACAGCTAAACACCAAAATTTCTCGGTTAATTGTGTATTATAAAATACATAGAGTTGACAAAGAATCCAACAAGGGAAACAACTAGGCTTATTAGCTCTAAATGAATTTATGTCATTTGTGAGGAACCCTTTTCTTTTTGTATAAAGAATCTCTTTTAGATGCTTATCTATAGCACTTTGTTGTGCTCTTTATTAGTTTTAAAGGTTTTAGCCTTGTTGTTTAGCGCATTGGAAGGATTAGGAGATGTGTTATCTAATGTGTTTTAGAAGATTCCCCAAAGTTACTCCCAAAAGCTTTGGAGTGTGTCACTGTGTGAACTGTGAACAACACTTGTCGCTTAAGAAATGTTATTCATTCTTATCATGCTACTCTTGTCCCTACCAATCTTTGTCTCTCTCCAATTTTGAATCCTAAACAGCGATTGTCATTTTGGTTTATAACTCAAATATTCAGATTGTGGGCTTTATCAAGTGAGCGTAAATGGTCCAAAATGTTGTTTGGTAGATTTTCTGTAGCTCTGTTCTCAATCTCTCTTCTCTTCTTTTTTTTTGCCAAACACTTTTTCTCTCCAATATGTCTTGGAAATATGTTTGTGGACAAGCAACTGTTTGCTGTGCACAACACAGCAGCTGGTGATCGGTGGAGTGCTGCCCGAAAAAACTGTTAAACTACTAAAAATACTGTTAAAACTTCCCAAAAATACTGTTAACCAATAAGAAACTGGTGTTTGTGGCCAGACTTGTCCACAAATTCGGACTCATATTTCTTTCTCCACCTGAAACCCATTTTTCTCCTTTTTCTTCACCCACTTTCTCTCTCTCTCTCAGCAACTCTGCTCACTCCCACTGCTTTGCAGTATACTAGTATAGTGTAATATGATAATTGAGTGAGCGGAACGAACGATCTTAGGCCGACTTTTTTCGAGTGGCCCAAAATGTCATTTCAAACGGTTTTCGTCTGTTTGTCCCTACCAATCTTTGTCCCTCTCCAATTTTGAATCCTAAACAGTAATTGACATTTTGGTTTATAACTCAAATATTCAGATTGTGGGCTTTAGTCAAGTGAGCGGAGCAAACGTTTTTGGGCTGGTGAGAGTAAGTGGTCCAAAATGTTGTTTGGTAGATTTTCTGGTCTTTTCTCAATCTCTCTTCTCTTCTTCTTTTTTGCCAAACACTCTTTCTCTCCAATATTTCTTTCTCTGTCTGAAACCCATTTCTCTCCTTTTTCTTCACCTACTTTCTCTCTCTGTCTCTCTCAACAACTCCGCTCACTCCCACTGTTTTGCAGTATAGTGTAATATGATAATCGAGTGAGCGGAACGAACAATCTTGGGCCGACTTTTTTCGAGTGGCCCAAAATGTCATTTGACGTGGTTTTCGTATATTTGTCCTCAAATCTCCTCAATCTCTTGTCTCTTCCAGCTCTCCTCTCTTTCTCCTCAAAATTAACAAAAAGCAGTGCTCCAATGCAGTATACTAGTTATAGACTTATAGGAATAGGCCCACAAGAAGACAGATTTTGTGTCATGGGCTTTAATAATAGCCCATAAGTCCAGTTGTGAATTTTCCTAAAAACCCTAGACGTGTTCATTTTTCTTCATTTCAAAGAAGTAGTGAAAGCGGGAAGGCGAGATGAAGAGAAACCATGATGAACTTGAAGAAGATGACGATGAAGAAGAAGAAGAGGAAGTTGACGGAGAAGGAGAAGAGCAAGAGGACGGAGAAGGAGAAGAAGAAGGAGAAGAAATTGATGACGATAATGAGTTTAGTGAGGATGATGAGTATGATGATGATGAAACCTGCAGTCAAGAAGATGATGGAAATGGTCATACATTGAGAATTCGTTACGATGAATCTATAATGAATATGTATGAAGATTTTTATTATGAAGAGGAAGAAACAGAGTCTAAAGAAGGAGAATTAGATTTACAAGAGTTTGAAATGAGTGGAATAATGTCGAAACTACCAATTGAAATATTCTTTGATATTCTTTCCAGAGTAGATATTGGAAACTTAAGTGAATGCAGGTGGGTAAGCAAAGCATGGTACAATACAATCAAACACCCTCGATTCGTTAAAATGCAGCACGAAAAGGTGATTCGGAACAATTCTTCATTTATTCTTTATTTTGATACATGGGATAAAGAATTTTACTTGGGTAGTTTTGAAGAGGTGAAGGAATATGAATCTGGCTGTGTAGACATTTTTAAGGTGAAATTGCCCAGACCATTGCGCCAAATTCATTCATGTAATGGACTGGTTTTTTCATGTCGTCCGCCTTATTTTGTTTGCAATCCTATTACGGGTGAGCACAGGGTAGTGCCTAAATCGCCCATGGGTGACAGAGTGTCTATTTTAACCGGTTTTGGATATGATATAATTTCTCAAGTGTATAAAGTTATAAGGATATTACAAGATCCGGAATGGGCTGATTCTAGTGAAACACAGGTTGAGGTATATAATTTTCGTTTGGGAAAGTGGAGATGCATACACAATGTTCCATACTGTTTCAATTTAAAAAATGCAAATGTGTTTGTTAATTGTGCTTTGCATTGGATTGGCGTCTCTCGTGAGGACAGGGCTTCTGATGTTATTATCTCTTTCAAGTTAGACAGTGAGGAATTCCAACAACTCCCACTGCCTCCAAGCTTATGCTCAGGGACGGAAAATTTTTGTTTATATTTGTCGGCATTAGGAGGGTGTCTATCCCTTGTTCATATTGTCAGTAATGAGCATATTGAGATTTGGGTTATGAAAGAGTATGGGCTGCAGTCATCTTGGGTGAAGGAGTACACTATTGGTAATGTGATGGATAATTATGACTTCGAGATCACTGGTCCTTATAAGCCAATAGAGTTGTTGAAGGATGGAGTTATATTACATTCTTCAGGCCATGTTCTTGGTTATAATGGTCCAGATAACATTTTCACTCATTTTTACACAGTGAAGAGCGAGTATCTCAACTCGGTTCTAAGACCATTACTCCACATGGGGAGCCTCGTATCACCTAGGAGTGTTGGTAAACTAAGAAAGAGGTAACTCTTTTACTGGTGAATTATTTTTCTTATCTGTTGTCCAAATGTTCTTCCTTCTAGTTACTTATTTTGGTGTGTGTGTGTGTGTGTGTGTGTGAATAGAATTAGTAAAGACCTTTGAATGCCATATGATGATGCTTTTATACTCTCAAATTGCTGCCATCTGATGTTTTAAGAACATCCCATTGCTGTGATCTGATATATACTCCTAATGCTACACCTATTGTTTTTTTTTCAAAGCACGATTCAGATTGTCGGTCAAGTTTTAAGGCCATAGAACCCATACTCATATTGTTATGCTTCGCAATGTTAGAATCCCAGATCCCCACAATTAAAAATATTGTGAAAGTGGCATATCATGGAGTTGTAACTATGTTAATAGATTTTACTTAGTCTTTTAGGGTATAGAAGAAACCCTAGTTTGAAAATGTATGCACAACGTATCCATATGTCCGACACGGATTTCTTTTTCAAGAATAGGAAGTGTTCATGTTGTTTTAGTTCTAACCAATTTCGTTCGCTTTTTCTTATGTATAAGAAATGTCATATAATATTGTTTGCCACATGCTACTTTGGCTTTAGTACTTTACCATCTTTATTTCTTTGTAAAACATGATCCATGCAATAAGCTGAATCTTTGATCCCATTTTATTGATTAAAAGGTATGACTGTCACTTAATTGGTATTGTTAGCGTCTAAACTCTAAAGTATTAAATTTGATTCCATTTCATGAAAGTTTACACTGCACTTCCATGTAAGAGTATTTGGTAAGGGCTATAACATAGTGGTGTTTGCTGGAAGATTGTTCCATTCTGCATGAGTGGGATGCCCTTGAAATAGAGTATTTACTTTTGTTATCAAATCTGGTACACCCTATTAGTTCAGAGCTGACCTACAATGGTTTGGCCTCCATTTTGTGGACTTTACTTGCGAATGAGGGGATGATGCACAATGTAAATAGGGACATTACTGCTCGGTTGAGCAGTCTCTTCAACCATTGGCTCCATTTGATAAATCTATTCTTTCTTTTTCATAATCTGCTTCGAGGTTGTCTGTTTTTTTTCTCTTCGTGTTTTTGGATATATATTTTGTAAAGTTTGTCTCTGGAGTTCTGACTAGTGTGAGTCCGAATCATACTTTTGGTAGCTAAAAGTTTCTTTAATTAGAAGCTGTAGCTAGTGCTTGTTTCTTAGGTAATTTTTTTTCTTATTATGAATTACTAAATAGAATGTAGAACACAAGACAAGCAAAATGGCGATTTTATCTGAAAATTTGATATTGCTGGCGTCCTTTTTCACAATTCTTTCCGAAGGAATTCAGAATCCTCTGTGCCTGTGACAATAATTTTCGATTGTAGCTTATTACTTGTAGTCTTTGACATTACCTCGTTTCTGAATCTTTCTCATTTATATTTATATGTGGACTTGAAATTAGGATTGTTTAAAATGGTTTTTTATCTATGACTGACATTCTCTGTCGTTTTGATTTTTCAGCAAAAGACCTTATGGAGGACAGTAATCGTAATATCTACCAATCTTGGTTTGTGCTGTACTTTGGAGCCAACTGCTAGATTGAGTTTGTTCTTTTTATATTTATCTTTTATCGTTTACTTTGAAGTTTGAACTGTTAATAAGGGTATAATGTATGTACCTACAAGTTGAGCGTGAATGAATTCTTCTTGCAAAACTTGGAAATCTTCATAGGTTTTTTCAGAGTTTGTGGTAGCTTAGATGAATTAACCTTTGTATTGGTGGCTGTATAATTCGAAGCTCATTTGGAGTTTTGGACTAATACAAACTTTGAAGCTCATTCAGATTTTAGACCAGGTGTTTTCACTTTTCAGTTTACTCCAATTTAATATTGTGTTTCATTTTTCGCTTTTTATATCTTGTTAAAATCTCTTTATTTTTTCGGTTCTGTATGTTTTTAATGAAACGCTATGACTCCTATGAGTTTCAACTTGCAAGTCCTTGCTTGGTTTAGCATGGGCGGCGCATGGCCTTTGAAAGACAATCCCCACTCAAAAGTCAGTCAAGGCTTTTGTCCAGACTCCAGCGTCACTTACCTATGCATTTCTTATTGTATACTTTAGGAGTGATTGTTACTTTGCGAACAAGTCCTAGAAAGAATTTGAACTAGAAAAACACTAATATAAGGGCTTGGGAGGTGGTTCCATTAAAATCGCTCCTCAAGAAGAAAAGTTCAGTCAAACTTCACTGCCATTTTCGGGGGCATTTGCAAGAGCAAATTAGGCAGGGTGTTTCTCTATGACTTTCTTACACAAGACGACGAGAACATATGAACCGGCGGGTATGCCTAATGAGTTATGAGTGATGTGCTTGATGATTCTCGAGTTTCTATTGTTTTACCAAAGTTCGGACTTCTTCTACGCTTCAGCATTATGCCATTATCTGATCCCATGGGCACAAAATTGCTCGTGGAAAACAGACACAATAACTTGCTGGTAATCACTGATAGGGAGACAAAGAAAGAGCCTAACAAGATACATTTACTTAACACAAATGCCACAAATGCATAGAGTGGAATTTTTACACCCCAAATGTCAAAAAGCTCTTTCCAATGGTGATACTCGAATAAATGTCTGAGTAAAAACAAATTCCGATGTCACTTGGAGTTTCGTCCCTATCTATTTCTAAAGTTACAATTTGAAAATTTTAAACTCAGACGTCACTTCCCATTGGAAACTTGAAGTGTTTAAAATTGAACTTTTTTACACTTTTCCATTGAGAACAATAGAGAATGATATTTATGGACTCTACGATAATTTAAAATTGGAGTAGTAAAATCCTAATGACACCTAGGTGGCACATATGTGGAGGTGTAATTTTACACTCCCATATGCCCCAGTGGAGATGCCTTTAGAAAAAGAAAAAAGAATACGCATTGCAGAAATGCAACACACTACTTCTCTACACTATATGATAGACGGGTTTGTATGAACCACACTTCTCAACCGAACAATGTATTTCTAATCTCTCAATTTTAAGATTTTAGAACCACCTCCCTACGTTTATTTAAATTACATCTCTCCTATTTATTAATAATTACAATTGGCTCTCTGATCTCTATTAAAATTGAACCACCTCCTTCTTTAATAATTGTAGGATAGTCTTCTTAATTTAAAAGCGAAAATTTATGTATAGGAATTGTATATCTTTCCCATTTTTAGAAAATTGTTTCTCTTTTCATAATAAGAGATTCACAAAAAATTGTTTCTCTTTAATTTTTTTTAACAATTTTCATTTTAGTTCTTTAGAACTTGGCGAAGTGATGTGTAGCACAAGACACATGCTAGTACCATTTAAGCCAGGGAGCAGATACTTCACGAGATCTCGGGGACGGCACATTGCGACATACTTACTGACAACCGAGATTTTCGGAACTTACTAATTACGAGTATAAATAATGGCCGTTAGGTTGAGGTGAAAACCCTAGAATTTATTTCATCTCTTCAAAGTAGAGGCGGGAAAGGAAGATGAGCGATAGTGAGTCACCAAACCAGCATCTCATTTCCAAGAAAAGAAAGCATCAAGAAAATGAACAAGGAGAATTGGTTATACAAGGGTTTGAAATAACTGGAATAATGTCCAAACTCCCACTTGAAGTCTTCTTTGAGATTCTATCTAGAGTAGACATTGAAACTTTAACTCAAGTCAGGTGGGTAAGCAAAGCATGGTACAATACCATCAAACACCCTCGATTTGTCAAAATGCAACACGAAAAGGTGATTCAGGATAGTACTCCTTTTGTCATTTATTATGATTTGTGGGAAAAAGACTATTACTTGGTTAGTCTTGAAGAGATTAAGTATGATGAACCTGAAATGGTGAACATTTATAAGGCCAAACTGCCCAAACCATTGCGTCAAATTCATTCATGTAATGGATTGGTTTTTTCGTGTTCACCGCCCTATTATGTGTGTAACCCCGTTACTGGTGAGCAAGTTGTTGTCCCTGAACCTCCCATGAGTGAAATAGAGGTTCTTTTAACAGGGTTTGGGTATGATCCGGTTTCTCAAGTGTTCAAGGTCATAAGGATATTGCAGGACTCAGGGAGGAATAATTGTGATACAAGCGCCGAGGTATATAATTTTCGTTCGGGCAAGTGGAGGTACATACACGATGTTCTATACAATTTTAATAAGAAAAATGTTAATGTGTTTCTCAATGGAGCTTTGCATTGGATAGGTGCTCCTTATGAGAATGGGGCTTCTGGTGTTATCATCTCTTTCAAGTTAGATACTGAGGAATTCCATCAACTTCCACTACCTTCAAAGTTCTGTTCGGGGAGGAAAAAAAATTGTTTATATTTATCGGTGTTAGGAGGGCGTCTCCATCTTGTCCACACCATTAGTAAAAAGCACATTCAGGTTTGGGTGATGAAAGAGTATGGAATGCAATCATCTTGGGTTAAGAAATACGTGGTGGATGATCTTAAGCTGGAAAATGAATACAATGATGAATACCAAGTGGGACCTTATGAGCTATTAGAATTGATGAAGAATGGAGATATAATATTTTGTTCTAACCATGATCTTGGTTATAAAGACCCAGAATCGTGGGAATTGAAAATTTTCTACACATCTCATGAGGTGCATCTCAACTCCGCGGTAAGACCTTTAGCCCACATTGGGAGCCTCATATCCCCCAGGAGTGTTTTAAACTAAGAAAAAGGTAATTCATTTATTACCAAGGAGTGTAAGAAAATTTTCGCTAGTCTTCTTGTTCCCGAATCTCGCGTTTATACTTACATTTGGAGTTTTGGACTTGAAAATTGGTTTTCTGTAATTGGTTTTATCTAACACTGACAATCTCTATGTGGTTTTGATTTTTCAGCAAAAGACCTTATGTAGGACACTAGTGGTAGTATCTACCAATCTCACATCCTGTAGGTGCTTGGTTTGTAGCTAACTTCTAGAATAAGTTTGTTCTTTTTATATTGATCTTATATTGCTCTCTTTGATTATGAACAGCCATTGAAGGCCATATACTTACAACTTGAGCGTGAATCATCTTAGCTGAACATGGAATTTTCCGTACGGTTATGTTTACAAGATTTTGTGGTAACCTTTGTATTTGTGGCTGTATTATATAAGCTTTGAAGCTCTTTGCCTCTTTCAGATTTAAGACTTAAGGGTTTTCAGTTACCTCAATATTTATATTACGTTCATGTTTGCCTTTTATGCTGTTAAAATCTTTTTTTGTTTTGTCAATGTTTTCAGATTTATGCTGTTAAAATATTTTTTTATGCTGTCAATGTTTTCAGATGTTTTTTGTTCTGTATCTTTAATCAAAAGCTAGTAAGCTACGAGTTACGCACTTACACCTTACAAGCTTCTATTGGGCTGTTTTGCGTGCCTTTTGTTTGGTTTTGCATGGTCTTTGCAAGACAACCCCTCTCAAGACTCTTATCTAGCGTCACGTACCTATATATTTTTGTGCAATTGTTACTTCTTATTGTGTACGTGTGCGGTGATTGTTACCTTGCAAAACTTTCTAGAAAGAATTTGGATTGGAACAGTAGGGATTCAAGGGCTTGGGAGGTGGTTGCATCAAAATCCCTCAATAAGATGAAAGCTCAGTCAAAGTGTCAATCTTCCCTACCATTTCAGAAGTTTGAAGTTGAATCCTTATTTGCATTTTGGGGGATTTGCTGACTGGTGCGGCAGATGAGAGAGAGTGACAGAAGAATCAGCGGGTGTGACTGTGCCAGTGAAGTTCTTTTTAACTGTAAAGGAATAAACATTAAAAAAAAGTAAATACAAGGTTCAGTAGGCACTATGTGTTGCCTAGTTATGAAGATTCCATTACATACGGCCCTAATCTAACACCATTGTTGGCCATGCAATAGGCTGCAAAATTCACCAGGGCGCCCGCCCTGTTGAGGGGATGACTACATGCCTGAGAGAGCGCATAGTTTACAGCCATTTATTCTTCATTATTAAAGGTATTTCCTTGTTCTTAGAAGTTTGGACTGCTGAAGTAGAGTCCTATTTGATACCGATATCACCTCAACTTTGTCTTACTGCTCACTCCATTTTTTCCCGTCTCTACAAACGACTCCAAGTCCTGCTGGTCCTGGACACACCTTTTGTGACTCCATCAGTGTTTAGCTTCAATAGATTCACTGAATAGATACTCGAAACTGCATGTAGTATACAATAGACCATCAGTTGCTTGCTAATTATTTGAATCATCAATGTAATAAAATGCATTGGAGTTACTTCCAAACTGAAATATGAGAATGCTGGTTACTGTTTGCAAAATCGTTTGATAGGAGGACAATTGGACAAAAGATTAGATTTACTGGCAGAACTTTCCAATCAAGTATACGTCTAATTAGCTAAATATGCAATTATGCATCACGTTGTAAAACAATTAACCGATACTTGAACCGATATTTTAATTTCGAAACTTACTATTACCAATTCGATATTTTCACCTCTTTCTCGAATATAAATACCAGTTATAGAGGTAAAAAAAAAAACCTTGAATCAAACTAGTGGCGGGAAGGCAAGATGAGCGATAGTGATTCACCAAAGCAGAACCTCATTTCCAAGAAAAGAAAGCATCAAGAAAATGAAGAAGAAGTGGACAAAAAAGAAGAAGAAAGCGAGCACGAGGACGATAGTGATGAAGAAGAAGTGGACAAGGAAGAACAAGCAGTAGAAATAGAACAAGAAAAAGAAAGCGAGTGCGAGGACGATAGTGATGAAGAAGCGGAACAAGCAGTAGTAGTAGTAGTAGGAGAAAATGAAGACAGCGATGACGACAATGATGACGACGACGATGATGAAGAAGAGGAACAAGCAGTAGTAGTAGGAGAAAATGAAGGAGACGAAGACAGCGATGACGACGATGATGACAACAGAGTGTACTACGATAGTGATGATAAATATTATGATGATTTTCTCGGTGCTGATGACGACGACGACGACGATTATAGTGATATTAATAATGACAGTGATAATGATGATAATGCTAGTGATAGTGATGATGATGAGGACAATGGAATGAACGTAAATCATTATGATAAATACAGGCTGAATAAGTAGGAAGATTATTGTGAAGAAGAAGACGACTCGGAAACAGAGGTAAAAGAAGAAGGAGAATTGGAGTTACAAGAGTTTGAAATAACTGGAATTATGTCGAAACTCCCAATTGAAATCTTCTTTGAGATTCTATCTAGGGTAGTCGTTGAAACTCTGACTGAAGTCAGGTGGGCAAGCAAAGCATGGTACAATACAGTCAAACATCCTCGATTTGTCAAAATGCAGCACAAAAAGGCCATTCAGAGTAACACCCCTTTTGTTATTTATTTTGATATATGGAAGAAAATTTTCTACTTGGTAAGTCTTGAAGAGATTAAGGAAGATGAACGCGCTATGGTGAACATTTATGAGGCGAATCTGCCGACACCATTGCACCAAATTCATTCATGTCATGGATTGGTCTTTTTCATGTTGACCGCCCTATTTTGTGTGTAATCCTATTACTGGTAAGCACGAGGTTGTCCCTAAACCTCCCATGAGTGAAATAGAGGCTCTTGTAACGGGATTTGGGTATGATTCGGTTTCTGAAGTTTTCAAGGTTATAAGGATATTAGAGGTTTTGGAGGGGAATAAATGTTGTACAATCACTGAGGTATTTAACTTTGGTTCTGGCAAGTGGAGATGCATACGCAAAGTTCCGTTCAATTTCAATAAGAAAAATGTAAATGTGGTTCTTAATGTAGCTTTGCATTGGATTGGTTCTCCTTGTGAGAATCGGGATTCTGATGTTATCATCACTTTCAACTTAGATACCGAGGAATTCCATCCACTTCCACTACCAAGTTCTGTTCAGGGACGGAAAATTTTAGTTTGTATTTGTCGGTGTTAGGAGGGCGTCTCCATCTTGTTCATACTCTTAATAGGAAGCATATTAAGGTTTGGGTAATGAAAAAGTATGGGGTGAAGTCATCTTGGGTGAAGAAATACGTTGTGGATGATATTAAACTGGAAAATGAATACAATGATGAATACCATGTGGGACCTTATAAGCTGTTAGAATTGACAAAGGATGGGGATATAATATTTTGTTCTGGTAATGATCTTGGTTATAAAGATCCAGAATCGTGGGAATTGGTTAATTTCTACACATATCAGGAGGTACATCTCAACTCAGCGTTAAGACCTTTAGCCCACATCGGGAGCCTCATATCCCCCAGGACTGTTGGTAAACTAAGAAAAAGGTAATTCATTTACTGATGGAGGAAAGCATTGGTAAGCATTGGTAAGTCTTGATGGAGGAAAGCATTGGTAAGTTTTACCAACTTTCTTATCAACTGCTATTTTTGCATTGACCTTTTTCCTTGGTTGTTTTCTGTTATAACATTTCCTGACTGCTAATATTCATATTCATGTACCAACCAAAAAAAAAATATTCATATTCATGTTATCATTTTTCATATTCCGCGTCAGGTACTGAACTGAACAATGTGTATACACCCAATTGTTTGGAGCGTGAAAGAACATGGAATTTTGGTACGGTCTTCTTTGTCGCCGACTTGCAGTTCGTCTTGGGGTTGTGGCATGGGAGAAAATTTTAAAAGTACAACCAGAATGTTTTTCTGGGTTTTATCCTTGTAAGTAGTATCTTGCTTAGTTGTATAACCTTTTTATGTAGCTCGTATTGCTTTTGATGAATTGGTAAGACACGTAAATGTATCTTTTGGCTACTTAATTTTATGGGATTTTCTCGGCTTGTGTATTATTTCAGAGTCGACAAATAAGTCGATCGGGTAGAATTCATCCCCTTAGTTTTGTACTTGAGTCTAAGGCTTGCTAGCTATCTCAAATTCTCAACCATCTGCTGAGAGACTTGGTCCGGCAGAGGTTGAGCCCAATTTTATGCCTTGAAGCCCAACGAAATCTATGTTACCTTAAGTCTTGGACCTATTCTTCCTCCTTAAGCACAAGGGCATAAGATTTTAGCGCATAACGAGAGGGAAAAAAAAAACAAATGCAAAGTTTTATTTCCCACGATTTTACTTCTATTTTTTCCTTTGCAATACTTATAATACCGCAGACATGCATACGCTGATACACTCCCAGAACTTGTATTGAGCACCGAGAACACTTCGCCCATCTTTACAAGTTTTATTTATTCCTAGACTCCACTTTCGTCAGCAGTCTCTCTGTCTCTATTGGATTTTGATTTCTTTGACATCCTTTTTAGGCCGCTCAGTTCTTGGTATGATGATTTTGAGAACGCCATCTTTCATTTCAGCCTGAATTCCATCCTCATTTGCATCATCAGGCAACAGAACAGTATTGTAATACCCATACACTGCCCACTGCTCATCATCGGAGCTCTCTTCCTCTTTTTCCCTGCGTTCTCCTCTGATGGTTAAAACCCCATCTACAAGTGTGATCTGTATGTCTTCCTTGGTTAGACCTGGGACTGGGTATTCTAGTTTATAGCACTCATCCTGTTCTTTCCACCGGCCTAGAAGGCGTGATGGATTCAGGTTCTCTAATAACCTGCTGAAGTTTTCTGTTGCTTGTTGTAGTGCACGGCCAAGTCCAGATGGAACGAGATCTGGAAATAGGACAGAAACTAACACCGTGAATTGGTTATGAGAATCGAAAATATAAATAAACATGCCATAACATACTTTGCATGCTACTCTATACATAATCCAATAAACGAGAAGTAAAATTGAAGTAAACATCTAACTAGTGGTAGAGAGAAAGAGAGAGGTCATACGCTGAAGATCGGAGTCACTACTAGTGTTATTTCTCCAAAGACCACCACCACGACCTCCTTTACCTAGTGAGATTGGAAACCACTTTGATTTCTTGCGACCGCCTTTGTCAGTCACAGCAGTCTCACGACCCTGATCAGATTTGTCATATTTCGTTTCCTTGTTATAATCATCAGAAGTTGCACTTGTCGAAAACAAATTTACATGATAACTAGGCATATCTATCCTTGTAGTATTATGAGAAGACACAGCTAAACGAGCTGTGGCCACTCTTTCGTGTACATTTTTAAGAGCAAAACGAGCTAAAGCCATGTTTTTCAGTTCTCTCTATCTATTCTCAGCAGAGTAGTTCAGAAAAAACATGAATTTAAAGAGAGGTAGGTTGGGTCAGTAGATTTTAGAGTCTTCTAAGAAGTTCTAGCAGTTAAAAGAAACATACAAGTGTGCTGTATGAGTGGGGCAAGCACAATACCCACATCCATCTATTACTTGACTGTGCAATTGGGTCAATCAGTCTTCGGTCCAACTCTTTCCCAGACCCAATTCATCCATGCCGAAATTATCATATGATATCAGATTGAAATTTCGAATTCTCCGGCATTCCGAAATTAATGGTTCCTAGAAAAGGCGGGAAGCTAAAGGCGTTACAAAGCCTAGATGAAGTGAGGATGAAGATGAAGATGAAGTGAACTCATACGATGATATCATCGAATCCAAAAATATCGAAATGGCCGGAATCATGTCCAAGCTTCCAATCGAATTCTTCTTCGACATTCTATCAAGACTACCAATAAAATCCCTCTTCAAATCCAAAAGGGTAAGCAAATCTTTGTTCAATGCAATCAAACATCCTCATTTCATCAAAATGCACCACGCCAAGGGTGATTCAAAAAAACTCTCCTTGTCTTCTTTTTATCACTTGTTCTCCTATTCAAGTTCATTTCCACAGTATTAGTGAATTGCTGTTCTCTCCCCGAATGGCTGAGAATCATCTATACTTTTCAAATGATAATATCTCAAATTGTTCCTTGTCAAATTTCTTTCTTTTTACCGTCTTTCACAACCATGTTTAATAGGTGCCTCCTGTTTTTTCACTAAACTGCACCTAAATAGATCTATATAAAATACCTGCTTCGGTTGTGGGCTTTAATTGTGAGATATCTTCTTTGAGTAACAACAGTATGGCTATTGCATAGACAGCCAGGTCGCAACACACTTGTGTGTTGGTTGCACCACTTCCATGACTGTAATGATTGGTCGAGATTTCCTCAGCTGGTCTTTTTGGTGTGTTTTACTAGCTGATGCTACCGCTCAATTTTTGTACCTAAAATGGTCTACCTAGTGTTTGTTTTTTGTTGTGATGTGTTTCTGTTGATTAAATTATGTAGAAACGAACCAGAAAATGACATTGCTGGCTACTTGTGTCTTTGATGATTATTTTATTCCTTTTGCATTCATCTGCATACCGGAACTTCGGTTTTACCTTTCCTCATTTACAGCTTTTAGCTCTGAAGAAAGAAAGGCTTTTCGGTTTCTAATTTTGTGATTTCTAACATTTCCTTTTTCTGTGACTTTTGATTTTTCAGCAAAAGACTTTATGGACTACGTTTTTGGTATCCTAAGATCCAATTGCTAATCAGATGAGATTGTTCAACCTATTACTTTTGCTCTAATACACGATTACCATTATAGTGTTACAAACTGCTTGATTGACTTTTGTTCCCTTTATCTGTGTTTTAATCTGAACAGTTATTGAATGGTATGAGCGAAAGTTTGAGCATGAAGGAGTCGAGTAGCAGAACGTGGTAGTCTTGGTATGGTTTTTTTTTTGTCGAAGATGGTGGTAGATCTTCTCAGGTTTTGACATTTGTAGTCTTGCTCCTGATTGGTTTGTATCTGAGGTTAAAAGAGAGAGACTTTAAGCGAAGCGTGTATAAGATTTTCAGGAAATTAACTGCGTTCCTCTTCATATGGTAGAAAGTTACCCGTCTGGCTAGGAAATTCCAGTCGTACGAAAATAGTATAAGATGATAATAAGCTTCTAGTGGACTAATTGTTACTTTTCAGGATCACTCAATTTAGAAGTAGTTAAACTCAAAATTTCCATTGATCCGAGAATCCAAGGAAAAAGGTTTCCTGTACTGCTCGAAACTTTCTCCTATTTGTAATTGGAATAAGGATTTGAGAGAATGATGTCTTTCTCAAATAAGGGTTGTCAGGTGGAACATTTGCAAATTTAGCAATCTTCCAGGTTGCAGCATGGGCGTGTACTCCACGATAACAGCTGAAAAGACTACTTTATTGGCCCTCGGGACCAAGTTTGTAAATATTTGGTTAAAGATAAATTAATTCCAGGTAAACTCAAAGGGACAATTAGAGATTTGGCAATGAAGTTGGAATTGGAATAGCGTAAATAGAGACGATGGAGGAAATATTTTAACAAGAAAGACTTGATGGTCAATTACCATCGGATACGTCTGCAAGGACAACAATACCTCTGGAAGGAAATAGAGATACTAAGGGACTCCTCGACAGGTAAGCAGCAGACTCAACACCTGAATGTAAGAAGTTGCAATGCCCTAGTATGCTAATAGTGAAGTAAACCCACTGGAACCCCTAATGAGGGGAAATGGTAGAATTGATTCATAACCAAAACACAGGAGTCTTTTGGCAAAGAAAGGACACCTTTCCAGTCAAAGATCTATCAACTCATCTCAGGTATGGAGTATGGACCGATGTAAGACTATTCACTCGAACTATGAAGTCAAACATGGTAAAGGCTTGAGCATGAACCAAAAAAATAACCTAAATATTCCACAACTCACAGACAACCCATATACATGCAGAACAGCTCCCAAGCAGGTAAAGACACAGGCAACCATGGTAGAAACACAAGCAAGAAACTATTCAGTCTAGGTTTCTTATCATTCCCTAGACATTATGGCAGCCAAATAACTATAGCCAACATTCGATCACAAATTTTGTTCAGAAAAGCCACAGCCAACAAATTCGCATGTGGGTCATTCATACTATTTTTCAAAATTAAAAGAGCAGCTAAATCACAAAACGTTTCAAGAAAACACAATGCCTAACCAAAACTATTCAGACGCACTAATCCATTTATCTACAACTAATTAAGCACTTTCAAAGATTCTTCATACAATGCACACCAACCTTGTTTATTTCAAGAGAAAACGATAAACAGAGAGCCAGCCATATCATATTAACACCAAACTAATACAAAAGGTCTTGGCCTAAGGACTGCCAGAAATGAGTTGAAAATTATAACAATAAACACATCTGCTTCATCAACTGAAGTTTTCAAGTGTAAATGACCAGGACTTCATATCTGAACAATCCCCAAAACAGAAACAAAATTAAGATGATCACAACGCTCAGTTTAGCAGTAAAACATAACATCTTTGACATTATCCTTGATCTTAGGAAGAGAACGTATTTCTGCCCGTTGTCCGCTTGTGGCAGATGCCCCAGTCCGACTATCAGACACATCCCCTTCAATATAGTAGCGGGCACGGAAAGCAGCCAAATGCGCATAATACACAGGAGGAACTGCAAAACAGAAATACTTCAGTCATCAATGACAGGGAGGAGGAAATTGTGAGAAGTACAACAGGAAATTGGATGCAAATAAAAACTTACCGATAGACACAGATCGTGTGCACCTTGCATACCTAAAACAAAGGGTGAATAGAGCAGAGTGAGCACATCTTAAGGAAAGAAGAGAACAAAAAAAACACATTAGTCTTGAGCATTTAGAGATCACAGAGCAGAAGGTATTACGATAGCATAAGTTGTTTGTAAGCCGCCTGCATGGTATCCGAAGTTGAAATTATTCTCATCCCACAGAACATGATAGTGAGTAGGTCGGCTGGTACCCTGTGGACGTTATGGAACCATGGTTAAAACAGACATCCAAAAAACAAAAACTTGTATGACTTGAACAGCAATTACCTGGATACTAGCATGACTGCACAGGTAAAAATCAAACTCTGACGGATGACATATAACTGAATCAACTACAGTGCCTGATTAAGAAAAGTCATGTTTCAAACAACAATTCTCATGACATTAAATCACTTGATAATTGATTGGAAAAGAGCACGTACCAGGAAGAATATTGCCACTACTGTCTGTCATATTCTTATTACCATGATTAGCAGGAAAAAGACGTGTATGGTGTCTTTTCTGCACAACTACAAACGTTACACGAGGCCTATACCCCTCTTCCAGAGAAGCACAAGCCTGGATAAGAAACAGTGATTCATATTAGAAACTAATTTTACTAGAACAATATTTAGATAATTAACTAAAGATTCAAGACCTTGAGAATCGCGTCCAACTCATTGAGTAGGACCTGGCTGAACTGTCCTTCACTAACACCATCTCTGCAAATTTGAAAAAAATATATTATTGCACGAATATATTCATCTTCCAACGCATAATAAGAAACGTTGCTCCTAAATAAATGTCATCACCTATAAAATATAATTTGTTGTGGTTTGGACATTTTATTTGACTTGTAGAACGAAATCAGCAGCTCCCTGTACAACAAAGTTACCAGAGAATAAGAAAATACTCGAGGAACAAAACTTTGACTCCACCATGCCAGAGATAAATAAGCCAGTAGAAAAACAATTACTCACTCACCGAATCATCCCTGCATGACAGGTAACCTTCTGAGGATCTTCAACCAATGAGTAAAGATCTTGGATCCATTCTTGGCCATGGGGTTGCGCCGAGACCAGACCTCTGTATTTGGATATCTCTGGCCAGTCCATAGAAGCAACCACCTGCAATAGATACATTT
The DNA here is from genome assembly GCF_015680905.1 of Coptis chinensis. Lineage (NCBI taxonomy): Eukaryota > Viridiplantae > Streptophyta > Magnoliopsida > Ranunculales > Ranunculaceae > Coptis > Coptis chinensis. The sequence continues at coordinate 123,680,359 of NC_141458.1, read as the reverse complement.
TAAATATGGAAGGATGTAGGTAACACATCAGCAAGTACAGGAAGAAAAGAGCAACTTACAGCCGCAATAGAAGGGCTAGAATCTCCTTCCCCAGGACTGGGGTGAGTAACATCAGCACCAAAAATAATTGTTGCTTCCTGAGAAACAATTGGCATGGAATCCGCATCCATCAGAACTGTGTTCCTTCCACCAGCCTACATCATATTGTTAACCATGAGACCAACACACTATTACACAGAAATCTAGTGTAAAAATACCAGCTGAATTGAATAGAACAAACCTTAACATTAATCTTAAGAGCCAAACTTTCATAATACTGCATGTTACATTTCTTTGCCTTCTCAGGCCGACAACACTGGGAGATTATACCCAACTCTGTCTCACAAATTCTTTTAATTTTACCTGTACGAGAGTATGAAAACCAGGAACATTAATAATAGACATGAGATTGTATCAATATACTAAGCTCTTACTCACCATATGAACCAGTGGCATCTGGTAATATAATGATCAAAAGTTGTAGATTCCCCTTCTGTCTTGAATCTGCAATTATTGACTCTGACTGCATGTGAGCCTGAACGAGAGTCCTCTTAATTTCAATTTCACCAGACTGTTTGGAGTGCTCAGAGATAATTGGTAGTAAAGGCGTTGGGTTGATACTCTGACAAGACGATCACAAGAGTTGATACAATTCATACAAATATATAATTGTATAAGCAGATGTTGGAAAGAAGGTTATACCATTCCTTTAATTTTACACATGTTAACAATATTACAGATGAAATGCAAAGCCTGAGCCTTGCTCACCGACGAAAAATTAATACACATCCAATAACGTATAGTACGTCCATCAACCATTTTCTGCAAATAAAAAATTCAAATATCAAACAGGATACAAATGAGAACATAGACACTAAAAGAGCTAAAAGAATTGATTCAGCAAGATAAAAAACACCAACTTCAATAATGCCCTCTCGCCCTACGATGTGTGTAACCCACCAAATCTTATAAATCAAAATTATAGCCGTGTAAAGCAAGCAGTGAAAAGCAATATGTATAAAACAAAAACGATGTCAATTATGCATTGAACACAACCTCACACAAACACTTGCTTTTCCATGTGTTGACCATATTAAAAGTTAGACGGCACAATTTCTATGCATTCTCTTCTATCTCTTCCCAACCATGGGTAGTGCAGAAGATTTAAGTCATCTAATTAACCAATTAACATGGGATAATATCAGAAAACGAAAACAGATTGGCCTAGCTATTGGTCCATACTCATCCAATGAGACGAGCTATTTAATCATCTCAGGGAATATAGATAGTATCATGATATAATAATTCCTCCATAAAGTTGAGCATAATTTTAAATACCATCAATGGTTACTGATGATGAAAATGTAAAGCTCGTAGATTTGGAGCAACATGAAGAATGTGATAAATAGTAACAAATAGTTCAACTGTGACAACACCTCCTACAGCTCAGCAGAAGTCACAAAAATCACATATATAATAGACACTTAACTGCGTTAATCATATTCCACTGACCCACATGAGGCTTTCTCTGGACATTTCGACCAGTATCATCATGATACATCAACTGAAAAAACAAAAAAAAAATTACATACTATTTGACCAGCATAAATCTGAAGTGAATAACAAGAATATCCTAGAGCATAGTTACCCTTGGTGCAGGTAACACCCTCGCATTCTGAATTACTACCATCTGGGGAATCACTTCAATGCCAAATTCTTTAGCAAATTTGTCATTTTCATAATCATTACCCAAAGCCATCTGCATCCAAACACTCATCGGAATTAGAAGCGCTAATGCAAAAGGGAAACAAAGGAATACAGAATCATGTATACGACATGTAGGGAACAAAAAGATTGATTAATATCAAACTTAGTGTGGTGCATACCGTTTGGATATTGCCCTCCCTTAGGTTGGGACGCTGACAAGATGCTCTTACTATGGCAGTCACCTGCTTCTCATTCAACTTTGCAGAATATCTCTGCCCCTCAACAATCTTGCAAACCTAGAATTGAAATAAAATAATACATGAACCTTGATATAGTGCAAGCATCCAAAACATAAAGGACTCGAGTAAAAAAGAAAGAACCTCCATAGGCAAGTATGCAGGCTTTGAATCACTTCCTGATAGAAGGGCTGGCCAATGAGCATACCGCAGCTCGACATGATACTTATCATGGAAATACTGAACCACAGACATTCTTTGTCCACCCTCATCAACAGTAAACCTAAATAGGCAGCAAAATCACAGCATAATCATAGGAGAAATATCTTATACTGGATATATGGAAGTCAGAAACAAGGTAAGTTAAAAACGTACATCAACTGTTCAACGGGTTGTGTGGTTATCCCTTTAATCTTGTTGCGATTTCCTTCTTTCCTGTGGATCAACTCAACACGAAGTCCTTTCACAGCCTTCTTGACCTGACAGACAAATGCAAAATAAACACTCAAACTGACAAAATACAATCAAGTCAACAACATAGTACTGCTTCAACAAAGAAAAAGACAACCATACCTTAATACAATCAGAATCAGTTAAAGGCACTGATGTATCACTTAAGTTAAGAAGTCTCTGGACATAATCAACAACAGGAATGGCTTCATAGAATGATGTTGCAGCCACATCTACACAATAAAGATGAAGATGATGAAGTTAAACATCAAAACCTATAAATTTCTTCCCTCCTACATACTATACTACTAGCGCTAACAATAATAGTTACTACTCAAATAGGATGGACCACAAACTGTTTTTAACTTTCAATCAAACTAAAAAACGAAAATGACATCCACACTTGTATTCCTACCAATATTAAGAGACATTCCCATCTGGGTAGGGCGGAGACTCTGATAATATCTCCGCCAACACTCCAACCCATTTCCAACTGTAGTCTTTTTGCCTAATTTTATTGAAAAGAACAACTGCCCAACAGCAGTATAGCTGTGGGAAAAATAACCTAATTAGTTAGAGAGAAAAAAATATGAAAAAACATATTCAACTAAACAAGCAAAAATCAGCTCCAAACAACAAAAGGGATAAACATTTTACTTGCTCGAAGGTGATTCTCTCAAGACAATATTCAGCACATGAATGATATTTTGTGGTGTCTCCCCCTGTTGTCCAGTTAAAAACTGCTGCAAGAGGTGCAGGTCAGTTCTAGAAACAAATTTGATTGACACCTTAAACTTCCGTCCTCTCCTGCAATCCAACCAACCAGAAAAAAAGGACCCCAAGGAATCAAAATCAGTATATAGTCCGTACACAATATAATACGCTTGAAGGAAGAAGCAAATGTATTTTCAGAAACAAACCTTGCAGAAGTAGATCCTTTTACTTCCTTGTCAACCAACTCTATATCAAAGTCTTTCGACTTAAATGGCAATTCTCCAGCAGTAAATAGACCCTTCCGACCATCATATACGGGTTGCTTGCCACCCAACTGTGATTTACCAAATTCTGATACTAGCTGCTTCATCACAGCTCTGTTTACACCTTTAGATATGGCTTCAGGATTGATTGATACCTACACGATAAACAAACAATCAAACAATAGCAAAAACAAAAGTAAGAGAAACCCCAACTCAAACAACCACAGTAGTATACTTCATACATCATCTAACAAGTATAAAAAACTCAGTTGATTATTGGCAACAGGGAGAAAACATTTCACAACCAACAATTACATGAATTACACATTAAAACATCTTGAGAAAAACTCTCTAAGAGAAAGGACACTAGACAAACCACATTCCACATTCTCAATGTACTCGACAAATTTCTCAATGTACTCAACATGATGGTAATGGGTAAAAACTCAAGTTCATACAAAGCAGAGCTACGAGACAACCATCAATTTACAGTAAAGGTCACAAAATCAAACATATAACAGCCATGTTACAAGTATGAACAACACACTTCACACACATGATTTACAGATAACATTACATAAACAGAACATACATATTATTAAAACAGATCCATGGCAGTAAATCAAGTTTTCCATGCGGGTAAAACAGACATTCATTTCAGAGCTACAAGACCAACCATCTTTTACATTTTAAAACATGGAAAAGTAACAATAGTACATGAGAAACAAACAAACAAGCAAATCAACTCATCATCACAAACTAGTACTGTTTATAAACACAAGAAGACTAGTACTGGAACTCGAAGAGATGATTTCATGAGAGTTTCCATTAATAGTAAAAAGAAAACGTAAACTAGTACACAGAGAACAAGTTTCAAGAGAAAATGAAACGGTGGTTGACGGTAACGAAGAACACAAACAACATGGTTCAAAAACTTGAACGTAAACTTTCCATTTATGATAAATAAAAAAAAGTTTTCTGGTCTAACAAACAGAAGAAGAAGACCAGAAACGCAAAGAAAACTCAAAACACAACAAAGTGAACAGTATAACCAACTCATCACTATAAAAACATAAATAAAACGAGCCGATTCAAACAAAACTACCGTCAACACCCACAAAACACAAGATATATATCTACAACATCCTAACCACAAAAACTCATACTCACATCGTAAAGATGAAGATCACTCTCTTTCAACTTAACAAGGAAGTGATTCGCCTTAACAACGCACTTCATTCCAACTGTTCCTGCTTCAGGTCTAGCAGGAAACTTAAGAACTTTTTGTGAAACTGGTGGATTCACTCCAGAAACAGCTTGTAGTACTTGTAGTCCACCATCACCTCTTCCACCACGTCCAGTCACTACATCACAGTAAGAAAACCTTACTTCACTACCACCACCACTTCCTCTTCCACCACGTCCACCGCGTTGAGACATTTCAGATGAGAAAAAAAGTTGTTAAAAGAAAAAAGAGGGGAGAGCAAAAGAAAAAAAGAGAGAGGAAGTTATTAGGCATGTAAATGATGATAGGTTATAGTTTAGGCATAATACATCGATGACTCCAGTCAACAGCAGAAGAGGATGACAATCAACAGTCAAAACAGTTATAGTTTTGATAAAGGGACAGCTGTACATAGATTTTCTGTTAAAATAACTGATTCTGTTTTGTAGTATAAATACATGATTGAAAAATTGAAAGGAATGAAAAACAATATTCATTTGAGTGTACGAGCAACAAACCAATGATTGAAAGATTGAAAGGAATGAAAAACAATATTCATTTGAGTGTACCAACATTTGTTTAAAAATGAGGAAATGATGGGAAGGAACCGGGTATAAATAGAGGAAACTGATAAGTTGGTGTGGGCGGGAATGCAAGTGTAATATTTTCTATACCGAAACTGTCCTTGACCTTTTGTTTCATGTAGTGTGGGTTTTGTATTTTAGCTAGGGCTGGTCATCGAGTCGAGCTATTCGTGAGTAACTCGAGCTCGGCTCGTCGAAGGCTCGACTCAAACTCGTTCGCACAAAAGTATGAGTCGAGCTTGAGCTTAATTTAAAGCTCATTCTAGATAGCGAGTAGTTCGAGTTCGAGTTCGAGTAGCTCGCAAATTACTCGTGAGCTACTCGAGTCGAAGTTTCGAGCTTGAGTAGCTCGCGAGCTACTCGTTTTATAAGCCCATACGTAGTATATAATTTATAATTTATACGACATTTTATACTTTATACCCAACTATAATTTACAATTTATACTAGTTTTAATGTTTTATATACATTTTTTTCGAGTTTGAGCTCGAGTTCGAGTTCAAACGAGCATAACTGAACTCGAGTTCGAACCTGAGCTTGAGCTTGAAGTGTAAAACGAGTCGAACTCGAGCTATTAGTATAACTAGGCGAGTCGAGCTTGAGCTTCAATATTAAGCTCGAATGCGAGTTCGAGTCGAGTTCGAGTCGAGCTTCTACATGTGCGAGTCGAGCTCGAGTATAGAAAAACTCGACTCGGGTAGCTCGATGACCAGCCCTAATTTTAGCTGGGGGAGAGATTGGGGTAAATGGGTCGGTTTATTTTCTTTTCCAGTTGTTCTTTGTACGACACTACTTTTTCGTGAGGTGTGCGTAGTACGCTTACTCTTGTTACTCTATATATACTCTACTATCCACGTCACCACGTCCATCGGCCCATGTGATTTTTGTTCGTGTTTGTACAAAATTTCTAAATCGATGCAGTTCTCGATATTGATTTGCAAACACCTTTCTAGTGATTACCGAACCATGGTGGGGATATATACCGATATACCAACAATTTGTTGCTAGGACCATGGTGGAATTGAAGGTATTTAATTTGGATTGGAAAAACAAAATTTGTGACATTACCGGCTTACTTGTTTTGGAGAGTATATATAAATAGGGCTTCTAGATTACCCATGCCGCACTATAGATGTGGTGCGCCGTCTTCTCAGCCATACGTAAAGCGAGGGTAAAACCGGAACATTAGCGAACAAGTTGCCCCAAACAGATTAACGAAACGAAAAAATAAAAAAATAAAACCATAGAAAGAAAAAAAAATATACACAAAAATTTCCGCTTTAGCACTAGTTTCGTTTAGTGTTCTTACCCATTCTCAAATCCCTAATTCCAATCATCGAGTGTTATTGCCACATCAACCCACAGTATGCTCGCAAAAGGTACTCTCTCTCTCCCTCTATCTCTTTTTAACCCAAATTTTTCATGAATCAGTTGATTTTTTTAGTTTTGTGGCAATTAGTTAAACTTATTGTTTCAGGAGATTTCTTTTAGAAACTATGAGTTTGATTGGAGATTGTTTGGTTTAAACATTAGTTGGTTGTTGGGATTGGTGGGTTGTTTATGTTATGTGTGCATAATCTAGAATCATAGGTCTAATGTCTATAGTCCTGTTTAGCCAATTGGTTAGTTTCCTTCATTTTAGGCATTATCTCGTAAGTTAGTGATTAGTTATTAAGTAGTTAGTGCTATAAATTGTAGTGTATCTCATCTACTACAAATGGAGAGAAATATATTATTATAGTTTGCACTTGTGTGTGGATTAGGAGGTCAAAGGCTCCTCAATAAGCCTTAATGTTATGTGTTTTTTATACAATCACTTCTAGATTGTATCAGTTTCCAGTGGATATTTTGTGGTAGATGTTGGGTTGCGTGTTGATATAGAAACCCTATATATTTGATTGATTGTTGGCCTTTGGTTTTAATAATAAAGATTATAGAGTCTTATTTGGATGCACCGGTCTTATTTGGATTGAGGACTATTGATTCAAGACTTTGTGGGCAAATTACACACGCGTACCTTTGGCTGATAGGAGGGCCGAGAGATTGAGAGTATGCACAGCTTGACTTAGCGTACTCTAGATTTTGCATTTTAATAATTGTTGTTTATTTCTTTTTTGGTTAATATTACTCATCATAGTTTATTATTTTTCCAAAATCTAGAAACTCTATTGATCTATATTGTTTTCATCAAGAAAAGTAGAAAGGATTAAAAGTTACGTATAGTTTTTTATTTTTTTTCTTTCAGTTCTATCATCAGTTCATCACCAAATAATTGTTGAGTATTAGTGAATATAACTCGAATATTACTTCTTCCAGTTCCTCAAATGAGTATATTAAGTTGTGTATTTACTTTGAAGCAGTCATGATCTAGACCAATTCATAGTCTTATCTAGCTATTTCCTTGTTTTGGCCTTCAGTAGGACAGAACAACGATTTAAACAAGTAATGATAGCTTAGCATTATCTACTAGAAAAACCGGAAGAATGAGTGAACAAGTTGTCAAACAAGTTAACAAAAAAAACAAAAAAAAAAGTTTTCCACTTTAAGCTACTTTTCGTTCTCCCGCTACTTTTCGTTCTCCTTGATCAAACATAAAATCCAACCGTTCACTTCAATTTGGTGGCATTCTCGACCAATTTCACCACGTGCATAATAGAAACTCTATAAAAATATCGTCATCTCTTTCTTACTTTTCTTTACACTCTCTTGTCTCAAATTCCTAATTCCAATCATCGAGTTTTAAGAGGGGTTCAGCACGACATGTATTAGATTTTTCTTATTTCTTATTGGTTTCAAGTTAGTTAGTTTTAAATAGACATGCCTAATTTTTTATTTCATTTGTTTTCAGTATTTCAATATAGTATATAGTATTTATCTGGGTTTCTCCTGGAGATCCGTGTATTTGATGTTTATATGCAAATTAATGTCATAATCTCGGTATAAACACAAGTTATAGTATAAATGGATCTGGACACACATTGAGAAGAAAGTAGTATCAATCAAGGTACATGGGTTATTGGACTGCTTGTATGCATAGGTTAAGACACTAACTATGAGTGAATATAGAAAGAAATGTTTAGGTTTATGGGATGTCAATTGGAAATCTGTGTGTATGCTACATTTGTACTCTCCTCTTGGCCAATGGTAGACGCCTAGACGAAAGGGGATGGAGTTGTGGGATATATGACATTTCTGACTGAGAAACAATGTTCTCAGATGATTTGTAATTGAAATTAGGAATGTAATGCATGTTAGTAATTGAAATTGTCTCGGCAATGTTTGAATTAGCAAACTAACTTTGTACTAAAGGTTGAATTGTTACGCCTTGATTTTTCAATTACTTTTATTAGCATTTCTAGCATGCGCTGGCTATACCGGTACACAGGGCTAGTAGAGCCTAGATCCAGTACATTGCCATGCAACACACCCTCACATTTTGTTGGTGGAGGTTGGTGGAGGGCCCAGATGGCATGCGTCCCCATAAACCAGCGTACTCTAGATTTTGTCTACTTTTATATTATTAGCAAACTAATAATATATGCATGTTTAGTAATAATTTTTGTTTGTTATTTCTCGGTTCATACTTTTATCCATCATTCTTGTCATATTAGTTGATTTTACTTATCTTTAAATAATTTTGTTAGTTTTGTTTTAGTTCATAATTTTATTTATGATTGTTGTCATATTAATTGATTACGTGTACAATGGTTGGTTTGGTCTTGTAAATACATATGAAGGTTGTTAGTCATTGTTAATCTGTTTCTATATCAGTTGGCATAAACATCATATCCTGGATAAGGTTGGTAGCGATCTCTTTGTGCCATTTGTTTAATAAAGTATGTTTTTTTTTCCTTCAGTTTTACTACTACTACTTTCCTCTACCCACAACACCAACGTACCACTTTTGATTGTTTGTTCTTCCGCTCTCAGGTGTTAATTTTAATAATTGATTTTGATATTAGTGAGTTAGATTTATTTATTTAATTTTACTAGGGTTTGATTTTTTTGTAAGTCAAAAAGAGATGGCCGAGGAAAACATAATCCCCCCCAATTTTTAAGATGTTATTGTCGTCTTGACGCGTCATGTTTACACGTATCAAGAAGCAAAAACAATCTAGGTCGGCAGTACTACAACTGCCCCAATTGGGCGAGCCATTTTTGTTTATTGTTACTTATAATTTGAATTATTGGAGAATTATATATTTGATTCTAACTAGTGATTTTAACATATAATTTGGGTTATTTTAGAAGCTTGGAAAGTTTAAGGGTGTGTTTGTTAAATTTTAACTCATGGAAAGGAAATGAAATAAAATGGGTAGTTCACTATGGAATGGAATGGAAAAGAAATAATTTTAAATGGTATGTGTTTGGTAAACTGGAGAAAGAAAAGTAAAAACTGGGAAAATGAATAATCATGTTTGTTTACAAAAGCTATGAAAAGAAATAATTGTATTGCTGGGTCATGGGTGTATTAGCAGTAAGTCACTATCTATTTCCTTTTCTTTCCTTTCCACAAAATTTTCAGGGATTAGCTAAAGACACAAAACCTTTTCCATTTTCATGGTTTCCATATGAAAAAGCTCATTTCCTTTCCATGGATAAACAAACGCTTTAAAAACTATCGAAAAAGTCACTCTTATTTTCCTTTTCTTTCCATAGTGTTTCCATCATAACAAACACATCCTTATTGTCTGTTTATTACAAACCTTTTGACTTGCTATATTTGTAAGTCAAAAGAGCATAGCAATTCTGGTAACAGTGGTAACAAGAATTTCTGCAAACTTGCCTGCATCATGTTCCATTCCTCAAACTCATCAAACAGTTCCAGCCGTTCAATCCTAATTAAATTAAGACAGAAAAAGGATTACAGTTGGGTATCTCTCAAATGATAGTTTCAAATAGAACCAAATAGAAGAAGAAGCAAAAGAAGGGGGGCAGAAACAATTCATAAAATGGAGAAGAAGAAGAAATCTCCGGGTTTCTCTGTAAACCGGCGAGGCAGCAAAGTGAAGGGTATACCACAACCCATAGCACGAGCATTATGTTTCTCTTTGAACATCCACCATCAAGGAAGGGATGCATTAGATCCTTTATCGTTAGGACTACTTGCTTTCCTGAATGTTTATAGAATCTTTTTTTGCTTGATAAGAAAATAAGAGATTTTTTTATTATGTACTAATTCAATATCCCTGACATGGCATGCTCATTAACTATGGTTTCAGGAATCGTGCTGAGTCGACTCACTTACGCAAGTAGAATAGCTTTCACTAGCAGTTGGTCAATAGTTTAGGATCTAAGTTACATTGACACGGACACGTGGGTCCATATCCGACACGGATATGGAGTGTCTGACAAGGCGAAAAATAAAAAACTAAGGTATATCACACACAATATGTATCCGTGTGTGTCCGATACGGACACGTGGATACCTATCCGACACAGATTATTTTTGAAATATGGTGTGTCCATATAACATAGTTTAGGATGCTAGGCACTCTCTTGCTGTTCTTTTCCTTTTGTTCCATTCACATCCAAATGTCTAAGTCCCATAAGTCTGAAATCTCAAAGAATTGACCAAATGATAAACTGTTATTTAACTACTGGATTTATTTCTTTGTTTCTTTCTTTGATGGGCAAACTAGAAATCTCCTTCACCCTACATATATATCTACTTAGTATTCTTTTCTTTTTCCTTGTTTTGGAGTTCTTAAGAGGTCAGCTGATCAGCTCTATAAATAGTTGTAATGCTTTTGTATGTGCCTATCTATATTCCCCATAAGTCTATCTTCATGACTTAATCAAGATAAATCATTTTATCTGTTTTTTAAAATATGATTATTATCTTGAATGTCAAATCTTTCACGTTCTCTTGTAAACATCCATACACTCAGCTAAAAAAAGTATTTCCACCAAGTCTCAGATATGAAGAATCAATTTACCCGCGTCCTTCTTGTGGATCTAGAAAATTGCTATAAACCCTCGACATGTCCCAAGCAACCACCATCTGAGAAAAGAATAGCTTGAAAAATGAGAACAATGAATTGTAAAACTCTAAGAAGATAATATAGCAAGAAAACAGAAATATCAACTACGGTCACAAATTCAAAAGTAAAGCTTCAATTGCAGAGCAGCTCCAACAGAAAGGAATTGGAAACAAAGACGCCACAAAAAAAATTCACAAGTCCATACATTAATATTATCCGTCAGGTAAAACAAGGAAAATAAACTATCTACTTTGGCAAGTAAGAGGTCCAATGAGCAGATTTATACAAACGCACCAAACATCATTTCTGTATAATTTATTAATTCTGCAACAAAAGCATAGAGGAAATATCCTATTTCTGTCTTGACAAAATAACCACCATTTATTTTTTCCTTGCGAAGAGAGAAATTCTCTGCTTTCCCCCTCTTCATGCTACATGAGGTTGCACATCTCTTTACATAATTATACTGCGAAAAATTTGATCACCGAAAAAGACAAATCAGATATAAGAAATACCTGCCAGCCCTGATCAAGAAATAGTTTTTCTTTAGCTTGTAATGTTGGAGTAGCATATATGCCTAGAAGCCCACATCCTCGACTCTGCCAATTATATTCTTGAAATTACGAAACATAATTAGTGATAATAGAGGTAGCTAGATGGCAGGTTTTGACGGATGCTTCACAATGTAAATTAGCTTATACTGAAACAAGTAAAAATTATCAAACACAGATCCTGTACAAAAGGCTGGCCACCAGGACCCTCCACAGAAGTTGAACCATTATGTGAAACAGACCTAAATATTTCTCGTCCCTTAATGGTGACCACCCATAGCAACCCCTACAGCTGCTTGAAATTCATCTATGAAACCACATGGTGGCACTCAAAAGGTCCCTTGTTTATCATAACCCAGGTGAAGAATTCAACTGGGTACCAGGGCTCAGAGAGTTTTATGTGAAGTCCATAAGTAAGTTGGCAATCCAACTGGTAATTTCCTATTTATTCACTTATGTTTTGGTTAATCTTTTAGAGTTGGAGAGTTAATGTTTCAAGGTGCCTTAAATTTTGATCATCAAAGTGTAATGTAGTGATTCACAGGGCTGTTAGAACTTGGAATAATAGCCATGGTTATATGAAGCTTCCATCTCTTAGAAATGGCTCCCATAAAGGCTACAGTATGTCTGATGTTATTCATTTCTATCCTTCAGCGAGGAGAGCAGTTGGGACCAACTTGAAGCCACACATAATGTTGGGTTATTAATACAGTAAATAAGTGTGATACTGAATTATCCACCAAAAGAAAAAAACCCAAAATCGCATAGAAACTCAGTGATCTAAACAAAAAGTTTCCGCCAAAGAGATTCTTTCATCTAAACATTTAGTCAATTATACAATGACACGTAACAGAAACAAAATAAATCACACACCTTCAAAATAAAATGATAAATGAAAAAAGAAATGAAATTAAATCAAAACCTACTACCTCTAAGTTCATCATCATTTGCTGGCCAAAAGCATCATCTGGGTGAATCTGTTAGGCAGAATGAAAATATGAACAATAGGTTGCAAAATAGCATCACTACTAATAAAGCATTCTGTAGGAAGAAAAGAATGTTGAATAGAAAATATCAGGATGAACCTGCTCATAAATGAAAAATATTGCAGTGGAAAATGCTCTTGAAGCCCAGCTAACTATATTGCGAGTTGAATCTGGATCCAAGTATATTAGAACACATTCTGCAATTATGAATGTCGGTAAGCTGATGACAAAACAAACCCAGCTTTCTCAGTTATTCCCTTAATGTTTACTTAGACAACCCCAGGCCAAGAATATATTTATCCCAATAAACTCATATTTGTTCGACAGGAAAACGTTCTTCTCAATTTAGTCAAAAATGTTTCTACCAAACCGCACAGTACAAATCGAAAAAAGAAACTTCACTTTTGTTATCCATGTATGGTTGGACATACATGCTTTTTCGATGTATGTATTGTTTCAGTTTTTGTTGTACTCATGGTTTTGCACGGATTGCATCTCAACTGGCAAGGCTATATTGCACAGATTAATCACACTACAACTGTTCTTCAGCTGTTGATCACACTTCAATCGTTCTTCAGCTGTTGTAAGCGTAAAAATTGTGTGACATGTTCCTCTGATAGGACTCTTGCAACTTTTCTCCTAAATCTGGTTGATTTATTTGAAACTTTTGAATAGTTGAGAATGTCTCTCACAACTCTTTTGGTTTAGCCGCATGTTATGCCTTCATGTATATCTGCCCCAAACTCTTTCCACGTTCCTGATATCCTAAACCGTTTAATGAATTGTTTTAAAATATCTGTCTTTGCATGATTTAATCATAGTTAATGTTTCTTTTGTTTCACCTGATGTTTCGACTTCCTACTTGATGTGATTAAATGAAGCCAGGAATGTATATGAGGTATTGGAGTAAACCAACCTACAATGTGTTTTTGAATAACAACTTGTTGTTTTTAGATTTTGTAACCCACAATGTGTTTCTGAATAACAACTAGTTGTTTTTAGATTTTGTAACGGATAAATTTTCTAATAAATGAATGAATTTTACATCAAAATTTCAAACAACAATCTTACATCAAATTTTATGGATACTTGTAGAGATCTGAAAATCAAAATATCAAAATTGATATAATCTACGAGGGTTTTCTCTCTCCTTCAAATTCAACACCTCCAATACAAATTTCCTAGACTAATGCAGATAGTTTCCTAAATTTGTTAAGAGTGACACTCAATATTTTAGTTTTGTTGGTAGTTGAAATCATTATACGTGAATGTAACCTACTGATATCTTTGAACCTTACACGGGGTCATGACCCTGACATCATACATGTAGGCTGTAGGACTGAACCCATTTCTTCAGATGAAGAAGATGTGCAGAAACTAGATGAGTTAATGTGGAAAAAGGACATGGACGGTTTATTTGACTATAATCCATCTGTTGTTAGGGTTTATGTTTACGAAATGCGAGCGAAATTTATTTATGATTTACTTAGGTTGTTTCAAAATACGTATAAAGATACATCGAATCTAACTTTTTTTTTTCAAAATACGTATAAAAATACATCGAATCTCTTAATTCCAAAGCTTCATAAATACCTACAACATTACAAAAAAATAAAAATACAGTTACCACACACACACACACACAAACGGACATGTAAAGCAAACAAAATTTATTTAATACCAAACCGCATAGTACAAATCGAAAAAAGAAACTTCACTTGCGTAAACCTCTGCATTACTATAGATAGTGAGAAACTGACAACCATTAGTAATGAAATTGGAGAAATGTAAAATAAAAAACATAGAGTGCGTACAGTTTGCTAGCGGAAGCATTGTCACGCATCAACAATAATCTTTTGCTTTTCGAAAAGAAGCTAAAAAAACATGCTGCTTCATGCACAACCTGTTTTCCCTTCCGCATATAGAAATTGTGTTACCTTTTACATATAGAAATTGTGTTAACATCCCATTATATATAGCCAGTGTACTAAGTTATTATATACGATATGAAGCCAAGAAGAAGAATGAAGCAGGATATACGATATGAAGCCAGGAAGAAGAATGAAGCAGGAAGAGTGATGATATATTGGAGTAAACTAAATCGTTCGTCGGGACTTCACGACATATTTTTGGATAATGACTCTTTGAGTTTAGATATTGTAACCCACGACATAATTCTGTATAATAACTCTTTGAGTTTATATCTTATAACCCACGACATAATTCTGTATAATAACTCTTTGAATTTGTAACCCACGATATATTTCTGACTCTTTGGTTTAAATCTTGTAACCGATTAATTTTTTAATATAATTTTTTTTACTGTTTTTTTTTGTCCAAATTAAGCTATGCCTCACTGTATTAAACTTTAAACACTTCCCCACTGATGAATAAAGATGTGATGTTTAGTGTTTCTGCCCATGTGTGTCTATGAGGAGGAAAATTTGATACCTTTCCTAGATTTGTTAATAGTGACACTCAATATTTTAGTTTTGTTGGTAGTTGAAATCATTATACGTGAATGTAACCTACTAATATCTTTGAACCTTACACGGGGGTCATGACCCTGACATCATACCTGTAGGCTGTAGGACTGAACCCATTTCTTCAGATGAAGAAGATGTGAAGAAACTAGATGAGTTAATGTGGAAAAAGGACATGGACGGTTTATTTAACTATAATCCATCTGTTGTTAGGGTTTATGTTTACGAAATGCGAGCGAAATTTACTTATTATTTACTTAGGTTGTTTCAAAATACGTATAAAGATACACCGAATCTAACTTTTTTTTCAAAATACGTATAAAGATACATCGAATCTCTTAATTCCAAAGCTTCATAAATACCTACAACATTACAAAAAAATAAAAATACAGTTACCACACACACACACACACAAACGGACATGTAAAGCAAACAAAATTTATTTAAAACCAAACCGCATAGTACAAATCGAAAAAAGAAACTTCACTTGCGTAAACCTCTGCATTACTATAGATAGTGAGAAGCCCGACAACCATTAGTAATGAAATTGGAGAAATGTAAAATAAAAAACATAGAGTCGCATAGTTTGCTAGCGTAAGCATTGTCACGCATCAACAATAATCTTTTGCTTTTCGAAAAGAAGCTAAAAAAACATGCTTTGCTTCATGCACAACCCGTGGTTCCCTTCATATAGAAATTGTGTTACCTTTTACATATAGAAATTGTGTTAACATCCCATTATATATAGCCATTAATTGAGTTATTATATACAATATGAAGCCAAGAAGAAGAATGAAACAGGGATATAATGATATGAAGCCGGGGAAGAAGAATGAAGCAGGAAGAGTGATGATATATTGGAGTAAACTAAATCGTTCGTCGGGACTTCACGACATATTTTTGGATAATGACTCTTTGAGTTTAGATATTGTAACCCACGACATAATTCTGTATAATAACTCTTTGAGTTTATATCTTGTAACCCACGACATAATTCTGTATAATAACTCTTTGAACTTGTAACCCACGATATATTTTTGACTCTTTGGTTTAAATCTTGTAACCGATTAATTTTTTAATATAATTTTTTTTACTGGTTTTTTTTGTCCAAATTAAGCTATGCCTCACTGTATTAAACTTTAAACACTTCCGCTGATGAATAAAGCTGTGCTATTTAGTGTTTCTGCCCATGTGTGTCTCTGAGGAGGAAAATTTGATACCTTTCCTAGATTTGTTAAGAGTGACACTAAATATTTTAGTTTTGTTGGTAGTTGAAATCATTATATGTGAATGTAACCTACTGATATCTTTGAACCTTATACGGGGTCATGACCACGACATCATACCTGTAAGGTAGGGATTTGAACCCATTTCTTAAGATGAAGAAGATGTGAAGAAACTAGATGAGTTAATGTGGAAAAAGGACATGGACGGTTTATTTAACTATAATCCATTTGTTGTTAGGGTTTATGTTTACGAAATGCGAGCGAAATTTACTTATGATTTACTTAGGTTGTTTCAAAATACGTATAAAGATACATCGAATCTAACTTGTTTTTTCAAAATACGTATAAAGATACATCGAATCTCTTAATTCCAAAGCTTCATAAATACCTACAACATTACAAAAAAATAAAAATACAGTTACCACACACACACACAAACGGACATGTAAAACAAACAAAATTTATTTAATACCAAACCGCATAGTACAAATCGAAAAAAGAAACTTCACTTGCGTAAACCTCTGCATTACTATAGATAGTGAGAAACTGACAACCATTAGTAATGAAATTGGAGAAATGTAAAATAAAAAACATAGAGTGCGTACAGTTTGCTAGCAGAAGCATTGTCACGCATCAACAATAATCTTTTGCTTTTAAAAAGAAGCTAAAAAAAACATTTGCTTCATGCACCTTTTGTGTTCCCTTCCAAGATATAGAAATTGTGTTACCTTTTACATATAGAAATTGTGTTAACATCCCATTATATATAGCCAGTGTACTGAGTTATTATATACAATATGAAGCCAAGAAGAAGAATGAAGCAGGATATACGATATGAAGCGAGGAAGAAGAATGAAGCAGGAAGAGTGATGATATATTGGAGTAAACTAAATCGTTCGTCGGGACTTCACGACATATTTTTGGATAATGACTCTTTGAGTTTAGATATTGTAACCCGCGACATAATTCTGTATAATAACTCTTTGAGTTTATATCTTGTAACCCACGACATAATTCTGTATAATAACTCTTTGAACTTGTAACCCACGATATATTTCTGACTCTTTGGTTTAAATCTTGTAACCGATTAATTTTTTAATATAATTTTTTTTACTGTTTTTTTTTGTCCAAATTAAGCTATGCCTCACTGTATTAAACTTTAAACACTTCCCCGCTGATGAATAAAGCTGTGCTATTTAGTGTTTCTGCCCATGTGTGTCTCTGAGGAGGAAAATTTGATACCTTTCCTAGATTTGTTAAGAGTGACACTAAATATTTTAGTTTTGTTGGTAGTTGAAATCATTATATGTGAATGTAACCTATTGATATCTTTGAACCTTACACGGGGTCATGACCCTGACATCATACCTGTAGGCTGTAGGACTGAACCCATTTCTTAAGATGAAGAAGATGTGAAGAAACTAGATGAGTTAATGTGGAAAAAGGACATGGACGGTTTATTTAACTATAATCCATCTGTTGTTAGGGTTTATGTTTACGAAATGCGAGCGAAATTTACTTATGATTTACTTAGGTTGTTTCAAAATACGTATAAAGATACATCGAATCTAACTTTTTTTTTCAAAATACGTATAAAGATACATCGAATCTCTTAATTCCAAAGCTTCATAAATACCTACAACATTACAAAAAAATAAAAATACAGTTACCACACACACACAAACGGACATGTAAAACAAACAAAATTTATTTAATACCAAACCGCATAGTACAAATCGAAAAAAGAAACTTCACTTGCGTAAACCTCTGCATTACTATAGATAGTGAGAAACTGACAACCATTAGTAATGAAATTGGAGAAATGTAAAATAAAAAACATAGAGTGCGTACAGTTTGCTAGCGGAAGCATTGTCACGCATCAACAATAATCTTTTGCTTTTCGAAAAGAAGCTAAAAAACAAGCTGCTTCATGCACAACCTGTTTTCCCTTCCGCATATAGAAATTGTGTTACCTTTTACATATAGAAATTGTGTTAACATCCCATTATATATAGCCAGTGTAATAAGTTATTATATACGATATGAAGCCAAGAAGAACAATGAAGCAGGATATACGATATGAAGCCAGGAAGAAGAATGAAGCAGGAAGAATGATGATATATTGGAGTAAACTAAATCGTTTGGATAATGACTCTTTGAGTTTATATCTTGTAACCCACGACATAATAATGAGTAACAACTCTTTGGTTTAAATCTTGTAACCGATTAATTTTTTAATATAATTTTTTTTACTGTTTTTTTTTTTGTCCAAATTAAGCTATGCCTCACTGTATTAAACTTTAAACACTTCCCCGTTGATGAATTAAGCTGTGCTGTTTAGTGTTTATGCCCATGTGTGTCTCTGAGGAGGAAAATTTGATACCTTGACTAATGCAGATACTTTACTAGATTTGTTAAGAGTGACACTAAATATTTTAGTTTTGTTGGTAGTTGAAATCATTATACGTGAATTTGAACCTTACACGGGGTCATGACCCTGACATCATACCTGTAGGCTGTAGGACTGGACCCATTTCTTCAGATGAAGAAGATGTGAAGAAACTAGATGAGTTAATGTGGAAAAAGGACATGGACGGTTTATTTGACTATAATCCATCTGTTGTTAGGGTTTATGTTTACGAAATGCCAGCGAAATTTACTTATGATTTACTTAGGTTGTTTCAAAATACGTATAAAGATACATCGAATCTAACTTCAAGTGCATAGACTAATCGAACAGGTAGATATCCTTAAGTTTAATTTTGTTTACTAATTTATTTTGTTATTTGAATTTGAGTGTGTGTATATTGTTGATGCAGCATTCGATTGACTATTGGTTATGGGCGGATTTGATTGCGCCAGAGAGTGAGAGGATGTTGAAAAATGTGAGAAGAGTGGATCAACAGGAGGAGGCGGATTTGTTTTATATTCCGTTCTTCACTACAATAAGCTTCTTTTTGTTGGAGAAACAGCAGTGTAAAGCTCTTTACAGGGTGTGGGCGCATTTCCAAGGTTTTTGGTTTAGCTGTTGATATATGATATGTTAGATAGAAATGTGATGGTTCAAAAATTAGATAAGTATTAGTCGATATCTATGTTTAATTTAGTGTAGTCTTTTTACTAATAAAGACTTAATAAATATGATCAGAAGGACTTGATATTATGAGAAACTGACATGTTAAAACTTGTATTCTTGCTATTGTGATTTAAACTTGCCCATGCGAGTTATTAATTGAATGTGATGCATAGTATCATGATACAACTCTAGGATCATACATAATGTGTCGTCTTTCGTTTCTTCATTATTCTTTTCAGCTTAAAACTTTCTCATGTGCTATCCTCTTTGCATTTACTGAAGCATACATAACCCATCTCCAGTTTCCAAATTTTAGTGTTGGCCATTAATCGATTTATGATAGCAATTGAGAGTTGAGTACTCAATACGTGCTGCACCTGAAGGTTTGCATCTAGTTTTTTGTAATTAAAATGGAGAACCTGGTCTTACAAGTGAATGTCATTTACAATATGGGGATTGTATATTATAATAAATTCTTTCTGCCTGTTGCAATTTTTTTAAAACGGTTTGTGTGCATCTTTGGAAATCTTATATCCATTCTTTTAAAATGTAGGAGGCTCTAAAGTGGGTAACAGACCAACCTGCTTGGAAGAGGTCTGAAGGCAGAGACCACATACTTCCAGTTCATCATCCTTGGTCTTTCAAGTCCGTACGCAGATTTATGAAGAAGGCAATTTGGCTTTTACCAGATATGGACTCCACAGGGAATTGGTGAGAAGTTTCCGCATGTTTGTTTGATCCAACTAAACTTTAAATGCTTACTTACATATCTTTTCCTTACAGAAGTTAATATTTGAGAATATGCAGGTACAAGCCTGGTGAAGTTTGGCTTGAAAAGGATCTCATTCTTCCTTATGTCGCCAATGTTGAAGTCTGTGATGCCATATGTTTGTCAACAACTGAATCTAAGAGAGACACACTGCTCTTCTTTCGTGGGAGGCTGAAAAGAAATGCTGTGAGAATTTCCCCGGAATAATTTTGAGATTTTGTTATTCTTGTTTTTGTAAATGCAAGGTTTTGACTTTTGTGAGTAATAAAAATTTATTTGGTAACATATTCTCCTTTCAACTCAAATGGAATTAGGATGATAGTAAAGTCAGTTGTCCTAAACGCTGTGAGAATGTCCCCTTAATAATTTTGAGATTTGGTTATTCTTGTTATTGTATAGGTAAGGTTTTGACTTTTGTAAGCAATAATCATTTCATGGTATCATATTCTCCTTTAAACTCAAATGGAATGAGGGTGATAGTAAAAACAATTGTCCTAACTGCTAAAGTCTCGTCTTAATGAATATGGATCTCTTGATAAAAACAAATGTTTTTGCTGTTCTGGACAACTAATATACTTGTAGTTCTTCTACCTTGTACTTTTGAGCACTCTGATGAATTGATAGTAAAAAGATTAGTCAGAAGCATTGTCTATCTGGAATGGAGATTGGAAGCGCTGTCTTCCTGCTAGTGGTTCACACACACGGAGCTTTAAGTAGTTGCTATCCATCCTTCTATGAGTCCCATGTAGTTTATCTTTGCGAGGGTGAATCTTACCTGATACGATTGCAAGTCTAAAATAAATAAATGATTTGGAGAAGAATACCATAAATTTCAAAGTATTGCGATGATTTTTTTTCTTCACTTTTTCTTTTTTGGTTTTCTAATCAATTATGTGATCCTTATTTTTCCCCTCAAAATTTCTTTTGATTGTTGGTCAACAATGTCATTTTAGAGGATTTCGTGTTATACAACACTTTGATACGATATTCAAAATGGTCTGCACACACTTTTTTTTTTTTTTTTTTTTTGGAATCTTAGGTTATATTATCTTATGAGCCAATGGTTGCGTTTGTATCGCTAAATTTCAGGTAGTCTATATATTTTGATATGATTCTGAGTTACTAACACTTTGTAATGCTAGGGAGGAAAGATTCGCTCCAAACTTGTGGCAGAACTAAATGGTGCCAAGGGTGTTGTTATAGAGGAGGGAACAAGTGGAGAGGGTGGAAAGGAAGCAGCTCAAAAAGGCATGCGCAGGTAATTATGAGTCATTACTATCATTTTTTACTCATGTGGAAGTTTTGTTTTTTGAAGATCGGTGGATTTTTCTGGATTTCAGATCTATTTTTTGCCTAAACCCAGCTGGAGATACTCCATCGTCTGCTAGACTGTTTGATGCTATTGTCAGTGGGTGTATTCCAGTTATTGTTAGTGATGGACTTGAGCTTCCTTTTGAAGGAATACTTGATTATCCAAAGGTACAAAATTTCCTTATTCAATGCATTTTCGTGAAAAATAAGTAAAAGCTGCCAGAAATTGATAGTATGAGAAGGCATTTCTCTATTTGCTCAAAGCTGTAGAGGGTGTGGTTTTGTGCAACATGGATTGTGTGCGGAATGACCATTAGTGTGTAAACCCAATTTCTGCCTATATAGGTCGCCAAAAAACAAGTCATGTCTAACTTGCTGTCTAGGTTGCATGTAAGACAATAATTTATTGTAGGAACGAATATTTGGGGTCAGCTGAGCTGTTATGTATTGTTTTCTGCTCGAAATCAAGAACTTTTGATAACTCATGGGTCCTCAGTTGCATCAACATCCCATATAATTTGGGTGGTCCGGTTGACATCATTCCTTTAAATTTATCAGGTCGTCTTCAAGATTAGAAATTCTGATTTTTTTTTGGAGCATATAAGCTGCCTTAAATGAAAGGGACATGGATTTAGACTTTCTGTTAAGGTCCTTTTGGTGCATAAGAAATTCATTGGGGGTAATCTATGATTTTGAATCAAGGTTAAAACCTTATGAGCCTTGTTGTGTGAAATTGAGGTTATGGCCTTGTATGTTGAGATCTAGGCCTCGGGTACATTGCTGAGTATAAAACCGTGAGACTGTCCATATCCTGGCCTTGATGCTTTCTTTTTTTATCTTTTTATGCACTTGCTGTTTGATTTGTCCAATAGTGAGACATTTTTTCCCTGTATGCAGATAGCTCTATTTGTTTCTTCCAGCGATGCCATACAGCCAGGTTGGCTTCTGACATGTCTCAAGAGTGTAAGTCGTGGGAACATCAAAAAGATGAGAGCCAACCTTGCCAAGGTATGTGTTTTGTGGGAGTGTTTGATACTGCAGTGTCTAACTTTCTATTTTCATGTTAATTGGTTGGATTTCTGCTTTCCCATTGTACAGAACAATTCCACTTTGTACGTGGAAAAGCTGAACCAACAAAGTCGTGGAATTCACATTTTTATTATTAATTTGGAAGTGTATTTTGTGCTCTTTCTGTATAAGCCAGTTCCAGTAGGATGGCTTTAATAGTTTAATTTAGACCAAACTTTACTGATTAGATATGTTCTCAAATTTTCAGTACTCCAGGCATTTTTTATATTCCAGTCCAGCTCAGCCTCTGGGTCCTGAAGATTTAGCTTGGAGAATGGTTCGTGATTCTATCTTTTTTTACCAATATTTTTGTTAGTTTTTTGCTAGGTTGTGTATTTGTGCCTGTTGAGTGCTTGCTTGTTTGGGACGTCTGGTGTAGGATATGGAAATGCTGGACAAGAGGAAGTTTTCCACTTCACTAACCACCCGTAGCTTGTGGGATTCAACCTGTAGGTCTTCCTTTTATAATAGAAAGGAAATTATGACCTATGCCCCCTTCTACTGGAGCTGCAAGCGATACGGCATCAGGTGTTTTATACCTGCTGTCCTTTCACTCACCCTATCTCTTCACATGGTTCACGAATCCAAAGGAATTGAATGCCGTTATGTCAAATATTCATGCCATGTCGGATGAGCAAGATACCAGTTCTAAACTGACAAAAATAGTAGGGTTGGGTGGATACTGATAAGTAATATTATAGGAGTGTAAGGTGATATCTGAACATCATCATATCCATCATAAGTTGAGTATTTGGTCAATGGTTGTTTCCTCTTGGTTAGAAACTTCTAATGCAGAACATGTTCCATTAAGTAGTTTTGAAACGTGGTTTGTTGAGTCATGTTCAAGCTAATGTCTGTTTCTCCCAGTTGTTATTAAGATCCATAAAGTCATGTAAACATGTTTTTATCATTATGGCAAAGTGATAAGACGAGGAGACATCCCATAGAATAAACATTTTCGTAAAGTCATTGCTTCTTTACTTTCTGTTTGTTTTTGTGCAGAGTTTTATACATAAATAGTACTTTTTCACTTTGTAACAGATTGCTGGGAAGTTGTCAAGCATCAAGATGCATGTCCGTCGATCTCAGCGTGTGGTAAGAGAGTCAAGAAGTCTCTGCACATGTGAATGTAAGCAAGCGAATATTACAAGTCTATCGTGATTGCTGGACCATTGGTGTGCAGTGTGCTGCATATGCTTACATTGGTCATGTACATGTTTCCATATATCACGTCGATGTTCGGGATGTGCCATTATTTAGTTTGCTGCGCCCTTGTATTTCTAAAGATTGGTACATATTATGTATTACAATGGATTTACAAGATCTACCTTTTGATATTAATTCAAAGTTGCTAAATTGATAGGATAGAATGCTTAATTAAAGATCCGTTTTGTTCCAAGTGATTAGTAATTCCTACAACAAATGTTGTTCCATTTATAAAGTGATTCTGATATCCTTAAACTCAGAAGCACAATTAACTGCCTGTTGCCTTAGGTCGAACACATAGCAAAGCTTGATAGATAAGAATTGTCACTACGAGTTCCAGGCGCATCCATCATGGTACTTGCTATTTTTCTGTTCGCTGTAGTTCCAATACTTTTGGATGAGTACTGTACAAGTATGATAGCGCTTTCGTGTACCCCCATCAGAATTGCTTGTGTTTATATTGGTGAGTTTAATGTCTATTGCTAATTTGCTACTGTGTGTTTTAATTGCTGGCTCGAAGCTGTTTGGTTTGGACGTTTATGCATTTGCTGAATATATAAGTCTTGAGTGGGATATGAGTGGGTACTGTGTTTTAAGATGTTGAAGAGCGGCATGACCCATGGTGCCTTGAGGGCTCGCTTCTCCTCTCGCAAGAAGTTACAAACCATCTACCACCTCTTGATGTAAAAATATGCTCACTAATCACAAATGGAGAATGGAAACATTACCAGAGGGAGAAGTCAAAAGTCAAATTCTTGCTATTGAAATAAATGTCCATTTGCCAGAAGATAGAGTGATATGGCTGTCATCTCCATTAGGTGTGTTCACTTCCAAAGCAGCTTATAATGACCTTAGAAAGAAAAGAAGTCCCAACTGGTGCAAGATGGTGTGGGGAAAACTGGTGTTGCCGAAGCATTCTTTCAATGGATGGCAATTATATTGTTCTTGGGAAGCTTATCTACTCAAGATCGATTAAAGCATAAGAAAGTTTTGAATTCTTCTCAGTGCTGTTTCTGCTATTGGGAGAGAGAAAACTCGGAACATTTGTTTTTTTACTGTCATTTCTCTTCAAATGTCTGGGCAAGAGTGAAGTAAGCTTTGGGATTGGGTAACAATGTGAAGAGTTCAAATGAAGAATGGTGCTGTATTATCAATCACTGCAGAAAACAATCTCCCAAAGCTGAAGTCTACAGAGCATATGTGAACGCAACTATAGGCTATCTTTGGTTAGAAAGGAATAGTAGAAGATTTCAAAATCACTCAGTAACATGGCAAAATCTTGCTAACACCATTCTGCACGACATGAAACTCTATCTCAGCATCAAGATAGACTCAGTACTTGATACCGTGGAGATCAAAGCTTTACTAACACGACTCGATATACAAGTTAAGTACAATAACAAGACTCCTCTTCTCTGTAAGTGGAAATTGCCACCCTTGGGGTTCATTAAACTCAATATAGACGGATCTGTAGCTGACCAGCGAGTTGGCTATGGTGGCTTAACGATTGATTAAGAAGGAAATGTGATATTCACATACTCAGGGGGAGGATATCGAAGGTCAGTTTTTTTTCAAGAGCTGAAAGCAATAGAGGTTGGTCTCACCATGTGTCAGGAAAATGACCTAAATAAAATACAAGTTTGCTTAGATTCCCTACATGCAATTCAGATCATGAATGGTAAAGAGAGAGCCCCATGGTATTGCGTGATGTTGTGTTATTTTGAATAAAACAAGAGGTGAATTTGGGCTTGGGCTTGGGCTCTCTTTGATCTCTTATCTTCTTTTTGGTAAACCATTTTCCTTAAATTGTTTCCGGATAAGTTTGGAAACAGAATTGGATATGGATTGGGAAATAGATATGATAGACTTGTAGAATCCAATTCTTATCAGGAAACTGGATCAGTACCCTATCCGGATCTACTAAGTGCTCCATGTTTTTCCTCTATAAATACTCCTAGAGCAGCAGCTAATAAGAGATGTGAAAAACTATTTTCTATACTAAGTTGAGGGCTATCATAAGATATCGTGGTTCTTCTTTTCTTCTTTGGTTTATCTGCAGTAAACAAAGGAGAGTCTATCTGGCTATTGTTTCCTAGAAGTTGAGGCGCTTTGTCTGCATAAAGAGGAACAGACGCGAAACAACCTTAAAGAAAGTGTTTAATCTGTGCCTCAGCCAGCCTTCTTATTCACATTTTGTTCTTATTGCAGCATTTGACGATGAATACGAAGAAAGGTTAAGGTTTGTTTATCGGTTTTCGTTTATAGGGTAAGCGATTACGAGGTATGAGATTTCGTTATGATTACGGGATTATTGAGCATACTACATGCATACTATATGTTATCCTTTAATATCCTTTTACTACTAAATGTTGCGGACGGTGATAAGTATTGTGATCGAAGTTTATAAACTATAGATGTCTTTATTTGGTGATGATCTTTGTTCGTTAGCGAAAAAGTTTCGATGCACATGCTGAGATGCTTCCTGACCAACTTGTGAACACCATAATAATTTGCTTATTTTTGTGTGTGAAGTTGCTGCAACTACATGATTTTTAAACGTGTAGGTTCTTTCTTATTAGTAAAGAAAAAATTGTGTAGGTTCTTTCTTATTAGCAAAGAAGGATTCAATGAAAGTAAACAAGGTGCTGATTTTTATGTGATATGATATATGGACTGAACGTGTTATTAGCTTAAAATCATATGGTCAATATATGTTCTGTTGAATGATTACTCTAATGGATCTCTCCTTTTGTAATTCATGAGTCCGACTTCGAAGGGGAAGTTATCTCGGAAGAATATTCTCTCGAGTATGGAACAGACATAATGGAGATGCATGTAGGAGCTGTGGAGCCAGGAGAACGTGCTCTTCTTAGTGATGATCTCATTGCGACTGGGGGTACCTTGTGTTCCGCAATCAGGCTACTTGAACGAGTTGGAGTGGTGGTGGTTGAGTGCGCCTGTCTTATTGAGTTGCTAGAGCTGAAGGGCCGGGATCGCTTGGGAGACAAACCACTTTGTTCTTTCTGACTTCGAAATTCGGACTACTATGACACTCTTAGCGAAAACCTCCATAACTTTCTGCTCAAACGTCGGACTTGCGAACCGCTTTTTGCGTTAGAAAGCTAACTCAGAGATGTTTCTAACGGTGTATGGGTTGAAGTCTAATTCGTCCAGAGATGATTCAGGTTTACAGATCTTTATGGGCTAATTTTCGTTAAATAGCGAAGCGTGGTAATCCAAATTTTCAATAGGATATGTATCATATTCCTTACCAAATCTATGCAATTCTTTGTTTTATATTGTGAGATGAATTAAAACATAGAATTACATGCTAGGGTTTTTAATTTAAGGGAATTTAAAACCTAAGTCTATGTATTCTAGTTATTTATCTAGTCAATATGTTGTCGCACTGGGTGTTGGTTAACATGCATTAAAAGTTTTTTCATTGACTAGATATAATTGTTTGAGATTAATTTCTCATTTGTACATATATGATCACCAAGGTTGGTGTCTTTGCTGGTAAGGGATATGCATGTAAGGAGATATTGAAGTTTGTTGATCCCACATCTAGTAGTCATGGAGCTACACTTATATTGATATGGAACCCCACACCTTAGATGAGGTCTAACTGAGGTTTGGGCCAAGTGATGGCTAAGGTTGGGGACAGTATCAGTCTTGGGTGAGACATCTGTGAGGGTACCATGGATAGTCCCTAGGCTTGGCCCTGGTCATGCCTGACTGGTGAGACAAAGCCGATGGTTCGGTTAGACCAGTTTCGGTCCAAGGTGGAGATTGTTAGGTGTATGGACCGAATTGGATGTTGTTGATCTTAATAATCTTATACATCTACTTACATGATTTCTTGTTCTGTTAATGTTGGCATTGTAGATTATGTCATATTAATAGGAAATATGTTAAGAACATGAGCATACTTGATTTAATTCCTTACTTGAATGATGATGATTTTGTATACGGTGAATCTTGCACTAAGGCCAAAATCACAAAGAAGCGTCACAAATCATTTGAAAGAAATACAAATCTGCTAGACTTGGTATACACTGATATTTGTGAGTTTGAAGGTGTTCTGACTAGATGTGGTAAAAGATATTTTATTATATTCATTGATGGTTGCTCGAAATTTACATATGTTTAATTGCTGAAGATAAAAAGTGGTGTTTTTTATGCTTTTAAAGCTTATGTACTTGAGGTTCAAAATCAGAATAATAGGAACATTAAAGTAATTCAAAGTGATTGAGGTACTGGATATGGTTATGCTGATTTTAATCTTTTTCTTGCAATCACATGATATTATTCATGAGATGATAACTCCTTATTTACCTAAAATGAATGGAGTAGATGAACGTAAGAACAGAACACTTAAAGGGATTAATTGTTGCTTAGTTCTGGAGCACTCTCAAATTTGTGGAGGAAGTTGTTTTGATTATTAACTATATATATGTTGGATAGAATTGCTAATTATAATACAAAGGTTACACTTTATGAGCTATTGAAGAACAGGAAGCCTAATTTGAGTTACTTCAGAATATGATGATGTCTGGCTTTTGTAAGGAAGCATGATCCCAAGATCTCAAAGCTTGAGAGCAAAGCTTATGAATGTGTCATTTTAGGCAATGCTATGGAGAGCAATGCCTATGTTTTTCTAGATATGAAGAGTAATGTTTTTGTTGATCATTTTATATTAAGTTTCTTGAAGATAGATTTCCATATTTATCTAGAAATAGTGGGGGTGCTAGTGGGGGTAGTATCCTCCAAGGCCCCTAATAATGATGTTTCTGACACTGACATATCTAGATTGCATGATAGGATCATGGACACAGAAAATGAACCTAAAAGATATAAAAGAGCTTAGGGTCACTAAGGTTTTGGGACCCGACTTTGTCACTGTACTTTAGAAGGAGATCCCTCCTCCATTGAAGAAGCTCTCACATCTTTTGATTTTGAGTTTTGGAGAGAAGTCATGTAAGAGAGATTGATTCTCTCATGGAAAACAAAACTTGGAAACTTGTTGATTTGCCTATTGGTTATAAAACTATAGGAATCAAATGGGTTTTAAGGAGAAAGTTTAAAATCGATGGTTCAGTGGATAAGTTTAAAGCAAGACTTGTTATCAAGGGCTTTAGACAGAGAGAGAACTTGGTTTCTTTGACACATATTCACCTGTTATGAGGATAACATCCATTAGACTATTATTTTCTGTTGATGCTGTTCATAATCTTGTTATTCATCAGATGTATGTTAAGACAACCTTTCTAAACGGGGATTTAGAAGAGTAGATTTACATGGATCAACCAATAGGTTACTTGGAACCAGGTAATGGTAAAAAGGTATGCAGATTACTTAAGTCACTTTATAGGTTGAAACAGGCACCTAAACAGTGGCATGAGAAGTTTGATAACTTTATAATTATCAGTGGGTTCAAGATAAATGAAAGTGACAAGTGCATTTATTATAAGTACTCTGATGGGATATGTGTTATTATATGTTTATATGTTGATGATCTACTAATCTTTGGTTCCAATTTACATGTAGTAAAAGAAACCAAGAACCTGTTGTCTTCTAACTTTGATATGAAAGACTTAGGTGAGGCTGATGTAATGTTGGGAATCAAAATTACAAGATCGTCTGATGGCATATGGCTGGATCAGTCACACTACATTGAGAAAATGTTGAAGAAGTATAACTACTTTGATTGCGTGACTGTGAGTATTCCTTTTGATCCTTGTATTAAATTATTTGCGAATAATGGTGAACCTGTGAATCAGAAGGAATATGCAAGTATCATTGGCAGTTTGAGATATGCTACAGATTGTTTAAGACCTGACATTGCCTATGTAGTAGGTGTTATTTGCAGGTATACTAGGAGGCAATAGATTCGGATTGGAACATCCTTTCAGAAAACTCCGAGGTCACCAGTGGCTATGTGTTTAGCATTGGTGGAGGTGTTGTATCTTGGAAGTCAAGAAAACAGACCATAATAGCATAGTATGCTATGGAGTCCGAGATTATTGCTTTGGCTAGTACGAGTGAAGAAGCTAGTTGAGTACTAGGCTTTCTTACTCATATACTAGTCTAAGATAGACGATATTAGTTACAATGATACTTTGTTGATAGCATTACAGCTATTACTAGGAGAGTCCATATTGTTTTGATTTTGTGAGATCTGAACATAACCTTGCAGATTCACAAACCAAAGCTCTGGCCAGAGATACAATGTGGATTGCTCTACTAGCATGGGACTGAAGCCAATTGAAAGATGAACATCTATGATGGTAACCCAACCTAGGGACAGGAGATCCCAAGAATTAGGTTCAATGGGAAGAACAAGTCATAGAATGTTGGTTGTGAGACATACATTGTTACTTATCTGTCCCGTAGTTGGATAGTAAAATGTATGAAATCCTGCAGCGATAATAAAGGTTGAGGTTTTCTGGGAAAAACTCTTAATAAAGTTCTATAGTCCTTATGGGCGGAGTGTATAGCTATAGGAGCACTCTTGATAGGCTCACCTAGTGAATGTGAAAGTAGATGCCGCTTTCTATGAGAATGAGGGATGATTCTCTAGATCATTCACGAATCCAGGAGAGCACAGGGCCTTTAATGTGCAGAACATGAAAGGAGAACACTGGATATGTTATGTGTGATTATAACTTATTGTTTACTCAAGACCTAAGTTTAAGACTTAGTCACTTATGACTCTTATACTTTGAGTAATTTTCACTACGTAAAGGTTTAAGTCGTGGACACCTTCATCTATGCATAACATGTTGATACTGATATTGATTGCCCTTAAGTATATTTTCTATTTTGTTTTTATCAAAAATAAGTGGGGGATTGTTGTGTTATTTTGAATAAAACAAGAGGTGAACTTGGGCTTGGGCTTGGGCTCTCTTTGATCCCTTATCTTCTTTTTGGTAAACCATTTTCTTTAAATTGTTTCCTGATAAGTTTGGAAACAGAATTGGATATGGATTGGGAAACAGATGTGATAGACTTGTAGAATCCAATTCTTATCGGGAAACTGGATCAGTACCCTTTCCGGATCTACTAAGTTTTTCCTCTACGTTTTTCCTCTATAAATACTCCTAGAGCAGCAGCTAATAAGATATGCGAAAAACTATTTTCTATACTAAGTTGAGGGCTATCATAAGACCAGTATCGTGGTTCTTTTTTTCTTCTTTGGTTTATCTGCAGTAAACGAAAAACTATCTGTTGTATCTTGGAGGTTGACCCGCTTTATCTGCATAAATAGGAACATACGCGAAACAACCTTAAAGAAAGCGTTTGATCCGTGCCTAAGCCAGCCTTCTTATTCACAGTTTGTTCTTATTGCAGCAATTGTTACTAACACATGAACATTGTAGGTTCTATACGTACTTAAGCTTGTAACTCATTTTCTTGAGGTCAAATTTTGTCATGTCTACATGGAAATGAACAGTAGTGCTGACTACTTAGCTAGCCTATCTTCTTCCGCTAAAGAGCAATGTACATGTAATATCCTCCTCTAGATTCTACACTAGCAGAGATTGTAGCCACTAATGTAAGAGGGAAGGTTTATCTCAGATTATAATGCAGGTCTAAGGGACATCCAAACCCGATTAATACTTCAAAAAAAAAAGATGTTGAAGAGTGGGGCTCGGCCATCCTGACTATATGTTTACTTCCGCAAATCAAACACTAATGATTTAATTTTCCGCGTTCTCGATCTTATAGTTCAAACTTCAAAGGCAACAAATTGCGGCCAATGATTCATAAGAGAATTGAAAACAGTAGTAAGAATCCACTGAAAAGCATGGTTCCTGCAGCTAATTATGTCCTTAATGCCCGAGCTATTCTCCTAACAGGTTGTACATTAATTTGTATGTCACGTTAATCACATTATATATGTAAGATTTTGAATCAACGTTCTGAAACGTATCATTCATATATACTTATACTTGGCTCTCTAAACAAAGAAGGCCTACCATTGTAAAACGAGATTTTGTTTTAACTTATTATGCAAGTCACTTCCGTATTTTGATTAAGTTGGTAGAACGAAAAATGCTTAATGCTAGTATGATACTACTGAAGCGAGCATACTTTATTTTGATTTCAGTGAATCGTACTGTAGATTAGTGTTGATTGTATTGTATCGAAAGTGCTGAAGTCATTGATATTATAATATGCAAAGTCCGAGTTGAGTTAGGATCAGTGTCACGCAATCAGGGACAAACTCTCTTGGCATGATGTTCAGCACCAGCATTGCTACTCATATGGCACAGTTATTATCATCACTGCATGTCATTGCATATTTTGTTCTGAAGTGTATATTGGAGAAAACGGACATCTATTCAGAGTTGCCATGGCTGCAGGCACCGTGCCAGGAATCAGGTTCATGAATGGATAGATGCGAGTTTGAATGATATTCTTGTTCCTGTTGAAGCCTTCACCTCCACAGCATGTTCCAAGACCTCATCAAACATGACCAAGATTTGATATTGATCGTGTTCCTGCAACTCAGCAAGCCGGAGCCAATGTTTTCAACGAAAATCTGCACTCCTGCAACTGGGCATGCATCACACACTACCTGAGAAGGGCAGACCATTTTCAGAGTGTAAGAGTTCTTAACTGACCAGAATGCTATCTCAGTTCTATCCATAAAACTGAATCATACATGACTACCGGATACAGATTAGATTTGTGGACTTAAAAGTGCCATCGCAGTTCAAACCTCTTGTCAACTCGATGATGTTCCCGTCCTTGTCCTTCTCAATTTCTAAGATTATTTTATTTTATTTTATTAGCAAGCCTGTTTTAAATGAGATCGGTAACTCTTTGATGTTGGTGGGTTCGAGCCCCAGACCTCTGGTATCATCACTCAAAGGTTTTACCGACTTAGCTAGTCGGCACCTGCAATTTCAAAGATCATTGCATTGCCCCAATCAATTAACGTCATTTTGTCGCCTACTGATAAAGAAGATGCACCATTATAGTCCTACGAAATTCTCCCTGCATAAGTCGTAGATTTTGATCCAGCACCTTTGAAAATTCCGTGTCTTGGAATCTGGCATACAACTGGTTCACTGGGACCATTCATCAGGTTCAACAACACACGTTTTTCTTCAAGGATAGTAGTATGCCTGGGGCATTCAGGATGGATCATCTCCTTATTAATGGTCCACAATCCCTCCCACAGTTTCTCCCACTCCACAAGATTGAGTTTCTTTGATGCCCCCTACAAAACCAAGAAAAATATACATTATTACAAGTTTGAACTAATTTTCAGGAAGATGATCCAACATTAACAATATTCACTAAATGTAAACTATATGCAACAAAGGTTTAGATCAATACAGTTTAGAAAGTTAAGCGTAGTTGTATATAGCACAGACTTTCTCTTAAACGGACATGTTATATAGTGTCTTGAGCAACTTATATAGTGTCTTGCACAACTTATGTAGTGTCGTTTGTTAAACAAGTTAATAAACGTAAATTAAAAAGTTGTTCAAGACACTATATAAGCTGCCCATGAACATGTCCGTTTAAGAGAAAGCCTGGTATATAGCAAATAGAATAGGCCAAACTTGAGGACGAAAAAAGTAAAATAAATTAAAGAATAAGAAAAATAAAGTAAAGAATAAGAAGAACAATAATAATGTAAGGAAGATCGCAGGCGCAGAAAGCTACAAGCCTACAATTAATATTTGTAATGATATTAATCCTTAAGAAGTTCTTCATAGGTCAGATAGTAGTCAGCAATGATCTAAAAGTAACTTTTATTACCTAGGAGATCTTTCAGATGAAAAGGAGACGTGTCAAACAATGATTCTTGTGTTCTGTGTTCTCAGCACAGTGTGTATGACACTGACACTTAGCTAATGCTGCACAAATCAGACTCGAGAGTATAGTAGAATAATGTCTCACCTTTTCATAAAGAAAACTAGAAAAGCTTTCAAAGCCACAAAATTCACACCTCTACGTACAATGCCTTGCACAGTTGGGAGACGAGGATCATCCCATCCATCAACTAAGAACTGTATACGGCATATTCAAGCTTCTAAATTCAGAAATTCATATTTTGCGCAAACCCATATCCTCGAGATTCTGTAATATTGTGCATTCCAGTCATAGAAATCTCTTGACCGGAGGGCATGAATACTACCTTCAGTAGCATCAACAAATGGACATGCAAAGTCATATGTTGGATACAATTTATATTTCGCCTCAGTGCGATGGTGGGGAACCAGATTTGCAACAGTAATACACTGGATCTCAAAGTTTCATATGTCCAGTGTACCACGAAGGCAGAGTTACGACCACTCTCAGAGCCTGCAACCATTTCTTTCCATACTTCCATATATTAAGAATAAGTTTCCTACACTATGTAAGTTGAGATTTTGTGGTTCTGAGATCAGGTATATGCGGAGGCAACATTTGGTAGACATAACTGAGATCTTTAACCAGCTCAACTGGGAAAAGAAGCAACGACTTGTTAAGCTTGTGTATCTTGTTATTCTTCTCTTCCTCTGCATATTCTGGTATGCAACAGAAGACAATCTTCTTATGAGAGTATGAATGTAATTAAGAAACTCTATTTGTTTTAATATTATGATTATTTACTATAGGATGATTTATAGTGTATTGGACGACCACGAATATTATGATTGATCCAGAGTGTTGCTTCATCCTTCCGACGCACAACTGGCCTCTGTAAGTGTCAAGTGTGTTGAAATTTTAGTTCTTTCTATATCACTACCATTATCTTGTGCATGGAACAAAAGTTTTGAGTTCGCCCGCATCCTATAAGTGGGATATGATTGCAGGTCATGTGTCCTTGTCTACATCACTTTTACTTTCTTGTTAACAAACAGCAACTTGAGTATATAAATATGCAATTTTGTCATGTTGTATTACTGCCTAGTTTCTCGTACATTGATCTGAAGGTCACCATTTTGTTCTACTCATTCTTTTGGAAT
Organism: Coptis chinensis; assembly: GCF_015680905.1. Taxonomy (NCBI): domain Eukaryota; kingdom Viridiplantae; phylum Streptophyta; class Magnoliopsida; order Ranunculales; family Ranunculaceae; genus Coptis; species Coptis chinensis. The sequence continues at coordinate 123,645,508 of NC_141458.1, read as the reverse complement.
TTTTATTTTACCAATGCTAACTTACTAAGATTTAATTTTGCTTTTGTTTATTATGTCAAACTTTAGCTTGGAAATACATCTTTCTGTTAGTTTGGACGTATATAGATTTTCTCATGCTGTAATTAAATTGACCCATATGGCCATGTGGTGTGATCTCATTAGTTGGTTTGACTGATTGAGTATACGTTGTTGTTTTTATGAATGGCATCGTTATAAGACTGGTGTTACTCTCTTTTTCCCAAGCAGAGTGTAGGGTTTTATGTACTTTAGGAGTCTGGGGGTCTTTGTTGAGTCGTGGGTAAGGGTCCGATTGCGAAAGACAGCAACTCGAAGGCAGCCGGTTATCAATTTTGTAGACATTTGAAGTGGTCTATCTGCAGAATTTTTTTTGGATTGTTGTTTCTATATATTTTGTTGTATCCATTCATTCAAAATACCACCCATTAGTAAATTTAATTTGGTTTTTAGAGGTTGCCTGTATGATATATTTAGTGATGCTCCTGTATTAAAGAATACTGACTGCTGTTGGGTTTTGATGCAGATCCCTCTAAGAAGAGAAAGTCTTAACATGGTTCCAGGGAGAGTTACAACTCTACATGCAGATTGGTTTGATGGTGTGTCGCATTACTTGCGTTGTAAATTATTATAGGCTTCTTGTTCCTAGATACCTCTAACAATCTTTAGTTTCGAAAAGTGTTGTTAAAACATATTGGGATCAATGAGAATGTCACAGAAAAATGGGGACACAGGGTTTACATGTGTGCCTTTTAGCTAAACAAAAGCTCTGAACGTGAGTGCTGAAATTTGATTTTTGATCTCACTCACTCGCTCTCTCTATTTACTTGTAAATAATCATCCCAATAAGGTTTTTTTTGGCAATTATGAATTCAGCATGAAAAAAGATTGGAATGTATCATGCCGCCCTGAGGCAAAGCCACCCAAGCAACCCAAGAACTTGTTTTGGGCCAAAAAAAAAAAAAATAGGGGCCACACTATTATCATCACAAAATAATAAACTTTCTAATAAAAAGTTCACTTAGTTGCTACTTATTTAAGACAAAAAATAAACCAACCATATTTAATAAAAAAATAAACACACTTGAGAACCCAACTCCTTATATTAAGCTCTTTGGCAATATTTACCCACTCATTACAAACAATTAAAAAAAAACAAAAAACACTTAACCAACTCACAATTTAAAAAACCCAAATTTTTATCTATATCTAAAACAACAAATAAAACTCTTCTGTCAAATAACAAAATCACTCACAATCCTCGAGAACCCAACTCATTATTAAACTCTTTGACAATACTTACCCCACTCGTTATAAACAATAAAAAAAAAAAACAACACTAAACCAACTCACAATTAAAAAACCCAAATTGTCATCTATATCTAAAAAAACAAATAAAACTCGTCTGCCAAATAACAAAATCACTCACAATCCCCGAGAACCCTACTCCTTATTAAACGCTTTGGCAATACTTACCCCACTCCCACTTGTTACAAACAATTAAAAAAAAAACACTAAACCAACTCACAATTAAAAAATCCAAACTTTTTTCTATATCTAAAAAAACAAATAAAACTCCTCTACCAAATAATAAAATCACTCACAATTCCTGAGAACCCAACTCCTTATTAAACTCTTTTGCAATACTTACCCCACTCGTTACAAACAATTAAAAAAAAAAAAAAAAAAAAAAACACTAAACCAACTCATAATTAAAAAACTCAAACTTTTATCTATATATAAAAAAAACAAATAAAACTCATCTGTCAAATAACAAAATCACTCACAATCCCCGAGAACCCAACTCCTTATTAAACTTTTTGGCAATACTTACCTCACTCCCACTCGTTATAAACAATTAAAAAAAACAAAAAACAAAAAACCAACTTACAATTAAAAAATCTAATGCAAACTTTTATCTATATCTACAAAAACAAATAAAACTCCTTTGCCAAATAACAAATCACTCACAATCCCCAAGAACCCAACTCTTTATTAAACTCTTTGAAAATACTTACCCCACTCGTTACAAACAATTAAAAAAAACAAAAAACACTAAACCAACTCACAATTAAAAAACCTAAACTTTTATCTACATCTAAAAAAATAAATAAAACTCTTCTGTCAAATAACAAAATCACTGACAATCCCCGAGAACCCAACTCCTTATTAAACTCTTTGACAATATTTACCTCACTCGTTACAAACAATTAAAAAAACAAAAAATATTAAACCAACTCACAATTAAAAAACCTAAACTTTTATCTATATCTAAAAAAAAACAAATAAAACTTCTCTACCAAATAACAAAATCACTCACAATCCCCGAGAACCCAACTCCTTATTAAACTCTTTGGCAATACTTACCCCACTCGTTACAAACAATTAAATATATATATATATATATATATATTAAACCAACTCATAATTAAAAAACCTAAACTTTTATCTATATCTAAAAAAACAAATAAAACTCTTCTGTCAAATAACAAAATCACTTCACTCGCTCTCTTTTGGATTATATTGAATAACACAAGTTAAAAAAAAAATGATAACATTAACGTATATAGGGCCACATTCTATTGTCTTGCTTTAGGCCACCAAAATGTCAGGGCCGGCACTGGAATGTATAGTCGTATACTTGCATTGTGGCTGCCTGCATTTTATTGCAGGCATAGCGAAGTGTGAAATAGTAAAAACAAGTAATCCCAACTAATCAGGATTAGTAAAGATTTCCCAAGTCAAAGATTGGCGTGGGGTAGCCATGTGAGACTGGAAGAGGCATCTTCTTTGAATTTGTCGGGGTTACTTCTCTAAGCTGTTTGATGTTTGGAGATAAGAGATTTTAATTAGAATAACAACTATTTCTTTTGTCACAGTTGTTTGTGGGAAAATTTGGTCAGCTTTAGGAATATTGTTTTGTTACTGAATCTCTGATTGTGATTCGTCCAAAGCTGATTAATAATGCAAGGGCCTCTAGGATGGAGTTCATAAAATAAATGCAGGTTTGTACTTTAAAAGAAAACTTAAGACAATACTGTTTTACTGTTGTGTACATCACCATTTGTATTTTTTGCATCGTGTTTGTTGTCTCCCTAAGTGAAGATTAGTTCTTCTTTCCTTTGTTATTTTGCATTGATTTCTTTGCTCTGTTTCTTACCAATCGATTTCTCCAAGAAACCTTCGGTATTGCTAAGGTCGTATTCCGAGTACAGTGAAGGTGAATGGTTAGAGTGAGACGTTGAAGGGGTTGATGGTGAAGAATCGAAGTCTTCAAGATCTCCGGATCTTGCTTTTTTCTTTGGTGTTGGAACAAGCGTTTCGTTACGAAACTGAGTTCTTTGCCACTTTGGCATATCTTTGACTAGATTATAACAATCTTGCCATATCCATAGTTTCCCAGTAGTAGCCGCATAAGTTATTGCCGCATCTGTAAGCTATGTTTATAAAAAAGAAAATCAAAATAAAAAACAAGTAGTTTATAATAAAAGCATAAAGAAAATGAAGTATAAATTAAACAACTTTGACGAATCTTATAATATCTTTGTGTCCCCACTCGCGTGGAGGTTGTTCTTCAAGCTTTTTTAGTATGACATGATATTTGTTTAAGAACGGTAAAATAAGCGACCAACGTTGTGAGACTCCTTTCTACTTACGATTTTGGTTAAAACTTTTAATTTGATTCATTCTAGCTATAATTCGTTCCTAATAAATTTGTCCCGATTGATCATTTCCTATTATAAGATCTTCTCCAATCTCAATTCACGCTCTAGTAAGAGCAATGTTTTATTCATTTGTCCAAGTTGGATCCCTACTTTGTTTTGGCTGTGACATTGAGAGTATTATGTGTGAAATGATTGAGTTGTTTGATTAGAATGTTTGGGTTGAGTGTATATAAAATGAAGAAGGAAATGAGTGTAGATATATGGATATAGAATTCCAACTGTTTTTTGCCCATTTTTTTTCCTGTTAGAGCACGCGACAATGATAGTATCGCGCTATAGTACAAATATTGTGCGACATTAGTAATGGCGCGGTGTGTTCTGGTCAAAATAAAAAAAAAAATGTTCGGATGACAGAGTGGCGTGTGACAGTGGTAATGTCGTGCCGCATCCGCATCTACATCCGAAACTGTAAATTTGCATCTACGGATACGGCTAGACAGGTGATACCTCCACATTTGCTTCCACCTAGAGATGGTTTTTTGCGAAATTCCGAATGGTGAAGGCAAATATACGGGTTATCCCTCCACCGATGCTCTTAAATTGAGTTGCATACTTGCATTATTGTTTCAGTCAAGCGACGTCTTTCCATGTGGGGGTCTGCTACTTTGCTGTTTACTATCAACTATGGGAGATCTCCAACCATGGGACTTGGCCAGTCAACCACGACAAATGCAACTTTTGGCTGCCGAAGTCCCAAGTAGTAGACTAGTAGTACGAAAGCAGAAGTGGTTGGGACTTGGGGTACATCTGAATTCAAGTGAGAAGACGATTCAGAATTCAGACTAATAACATCTGAATGACTGAATGACATGACATCCAGTCCAGCAAAATCCCATCTTACATTCACTAAATAAAATCAGAAGCAAGACACATTTTCTTCTTTAGTTTAAGCATTCTGATTATATACACTGCTTCAGTCTTCAGTGCACTAGCAAATCAGTACATCTCTCGTACAATTTTGTGTTTGAGTGATGACAGCATTCAGGTATTTTCTGTCGCTTTCCATGCTTCTCTGTTGTATTTCTTTACCACTGAGATTCCCCACAGCCCAAATTTTAGGGAATGAAACAGATAGATTAGAGCATCTTTAATGGTGATACCTCTTGAATACCAAACACTAAATTCTTGAAAATTTGGTAAAACCTATCTTTAATGGTGAGGTGAGACCTCTTGATAGGATCTTTATTTGGCGTGGTTTTGGAAATACCGCGACGTACATTTAGTGCTCACTCTTTGATGTTTCCACTGAAGTTGTTTGGTGTTTATTTAGTTTGGTAAAAAAAATTGGTGTTTTTCAAGTCTCACCATTAAAGATGGTCTTAGCTTTACCCGCCTTCAAATCTCAAATAACTCTAGACCCTTATGACGTTGCGAGTTCATGTAATGATTCTCATCATTTTGGTGAATGGGTAGGAGTTAAATGCAGTCATACACATCAAAGAGTGAGAGTCTTGGATCTTAGCTCCAATGGTCTGCTAGGGTCCTTGTCGCCTCACCTCGGAAACCTCTCTTTCTTGACGTCGCTAGTCCTTTATAACAACAGTATCCAAGGTGAAATTCCAGAAGAACTTGGTCATTTGTCTAGACTCAACATCTTATTGTGAGTAATAACTCTTTGGTTGGAAAAATTCCAAACAATATCTCCCATGTTCCAACCTCAAAATCCTCTTTCTGAGTTGCAAGTTGCAACAATCTGGTTGGAAAGATACCCACGGAACTGGGGACTCTTTCAAAGCTTGTTACTTTGGCGCTTCACCAGAACAAACGGACTAACAGGAGGAATTCCACATTCCCTGGGGAACCTTACATCACTTGAGTCTCTTTCAATATCTGAAAATAATTTAGGAGGAACTATTCCTATTACACTTGACGAATTAAAAAGCCTAAAAGAATTTGGAATTGGTTTATGTAATTTGTATGGTTTATTTCCTGCATCTCTTTATAATCTTTCAAGTTTAGAGATTATTTCCAATGCAGATAATCAACTGAGTGGGAGTCTTCCCAGTACTATTGGTTTTATGCTTCCAAATCTTACAAACTTTCTCATCGGGATAAATCGATTTTCTGGACCCATTCCAACTTCCTTGTCCAATGCTTCAAAACTCCAAAAAATTGATTTCGGTGGTAACCAATTTAGTGGAGAAGTTCCTATTAATCTTGGAAATCTGATCGACCTCCAATTCCTAAATTTCGAAGAAAATCGTCTTGGACGTGGGACCTCTAGGGATTTGGATTTCTTTACTTCCCTGTCCAATTGTACCAGTCTAGAATTTCTCAGTGTACGCGCCAACCAATTTGGAGGCATGCTACCTGCATCGGTAACTAATTTCTCAAGCATACTTAGTGAATTGTATATAGGTGAAAATCAACTATCCGGAAACATTCCTCTTGAAATTGAGAATCTCCAAAACTTGATTGCATTTGATTTGACTAATAACTTCTTCACTGGAAGTGTTCCGGCTGGTATTGGGAATCTTAAAAACCTAGGAATGTTGTATCTATATGGGAATCAGTTATCAGAGCAAATCCCTTCCTCCATAAGGAACATGCCTCAGTTATTCTTTCTTGATATGTCATACAACTTCTTGGAAGGAAGCATTGCTTCAAGTCTAGGCAACCAAATTCTGCAAACACTGGATCTTTCTTATAACAACTTAACAGGTCCCATACCAAACGAAGAGATTGGTCTATCCACTCGATTAGTTACCCTCACTTTATTACATAATTCACTCAATGGATCCATACCAGTGGAACTGGGTAACCTTCAAAATCTTCAAGGCTTAGATGTATCTGAGAATGAAATGTCTGGCCAAATACCCAGCCAACTTGGTAACTGTTTGAGCTTGGAGTACCTTTATATTCAAGGTAATTTTTTCCAAGGATCCCTTCCCACTTCTCTTAGTTCTTTGAAAGGCCTTCAAGTAATGGATGTCTCGCGCAACAACTTATCTGGAATAATTCCTAAAGAATTAGAGAACCTCTCAGGCTTAAAAAGTCTGAACCTATCTTTCAATAACTTTGAGGGTGAGTTACCAGTAAAAGGAATCTTTTCATATGCAAGTGCAGTTTCAGTTTATGGAAATTACAAGCTCTGTGGGGGAATTCCTGAACTTAAGCTACCAAAATGCAACATTCAAAAGTCTAATGTGCTCAAGAAAAAAGGAAGTCCTCTTTATTTGAAGGTGGTTGTAGGCGTACTTGTACCTTTGGTAATAGTGGTGGCCTTATTCTTTATATTCTACTTGAAGAAAAAACGTAAGGAAAACCCACCAACAGAACAGCTTATGGGAGATATCAAGAGGGTTTCTTACTATGATCTTCATAAAGCAACAAATGGATTTTCATTGGAAAATTTGATTGGTATGGGAAGCTACGGATCTGTCTGTTGGAATCTCTTGTGTATTTCTAAATACTAGTGTGTGTGTGCAAAGTGGAGGAGATAAATAAATGGTGTTCTCTCCACTTTAGTGCATAGTAGATAGTCCCACATTGGTTATCCACCACATCGGGTAGGGTTCGGGCTTGGGCTTGGACTTACTGTTGTGGGTAGTGGTTTGACCAATACCCTAAACTTGTTTTGCCTTTTTCTTGAGCAGCAAGTTTCAGTGTTCTATTAGGAGTTGGTCTCTCTTCCTCTTAACCTCTATAAATAGGACTGTGAGTCCATAGAGAGAATAGACTTGATCGAAACTCAACTCGAGAGAAAAAGTAAAACTCAAACCCGGTCCTTTTCTTCTTCTCTTCTTCAACCAACAGGAGGAGAGAGTTATATTGTGTTCTAGAGGGTAGTCGTTCTAGTGCAAAGTCGCCACTTGTTAACCATTGAATCTGTGAGGAAGGCGTCATTTGTTGCATTTACGCACCATTGGAAGGGGCTGAAATCTTTCCTTAAGGGACTGACCTAATCCAGCCTTGGTTATTCCCAATTACTCTTGTCCTTGTTTCTTCATTGCTCTTTGTTCCTTTCGATTTCTACTTTAGTTCTTTGTGTTCATACAACTATTCTAACAATCTTAAGGAAAGATTTTTGTAGTAGAACAAAGGAGAGTGCTTTAATACGACAATCAAAAGATAAGTCTTTTACTTTGAGTTATTGTTTGTGTTATTGGGTTATGACTTTATAAATTTTCTAATAATTTCGTTTTTTTTGTTAGGGAAACCAATTAAAGATTGACTATTTATTGATCTTTTGTGGTTTATCAAACCCTATATGGTTGTAGACCTTTCTCCTACGTTTGTGGGAGTCAAATATGAGATTTCTATCAAGAAAAACGTCAAAGTTCGTCTTTTTGACTGCTGCGTCACTCGTTACGGAAACTGCTATAACTTTCAGCTCAGAACTCGGTTTTGCAATCCGCTTTTTGGGTTGAAAAGCTAATTCAAAGAGCTTTCCAGTGGTATAAGGCTTGATACCCAATTCTTTATGAGCTGGTTCAGAATTACAGTTCTTTTGAACTGTTTTTTTCTAGGAGGAAAATATGGTAATCCGATTTTTCAATCGGTTAGGTATCGTATTCTTTCACTCTTTGCAATTCTTTTGGTTTGATTATATGGTGATATTCTTGCCTTGAGTTGTATGCTAGTTTTTCTTAGGAGGGAAATCCCTAAGCTTAAACTTCTTTAATAATCTAGTCAACAAATTATACGTGTTTATCACTGAGGAATTAATTGGTTTGACTAGAAGTAGTTTGATATTAATTTTCTTTGTACATATGTAGATGTATGTAGATGGTCTAAGAGAGACCTTAAGATAGTTAATATCAACCACACTCAAATCTTGGATAGTAATTATAATGTATTCAATGCATAATTGCTTATCTTTATTGAGTGAGCGTGTTGTTAGGCGATGGTTATAATTATCTTGTTGTAAAATACATGTTAGATGAAGTAACTTGTAGCTTATATCCAATATAGCATATGTTAAAGTTGTGTAGCATGCTAGTTTTGGATATTAATCATCGTGGATTTACTTTAAACTTGATAATAGTTTATTGGTAAATTTTTCTAGTTGAAGACATTAATGGATTGAGCCATTAGATGTTGTGGTAGTACTTGAGGTCTTGTTGATAGGGTATTCTATCTTACTTGAGCTCATATAAAAAAGAGGAGGTGGAGTCCTCGGTTGTTTTGCATATTAGGTGGCTAGATTTGCTTAAATATTGTATACTTTTTGTTGTGAGAGGGGTACAGTTAAAGTTTACTTTTCCCCGAACCTATGATATGATATTTACCATGTTTGGCATGAATGCATTATTTAACATTGACATGAAGTTTAACCATGTCATATATTATTAAGTAATGAGCATCGTTGTCTCACGAGAGAGGAAACAATATGGGAAACAATCAATATCCTCTTAAACCTAATTTAGTCAAGGAGATGTAAGGTAATGGTTTGTCTTCTTAGACAATATCCTCCAAATGACTATTTTAGACAAGGAGATGTAACGCTTGTAGATTGTCTTATTAGGCATTATCCTCCTATGACTATGGATAAATAGCCAAGGTGATGTACAAGTCGTGGATTGTCTCCTATGGCCGGTTGGAATGTTGAATGATGAAAAGAAGGATGATAATGATATTATCTCGGGTAAAACCTTTTTCATCTAATTCTTCTATTCTTTAAAATTCATTTGAATCACTTGTGGATTTCCTTTCATATAGATAGCATGAACATAATATGACTATGTTTAATATGATCTAGAATCATAGACTTGAGTAAAGTGTATTCTTGTCATAAGAGTGCATTTTATTGTTGTTGTTTCTTTTAGTGTTTGTAGCGGTATAATGTGTTTTGCATGTAAGTTTGATTAGGTTGAGTAACCATTGAACTGTGGGGGTAGTGACCCATATGCATGACACTTGTTTACCATAGTTCATCTCACAAGATAATTGGAAAGATAATCGAACTACAAAGTATGGAAAGGTCTTTGGCCTATCCAAAAATGTTTCAAAATGTGGGGGTGTCTTGCCAAGGCTATTGTGAATGAATCTAAAAAAAAATATATATATATATATATTTTTGAGACCTAGAATTATCAAGTAGATGTTCATTGGTGAAACTCATAATAGTGATGTTTGTTTTAGGTTGTCATGAGTGATAACAATTTTGTAGATACCACACTATTATTGAATGTCTTATATGCTAATTTTATTGAGGTTGTGCTTTCGGAAATTGGCATAGAGTGGTTGAATGTTCATAATGAACTATATAAGATAATCCCATTATTTCTCTGACAAGAAATTTGGAAGACTATCAATGAGTATTTCCACCATTAACGGTGATGATGTTTATATGTTTCTTAAGGAAGATTCATTAACCTATAAGAAAGTTGTCCGTCATGAGAAGTGTCTTTTTGAAGGATACAACTCCTATAAATTTGGACTCTTGATTTATTGGGGGATCTATAGGTTGAATTGGATTTTCAAGAGAAAACTAAAAGCGTGATAGTTGTATTGCAAAATACAATGTTAATAATAATAGCCAAGGGGTTTCAATCGGAGACAAAATTTATACTATTTTGAAACCTTGCTCATATAACTAGAATTTCTTCTACGAGAATTCTAAAGACTCTAGTTGAGTAGTTGTCTTGGAACTACAATACCAAGTAGTACCGTGTGATGAGCTGAAGGTATACAATTTAGTTAAATCTTTGTATGAGTTGATTCAAGCGCCTATAAATGGCATGAGCAATTCAACAACATATTAGTGTCATATGGATGTCAAAGTACCGTTGTTGATAAAAAAAATGTGTACTTTCTTTAGAGCAAAGCAAGACATATGTGTTAATCTCTCTTTGTTTAGATGATTTAATATCATGAGTGCTAGCATTGAGAATGTGTATGAGACAGAGAAATTCCTATTTGAAACACATCATAAACCGTCATTGAAAATGATAGTTTATTATGTTGTTAAACTCATTTCAGAATCGTTATATTAGGTTGTCAAGATGTTGACGCGTTTGAATATGGTTGAAGGCCACAGTACCTTAAACCCGACCGCCGGATGGTATAGGGGAATTTCGGGCACTCTGAGAATTGAATGGTGGTGAATATAGGAATTAAAACTCATGTTGGTCTCATTATATTGTTATAGCACTTAGTAGAAATATTTTTCATTGAAAAGTATGGGTATTATGATAGTAAGCATGTGTTAACACATTTTGTGGCAAATATCCATCTTATGAAAAATAATCTCCTTGTGTTTTCTCATACTAAATATGTCAATATCATTGGTAGCCAATTGTACTTGATGGATAATGTATGTGAGACATGGCATTGCCTACATTAATGACATCTTGGTGATAACCCATTGTGTCCTTATAAGGAACTTTGATGTATATTGTCGATTATCCAAGTACTATAGCAGAGCCATTGATTATGGGTCGATATTTAGTAGATTTCCATCATTGTTAGAAGGGTAATATGTTATAAACCTGGATCAGTAATGTTTATGTGTTTACCTTTGGTGGAAATTGAGTGTCTTGGATATCATCCAAGCTAATCGCTTTAGAAAAGGCATGTGATGATCTTTGAGTGGGTTAGCAACCTCTTGGCAAATCTTCCCATTGGCTCAAAACTTGACCTCGATGTATATATGCTTTGTTGTCTCATTATTGAATAGCTAAAACATGTTATCTTATGTGCAATGGGAAAAAAAAGAATACATGTAAGTTGAGATATAACTTAATCAAGCGATTGCTAGAGATTATGTTAGGTTGGACTTAGTTTGGCCACATGTCTAACCACACCACCTTCTTTGGAGGCAAGTGGTTATCGTCGAGGGATGGGACTTTGCCTTAGATAGAGGGCTTACAATCGACGTAGACCCCCACCTATGTGATTGGAAATCCCATGAATTAGGTTCAAAGGGAAAACAAGTCACCTCGCCGCTCGGTATGCTATTGTCTTTCTTTGAGGCGCCCCCTTTATGACTAGATAGCATTATTGTATACTTTGTATAACTTGAATAGCAATGAGAAAAAGGATGAGTTATTTTACTCTTAATGGAATCCATAGTCCATTATTTTTATGAGATAGTGTATTTTAAATCGCTATGTACACTTGATGGATATCCACCTACGTGAATGTAGAACGGGTGGGTTCTTATGAGTATTGTGCAAGTACTCTAGAGCATTCACATAACACGAAGCCTTGAAGGGCCAAAAAGCGTAAACACCGAAACGGGCATATAATGAAAGAGCAATGTGGGTGCATGTCCTCTATTTTACTACAAGGAATGTTGGTTCAAAGATTTTTAATCCACCACTTTCACGTATTATAAGATATGTTACCCTATGATTTGGTTCAAGCCCGTAAAGCACCAATTATCTTATGCATTGTTTTTTTTCGATTCTCTCCGGCATTTCGTTAACCCATTTCTTTTTGTAATATCCTATTCCAAAATAGTGGGGGACTATTAGTATTTTGAAATAGTGGGGGATTGTTGGAATCTCTTGTGTATTTCTAAATACTAGTGTGTGTGTGCAAAGTGGAGGAGATGAATAAATGGTGTTCTCTCCACTTTAGTGCATAGTAGATAGTCCCACATTGGTTATCCACCACATCGGGTAGGGTTCGGGCTTGGGCTTGGACTTACTGTTGTGGGTAGTGGTTTGACCAATACCCTAAACTTGTTTTGCCTTTTTTCTTGAGCGGCAAGTTTGGTGTTCTATTAGGAGTTGGTCTCTCTTCCTCCTAACCTCTATAAATAGGATTTGTGAGTCCATAGAGAGAATAGACTTGATCGAAACTTCAAACTTCGAGAAACGAAAACTCAAACCCGGTCCTTTTCTTCTTCTCTTCTTCCTGTCGGCCCAGAGAGAGTTATATTGTTGTTCTAGAGGGTAGTACGTTCTAGTGCAAAGTCAGGCTGCTGTTAACCATTGAATCTGTGAGGAAGAGCGCCCTTTGTTGCATTTCTCGCACCATTGGAAGGGCGAAATCTTTCCTTAAGGGCTGACCTAATCAGCGCCTTGGTTATTCCCATTCATTTGTCCTTGTTTCTTCATTGCTCTTGTTCCTTCTCGTTTCTACTTTTATTCTTTGTGTTCATACAACTATTCTAACACTGTCTACAAAGGAATTCTCCAGCAAGATGAAAGTCTTATTGCCGTGAAGGTACTCAACCTCACGGATTCTAGAGCATCTAAGAGTTTCATGGCGGAATGTGAAGCTTTGAGAGAAATTCGTCATTGAAATCTACTCAAAATCCTAACAGTTTGTTCAAGTGAGGATTCTAATGGTAACGATTTTAAAGCTCTTGTTTTGAAGTTCATGCCTAATGGAAGTCTGGAAAGCTGGTTGCATACAATTTCCGATAGAAAAAATGTACCAAGAAGTTTGAACCTCGACCAAAGATTAAATATAGCAATCGATGTAGCTTCTGCTTTGGATTATCTTCATAACGAATGTGAAAGACCTATTGTTCATTATGATCTAAAGTCGAGCAATGTTCTTCTCGATGAAGACATGACTTCTCACGCTGGGGACTTTGGGTTAGCGAAGTTTCTGTCCAAGAGCACTAGCACTTCCAACATAAATGAAAGTAATTCACTTGCTATTAGAGGCACCATAGGGTACATTCCTCCAGGTACATTTTTTTTTTTATTACTATCAATAATTGTCGCTGGTTCTATTTTACATACTACGGAGAGATCGGAATTGTAATTAAATGATCAAACTAGAATTTTGACCAAACCAATTTTTGACTAACAAGTCTATCAATGAACTGCAGAGTATGGCATGGGTGCGCAAGTGTCTGCAGAGGGCGATGTGTATAGTTATGGGATACTTTTGCTAGAGATTTTCACAGGAAAGAAACCAACAGATCACATGTTTAAGGAAGGGCTCACTCAGCATGACTTCTCTAAAACGGCTTTACCTCAACAGGTGATGGACATAATCGACACACGTTTGCTAGAGGAAGATACTCCGAAAGAAGTTTCCAGTAATCCAGTAAATGGAAGAATTGAGTGCTTAAGTCGCATATTGAGGATTGGAGTAGCATGTTCAGATGAACTAATGATTGAGAGAATGAACACCAAAGATGTCCTCAAGGAATTGCATTCAATCAAAGAAACACTTTTTATTGGAACTGATCAATAGGAGTGAACTTTCTCTCAATATTATATAGCACATACAATTTGTTGGGGTTTTATAGTTTTAGAACTGCGTAGTATACGTTTTATCATTCTGTTGTATGGCACAGTATATAGTAATCTGTTTTATTGTTATCATTTCAGTATCTTCATAAGCGAAAGAAGTCTCCATGGCATATTGGCATGTCATTGGATCTTCTCTTTGTGTGGGCTTGTACTTGTATTTTTGTGTTTTGGGTTGGGCTTGGATTAGACAGTTGGTAACGTAATTCGAAAGACAAATGTGTGGGCAATAAAATTACATGCCGTATCCAGAGAGTCAGAAAGGGGAGTGAAGAGTGATCAGTTGGAAGTGAAAGAAGTGGTGCCCTCAATTTCAGTTTCTGTTTCTTCAGACCAGATGGAAAATCCCAAAGAAAAAGTAAAAAAATCATTCGAAATAAGCGGAATACTGTCCAAGCTCCCAAACCCAATCTTCATCGAGATCCTATTACGACTACCGATCAAGTCCCTATGTCGTTGCTTGTTTTTAAGTAAAGCATGGTACCATACAATCAAACATCCAAGCTTTATCGAAAAGTACCACGACAACAAAGTAATCAACAACAACAACACACCCCCTTGTTTTCTAATTCAAGATGGTAGAGATTTTCGTTTGATTGATAATGAAAGCTTGGATACTTTTGAAGCCCCTATATTTTCTTATCCAGCAAAATCACCTAAGCGATTGTTTGATATCTATTCTTGCAATGGCTTGGTCTTTTCAACGCGCCGCGGTTTCATTTATGATAAAGAACCTTACATCATATGTAATCCGATTACTGGTGACCACATTGTTGTGCCTAAACCTCCATTGCATTGGATTAATCGTATTGTTTTTGGGTTTGGATTTGATCCAGTTTCTAAAGTCTTCAAGGTTATAAGGATACTAATTAATTTGGTTGATAATCTGAGGAATGACTCTAGAGAAGAAACAGCAGCTGAGGTATATACTTTGGGCACAGACGAGTGGAGATCCCTAGGTAAAGTTCCTTTCTATTTTCCGCGTTACAGTAATAATAATTACGTGTCGCCGATACGTGACAACAATGGCTCAGATATTTTGGTGAATGGGGCTTTACACTGGATAGGAAGCTTCTCAAACAGCATGACGGCTGAAGAAGTTATTTTGTTCAAGTTGGATATTGAGGAATTCCAAAAACTTCCACTGCCTCCCGGCTTAGGTAGTGCTGCAAACTCTAATCGTTTTTTGGTGGAGTTAGGAGAATGTCTTTGTGTTGTTCATGTGATTAATGCAGAGTATATTCGGATATGGGTGATGAAAAATTATGGAGTTGAATCATCTTGGACTAAGGAATATGTTATCAGAATTACACAGATGGATAGGGATTATCGCATTGACCCTATTCAACCAGTTCAATTGATGAAAAACGGAGAAATGTTGCTTCTATGTTCTGACAGGCGGAACAGTTATCTAGCTTATTACAATACCAAAACAAAAACGTTTAGGTATACTGATACTGGTTCTCTTTGGAGAATATTGCCTCATCTGGGGAGCCTCATATCGCCAAGGAAGACGGGTTAACAAAGATAGAGGTAACTGATATTATAGTCTGACTTAAATATTATGCTTGTATTTTGCTTATATGCTTTCACATTTTCAATCTTTGTCCAATGATCATATAATTCCGTGAAAATTGTTGCTGTGTTTTTCATGAACGTTGTTGACTAAGAGTTCCTTGCGGATACTTGACATATTGTTTTTTGGTATTATCAGATGTAGTTTGCTTAGGATGTATTATCATCTCAAGTGAACCTCATGTTTGAACCCTAAATTTTGTAAAAAAAAATAGTTTTGACAAAGTAACAAGTGGTGGGTAATGATCTTAATGGTTTATTGTGCAAACAAATTGTCATTGTTTTCATTTTACATAGCAAAGGGGCGCAGTTACGCCCACATTCCCATGTTTATTTACAAAGGGAAAATACAAGAATATAATGGGATATGATGATAAGTGTATTCTGCTACAGTGTTACTGTGATTAGTAGCACTATATTAAGAAGACTTTAGAGGAGGAAGGGTGAAAATGACTTGTAAGATGAAATAGTGGAGAATATAGAGATGTGATCTAAAAATGGAAGTAGCGGAGTTCACGGTGTTGGAGGAGCGGAGAAGAAAGAGAACATTCATATTGTTATTGGCAACTTTAGAGACGGGAAAGACGGACAAAATGTTAGAAACTCTTTGTGGAGGCATCAGTCGACTTATTTTCTTGTTTCTCTCATTTACTAAGATTGAAGAGTTCCGCCTAGTCCGAAATTGTCGGGTTACATCTCTAAAGCTGTTTGATGTTTGGAGATAAGAGATTTTAATTAGAATAACAACTGTTTCTTTTGTCACAGTTGTTTGTGGGAAAAATTTGGTGACTTTAGGAATATTGTTTTGTTCTTGAATCTCGATTGTGATTCATCCAAAGCTGATTAATAATGCAAGGGCCTCTAGGATGGAGTTCATAAAAATAATTGCAGGTTTGTACTTTACAAGAAAACTTAAGACGATCTTGTCTTTGTATTTTTGCATCGCGTCTGTTGTCTCCTTGGTGAAGACCGGTTCTTTTTTCCCTTTGGAAAATTTTCTATAATAGGTCCTTTTTACCTTTGGATCTTTGTGAAGGTTTTATTTGTCGATATTTCGATGAATGTGAATTGTTTTGGACTATTTGCATCTTCCACGACATCTGAAAGGATGGAGTGAAGGTGTCCAGTGGCCTACTTATCAAGCCGTGGGAGGTTGGGTAAAAACTCTTGGGGTTAGAATATGACCTTCGCCTGGGATGTAGGGGCTAATGAAGCAGAGTTTAAATCTCTTCTATCATTGTTGCACCTTTTCCATTACTCAGGTTGGGCTGTTTGTTCTTGCTTCGTTGCAGTTTGGTAGCTTATGAATTAAAATTCCTCAAGAAGTTGTCACACTTTTTTTGTTACTTCCAAAAGTGTGTGTTGTGTGGTTTTTTTTAATGTGAATTATTACCCAACAACCTAAAGAAGGGAAAATAGTGTCTAGACTCCTAGTGATAAAATATTTGATGGTTCTTACCTCTACTTTGCATTAAGATGTCCTTGGTCATTTGAATGCATCCTTTCCCTTATAGTTTTCTCACTCATTTTATCTTATATTAATATTTCTTCTTCATGTTTTTCTCACCGGGTATTCCTTTTAAATATATTCATTTGAACTGCATTGGGCAACTATGACATCTGTTCTCTATCCTCATTTTATTTTATTTATTTATTGGTTGGCAAGCCTGTTTTAAATGAGATCAGTAACTCATTGTTGCTGGCAGGGTCTCTGGTATCATCACCCAAAGGCTTTACTAAATTTACTAGTTGACACTGCTCTATCCTGATTTTATTTTTGAGTAATAGGCATAATAGAAGAAGACGTGTAAACAACCTCACGAACCACCCCATTTTATTTTTTAAATGAGCAAGTTTTGGTATCAGAAATGAAGGAAAGAGTTACATTAGGATGTACAGAACAAAGGAAACTAAAAAAGTGACACCTAGAAAACGAAGCACCGTTGCTGGGGAAGCATTTCTTTTGATATACCAATAACACAGACCCACCCCAATGGCTAACTTTTTAAGAATTTCTTTTTAATTTTGTTAGTTCACATAATTGGTTAGTACTGTAATTTCTGTCGTTGCTGCTTCATTGTATTATTTTCTCCTTTATTTAATTTTTTGAAGGTATCGAATTGGTAATTATGATCGCAGTAAGGTGAGTATAGTGAGTGAAGTAGCTGAATGTGAATATCCTGCAATGGTTCTGTTTGATGCAACTTAGAGTTAGCGTCTCGATACTACAATATTCCTTTCGTTGGAATTATAGATAAGCAAACCGGGTTGCGGACTGGTCATGCATCAGATGCACAATGGTGTTTAAATCCTCTTCCAACTAGACCCGAAGAGCAACATTTTGTAACAACTTTTGTTCCCTCAACCTGTTCACTTTGGTGGCTTAGTTCTTTCTGAATCTTTAATCTCTGGTTTCAGAGGTGTAACCTTTGAAAGATTCTGTTAATATATATATATATATATATATAAGGCCAACTCTCTTTTTTTTTGTTACATATATATATATATATATATATATATATATATATATATATATATATATATATATATATATATATATATGTGTGTGTGTAACAAAAAGAGAGTTGGCCTCCCAACGTTTTCGAATCAGGACATTAGTCCTGCTTGGTCTCTGTTACTCTGTAGGTTGGGCAGATGAGAAAATACTGAGTCCTAAACAAAATATATGTCATTTCTGTAAAATATTCTCTTTTGAAATCAGAATCTCTTGAGATGATTGTAATGATTTTTACTCGCTGGAGCTCGTTGGTTTACGGTTTACACCAGAATTCTTGTCATCCTGTAGTCCGTTGAAAGGATGCTTATCATCACGCATACTTCGATGTGAATACAGACACGAAATATTAATGAGACGTCAATCCTGAACAAGTCGATGTGTTCCAGTGGATGTTTTCAAATCTGTTTGTAGCTTTTGATGGTGAAGTAGGGACTTTAATGGAGACGCTCTTGACTTAGCCTTATTTTGTTGCTCTAACAAGGCGATTGTCAGATGTTAATTGTACTCCAGATTTACTATGATAAATTGACTATATTACAGAATTTTATCTGCATCAGCTCGATTTCTTTTTACTTATTCCAGACGGTTAACTGTGCCATCCTTCTGGAATTTAATTGTTTTGACTTTTGAAAGAAACTGTTAATATTATTCCCCGCTCCTTGGGCATGGCCTTGTAAATTATTAACTAATTTATTTTGTCTTAAATGTTTTCTTTTTTCTTTTCTCCGGTAATGGGACATGGCTTATTGTAAGCAATATTCATTGAATAATCTTGAACATAGCAAATGAGATTAGTATGGTTAGGAATGCTTCCTGGACAGTCACTAGTAGAGAATTAGAGATGGTGTTCCTTCTATGGGAATTGCTAATAGTGTTGCGCACTATACACTAACTCAAGGCTAAACATCAACGGTGAACAATTTGTTTATTGGCGTGTATGTAACAGGGTATATCAAAAAAAAAAAATTGGTATTGTTGCACCGTGAATGCAAGAGAGACTAGGGCCTCCATATCTTAGGTTGCATCCAAATTATAAATAACTAATAACTTAATTAATTAGTTAAAACTCAATATAATAACAAATAAATAACAAAAAACTTACTTATATTTCATCAAACAAAAAAAGAAGTAAAAAACCAACGCCCAAAAAAGCCCAAAAAAAACCGACAACTAAAAAATTCACCTTCTTCATTATCAATCCTCTCTCTCTTTTTCTTGTTCCAAAATTCAAGATGTGTTTCCCCAGCAAAGTGACGCTGGGAAACTAACCCATCATCAATGCCACTTTTCGTATAGAGCCAAGTTTGGTGCGAGATATTATTAGTGTAGGTGAGCAAGTGGACATGCATATATGCAAACAAAATTCCATCACGAAATTAAACAAAGACGGTAAATTTTAATTAAAATTGTAGTGAAGTTCATTTAGTACTTTGCAAGTTAAAAATAGCCAGATAAATAGACAACGCACCACATTATACTTCCGAAATGTTGAAAATCATTATACTCTTACGAACCAACTAGCCAAACCCTAAAAAGTTAGAGTAGGAAAAAAATGGACAGAACGATTCCAACAATTTTTCATAGCAAATAATGAGACAACAGGAATCAGTTCAAAGTTCAATTCTGTAGACGCAAACGTGACAACCACCAGACTGATCGTAACCACCCTAGTCAAGGCATCAACATTCAGTCATGCAAGCTTCTTTACAAAATTATGGACGCTTACGATTATTTCATCTCTTTTGGTGTATTCTTGACAGGATCAAAAAATATTTCAAGTTTTCGACATGCATGAAGTGACGGAAAATATTTAATATATCAGACATCTTCGCCAACAATGGCATCATATCATACAACTACATAAATCGAAGTAAATGCTAAAGAAGTATAAGAAACGAGAAATGGGGAAGGGAAAACAGATTCTCCTTTCTGGTTTTTAAATCCCACAAAGTAACCCAAAAAAGACGTTCACTTGCCTAACAAAGAGCCCGTAAGCCAATCTGACGTGCAGACAAAATAATAACCTGAGGGTAACATAAGGATTTGTGTGAGATGTCATTCAACAAGTCCTGTCTCAGCAAGCATTCAAGGAACATAAAGTGTATTAAGGCTTTGGAAACAGCTGAGTCCTAATTACTGTACTACATATACACGCATACCTTTTTAGGTACAGTCATTCATCACAAGAATTCTAACTTGCTCATTCATCACTAGAATAAGGATTACCTAGACAATTCTTATGAAGTTACAATCCTTTTATCTTTCAGGGTGAACTTACTGCAACCGTATTCCGGAATCCAAAGTTTTGAAATAAGCCCTGAAGCAAAATGAAAGGTGGTCATTGAGCAGTGCATATAAAGAAAGAGAACTGAAGGGTTTATATGACAAAGGAGTACTTCTCGTACCATGTTGTCGTTGATAGCAAAGGCCACGCAGTAGTGATCCTGAAAAGCACTTTTTGGCAGAAAGGCTTCTGTTAGAATCAACTCTAGTCTGCTTAATATAAGGCTTTGGAATAATTATTATCTCAAAAAAGAATTATCAAACTATCTACTCACAGAGTACACATAATGCACCAAAACCAAGCCAATTGTCATAAACAAGTAGGATTTAAAGTTCATTTATCTATAACTTACTTATCTCTGCAGTTAATGGCGTACGGACAAACTTTAAACCAACCTCATATTACAGTTGCAAGATGCACAGAGGTTCGACCAATCTTTCTGTGTTTGGGATAGTACTGGTTGGTCTGAGACTCTGAGTTGATATATTTTGACCAACAAAAGATTGGCTAGGCTTGGACACAGGCGTTGGTCCATCTGGCCAAATGGAACTAATAACCATGTCAATTCGTCCAAATATAGACGAGCTGTTCCACTCTCCTTTTGTTATCAAAAGATCATATAAACGTGCATATAATCGTTTGCACAATATCATTCACAAATGACGCCCAACTTTCTCCTTGTGGAGTCGCAATTAGGGGGATAATGATCAAGTAATTTAATCAGTAGCTTCGTGTGAGAACGCTCTACGTGGATTAGATGACCTACTCCAATAGTAATAACAGTAATACTCAAAACTTTAACTTATTGTCTGTTTACTACAAACCTTTTGACTAGTTATATTTGTAAGTTAAAAGAGCCTAGCAATTCTGGTAACAATGCTAACAAGAATTTCTGCAAACTTGCCTGCATCATGTTCCATTCCTCAAACTCGTTAAACAGTTCCAGCCGTTCCATCCTAATTAAGTTAAGACAGAAAAAGGATTACAGTTGGGTATCTCTCAAATGATAGTTTCAAATAGAACCAAATAGAAGAAGAAGCAAAAGAAGGGGGGAAGAAACAATTCATAAAATGGAGAAGAAGAAGAAATCTCCGGGTTTCTCTGTAAACCGGCGAGGCAGCAAAGTGAAGGGTACACCACAACCCATAGCACGAGCATTATGTTTCTCTTTGAACATCCACCATCAAGGAAGGGATGCATTAGATCCTTTATCGTTAGGACTACTTGCTTTCCTGAATATTTATAGAATCTTCTTTTGCTTGATAAGAAAATAAGAGATTTTTTTATTATGTACTAATTCAATATCCCTGACATGGCATGCTCATTAACTATGGTTTCAGGATTTGTGCTGAGTTGACTCACTTACACAAGTAGAATAGATTTCACTAGCAGTTGGTCAATAGTTTAGGATCTAAGTTACATTGACACGGACACGTGTGTCCATATCCGACACGGATATGGAGTGTCTGACACGGCGAAATATAAAAAAACTAAGGTATATCACACACAATATGTGTCCGTGTGTGATACGGACACGTGGATACGTATCCGACACAAATTATTTTTGAAGTAACATAGTTTAGGATGCTAGGCACGCTCTTGCTGTTCTTTTCCTTTTGTTCCATTCACATCCAAATGTCTAAGTCCCATAGTCTGAAATCTCAAAGAATTGACCAAATGATAAACTGTTATTTAACTACTGGATTTCTTTCTTTGTTTCTTTCTTTGATGGGCAAACTGGAAATCTCCTTCACCCTACTTATATATCTACTTAGTATTCTTTTCTTTTTCCTTGTTTTGGAGTTCTTAAGAGGTCAGCTGATCAGCTCTATAAATAGTTGTAATGCTTTTGTATGTGCCTATCTATATTCCCCATAAGTCTATCTTCATTACTTAATCAAGATAAAAATCATTTTATCTGTTTTTTAAAATATGATTATTATCTTGAATGTCAAATCTTTCACGTTCTCTTGTAAACATCCATACACTCAGCTAAAAAAAGTATTTCCACTAAGTCTCAGATATGAAGAATCAATTTACCCGCGTCTTTCTTGTGGATCTAGAAAATTGCTATAAACCCTCGACATGTCCCAAGCAACCACCTTATGAGAAAAGAATAGCTTGAAAAATGAGAACAATGAATTGTAAAACTCTAAGAAGATAATATAGCAAGAAAACAGAAATATCAACTACGTTCACAAATTCAAAAGTAAAGCTTCAATTGCAGAGCAGCTCCAACAGAAAGGAAGTGGAAACAAAGACGCCACAAAAAATAGTCACAAGTCCATACAATAATATTATCCGTCAGGTAAGACAAGGAAAATAAACTATCTACTTTGGCAAGTAGGAGGTCCAATGAGCAGATTTATACAAACGCACCAAACATCATTTCTGTATAATTTATTAATTCTGCAACAAAAGCATAAAGGAAATATCCTATTTCTGTCTTGACAAAATAACCACCATTTTTTTTTCCCTTGCGAAGAGAGAAATTCTCTGCTTTCCCCCTCTTCACACTACATGAGGTTGCACATCTCTTTACATAATTATACTGCGAAAAATTTGATCACCGAAAAAGACAAATCAGATATAAGAAATACCTGCCAGCCCTGATCAAGAAATAATTTTTCTTTAGCTTGTAATGTTGGAGTAGCATATATGCCTACAAGCCCACATCCTCGACTCTGCCAATTATATTCTTGAAATTACAAAACATAATTAGTGATAATAGAGGTAGCTAGATGGCAGGTTTTGATGGATGCTTCACAATGTAAATTAGCTTATACTGAAACAAGTAAAAATTATCAAACACAGATCCTGTACAAAGGCTGGCCACCAGGACCCTCCACAGAAGTTGAACCATTATGTGAAACAGACCTAAATATTTCTCCTCCCTTAATGGTGACCACCCATAGCAACCCCTACAGCTGCTTGAAACTCATCTATGAAACCACATGGTGGCACTCAAAAGGTCCCCGTTTAGCATAACCCAGGTGAAGAATTCAACTGGGTCTTGTCAAATCTCAATGAAACTGGGTACCAGGGCTCAGAGAGTTTTATGTGAAGTCCATAAGTAAGCTCACAATCCAACTGGTAATTTCCTATTTATTCACTTATGTTTTGGTTAATCTTTTAGAGTTGGAGAGTTAATGTTTCAAGGTGCCTTAAATTTTGATCATCAAAGTGTAATGTAGTGATTTACAGGGCTGTTAGAACTTGGAATAATAGCCATGGTTATATGAAGCTTCCATCTCTTAGAAATGGCTCCCATAAAGGCTACAGTATGTCTGATGTTATTCATTTCTATCCTTCAGCTAGGAGAGCAGTTGGGACCAACTTGAAGCCACACATAATGTTGGGATATTAATACAGTAAATAAGTGTGATACTGAATTATCCACCAAAAGAAAAAAACCCAAAATCGCATAGAAACTCAGTGATCTAAACAAAAAGTTTCCGCCAAAGAGATTCTTTCATCTAAACATTTAGTCAATTATACAATGACACGTAACAGAAACAAAATAAATCACACACCTTCAAAATAAAATGATAAATGAAAAAAGAAATGAAATTAAATCAAAACCTACTACCTCTAAGTTCATCATCATTTGCTGGCCAAAAGCATCATCTGGGTGAATCTGTTAGGCAGAATGAAAATATGAACAATAGGTTGCAAAATAGCATCACTACTAATAAAGCATTCTGTAGGAAGAAAAGAATGTTGAATAGAAAATATCAGGATGAACCTGCTCATAAATGAAAAATATTGCAGTGGAAAATGCTCTTGAAGCCCAGCTAACTATATTGCGAGTTGAATCTGGATCCAAGTATATTAGAACACATTCTGCAATTATGAATGTCGGTAAGCTGATGACAAAACAAACCCAGCTTTCTCAGTTATTCCCTTAATGTTTACTTAGACAAGCCCAGGCCAAGAATATATTTATCCCAATAAACTCATATTCGTTCGACAGGAAAACGTTCTTCTCAATTTAGTCAAAAATGTTTCTACCAAACCGCATAGTACAAATCGAAAAAAGAAACTTCACTTGCGTAAACCTCTGCATTACTATAGATAGTGAGAAACTGACAACCAAGAGGATAGATTCTTAGTTACCTTGGTTTGGTGATCATCTACATATTAAATCAAGGAGACTTGGAGTTGAATATGTGAAACAAAAATAATTCCATACACACCTTCGATCCAACTGAGCTAGATTTATGACATCATCTAACTTTGGTATTTCACGCAAATCAACCGGAAGAAGCTTGTAATGATCACTGAGTACCTCACCTTTCTCTGCACAATTACACCACAACATTCAGTGCATGAAGAATAGTATAACTCAATAGGATTAATTATCAAGTTACCATAAGACTACTAAGAAATGAATACCTTGATTATATTTTCAATTAGAACTATGATGTGATATAGGTTCTCTAGTTATAGCATGATATGAGAAGCAGATGCAGCCCTATTAGTATCAAGGTAAAGTTCAGAAACATATGCAAATGCACATGAATAGGGCAAAGGGGGAGTCTGAAAACAAAGTCACATTGCGAGCACACGAATGTTGTTTTCCTACATTTAATCTCAACGAGTATGCGAACCGTGCTACGCATCTGTTTTTTTTAAATATTTAAACCTGTCGCTCTAACATGTCTTTGATAGTATGATTTTTCGAATTCTAGTTATAATCTAAAAAATAATATAAAAATATTAGGAGAGGTTGAATATAATTTGAGTAACGTGAATGAGGTTTTCTAAATTATTTTAAATAATATGAAGCTAATTCTAATTTAAATAAAATGAGAGAGCTTTTGGTAAATTGTTTAAAAAAGAAGGAGCTGATTAGAATTATTAAGGGAGGTGATTCTAAAATCATAAAATAGAGAGATTACAAATACACAGTTTGGTTGAGAATTTTTCCTCCTAAAATACGGCTATTCATATAGTGTAGAGATTAGATTAAATTTACAGTTATAATATCAGACAGCAAAAAAATAGTTCCCTTTTCTGACTGTACTACACGAGATCTAAAACACTCCTGCTAGTCACCTACCAAACAAAAATGACAAGCCTAAACGGCTAAACACATACACTGCTATGTGACCTATCTCTCGATAACATAAAACTACCAAATTGCCCTCTGACATGCAGCAAAAATGAGCTAGTAGTCCTAGGCTCCTAGCACACTGATTACTAAACGAACAAGATACTACTGAATAGTCCAAATACCACACCTCTTTAAATCCAGTTCCACATATAAATGAGGCGCAAATCCATCATCCTGTAACAAAAAAACATAACTACACATAAAATGCACTGAAAATAAGATGTGGTCTCGCCCAAATCGACATATATTCTCATCAGGGGAGTTGACAAACTGCAGAAGCGAAAGAAGGTAGTATCGAAACCGGCTCAATATCACATTTTCTTTGGCTTTCACATTTGAGAAATTGAAGCAGCATCTTCGGCAAAGCAGCCCAACGAGCGTAATACCCTTCAAAAAGCCATTTGCACAACCACGTCAATTTAGAAAAATATGGAATGTACAAATTTTAAATATATGGTTTGACATATACCTCGGTTAATTATCGGGGATCTTCTCACTGGCATTCTTACAAATAAATGGATGTAGTCATCTTTCATGTATTTCTTTTTCACACATGACCTGAAAATTGGTTACAAAAGGTTTGATTAGTAATAAAAAAAGATTTTATTATTATTATTATTATTATTATTATAATAAAAAAAGATTTTCATTCGGAATTCATTTCAGAAAGTAAATTCATGAGTCCGGTAAATTCATGAGTCCAATAACACATAATGCATGAAAATTGTGATATATAGTCCGGAGAACACATAACTTTCTGCCATAAGCCACAAACAAGAATAGAGTCTCAGTTCCTGATTTTATATATATAATAGATACAAAAAGTTTAGATGGATAAGATATTTGAGGAAATTGAATTCCTGGTCCTGCACGCGAATTTACAAATGTTGTCGTCGAAACCTTACGGATGTAAGGCACACGCGAACTTGCAGATATTGTCGTCGAAACCTTACCGATGTAAGGCAGTGGTGGCCCTGAGGCAAAGCGACCCAAGCGGTTGTTTTGGGCCACCAAACCAAAACTAAAAATAGGGGCCACACTATCATCGGGACAAAACAATAAACTTTATAATAAAGAGTTCAGTTAGTTGTCACTTATTTGGGACAAAAAATAAACCAAACATATTTAAGAAAAAAAATAAACACACGATTTCAATTAATCTCTCAATACCTGAGAACCCAACTCTTTATATTAAATTTTTTGGCAATATTTACCCTACTCGTTACAAACAATTAAAAAAAACAATGAACTAACTCACAATTAAAAAACCCAAACTTTTATCTATATCTAAAAAAAACAAATAAAACTCTTCTGTCAAATAACAAAATCACTCACAATTTCCGATAACCCAACACCTTATTAAACTCTTTGGCAATACTTACCCCACTTTTACTCGTTACAAAAAATTAAAAAAACAAAAAACAAAAAACACTAAACCAATTCACAATTAAAAAATCAAAACTTTTATTTATATCTAAAAAAACAAATAAAACTCATTTACTAAATAACAAAATCACTCACAATCCCCCAGAACCCAACTCCTTATTAAACTCTTTGGCAATACTTATCCCACTCCTACTTGTTACAAAAAATAAAAAAAAAAACACTAAACCAACTCACAATTAAAAATCCAAACTTTTATCTATATAAAAAACAAATAAAACTTACCTCACCAAATAACAAAATCACTCACACATGATCCGAGGAACTCAACTCCTCAACTCCTTATTAAACTCTTTTGCTTAATCACCGATCCCACTTTCGTTCAAAACAATTAAAAAAACAAAAACACTAAACCAACTCACAATTAAAAATCCAAACTACTTTTTATCTATATCTAAAAAAAACAAGGGTTATATTGACATACCCCCACCAGTTGCAATTAGGATACCCCCCATAATAATTGAAATTAGAATTTCCCCAACTTGACAGTCAATAGGAGTCAACCAACGGTTTTCCGGTTTGATTTGGTCAAAGATCATGAATTGTCCTAAATATCCTTTTTCTGTGGAAATTACGAAATTAGCCATTGACACTGTTTAAAGCCCACGACTCAAAGCCCAAAATCGATATTAGACACTGTTCAGATCTGGTTTCTCTGATTAGCGCCTAAACAAACCAATTACTTACTAATCGAAAAATTAATAAATAAATAAAATAAAAGTTTAATCACAAACTAGAGCTGTACCCCTGCCTGTCTCTATAATATCACGACTGAAGAAACATGGAAACCTCTAGTATGACCACCTTCAAGACCCCCGATCCTCCACACATACCCGCCCCTCAAACAACACTTGCTTGAGACACTCTAAAGCATGAAGAAAAAGTAAAACCCACACACTCTAAAAACATCTTATTTGTTTCTTCTTCTACTTCCAAACTTAGTTGAGAGAGAGAGAGAGAGAGAGAAATGAGCTTTGAGCTAGTTTAGAGTGAACTGTTCACTTGCAAATGCTATCATGGCATTTGGTTTCAGAACTGATGGTTTACTTATTAGAGTGTTTCTTGTTGCTGTTATGCTTCTTCTCACTTCTTTGAGCTTCATTGCAGCTGATACTGATGACGATGACGGTGAGATTGATTTCTTTTACTTCTTCTTCTTCTTATGTTGTCCCAGTGTGTTTTTCATCAAAACAAGAGTGCAACTTTTCTTCTTCTGAAACTTTCTTTTTTCAGCTCAATTTGACCCAATCTTATGTCATTTTCACTGTTGAATCGTCAAGTCCCATGAGCCAAGTCATCCCAAACAGTTCCTTCATACCTTCAGCAGATGTCATCAAGAAAAGGTGTCAGTATAAGCACTTCTTCAGTAAACAATTGGGGAACACATATCCGTAGTAACTCAAATCAAGAGTTCACAATCAGAAACAAACCAACAAGGAAAATGAGGGTAACGAATACTTACGAACTCCCATCAGGGAAAATGTAGCTGACCCATCTAAGGAACTCCTCAATCCTATCAAGCTCTTCAATGACAGACTCGGGGGTGGAAATGTCAAAATGATTATCCGGTATCGCGGGGTAATGTTTCTGATACGGTAAATAAAAAGGAGCAATAGGAGGATCTCTCCCTTCTTCAAGTTCATCAAGAACAACATCCCAATCATCAGCATCAGCCCAAACAGGATCCCAACCAGGTTTCTTCATATCTAAAGGTGCATCAGCCCAAAGTTCTTGTAAATCTTGTTCAGTCCATTTCTCTGGGTCTTTTGGGAAATCAAATAAGTCTTCATGGAACTGAAACTCTTTCTCTTCTTTTTCTCTTTTCTTTTGCATTTCTTTGCTGTTGAGTACTTCATCGAAGAGTTTAATGTGGTATTGTGGCGTGTTTGTATCTATTGTTCTAACCTCAGAGAAACCAGATTTGAACAGTGTCTAATATCGATTTTGGGCTTTGAGTCGTGCGCTTTAAACAGTGTTAATGGCTAATTTCGTAATTTCTACAGGAAAAGGGTATTTAGGACAATTCGTGATCCTTGACCAGTCAACTGACAGAAACTGTTGGTTGACTCCTATTGACTGTCAAGTTGGGGGGAAATCCTAATTTCAATTATTATGGGGGTAATCCTAATTGCAACTACTGGTGGGGGGTATGTCAATATAACCCAAAAAACAAATAAAACTTCTCTACCAAATAACAAAATCACTCACAATCCCCGAGAACCCAAATCCTTATTAAACTTTTTGGCAAAACTTACCCCACTCGTTACAAACAATTAAAAAAACACAAAAAATATTAAACCAACTCACAATTAAAAAACCCATAATTTTATCTATATCTAAAAAACAAATAAAACTCTTCTGTCAAATAACAAAATCACCATACAAGTTTAAAAAAAAAAAAAAAAATTGATAATATTAACGCATATAGGGCCACATTCTATTGTCTTACTTTAGGCCACAAAATGTCAGGAATATTAGCGATGTAAGGCACACGCTGTGAACTTACAGATGTTGTTAAATGCATTACACTTACATATGTTAGTCACACGCGAACTTACAAATATTGTCCTCCAAAAGTTACAAATGTAAAATGGGGAATGTTTCTACTTGTTAAACGTGGCTGATATTTAATCTAATGATGTTGCCATTATTCTATTGTATTTTATTTTGGTTGTATTTTATTAAATTTACTAGATATAACCCGTGCCTACGGCACAGTTTGTTATGAGGTGTTTATTATGTTATTTGTGGGCATTAATCTTGGTACACCCTAGTATTTCAAAACTGTGGTCTATATGGAAATTTGTAGACACTTTATTTTGAAGTGGTATTACACATTAGGTAACATACTTCCTTGTCGTGGTTTATTTGGTGGATGCCAGTATGGGTTAATGAACTCAATTTTTGAAATAGTGTAGATCTTTACTTATAAGCATATTTATAAAACCCAATTTGAAGTCATGAATTGGAGGCAATTTTAGGAGCAACATCAAATTTTCACCAAGCAACTACGCGATTTTGGATAAACCGGCTATTTATATAGCCGTCGCGGTTTCCCAAAACCGTGTCATCGAAGCCGTTGATGCCGAAGCCCACGCAGTTTTGGGAAAACCGCGCGATGTATCGCACATTAACTTTCTTATTTATTTTCTTCCCAAATCTCTCACGCGGTTTTCCCAAAACCGCGCCATAGAAGCCCATTTAGCCCAAGCCCACGCGGTGTTGGGAAAACCGCGTAGTTTTGGCAAAACCGCGTAAGTGATTTGATACATTATCAAACCTGGAACCAAATATTGGCCGATTTGGTGTTTTTTTGGTGTTTTCATCAACATGTAACTCTCCTGAAATTGAAAAAACACCAAATTTGGTGTTTGGTGCTAGGTTGATATCACTCTTAAGAGATTTGGTATTTTTTCAACTTCAGGAGAACTACATGTTGATGAAAACACCAAACCAAACACCAAATCGGCCAATATTTGGTTTTAGGTTTGATGATGTATTAAATCACTTATGCGGTTTTAGAAAAACCGTGCGGTTTTGGCAAAACCGCATGGGCTTCAAATTTACATTAAAAATGGGATTCTATGGCGCGGTTTTGGCAAAACCGCGTGGGCTTGGGCTTTTAATTAGGCTTATATGGCGCGGTTTTGTGAAACCCGCGATAGAGATTAGAAAATAAAAAAAATAAAATAAAAAAGTTTATGTGCGATACATACATGGCGGTTTCAAAAACGCGTAGACTTGGGCCATCAATTGGGGCTTTAGTGGCACGCGGTTTTGGCAAAACCGCGTAGTTATCACAGTGTTTTTTATGTTCTTTCTTAAAATTGCTTGGTGTTTTTTTGGTTTGGTGTTTTTTTTTGTTCAAAATTTTGGTGTTTTTTTTTGTTACTATGCTAATGATGCTTTTAGGACTTGCACTTTTTCCCCACCTAACTGGGATGAGGGCTGATGAGGCCAGTACCAACTTGCTTCACAGCCCATTGGCCCAAACTCAAAGGGGTAGGTTTAGACCCCACGCGCGTATAAGTAGGAGACTAGGAGAGCTATATAACTATAAACTTGTTTCCCACGCCTCTTCCTCCTCCTCTGTCTCTGGTTTTGAAGAAATTTGAGTTTCCAATCCTTGGGGTTAGTTTCCATCCCAAAGTTAAAAACAATGTTCAGCAATATTTGCCTGGAGATTTGGTAATTCAAATTATTATCTGTCTACCGGTCAAGTCTCTTTTGCGATTCAAGTCAGTCTGCAAGTCCTGGCGCTCCCTCATTGAAACCTCTCGTTTCGTCACCCAACACTGCCACCACCATCAGAAGATGGACAGTGAGAAGATCATCGTTAAGCATCCCTACGTAAGGATAGGTGAGCTCGGTTGTTGCAATCTTGATTTTTCCATAATATCTGCTGACAATTTTGAGGCGTCCGCTCATATTGACGCTCATATTGACGTGTCTTGCGTTTTAAGGAATATGTCTTCCGAGTGGATTGCGAAGGCTCCTCATTTTAATGAAGTGCTTTCCTGTTGTAACGCTGTAATTTGTCAACAAATTTGTTCCGGGTATGAACACCATGTTTGGTTATGGAACCCGGCGACGAAACAAATTAGAATTCTCCCAGAATCGCCGATCTCTCTTCTACGTAGACGAGAAGTTACCGTCTATGTTGGATTAGTTTTTGATGTTAAAACCGATGATTACAAAGTGGTGAAGTTTAATTTCGAAAATATTTCCTATGTGACAAAAAAGTGTCGAGTGGAGATTTACAGCTTAAGCACTGATTCTTGGAGACCTATAGATGTTGATTTGCCTATTTCTTACATCGCTTCTGATCCTAAAATACCGTACCGTGATGAAATTTATTGTTGGCTGGGAGGACTTGATGATCCCTGTTTGATTGTTTCATTTGATATTCACAATGAGGTGTTTCAAACTATGTCAGTGCCGGATCTAGGGCAAACTAATCCTAGCGCTACTCTTGAGTTGGCCATATTAAAGGGGCAAAATTGCTTGCATTTGTTGGTCACATTATTCATGGGAAACAAAAAAATTGGCACTTAAAAATATGGGTTTTGAATGAGTACATGGTAAAAGACTCGTGGGCTCAATTATACACAATACAGTTAGCCTCACACTATGGGTATTGAGCAAGATCGATAGGGTTCTCAAAGAACGGAATTTTTATATTACATTACAAACAATGCTTATGTGACGCTACTGAATGTTATTGTGTTGTTGAAGAAGGTAAATTGTGCTTGTGCGATCCTGCTACTGCCGAAATAAAGTATCTTCCTTTCGAAGTACCTCAAATCGATTTGGAAGTTGTCCTGTACAAGGAGAGCCTAGTCTATATATATATATAAAAGCTCGCGCACATTCTCTCTCCTCACCATATCGCTCTATTTTGTACTCCAAGCAATATTAGTGGCTCCTAAAAAAAAGGAGGTACTAATAATTAAAAACACCTCCCTACATTTGCTTAATTCTCCTTACTCTATTCTTAAATTACTATGACCTCCTCAAAATGAAATTTCGAAATAAAAACAAAAATATAATCAATCCAAATATTTCCCATCGAAATATGTTCTTCGCAATTCAATAGACCATCAAACTGTTCTTCTCTGACGAATAGCCTTCACAAAATTTCCCCAAAAAAATCAATTAACTCTCTTTCCTCTCCAACAGGCACAATATTTCTCTCTCTCCCTCCTATTCTTTGATCAATAACTAACAATAACAAGACAACTATCAAAGTATCAAGAGACAGAGAGACAGATGGTGTTGAAAGGAGTTCACGTGGCCTCCAACCATCATACATTCGATAAATCAAAATTTAACTTCTAAGTTTATAATATAAAGTTATGCTCTCAAATTAAGCAACTATCAGGTACGATTTTTGTTTTCTATCTTCTTCTTCTTCTTCTTCTTCACTTACAGAGCTTCATGGCAAGAGTTAATTACTTCTATTCACTTATTGTACGCTTCATTATTAATTATTGTTATTATTAATATGATTCTTGTTGCCGCGAGCTTGCTCGATCTTGATATTCAAAGCCATTGTGAGCAGTTCAATTGGAGTTAAGTTTGAGGAGGAGAATGTGTGTCATGCTGTTTGTCGAGAATTCCTCAAATTTTAAGATTGTGGTGAGAAATCAAGAAAAGAGAGGTAAGTTATTGAGAACAAGTTGTATTGGATTATCACTTTGGTTGCCAATTGGTTATGTTGTTTTGCATAAGTGAGCATACATTGATACACGTAAGACATACTAGAAATTTCCCAATGAATATACAATTCATACACTAATAGGCTTCAGTATAACAAAGTTTGTTTCGCAAAATTCTAGATAAAATAATGTCATAGGGACTTCACTATCTCGGTAGGTGGAATCAAGTAAGAAATATGAAGATTATACAAAATTAAATCGAATTGTGTTGCCACTATCAAATGCTACAACTTAAATTCTGATCGATTTTTTTAATGCCCAATGAGTTTTATGAGTTATGCCAGTATATGAGATGTATTCCATGATTATAGAAGAGGGAAGAATGGAGAAAATCACATAGAAGATGCTCATCAGCTCAAGCTACTCTACAATGGTTATCTGCAATGGTGCTTTACTAATGCCCAAGCATATGTTGCATTAACAAATCACAATAACATCAGAGGTTTGTTTATTTTTTTGTATGGTGATAATTGAGTCTATTGCCTGAAACATTTCAATTTTCATTTCTGGTAATTGGTATCCTTTGTCGATCTTCCATGCATAAATTGAAAAGTTTGAATTGGGTTAGTAGGCTGTCTTTCACCTAAGATAACTTCATCAGTGAGAATACATCTAACTCTACCAAGTCATCCTGATGGTATGTTTCCACTCTATTATCTTATTGTGTAAACCTCTGGTCCGTATACTTGAGTAAAGTTAGTAATTGTATATATTGTTGAAAATTTTTTATACTAGCCACACAGTTTCAGTTCAACAATCACCAAATGGTACTATTAATGCTTTGAGGCACAACGTCTATCGTGGCATACAAGAAATTTTTCTCGGGTATAAATAGGAATTAAACCCCCCCTCCTATGGTGAAATTAGACAGCTGGGAAACCCTTAGGCCAAGCTCTGCGATCCCATGTGCTATCAGTATCACTTTGTTACTTTTGTTTTTTGCTCTCCGTCCCTAGATATGGTTGAGGTTTCATCTACACCGTGATTTAAATGTAGAATAGTTACAAAGATGTTCTCTGATTGAAAATTGTTAATAATTTCACAAATTGTAGTTTGTCAGCAAGAACTTTCGACTGACTTGCAAGGTTTTCCACTTGCAGAATTATTAACAGGAGCGAGCAAAGTAATTCGAATTAACTTCAAATAAAAATTTATCTACTAATATGTGGAAGAAGTAAAGAAAATAATGATGGTGGAAGACATTGTTCATACATCCTAAAACACCGGTCCATTGGAGCACTAAGACTAGCTCAATCAAGGTATTCAAGCAGCTATTATTGTGGTTGGTGGCTAGCGAGATCTCTTAAAGGTATTCATCAGCCATGTTTGAATGTTTAAAAGTAATTAAAGGTTCCATTAGTCTTATTTTAATTGACTTTTAGTTCTATTGTTTTTGTTATAATTTTGGCTTAATTTTGAATGAAATGGGTGTGCATCACTTGAAGAAGGTTCGTTCTAAATTAATACGGTGGTTGTAGAAAGTAGGTAAAATAGCATGAATTAGAGCTTCAAGCAGTTAATTGGTGCTCGAGGTGGTCGTAATTGGTGCTTAGACTCAGATAAGTTCTTAATGGTAAAATCAAACACCACCTATGAAGTGTTTGTGCAAAACACCAATCAATAAGTTGTGCTCTCTATTTCTCACATATGAGAGGTAACATTTGGGTGAAAGATACCGTAGCAGATTGTTAATTCCATTTAATAATGATTGTATCCTTGCATTCTTGAAATTTAAGTCCAATTTCATATGTTTGAAACAAATAAAAGTGCATATATAATAAATTACTAATGGTTGTGTTGGTTTATTCACCATTATCTATGCATTCTATTCAACGATTTCATATCCACTGCCATTGATTTATTCTTTCATATCCTTTCCAGAGTCCAGGCCTACTATGATTGAATATAGACCATTCACCTATGAAATCCTCTCTTATTGGAAGATTGGATCCAATTCAGTGAGAACATTGAGAGTTACGGATTAAGGATATCTATTTCAATTATGTTGTCATTGGATAGTACTTGAAAAGTTCTTAGGAGTACTTATATTTGTTAGCTTGAAATTAGAATTACTGCTTTAATTTGGTTTATTAAGATGTAAAACCGATTAGAGAATATATTGTTGTGACAGAAATCATGTTGCTTTGATAAGATTAAGTGTGTATATAAATCGTGGAGGAGTGAATCATGCCATGTTCTTATTCAAGTTTTGCTTAACCAGGTTGAAATGATACAAATTGGTCGTGCTTTCATGGTATTTTCCCTCATAAATTCTGTTTTATGTTTTTTAAACATTGAAATAATAAATTGAGGTTCTATTTATTTGCATTTAACCTATATTAGCATTACTTATAAGTCGTGGGATGATGAACCATTGTACAAACACCATCGAACTATTGTAAATATGTAATTAAGTCGTTAAGCCTGGGGTCATTATTGTGTTTAGTATGATTGCATAGCGTTTTCTATAGTTTCAGGCTTTCAGCACATACCTATTACAGTATTGCCTTTTGTCCCTTTTCAAATAAAATGTTTGCATTAATTGATTTCTACAAGCTATTTGCAGTAGTTTTTTTTTTTTTTTTTTTTTTGGGAATAGTGGGGTTTGATTTTTTATCTTCGGTTCTTTGCCGTGGCTTGGAATGGATAAGTCCAGTGACAATTGTCTTTGATACTTATGATTGATTGCATGAAAGAATGAAGATCAGTTGATTGGAAGAATCAACATCATAATTTACTTTTGCACATGTTTATATATGTATTTACTATTTAATTAACTTGCAGAGTATTTGTTTGATTCATTGTCACAGGATAAGAAACAAAATAGTCTCAAGGAATTTTTGAATGTTAGCTAGGAGCATGCCATATCTAACACTTGGAACTTGGAAGGACCTCTCAGGGCCCAAATCAACATTTGAAATACATAAATATCATTAGCAGTTGACAAGGCTCATTCACATTTGCATTCTACATACGTCTTCGAAAAGTTTTAAATCCTCTCCTCTGGTAAGATACCGAGCTTTTATTACTCATGTAATACTATTGAATATATTCCTATTGATTTCAGTTTTGTTGTTGTGGACTATATTCAAGTGACTAACAGTAAGAAGATTTGGTTGAAGCATCTTCACCTAATAAAAGGAATCCATCTACAATTCTACACCTAAAAAGCATTTGACACAAGCTTTGTAGCCCTTGGAGGATGTGGGAAAACTAGATTATTAGACTTTGAATATTATTGATAGCGAGCAAAATGCTTCAGTTTATCATCAAAAGAACTGTTGAAGTTTCTCCACCATATATGCTCATACCAGAACAAATACAGGAAATTGCGGGTAAGCTTAAATTATGTGTCCAATTATTTTATGGATACCAAATGAAATAGGATATATATATATATATGAAATTAATAATTGCCATTTCTATTGATCACATGTACTCTTTATATTTGGAGAAGTAAGTAATTAGTGTATTATAATCGTTTAACCTTGAGGTATATGGATGAGGAAGACAATGACGATAGATAGGTTTTGGATTTGTTTGTCAATCGAGGGGAATAGAAACAGAGCATTGGGGTTGACTAACCTATATTCTTCCTATTTCACAAATTTCAAGCTAGATCCTACCTCTAAACATGAACTTTGAAAGTAGTGAAAACTAAGACGCAGTTGTGGGACACTTTTTTTATTTTATTTTATTTTTTATGATTAATGTCTTACTATTGCAAAAAGTGAACTACCTCAAATTCTAATACCCTTACACATTATGAGTTATGACAACCGTCATTTTTTATATAATGATATACATCTCATGAGGTGTTAATCTAAAAAATATAGAATATATAAGTGTGTTATCTACTCCTTCACCTTATAGTTGATGGATCAACTACAACCCTTATATACTAACCCGATATGTAATTGTCCTTCGTATATTTACATTATCAATACAACTTGCTTACTTACCAAAACAAAGATGGATCAACTATAGACTCGCTTAGTAATTATATATAATTTGGTCTTCATTTTAAAAAAAAAAATCATTTGCTCGAACTAATATAAATTAATCTACCACAGGGATTAATCTTTCAACTTATAAAGGTTATGTAGTTGTTCAAGGTTCGTTAGTCTTCAGTTGAGCATTGTATCTGAATGGTAGTTTATTCATAGGTACACGCTTCATTCATAGGTACACACTTCATTCATGTAATATTGCAATAATATTTCCTTAATGAAGCAGTTCAAGAAAGAAACCCCGCTAGCTATTTGTGATTAGGTGTATTAATTATTGATGCCTTATCAACTTCTAACAATTGATTTGGGTTTTGATTATTTTCTGTCATAAGGTGAATATTGTAGTTTTTGATGTTGTAATTTTTCTTAGTGAATGTTAATAATATATTAATATTTGTGCAAGCGTTTACTTTTTCTATTATCATGATTTTGTTTTCACAGGTAGAACAAAGTAATAACGATTGACCAATAGCTGCAACATGTTTTTGAAGAGTTGAAATGATTAACAATGTTGTTGTTTAATAAAGAAAACAAAGAGAAACTTCGGAGGTGAGACACCACTTATTAGATAAGTCTTCTTAGTGAGATGTAATTAGGTGCCTGGATGATCGTTAGTAGCAAAACATATATGCATGTATGTTGGGTGTCTGAAGCTTCATGCATGAGTCTGTCTTTTATTGACCTTAACGAATTATTAGATAAGTCTTCTTAGTGAGATATAATTAGGTGCCTGGATGATCGTTAGTAGCAAAACATATATGCAGGCATGTTGGGTGTCTAATCTTCATGCATGAGTCCGTCTTTTATTGACCTTAACAAAGAATGTACAATGTACACAATCAACAAGATTCTTTTTAGTGTTATCACTTTGCTATATATCTTTGGAACTTCCTTCTCGACAACATCGACATGATTTTTGGTCCCTGTGAGCTCAGCTATCTAGAAGTCTTGAGCTTTGATATTTGAATGACAGAGGGGATAAATGAAGTATTCTTACCTAAATCGGGCTTGGGTCAAGTAATGATGCAAGTCGTTACTCATCCTTCTAGATTTAACCCAAAATTTTGAGAAATATGGGAATGTATGGAGAATTCTTGACATAAGAAATATATGATGTAGCGAGCCTTTCCAAAGGTATTTTTTTATTCATTGATTAATTCAGCAATTTCATTCTCTTGGCATCTTACCTATTGTTAAGTTTGGTATTATTTCCACGTTTCTTATTCACTTTAGTGAGAACATTGAAAATTATGCAACAATGATAGTTTGCAGCCTAATTTTAAGAGCAATGAATCAGCAGTATAGGCTACCATTATTGATGCATTGTCATCAAATGTTTCTAAGAAAAATTGTGCTACTATTGGTGTTTTCGTAAACTTTAAGGGGTAACACAATTGGTCCGGCCTTGGGTTCCTCTTAGGGCCATTGGCGAGGCAGTACCCAGTCGAATTTCCAACCAAGGCTTTGGGATTAGTCGAGGTGTGTGTAAGTTGGCCCAGACACCCAGTTAGCAAAAATAAAAATAAAAAATGGTGTTTTCGTTTAATGTGTGCTTAAATATGGAGGGGTACAATAAGTTTTTGATTTAGCGTAATAGAGAGCTACACTAAATTATGGACACTGACTATTCTTTAGATTTTTTTTTTCTTTTTTTGGTTTATATAGATTTTAGTTAGTATGTCCCAGGTCATGACGTTCAAATCTTTAGAATTCGTTGCACACTATGGGGTTGTGCTTTCTTAATCAGGTCCATACATATTATAAGGTTTAATTTTCTCTATTTTTTTTTTTTTTTTACCACTTTGATGTTCTATGTATTTAAATGTGAATCAATTTTCCTGTATCTTTTGTTTAGGTGAGTAATTGATGTTTCTATATGTAAAGAATTAATGGCACGGATGACACAAAAGTAGGGGGATTGCACCATACCGATGCCCATATTAGGAACAAGTAAGGTGTATTAACTTGTCCAACTTATAAGGCTAAGTCCAATGGCCCTTTATCCTCCCAAAAATGGAGGCCAAAGTGGAGGTTTTCACTCTCTATCTGTAATTTACTCTCTATATATAGGGAGTATTATTGAGATCTGCAAGAGTACATTCAGCGTCTTGAGTTCAAGTGGATTTGGTATGACTTACAATTTATTTTTTTTTCTTTATTTGCATTTTGAGCCGGATGAAGTGGAGTGGTTTGTTGAGGTTTTCATTTTTTTACCTGTAAAACCATTAGACCCATTTTCCTTATCTATATCTGTAAAAACACGGATTAAATTGAAGAATAATTGATAAAGAGTCCAAAACCATTGGATTCCACCCTAAAAGAGGAGGTACCCCTTCCATTTGAGACATGCTCTTCTAATTATTTTGTGTCCAACTCCTCACACATTGAGTGAGATAAATTTTTATAGTCTCTAGATTGATCTATATAGATTTAAGCTAGAAGTATTGTACATGCACATCCTTATTATGGTTTCCTATTTTACTACATGATCACCTTTGGTGAATTTTAACAATATGTGGGTCAATATGTTATTTTCTTTCTCAAAGTTTGGTGTCTAAAACTATACCATGCCATGAAGATTACAAGATTTGCTTATGAGAGAAAAAAAATAGTCCTAAAAATGGAGGCCAAAGTGGAGGTTTTCACTCTCTATCTGTAATTTACTCTCTATATATAGGGAGTATTATTGAGACCAAGAGTACATTCATAAAAAGGTTCAAATGAAGAGTGGTATGACTTACTTTATTTTTTTTTTCTTTATTTGCATTTTGAGCGGATGAAGTGGAGTGGTTTGTTGAGGTTTTCATTCTTTTACCCTCAAAACCATTAGACCCATTTTCCTTATCTATATGTTTAAAACAACATTAAATTGAAGAATAAGGATAAAGAGTCCAAAATTACATTGGACTTGACCCTAAAAAAGGAGGTACCCTTCCATTTGAGACATGCTCTTCTAATTATTTTGTGTCCAACTCCTCACACACATTGAGTGAGATAAATTTTTATAGTCTCTAGATTGATCTATATAGATTTAAGCTAGAAGTATTTGTATATCAAATCTGTTATTTCAGTCCTATTTTACTACATGATCACCTTTGGTGAATTTTAACAATATGTGGGTCAATATGTTATTTTCTCTCAGTTTTGGTGTCTAAAACTATACCATGCCATGAAGATTACAAGATTTGCTTATGAGAGTATTAAAAAAAATAGTCCTAAAAAATGGAGGCCAAAGTGGAGGTTTTCACTCTCTATCTGTAATTTACTCTCTATATATAGGGAGTATTATTGAGATACTGAAAGTACATTCAGCGTCGAGTTCAAAGTGGAGTGGTATGACTTACTTTATTTTTTTTTTTCTTTATTTGCATTTTGAGCGGATGAAGTGGAGTGGTTTGTTGAGGTTTTCATTCTTTACAATAAAACCATTAGACCCATTTTCCTTATCTATATCTGTAAAACAACATTAAATTGAAGAATAAGGATAAAGAGTCCAAAACCATTGGACTCAGCCTAAAAGAGGAGGTACCCTTCCATTTGAGACATGCTCTTCTAATTATTTTGTGTCCAACTCCTCACACACATTGAGTGAGATAAATTTTTATAGTCTCTAGATTGATCTATATAGATTTAAGCTAGAAGTATTGTACATGCAGTCTGTTATTCAGTCCTATTTTACTACATGATCACCTTTGGTGAATTTTAACAATATGTGGGTCAATATGTTATTTTCTTTCTCAGTTTGGTGTCTAAAACTATACCATGCCATGAAGATTACAAGATTTGCTTATGAGAGAAAAAAAATAATCATAGGAGGATGCGTTAACTACATTAGTAGGGCAGTGTTATTGGTATGCATAGTTCTTTGTTGATCTAAACTTATGAGACTAAGTATAAAGAAATACTAACCCAAAGTTTGTTTAGAAACTCAAAGGGTTGAAAACCTTCACTAAAGAGGTTAATTGACTGTACTTCATGACCGGTATAAAGCACTCATGTATGACAATAACTGATGGGTAGTATACTTAGCCATGAATTGTTCCCATGCCACCAGTTCAAGATAAGCTTCAATGTTTGTCGTGTAATTCAAGAGTAATCTAAGAATAAAGGGCTAGCAAAAACCAAAAATATTCTTTGTTTGGATTACTTTTAAGAGTAGTACGTCGTTCTTAATAGGCACTTGAATTAGTTCATAGGGCAAGGTTGTGAGAAGCAACCATTTGGCTCATCAAATCTATATTTATCACATTAAGGCACATACATGGTTGTATTTAATGGATTTTACATTTTTTGCAGGCTAGACTTTATGGTGAATAATAAAGGTACCCAAAGGAGCTCAACTAACATTTTATGTTGATAGTATCTATGTAAAAGGTTATCTAAGTTTGTTTATGTTCAATTGTAATAGAATAATGTATTGTACAACCTTTCTTAATATATATTTGCTTACCATCGATTCAATTCTAATAATTCACTTTTGTTAACTCT
This sequence comes from Coptis chinensis, assembly GCF_015680905.1. Lineage (NCBI taxonomy): Eukaryota > Viridiplantae > Streptophyta > Magnoliopsida > Ranunculales > Ranunculaceae > Coptis > Coptis chinensis. The sequence continues at coordinate 123,603,956 of NC_141458.1, read as the reverse complement.
GCGTCATAGTGTAAACCTCATACTTTTTAAAACCATTTCTCTTCTGGATGTTTTTCTTTCAATTACACATGCAAACCTTTATTTTTCTTTTTCTCGGATGGATTACAAAACTGTTGAAAGAAAAGTTAGGAATGAATCTTGGCGGTTATATACTTATATCCGGGCTTGCTTGAAGTGTGAAGACGAATCATCGTATCAGATATGTCAAATAGAACTTTCCTATGAATTAAGTGCTAGGATTATCATTTTTAAACTTATAGTGTTGTTGTACATTTTACCATTCACTGCAGGATCATGAAATTTTTTATACTAATTACAATACCAAGGATGTAGTAGGTTTTAGAAGAGAACTTAGAGAGGCAATTGAGCAAAATCTTCTTCATATAAAACCTGCTTGATTTAGATCAGGAAAATCGTACAAATTTTATAAAACCGTGTGCTATGGCTCGAATCCATAGTCAATCCTATTTTCGATAGGAGCTAGCAATTAACAATTGAATCCAAATTTTGCCATTATTTTCGTATCCTTAATAGTGCGAAAAGAAGGCCCGACTCCAAATTGTTTAGGAATAGTGGCGAGTTTCTCGATCATTTGGTTTATGGTTAGTCAGTTCTATTTCTCAATGGAGGTAGAGGCAGGGAAGGGACCATTCGTTACCTTAATTGAATTACAATTAAACACACTAAAGGAATGAAGCCCTTAGTTACTATATTTTTCATATATGATTTAATATAGTATATGAAGAGGAAACTTAATGGTGAGTATTCCAAATTTGCTTATATTAGTGGAAATTAACATAGGAGTTCAAATCTGATTTAGTATTTTTCCTGTTTAATACTATGTAACGAGCGGAGGAACCTCGGGTCCCTTATGGCTTCATATGCCCTTCGTTATGTTTTTTTATATGATGTTGTACCTTATGGCAGAAACAAAAAACAATATCTATATTAGCGGAGTGTCGTACATTCATTTATTATATGGATGCAAAATATGTGTCTCCCTGTTTACGATCAATAGAAGATGGCAAGACGTACGTAAACTTAGCTAACTATGTTCATCTATAAAAATCCGATTCAAATAGTTTATCATGGCTATTGTCATTAGTAAAAATACCATATTAATGAACAATAGAAGTTTATGAGTGAATATAAGCAATATAAAAGTCCTATTTAGATAGTGTTATTTCATAGCTATATGGTCATTAGGAAGCATACCAAAGTTTATGTTTCCATTAACTTCATTACGTAGCTCTTGAAAACAAAAATTACAAAGAGATTAACGTTGCCATCAACAGTGTTAAGATTTTACCAACTATAATTGATATATAAATACGGAGCACATAGAACTCTTAAAAGCAATAACCAACTCAATTGCATTATGCACTGCTGCCATTCTTCTCCTCTAGCCTGGTTTATGGCCAAGTAACAATCCACAAAACGTGGTTGCATGTATTTTCTTGGTTTCATGCGGATTATTATTTTTGAAAATGTTCAATCAAGAAAATAAAACAATGTTGATTATTAAAGAGAGACTCATTGCCTTTTTGAAGAAGGGTAATCTTACTCAATTGTTTAAATTTTTGTTGATTAACTTTTTTTCATACGTACAATGCATAAAATTTCATGGAAATTCAAAATGTTTAGCAAAAAATATTATTTCATTTATCGGGCATTTAAGTTGGAAGGAGACTACAATTTTTTTTCTTTGTATATATTTATGTTGCTCTATGTTATTTGCACGTTATAATGGACAATGATGTCAATATAGACACTTTGGTGCTTGAAGTTTAATGTTATTTGCAAAGTGGAAATGATAGTGTGTTGTTTACAACTTTGCAAGAGCGAAATTGTAAGAACTTCAAAGGATAAAGAGCTTCAATGAAATAGAAGATGTGCAAGCACTCTAATGAAGTGGATAGAAGTAGATGATGAAAGGCCATCATGGGCATCTGCTTTAGATAACCGACTCTTTGAGGAGTCAATACAAGATCGAGAAGGAAAATGTCGTTTGGATAAGTGCCAACTTTACAAAGCTAGGTTAAGAATGATATATTATGTGTAAATATCTTATGTAACATGTTGAGTTAACTCTAACGCACCACTTAGGATACTAAGGAGGATGTACACTAGAAGTCAATTTCTTTGATTTAATAAAAGTTTGATTGTTCTTACTTGCCCAATCTGCTTAATGATTACATTATCCAATACATAAAAACTAACCAATCATATAAGAAAGCGGATGTTATATGTAGGAAAGTTGTTGAAAGAATGGTTAGTATCCTTTACACTAAGTCACCAACTAAATTTAGATTTTTTGCAGATTCCAATTCAAAACTAGATCTACATTTAACCACAATTACATGCACATCAAGTTCACTAAGCTGACAAGCATTAGTACATTCATTTTGAATCGATCTTTTTATTCACAAAGTTGAGGTTCATTGGTGAAGAAGATGATAAAGTCAAGTGTAGCAAGCCCAGCCAATGGTGGGCTGATTATTTATTTGAAACTGATTAATGTTGATTGTCAAAGAGAGACTATTGTTGTTCGAAAATACAATGAATTCTAAAGAAGGGTAATTTAATTTACACAAGTGAAATTGTTTAAAATTTTGTTCTTTAACTTTTTTTTTTTCAATACTCGCACTGTTTCTTACAAATTATTGCAAATTTTCTTACAACAAAATATCATTTCATTTAAGGGCATATGTTCAGTGAACGGGTATGAAATCTAAAGGTTCATTAATACAAAAAAAAAAAAAAAAAAAAAAAAAAAAAAAACACACACACACACATTTTAGTCTAAGAAATTATGGGTGGTAGAAACTTTGATCAATTAATTTATTGTTTGAGTTTCAATATAGTTTGAAAGTAAGATTTTTGATACATAATAATAAAATGAAAAAAAAAATTACATAGAAAAGTTCCCCGTTCGTTGAACGGGTCCAAAAATCTAGTTTCAATAAATAGCACAAATGTTGCATTCGTCAGCTAATAGGGTGACAGGTGACTTGTGTGGTATGCTGGTATGACTCTGTTCTATTCTTAAGCTCATTTCAATTATATTAGACACATTTTGTCATAATTTCGACCAAATCGGAATAACAATATTTGTTTTCGATTTTTTGATTTTCGAGGTGTTATACACTTCCAACTTTCAAAAACTCATTATCGTTTAATTATTATAATAATTTGAAACTAATAAAAAAAAAATCTTAAACCAAAGCCCTCTCCATTATTATTTTTTTGAAAGTCAAGTAGTTGGGATTATAGCCTCCTTGCTTCTATTAATACAAAGATCTATAGTACCCTTTCCCTTACAAATTTAGAAAGAGTTTCAGTAACCTTTGGAAGTACCTCAAATCGATTTGGAAGTTGTCCTGTACAAAGAGAGCCTAGTTTCAATAAATAACACAGATGTTGCATTCGTTAGCTAATAGGGTGACTTGTATGGTATCTTGAACATAGCAAATGAGATTAGTATGGTTAGGAATGCTTCCTGGACAGTCACTAGTAGAGAATTAGAGACGGTGTTCCTTCTATGGGAATTGCTAATAGTGTTGCGCACTATCCACTAACTCAAGGCTAGACATCAACGGCGAACAATTTGTTTATTGTCGTGTATGTAACAGGGCATAGCAAAATGTTTTTGGGTTAACTAGTATTACCCCCTAGTAGATGGGAAATTAGGGTCTACACACAATAAAAAAAGTCAACTTGAATGCAAGTGAGAAATAGAGACACAGACGATTTTTGTGACATAGGCCAAGTGGTGTGACATAGGCCAAGTGGTTTAGATACTAAAATTTTGAACCACACCAAACCAAAAAAACACCAACCAACTTTAAGAGAAACATCAAACATTCGACATCAAATGATGCGGTTTTGGATAAACCGCGCCAATAGCCCATGTGGCTTTTTCAAAACCACACCACTAAAGCCTATTTTAAAAGCCCAAGCCCACATGGTTTTCCAGAAACCACGCGATGTACGGCACATCAATTTTCTTATTTATTTTATTTTCCAATCTCTCACGGGGTTTTCACAAAACCGCGTGGTTGAAGCCTACTATTTAGCCTAAGCCCACGTGGTGTTAGAAAAACCGTCCAAAACCACGAGAGAGATTTGATACAACACCAAAACTAGAACCAAATTTTAGTCGGTTTGATGTTTGGTTTGGTGTTTTCATCAACATATGTCTCTCCTACTGAAAAAATACTAAATTGTTGGAAATGTGGAGTTTGATGCTAAAAAAGTATCTCACCTAAACATACTATTAGTGGCAACTGGCAAGTATATAATGGATTGGTTATTAAATAAGTCAATAACCAGTATCCAAGAATCCAAGATTAATAAAGTCAACGATCTGTCAGAGATCACACACTTTTAACTTAGATCTAATCCAAACCAGATAATTCAATGGTCAAACAAGTACGGAGCACTGAAAATTAAATATAGGCTTATGACACACACGATCTTTCCTCTCCCCCCTCTCTTTTCTCCTCCATTTTTTGAAATTCAAACCGGTTTTCCTTTTCGAACCTCGTCATCATCATATCATTTAAAACACAAAAGAAAAAAATAAAAATAAAAAAACGCCTAAAAAAATCACAATCAAACAACGATACATCCGCTCAAACGGCTATTTTTCCTGTCTTTTCTATTATCATTCTCATTCTTTCAAACTTCAATTGTTCTACCGCTCTCTCCTTCCTCACTAAACCCTAATACTTCTCCATAACCCATTCAACACTTCCTCATTTCTTTAACCCACATTTTACAAATCTTGCCTTATACTACTTTATCTAACTAAAACGGTTAGTGTTTTTTTTTTTCTCTTTTATAGTAATTTTATTTCTTTGCATGTTTACTATTGGAATGATAGATAGAAATGAGTCTGGTACTTATTTTATACTTAAATTTTTTTTTTTTTTTTTGGTACATGGGTTAATTTGGTTACCAAAGATGGATCTGGGTGGTTATTTATTGAGTTTCTGTTTTTGGGTGTAGGTAAAACATGACTAGTTTACAAGATGACCAGCTTCTACATGTCGAAACGACTTGTGGATCTCTTCTTTACGAACTTCAGGTACTTTTTTCCTTAAATTGTGACTAAAGTTTTTAAACATTTTAACATTTGGATTGTGTGTGGTTTTAGATAATTTGGGATGAAGTGGGGGAAACGGATGTGGAGAGGGATAAAATGTTACTTGAGCTAGAACAAGAGTGTTTAGAGGTTTATAGAAGAAAAGTGGACTTGGCTAACCGGTGTCGAGCTCAGCTACGGCAGGCAATTGCTGATTCTGAAGCCGAGCTGGCAGCCATATGCTCGGCAATGGGTGAGAGACCAGTGCATATCAGACAGGTTTGTTCTGACCTGTTTTGGAAAGTATATATTAGGTTGCAATTAATTGTGTTGAGTTAAACTGGGATGCAGTTAAATGTTGTAATTAGTTATATGGTATAAAAGTAATGATATTGTGGTTTTCATAACTCAGTCTGATCAAAGTACTGGAAGCTTGAAGGAAGAGCTTCGTACCATTATTCCTCAATTAGAGGAGATGAAAAAGAGAAAATGTGAGAGGAGGAATCAATTTTTTGAGGTTGTGGAGCAGATACAGAAAATTTCCAATGAGATCAATACATGGACAGAATGTAATCCTTCAAGGGCAGTTGTGGATGAGACTGATTTGTCTCTAAGAAAGTTGGAAGAATTGCACAAACATCTGCAAGCATTACAGAAGGAGAAGGTATCATTCATTTTTCTCAGCATTGCTATTTTCAAGTTTCATTCCATCTATTTTATTGACTGACTTTACATAAAATTTTCAATGCATGCAGAGTGATCGTCTGAATCTGGTCTTGGACCACCTAAGTGTATTAAACTCGCTTTGCTTGGTTCTCGGCATAGATTTTAAGCACACAATTAAAGAGGTTCACCCCAGTTTAGATGATTCAGAAGGAGCTAAGAATATAAGTAATGAAACGATTGAGAGGCTCGCTTGTGCAATTCAAAAACTGCGAGAGGTCAAGATAGAAAGGATGCAGAGGGTAATTAATTAAGTATTGTACTATTTTCTTAAGGTTCATTTAATTTTATAAACGCCCTTGTCTTGTTACTGAGCCTATATACTTGACAGCTACAAGATCTTGCAAGTACTATGCTGGAGTTATGGAATTTGATGGATACCCCAATTGAGGAGCAGCAGATGTTTCAGAATGTTACCCGCAATATAGCTGCTTCAGAAGATGAAATAACTGAACCTAATACCCTTTCCACTGAATTTATAAATTATGTAAGTATGAATAGTGGCTTTAATAAGCAGGGTATGTTTTTTTGCATTTAAGTACTCGTAGTACTCTGATTGTGTTGTGTAAATTAGCCTATGTGATTTACGATGCAGGTTGAGGGAGAAGTTTCTAGGCTGGAAGATTTGAAAGCAAGCAAGATGAAAGAGCTTGTTCTGAAAAAGAGGTCAGACCTAGAGGATATTTGTAGGCGAACTCACATGATAGCAGAAGCAGATAGGGCAATGGAGTCTGTGGTTGAAGCTATTGAGTCTGGTATGTAACAAAATTTGAATACTAAAAACAACAGAAGAAACAAAAGCTTTCTTGATTCTAAGTACTTATGCTAGATACTGGTAGGAATTGAATCATTTGTGGTGGCCCACAGAGATGAAACCTTACTCATTTATCCACACTGGAAACCCAATTTCTTAATGTCCCCATATGTCAGTCATTGGTGTGTATTTCAAAGTATACATTACCTGATGTAAAAGGGATTGTTTTGGTGGTGGGTTAATGAGGGTGCTGATATTTGATTGATGTGGCTGGTTGTAGATGATTTCAATTCAGTAGCAATTCTGTTATATTTGTAACATGCACCATTTCTAATACAGGAGCTGTGGATCCTGCATCTATCCTGGAACAAATTGAACTTCAAATTGCAAAGGTCAAGGAGGAAGCGTTTAGCAGGAAAGAAATACTTGACAAGGTTGAAAAGTGGATTGCCGCATGCGAAGAGGAATGCTGGCTTGAGGAGTATAATAGGGTTAGTCATCGTACTAGGCTATGGAAGATTTTTTATTTGTTTCCCATTCTTGGCCCCACTGACATAGTGCTCTTTCAGGATGAGAACCGTTATAATGCAGGAAGAGGTGCTCATCTTACACTGAAGCGTGCAGAGAAAGCCCGTGCTGCAGTTAATAAGCTTCCAGGTGCACATTTAACAGTACATTTATTCTGGAATTGGTGATGGGTAGAGATCTTAACCAGAGTTCGACAACTCTGAGTTGAGACATTGCCGAGTTGGGGAATCCAACTTGGCTATCCTTCTTTTGTTTTGTCCCCCCTCCCCTGGTGAATTTAGGAATTGAACTCAGGACCTTGGGCCCAATCTCCCAAGTCTTTGTCAGTAGGCCACTCGACACAAATGTATTAAATGGACTGAACAGTTTGGTTCACTGCCTATTGTGAACCTGGGTACATTGTCTGCCTTAATGTGTCAGTTGCTTCAGCCCAACTATACCTGGTTCGGGTAGCTTTCAATTCAACTTTGAGAGCATGTCAAACTGTTTACACTTTCCTATTTTCAACCCTTGGGAATTTGAAAAAGCAAATAGGTTAAACCCTTCTCTATGGAGCTGGTTTTTTTAATAAGTTAATTGCGTTATCATATCGATGCACGTCTCCAGTTAGTTACTTGCTTTTATCATTGTGGGAAAAAGAAACAAAATTTTTTCTTGGGAAGCTTGTGATGCAAATACTGTGGTTTTCTTTCTGTCTCCCCAAATATGGCTAGGGGAGAAGATATGAGGCCTTGCAAATACTCTGGACTTGCTTATTATATGCCAATATTTTATATTGTTTTGGTGTTTTTAGTTCACTACGTAATAAATTGCTTGGTGTATTATTATACTTGGAGCAGGAATGGTGGAGGCATTGGTGTCAAAAACCAGATCTTGGGAAAAAGAACGGGGCACTGAGTTCACATATGATGGGGTAAGTGTTGTCTTATTAAATGCATATCAACCGTGACATATTAAACATTTCCATTTCATTCGAATGCCTTCCTGAGTTCCTGTTACGATTCTTTTTAAATGCAGTACCATGCTCAGTAGATAGTAAATAGTTAACTTCTGGACAAAATAGTCATTAGGAATATTTTCAGCCAAAAGTCGCTCGTATGTACTAGTTTGACTAAATCTTTATACCGGATATGCAGGTTCGGCTTCTTTCTATGCTTGAAGAAGACAGTATTTTAAGACAAGAAAAAGAGCAAGAGCGTCGAAGGCAGAGGGTATGCCCTTGTTAGGATTATGCAGGATACATGCTCCTCTCTGCACTATGAGATGGTGTACTTATTGCTACTGTATTTGCACACTTTTTTATTTTTTTCCATCTTTAATTTCTTAACAGGACCAGAAGAAAATTCAGGGACAGCTTATAGCAGAACAAGAGGTTCTCTTTGGATCAAAACCAAGTCCTTCAAAGCAACAGAGTGCAAAAAAAGTCTCTTCTAGACCTTCAACTGGAGGTGCTACCAGTCGAAGACTCTCTCTTGGAGGAGCTATGCTGCAGACTCCTAAACATGATACAATCCACTCCACAAGACCTACTCCTCGACCAATAAAGAAGAATGATAGATTGCTGCCTAATGAGGAGGGCTTTACAGGTTTATCTGCAGGTAATTATCTGAGCTTTTATTTCAGAGTTCAATGGTTGTTAAGGAGGGTTTCCTTTTGCACCAAGTCTATAACTATGACACTTCTGTAGGTCGGAGGCTTAGATATTGCTGGTCTTCCATCAAAGAAGCACTCTTTTAATTCAGTAAATGCTCGTGAACCTGAATCACCTGTGACACGAAAGCCCTTTTCTCCTGTCTACTCCAACAATAATTCTGTTGTGGATGAAGAAAACAGGACACCTAAAGTACGAATACCAGTACCTTCTACTCCTTCCACATTATCAGTTCCAATGCAAATGGCCGCAACCCCAGCCCCTCCTGTTGCTGTTCTCTTTCCAGCTACCAAGGTTGAGGTAACGCCGGACATTGAGTATTCCTTTGAGGAGAGAAGAGCTGGTTTCATCCTTACACATTGATGACATACGGTTTTCGATAAAGTGGACTTCTCCTAAAGGTTCCTCATTGTTTCCTTCGGATTGTGATGGACAGACAAGTCAATTGCAATTGGCTTTTCTTTCATGTACATATTCTGTGACCTTTGAACTCTTGATGAAGATGTCAATTTCTTTTTTTTTTTCTTTTTCCAAGAGACTGATTCTGCAAACATGTATTTTTGGTATATGAATTCAATTTTCTCTGTTACATGTTTACTGCTGAACAGCTGAAGTATACTTACTGCTGTGGAATGGTAAAACATTAAAAAATGGTTTGCACTATTTTAAACATAAAGTTGTGTCTGTAAAAGAGACCATTATCAAGTCATTACTAAATAATGGAAGGGCTATCTTCTTCATCATCTCTTCTACTCACAAATTCATCCCCATCCTCAAAACTCCACAAAACAACATCCCCATCTTCAAAAATCCAAACCAAACCACCCCCAAATTCCAAAAGACCCATTTTCATTAAAAAGAAACAGACTTCCAAATTTCCCTCCAAAACACAAAAATTCTCACAAAAAGATGCATTCCCACAATCTCTACCACTTCATAAGAAAAACCCATCTTCCATTTACAAAGACATTCAAAATTTTGCAAGAGAAAACAAGCTTAAAGAAGCACTCACTATTTTGGACTACTTAGAAAAAGAAGGTATTCCTGTTAACACCACTACATTTTCTTCACTACTTAATGCTTGTGTACGTACAAAGTCACTTGGTTATGGAAAACAGGTTCATACTCATATTAGAATAAATGGTCTAGATAACAATGAGTTTCTTAGAACAAGGTTGGTTCATATGTATAGTTCATGTGGGTCGATGGAAGATGCGGAGAAAGTGTTTGATGAATTGTCGACACGGTCGAGTTGTGTTAGTGTTTACCCATGGAATGCTTTGCTTAGAGGGAATGTAGTACGAGGTGGTTGGCGTTGTGGGGATGTGCTTGATACGTATTCGAAAATGAGGGAAATGGGTGTTGGAATGAATGTTTATACGTTTTCTTGCTTGATTAAGAGCTTTGCGGGCTCATCGGCGCTTACCCAAGGTTTGAAAGTTCATGCTCTTTTGGTAAAGAATGGGTTTGGTGATGGGTCGATTGTGATTCAGACTAGTTTGATTGATATGTACTTTAAATGTGGGAAAATCAAGTTAGCTAGACTATTGTTTGAAGAAATGGATAAGATTGATGTTGTTGTTTGGGGTGCTATGATTTCTGGGTTTGCTCACAATAGGTTGCATAAGGAAGCATTAGAGTATTTACGATGGATGGTAAGGGAAGGAGTTGAACTGAATTCAGTTATATTGACTGCAGCTCTTCCTGCGGTCGGAGAACTATGGGCTTCCTATTTGGGTAAGGAAATTCATGGGTATGTGATTAAGACGAAGAATTATGCAAATCAGTTGTTCATTCAGTCTAGTTTGATTGACATGTATTGCAAGTGTGGGGATATGGTTTCTGGAAGACAGGTTTTTCGCAGGTCTGAGGTGAGAGATGTCATTTCTTGGACGGCACTCATTTCGGGATACATTTCAAATGGTAGACTTGATCAAGCTCTGAGATCAATGATTTGGATGCAGCAAGAAGGGGTTAAGCCCGATGTTGTGACAATTGCAACTGTTCTTCCTGTTTGTGCTCAACTCAAGGCGCTAAAGCAAGGGAAGGAGATTCATGGTTATGTAATAAAGAATGGTTATCTACCCAATGTATCAATAGTTACCTCTTTGATGGTAATGTACTCAAGGTCTGGTTGTTTAGAGTATTCTTGTAAGTTGTTTGATGGAACGGAGAGGAGGAATGTGATTTCATGGACGGCAATGATAGAATCCTTCTTGAAAAACCAGTGTCTAGATGAAGCATTGGTGGTTTTCAGGTCAATGCAACTGTCAAAACACAGGCCGGATCCTGTTACTATGTCAAGGATATTGCGCGTTTGTGGGGATATGGGGGAATTAAAATTTGGGAAGGAGGTGCATGGCCATGTATTGAGGAGGGATTTTGTCTCAGTCCCTTTTGTTTCTGCAGAGATTGTGAAAATGTATGGGAATAGTGGAGAAATTGAGAAAGCAAAGTTAGTTTTTGATACCAATCCGTCCAAAGGATCGATGACTTGGACAGCATTAATAGAGGCTTATGGTCACAATAATAGGCATCAAGACGCGCTCAATCTCTATGATTTGATGATAACAAATGGTTTCAAACCTAACCATTTTACATTCCAAGTGGTTTTATCTATTTGTGACAAAGCTGGATTTGTAAATGAGGCTTGCCAGATTTTTGATTCAATGGCTAAAAGGTACAATGTGAAACCATCTGAAGAACATTTCAACAGCATCATAGAGCTCCTTACACGTTTACAATTTGCAGATGAGGTCCTAAGATATGTTCGTTTGAAATCTTCCATTCTCCAGGTTGACAAAATGGTATGTTAATATTTAAACCCCGTTCTTTTATTACCTGTGTATTGATCTGTAACTGTCTGTACCCAGATAACTCATGACTAATAAATGGAGGGTGGGTGTTTTTGATGTTTTGTTGCATCATACTCTCCCCGTTTGTTGCGGAAGTGTTGTTTTTGAAGCTCAATCCCTGATAGATTAATGTCAATGTAATTGCATGTGAGCCTGTGAGCTTTATAGAAGACACATAAGACTAGGGAGACGTAGGAAAGATCTTCAAATTTTGTTGGGTTGTTAAGAAATTGTTAAATGGATGAAAAAGAAGTTAAAAAAATAAAAACCAATCAGTAGCATTGTTCCATCATATTACTATGTTCTGTAGTGCGAAACAATGAGCACCACAAAACATAAGAAATGCATCCCCCATTTGTAATTTGCTCGCTATGATTTTTCACAGCGAACCAAGCTGAGTGCATGCCTTGAGCTACTAACACCTTTAATACAAATTCGGTGTACACTTTTCATTAGACATAGTAATACAAGAGAAGGAAAACGTAAAAGACTCGAGAACCCTCTTACCAAATATGATAGCAATATGGGTTGTGGACTTGTGGTCTAATACTCTAATCTTTGAAACTCGAGATTTTCTTTATTTGGTTGAAGTATTGTACCAACCTACGGATTTGTTGATCACTTCTAAACTGCCAGAATGCCCGTACTTTAATCCGATATCTTCAGGTCTTCAATTCAATTTTGCAACCCAAGACGTAATGAATAACTTAGTAAGTTAATATTTTAGAGCAGAGATTCTAAACACTAGTTAGGGCTGTAAACTTAAAAGTGCTGCATTCTCCCACATGGAAAGTCTTATTGGTTTTCCTTCCATATCCCTTCTTGTTGTGATAACCTGGATAATCAGCCTTGGAGAATAAAACTTCTTCAACCAAACACAGCCCTGCCTCCTGAGCAAGTTTCTGCACTTCCCACTTACTGAACGGGTTAGAAGTCTTGTGGGTCACATGAATTTCTCCATTTTTTGTCAACATGTGACGTGCACTTTGGAGGAAACCCCTCACCACCTCTTGGTGGAGCCTGCACGTGTTAAATTGACTAAGAATATCTAGAACAGAGTAGCGAAAATGTTTGCGTAGATTTATATTGTACGAGCCAAACTGTCCAGCAAGGCAATCATGTCTATTACTCTAAAATAGGGTAAATGGCCAGGTGCTGCAGGAGAATATATCTTCTCCTTCTGTTGAGAAGGAAGATATTTTAGTGGCACAGTCGCTGCCACCTCGCATATAGTATATTTACACTCTTAAAGTTGGTGCTTGTGGAGTTGTGGATAGTGTAAACATAACAATTACATTGTTAAAGATTTGGAGTTTCCACAACAGAATTGAACATTACGAGTTTACTTGGTTCTACGGCTAGGCAGGTTGTCCATACCGTTGGAGATGTTCTAAGGAAAGATTTTTCAGGAACGATCGTGTCTGAACCACTAGCTTAAAGCTAAAACAGGATGTTCAATTGTTTTATTGGGTCAATAAACTTACTGGATCTGATACTCGTCATGCTCTCCTCTCACACGGTAAAGGAAACCTGCGTGAGGGAAATTAAACACTATCCTATCGAACCTCCTCGTCTTCAAGAGTGGATGTTTTCTCATAGAATGAGCATCTACTTTATGCCCAATTGTGCAGTCCAGCATATGCAATGTCTCCAAGTTGGCCTTTGCAGTGGAATGCTTGTCCAGCACCATTGCTACATTTGTCCCCAAAAAAAAATCATATATTAATTAAATTCCAACATAATCATTCCTAACTAATAGTTGGCAATTGTATATTCATGAAGAGTAAGAGAGTAAAATTGTATCAGATGAACAACTACAGTTTATTTCGGATGATAACACTGACAGTAAAGCCAAACATCTACCAGGTTTATTTGTTTAACTTCTTCATCAAATATGCACTACTATACATTATACTTGCAAACTTACAGATGAAACACAAGTGCACCGCCACTGGTGGACGAAAGTGATCATCTGAAATCAAGGTCACTAAACTGTAAACTTCTCTGAATATCTAAATAAGACACTCATTGGATTTGGTTTCGTTCTTCCATGTATTTATGCCATGCTCCCCTTGTGAATAATTCAGGAGCTTCCTAGCTGTGGTCAGGGGTATATATATACTAGTAGCAAAGCATGAGAGGGTAGATTACCTTTGTTGTCCAGTGAAGTAGCCACCATGTTGGCTGCAGAACCAAAGGCATTGGCTAAACATGCAGAGAAGGAGAAGTCTCCTTCTCCTATAAGTAGTATCTTCTGAAAATTGCTGTAATGTTTTATCCATCTCTCTTCTTGCATTTGACGCTTAGAAGTTAGAACCTTCAAACTTTGAAAATGGTAGTAAGTCCTACTCGCCAACTGTTGATTACTTTTATGCAGCTGTGCTGCATTATCTAATTACTTTTATGCAGATTCTAATCTAATCCTATAAAGAAAACAGGTCGAGCTACAATTCAGTTTTTCAATTCTACCCCTACTACTTTGACTTATTACAAATATTGCTAAAACCAAAGAATGTAATCCTAGGCTCTATGTAGGTGCCATTAGGATTTTACAACTCTAATTGCATACTATTGTATAGCCTATAAATATCCACACTCTATACTTCCTAATGGAGAAGTGTAAAAAAAATTAGATTTTAAACTCGGACGTCACTTAAAGTGACATCTCTCTTTAATTTAAACTGGGACGTCACTTTAAGTGACGTTAAGTTAAGTGATGTCCCAGTTAAAAAATTACTTTAGAATTAGAAAAAGACGTTACTTAAAGTGATGTTCGAATTTTTTTTTGTTCGAACGTTGGTTAAAATGTCGCCTCGAGCTATTTATCAACTGATAGCGAGATGGGAAATTGCCCACCTCTTCTATCAACTAATACTCTATTATCTACGGTATATCACCCCCATTGGAAAGAATTTTTTGATATTTAGAGTGTAAACTTTACACTCTATACGGTTTACACCCTCCATTGGAGATGTCCTAATAGCATTTCTAGGTGGTGCAGGCATTAAATGTCACGAGGCAAGCATCCGCAAAATCGCAAACAATGACCAACTCTAGTTAGACGCAAACCAAAATCCCAAATTTTGTGTAGGACCTACCCCACGCGACAGTTAGAGGGTAGTGCAGTGCAAAAGTAAACAAAAAAAAATAAACAAAAGTAAATAGTTGAAAACAGTATTCAAAAATTTTGAGCCACACTACCAATGTCGCACGTACCATTCCAAAAGTCAAAAAAAAAAACCTACGCGACAAAAAAAAAAACCCTACGCGATACTACCAATATCACGCGACAGTACTCGTCACACCGCATCCGCATCCGAAACAGCTAGCAAATTTGCCTCCACGGATGCAGCTAGACACTTGATGCCTCCACCTAGAGATGCTCTAATAAGTTTACTTTCCTTCGGCATGATTTTTTATTTACAGTTTTACCCTCTTTTGTTTTTATTACAAATAAAAATCAATACAAAATAATTTCAACGAAAATAAGGGTATATATGTCATTTTCTTTCAATAAACTTTTCAACAAACACTTAGCCCGACATGTGGCTCATGTGTTGGAAAAGTAAAAGAAAAGAATCTTTTCTTCCAAACATTATATTTTCCAATCTCACCTGCACAGCCTTATTAAAGTATATATGAAAACATGAAAACCTTAATAAAGGATGAGGTATATTACACGTCAAGATCACCCTTTAATCTGCAAGCAAAGTACAATCCAAAGATTAAAACAAGTAGATAAATTTTGCTAACAATTAAAAATAGTGATCAAACCCCAAATGTGTATTTTATTATATTTACAATGCTGCAAATATGTCATTCTTATGCTCAGTGAACAAACAATTCATAGATTTTACTGTCATTTGCATGTTATAGGCATTTTCAAACCAATTCTCCCTCCTTTTGGACACAATTTGGTTTTGGCAAGCTAAAAATGCTAATGACACTCTTTTAGCACCTCATTTCACCAGCTCCCCATTGGATTTGTTCTAACCTTATCAACATTATATAAAAACATTCATGAATAAATATACTTCTAAATATAGAAAAATGCTAACAACCCAACACTAAATAGAAGGAAATGAGAGAAGCAACTTAGTAAACAATTTAAACAACTTAAAAAAAAAAAAAAAAAAACAAAACTCGTTATCATTATCAATAAAATGTTCACTTGCGACGCAGTTTGTTGCACGCTTGTCTTAATTATTTGTAAAACTCATTATCATTATCAATAAAATTTCCCTTTGAAAAAAAATAAAAAAAAAAAAAAAAATTTGTGAAAAAAAAAAACCATTGAAAAACTCAAGAAAAAAACAACAACAACAACAACAACACCAAGAGCTATTTTCATCAACAAATCAAAAATAAAAGACACCCGCGTTAGAAAAACACCATACCAACAAAGGAAAACATAGAAAGACACCAAAGAAGAAAACATTCTCATATATAGAAGTGGGAAAACGAAGGTACTTTTATTGAAGAGTCAAAGAAGGAATTTAAGGGGCGCGGAGACTTAGAAGAAGAGAATCAGATATCTTGGAAGGAAGCAAGAGATGGAGTATGTGTCGCCGTTATTGGTACTCTCAAAATGCTTAAGCATTCAACAAATTTATATATTTCATCATAGGCATGCGTTTAATGTCTTTATTTGAAATTTCTCCCTCCTTTTGGAGTTAGTTAAGCTTTTGTTTTCTTTGTTTGTTTTGCGGGGTTCAGCTAGTTGACTAGCCAGATACCCAAAAAAAAACTAGTTGACTAGTCAAAATTTAAAAATAAAATACTACAACCGTTTTCTCAATTTTATTTTCAAGTGTTTTGATATATCTAACAATAGAGCATATGCTTAGTAAAACTAATCAAAAGATGGATAATTTGCTTAGTAACAATAATGGAGCATATGTTTTGGTATATCTAACAATGGAGCATAGACGGCACCATGTAAAAAAAAAAGACAATCAAAAGGAATAACTACCAAGAAGAGCATTATATTTCGAGTTTTTAGTGCTTAAACATGATCAAAATCTATGTTAGTGAAATATGATAATAACTCGCTTTAGAGTTCCATTTAGCATTAATTGTTTGTCTTCAAGGCTTTTTTGCCACTATATATGAATAAAATATGCTTAGTAAAACTGATTAGGATCCACACTTGCATTGCCTCCATAAACTCTTACTTACCAAATCCTCATGCTACTGCTAGGCGCACTACGCTAATCTGTTTAATCAAGAATCAAATTGTAACGATATTCACGAATTAGATTCTTTGGTGCTCTCCATTTCGACTACCAAGCTTACAAATGCTTTGATGAGGTATATGAAGAAAAATGCTATCTACCAAGTTTATGAGCAAATGATAATTGACCACTAGTCAATGTGTTCCATTCCTAAGAATAACTATGAAAGGTCGTACTGCTAATTAATTCTAAATGGGAAGACCTGTATTGCAAAAAACCATTAAAGTTACTCTTGTAAACGAGGGACTCAACTGCAAACACGCGATGGACACGAGCCCACGACTCTTTTTCAACTTACCGGTTTTGTCGTTCCCGCGCTTTGGTGACCCAACTTACGTCTCATCTTTTTTCTCACTAGAACTTACAATATATATATATATGGGTCCGGTTCGTGGGACTCAACTTTATTTGACTCAAGTTTTACTCATTTTTCTGACTCTTGGATCATCTTAATCTAACGGTACAAAATTTTAACATGATAGGCATTTTAAGTATGACGTCATGTACGTCTTTTAGCATCTATTTCCTTCTATACTCGTCAAAAGCTCTTCTCACCCTCACTCGTCGCTCTCAAGTCTCCATTGATTCCAAAAAAAAAAAAAAAAACAAATCAAATTGTTTCTCGATCGAATATCTGTTAGTTTCAATATATTGAAACCATAGTTCGGGATTTCAGAATTCTCATAATTCCGACAAATCCAAAAACCGAAATTCATCAAATTTCGACCCTATCATATTTGGAATTTTGACTAATTTCAGAATAATCAATATTTCGTCTCTATATTCAGAATTCCAGTTTTTTGAAAAACCAAAATATTGGGCGAAATTATGAGGTTTCGTTCGGAATCACGAACACTGATTGAAACCAAGGATGCAAGATATATGCTTCAAGTTTAGATCACTTATGTTGAAAATTATTCTCCAATCCCACCTCATAAACCTCCCCAGAAAGCAAAGACATTCAATGGGTTAATTAAACAAAGAATATCCAACGATGCAAAACAATAAGGAAAATCCACGATTTCGGTATGCACCTGCTTAGTTTCTAGCACCCCTTTTGAATGCTTATATGTCATATATCATCCATTAGTACTCTTTTTGGATGATATATGTCATGTATCATCCATTTTTCTAATATATGATATGAAATATGACTTATATCAGATGATATAAAGGGATGATATATGACATATATCGGATGATATAAAGGGATGATTTATGACATATATTATCCAAAAAGGGTGTTAAGTCATATAATGGATGATATATGTCATATATCATTCAAAAAGGGTGCTAATGGATGATATATGTCATATAGCATTTAAAAGAGGTGCTAGTCCCATTTTACGGGGTGTCAATACAGTCGCCCATAATAATTAACTAATACTATGGGTCCATATGACGTTAGAAAAAAAATGTATTAATTTGGTTAAATGATTTGGACAAGATCCCTCCTATTAAGATGATCCAAGAGTCGGAAAATTGAGTTAAATTTGAGTCAAATAAAGTTGAGTACGTTCAAGGAACCGGACCCTATATATACTAGCATTTCTGTATGCTCAATGAGCGTTCAATACTTCAATTAACGCATTGAGAAATGGTAAATAACCGTTCAAAACATTAATGGATTGGGTCCCACTTATTTGACTTTGTTTCTCCACTGGGGACAAAAACGTAATTCCAGCATCAAGTGAGGGAAAAAAATGAAAACAAAAATTGATGAATTTACTATTGAAGCCATCGTTTTCTTTAAAAAGAGGACAAAACATGTAATTACAACAATAAAATAAGGACAAAAAAAGAAAAGAAAATTAATGACGTGATAAAAATTTACTGTAGAGTTAGAAATTTTCTTTAAAGAAATAAGATATATATTCTTTAACATTGAAGTCACTCAACATTGAAAGTGTGATCCATTTGCCAAGCATCTTTTTGGCTGGCATCAATTTATTTGTGATCACTAATGTTTATCTTTTTTGAAGGGTCCGGTTCCTGTGACTCAGGAATTTTTGACTCAATTTTAACTCAATTTTTGGATTCTTAGATCATCTCAATCTAATGGTTCCAAATATTACCATGATAACATTTTTAAAATATGACATTACGTGGGTCCCTTATCATTTATTTAATTTTTTTTCCCTTTCTTCTCAAGTTTCTTCAACGTACTCTGATACTCCACACCAGCAAATCATAGAGGATCCCCTTTTATCAAGGAAGAGCACCAAATGTTTATAAAAAATATCCATATCTTGAAAGCTGAAATCTTAGCCTGGTAGGACAACATTCTGAAACACAAAAGGGGGAAGGTGGTCAACTGAGTTTTTCGATCAATAAAACACTGTCGACCCATATAAAAGAATTCCATCCTTTAAACAAGTAGCCTTAGCCCTTCGATTTATTTATGTGGGTCTTCTAACCAGCATATGATTCCATATATAAGGTTTCCAATTTTTTTAATGATAACGACATAGATCCTTGCATGCAGTGATGTGGGTGGTTAAGCCACACGCTGAAAAGAAACTCACCTTCCATCTAGCTGGTTGTATATTCTTGACTTCACATAAAGCCATTTACTTCCCATAAAGCCAGTCAGCCAGATAGTAACTTTTATTGGATATATTAACATTCCCACTCAAAGGGGCATTGGTGAGGATGTAAAATATACCATCATGACGTTCCGGAAAAAATTATGTGCCATGCTCACGCTTCCTTACTCTCTGCAGCCCACCTGTTGGGTTGTTTGCATATATCTATTATGTAAACCTGAAACGAAAAAAAAAATGGAAATGAACCACATTAAGTTGCAATTGTCAAGTTATGATTATATGTCAAACAGGAAATGATAGAGGCAAGTAACCTTCCTCGGATGTAGACCTCGAGTCAGGGGCCAGGGATATGCAGCATAGGCCACCGCCTAGGACCTCCACTTATTTGCTAATATTTAGGGCCCCCAATGGGCTACATACCCACTACCATTTCCATATTATTATTATTTTTAAAAGTCTGATTAGGTCCATTTGGTTCATAAGCCCAACTGCCAAAAGTCTTTTAGTGAAACAAAATTACGGTAAGTCCAATTTTTTTTTTTGTTTCCTAAGAAACAGGGCCCATTTTGAGAAGGTTTGCCTAGAGCCACCCAAACCTCAGAGCCGGCCCTGCCTGAGTTAGAATAGTTAGCTATATACTTGCAATCTTTTGGCGTGGAGTATATTGAAGAAACTAGAGAAGAAACAGTGGAGGAAAAAAAATGAAAATAACGATAAAGGACCCACATGATGTCATGTTTTAAATTAATATCATGCTAATATTTGGAACCATTAGATTGAGATGATCTAAGAGTCCAAAAATTGAGTTAAAATTGAGTCAAAAATTCATGAGTCCCATGAACCGGACCCTTTTTGAAAGGGTTGTGTTATATAAACCCACCATTTTACGCACAACACCCACTTAAAGTGTTTGTATTTTTTGGACAAGTTGCCCCCGTATATTGTTGATCACACCCACGTCTATTCACTCACCTCATCTCACGTTTTAATTTTTCAAGTAAGGGGTAGTCTATTTTATGCTAACAATGATACCAACTAAATATGATTAGAATTTGATATAACTTTCAATCTAAACAAATAGTCATCATAATATGAATTTTATAATTAATGAATCATGTAATGAGTTAATTTTGTGTAAATGGGTTCTTGTTTTGTTAGATAAATTGAATTCTTGGAAGGTCGTTGAGCAAACAATTGTCTTCTTTGGTGATTTCTATTAAGATTAGTAGTTATGTTGTATCAACCAAATAGTGTATGGGTTCTTGTTGTTGTTGAAGAATTAAACCCCTTTTCTATCTATATAAATAAAAAGTGGAAGCTAGTGATGGAACACCACTCTAACGATTCTAGATAATGAAAAATTAAGTAACTATTATTACCTTAATTTAACAAAATTGGAGAAAGAATATATTTGATTTGCCTTTTTTAGTTCTCATTTAGGGGTTTTATAACTGTTAATTGAGAAGACTTGTGGGCTGATTTTTGAAAATAGTAATCTTTTGAAAATATGGTGGGTTTATTGATAAAGTGGGTGCAATTTTTTTGGCTAGTGGGTTTAGTGCATAAATGAGTTTAGTAAGTAATAAGATGAGTGTGGATATCATCACCCCTTTTTGAAAAAATAAATTCCAATGCTACATCAATACAATTAGTACAACATTAGCATCAGATTCATATGCAAACTCGATCACTTGAATCAATCAACATATGAAAGTCGTGTCGTTAAGAAACCAAGCATACCTTATAGGTTGCCTTTCATCTTTCTACCCCTTTGCTTAGCCGCAATATTAGTAGTTCTTGTCCATAAACTTATTAGAGCATTTCTAGGTGGTGGTAGTATACTCTTCAAATTTGAAGAAATATTTTGAAGAAGCTGGTCGCAAATTTCGACCAACTCTAGGTGGTCGCAAATTCGATTATCTTGAAACAACCCACGCGACATTACCACTGTCACGCGACAGTTGGAGTGTCGCCCATGTACAATTCCAAAATAACCCACACGACATTAGGAGTGGCGCGCAACTATTCCAAAAGTATAAAAGAAAAACCCACGTGACATTAGGCGTGGCGCGCGATAATACCACTGGCACGTGGTGCTGGTCAAAGTCAAAAAAAAAAGTGGGGTGACATTTGCAATGGCGCACGACATTACCAATGTCGCCGCATCCGCATCCAAATTGCCAAATTTGCAAACAAGAATGCGAACAAGCAGGTGATGCGACCGGATTTGAGGCCACCTATAGATGGAATTCTAAGAAATTTCGAACTTTTCCTTCAAATATGAAGAAAAATGCAGGTTATACTACCACCTAGAGATGTTCTTAGAGAGTTGAAACGAGTTTTGACGTTGAGACTTCCCATTTTTTATGGAAACTTTCCAATTTTGATGTTGTTTACAATAATGGAAACTTCCCAATATATATTTGTTATGATAATTTCATCACACGCATATGTCACTTCTTCGTATTGATTTGAACTGGTTGTAAACAGAAAAAAGTTCAATCTAAAAAATGAAAATGCCTAACACAAACAATATATATAAACTAGTTATTCGAATACAGTTCATCAAGTAGTAATTGATTACTATTGAAAGTTCACTTTCAACGGCGAGCAATTCTGTTTCGCAACGTCTTGCTACTTTGAGTGATCATCAATGACAAGTTTGTCATGTTGCTTGGGCACATCTCAATTTTGGGTCACCACTCGTTTCATGGTTTGGGGGAGTTATAATATGGAAATAAGAGAATTAGAAAGAAAGGCGGCAAGGTCACTATAACACCCTCATTTTTATTAATGCCCAAAATTGCTTATTATATTGTTTATACTATATTTTTATTATACTATAAATTGATTAATAAAATTGGAGAACAAATATGTATGTTTGACCTTTTGAAAATGAGGGCAAATAGTTTGTTTTGATTGAAAATGGTTTAATATAAAAGTTTTTAAGTTGTAAAATAATATGTAGAGATTTGATTAATAAAAAAACATGGAGAGAATAATTTCTTAATTTAAGGGATAAAATATGGAACGACTTGATAGAAAAGAAGTTTCTTATAATTTTTGAAGAGAGGATCGGAAGGTTTTTAGTTGTAAGAAAATGTGTAGAGAATTGGTGAATATGGAAGTGTATTGAGTTTATTTTTAGATCTAAAAGAAAAGAAAAAATGAGAGAAAGAAAACAAAAAGAATATTAAAAAGAATAAGGCAAAAAGAAGAAGAAAGAAGAAAATGAATATTATTTTTTATTGTTTGGTGATATGGATTTCTTTTCTATGATTGTTTTTTTATGACAACAACAATAGGTGAGTAGACCTTACTTAATCAACTATTTTAAATTATTTTGATTCTCGTAGTTCAATAGTGTTTTATTAATTAAAGAAAAATATGGTTTAGTGATTTCATAATTATGAAATTTAAATAGTACTTGGAATGCTAATATTTGGTGATGTGTTTGTGTAGTAAGTTTAGAATGATAGGCATTTGAACATATTAATATTACATAGTTCTTTTTAATGTGGTATGATATGAAGGAGAAGAAAAATGTGTGTGTTTAGTGTATAGTCATTTTTGTTTGTGGTTTGAAACATTGATAAATAAGAGAAGAAATTTAGTGTTGGTTGGGTTAAAATAATAGCACGCATAAATGATAGATTTTTAATTAAATACAATATATATAAAGTGGTTGATTTCGTAATGTTGTTGATTTTGCTAGCGTGTGATAAATGTAGCAATGTAGAAATGTTGTAATGGAAAAGTGATATATTGTTAAGACATGTGCTTGGTGTTTGGGCATTTATAATGGATTAAAAAATATTTTGACATGAATCAAAATACATATTGTAGGGTAACTTAGTATATGTGGAATGCTATAAAAATGTTGTGCGACATTTTTGGATGAATTATGACATTCTGTTGTATGCTAGAAATTTATTTGCAATTATATGTTCAACAATATTTCCTGGCTAGTTACGTTGTTTTTGATAAATATGTAATTGTTGTTTTAAATAATATGATATGTGGCATAGAATTCTCTTACAACATTCATTAATTACAATATTTTTGAGAAATAAAGACATAATTAAATGTTTCGTTATATTTTTGAGATGCTACCAAAATATATTGTAGCATGGAGATTTGTGGTTTGTAGTGCAATTAATTCTTTAGCACGTGAAATAATGATAATGATGATGATATATGAGTTATAAATGCATGGAAATGGTGCAACATATTTTGTTTGCAAATGATGGAGTGGAATGGACGATCGAAGTGACACGTGATAGAATGTAGAATGATTATGAGATATAATTGCAATATATTTGAATAAGTTACGTAACGAAAATCTTAGTTCCTAGCTCCCACAACTTTTTTGATTATATGATGTTGATTAATCCCTGTGAAGAAAATGTGATTTTGTTTTAACATAATTTGGAGCCTTTGTAGCCAAATGATGGCTTTATTTATCTCGTCTCCAATTTAGTATGAGACACGCGATATTTTATAACTAAGAGAAACTTACTCACATAGTTTTGGCTTCCGTGTGGGGGTTACCATGTGTGTGTTGGGATAACTACGCCGGAGTGGCTCTATTATGTGAGGGAGACATCCGGATGGTGTATGTTCGGCTCGATAGAGGGGAGCAATTGTGGGAGACACGAAACTAGATAAAACATAGAGACGATGTGAGTTTATGGGCACTTGAAAGACTTTAAATAATTATTATGATGATATAGTCAAGGTGTACGTTAAATCTAAAATAAATGGTTGTGAAGTTTTATCATGGAAATTGTTTTTGCTGGTTCGATGAAATGGTTGGAACTACATATGCATTTTATATATGTGTTTTCTTCGTGTTTTATCCCTACTTACAATTGTTTTGCAAAAGGGCGTGTTAAATTAATTATTTTTGTAGGAAATAGCCCACTCTATGATTAGGCCTATGTAAGTATAATTATATAGTAAGTTTTTTTTTTGTTCTTCTTATTATATGAATTTGATTTAATTAGAATCTAAGGCACCTCAGCAGAATAACTAAATGTATTAATATTATTGGATTTGAAGCTAAGGTGCCTCGGTTGAAGGAACCACATGTTTTAATTGTTGTACGTATGAATGTGATGTTATTAGTTTGAAGTTAAGGTATCTATCTCGGTGGAGGAACTAAAAGAATATATATATACTCACACCGACATTTATAATACTGACTCGATTTGCATGTTTGTTTATCGGGTACGTTTTTATATGAACGTAATCGATAAGTCTTGGTAGAATTGATATTGAAGAATGTGGATTGTTGCATGTGGTTAGCGTTTCATTAAAAAATATGTTAGTTTTTCACTTTGAGGTGTAATAGCTTTTCAATTGAGGCAAAGATGTTTATTTTTGTTGTAATTGTAAATTTGTAATTGAGAAGTTATTTAATTATATTTGTAATTTTTTGTAATGAGAAGGAGTTTGGTTTAAAATATTAATTTTATTGGTTTAAAATTGTTTCAAATAATTAAACGATGACGAGTTTACGAGTTTTTGGAAATTGGAAGTATTTTACACTTCAAAAATCGAAGAGTTGGAACAAATATTGTTTGCCGATTTTTGTCGAAATCGAAGTATGACACTCATGTAGGAAGAAGACGATCGAAGTGGTTTGTGGAGGTTTGCTATCTGTTTTTGCGGATGGGCTTTTTAGCATTTAATTAATTATATTTAGAGCATTCTCCATGCATGTCAATATTATTCACTTTCACGTAGGCTCAATTTCTCTTCTTTTTCACCGTTTTGGTGAAAAACAAGGTGAGACTGCCAATACAAAAGTGAATATTAATCTCGGACGGGATGTTGGATTCTGTCTGAATATAAAAATTGAAAAAACGCGCCGGACGGAATGAAACATCACGTCTGAAGTTAAAAAAAAACTGAAAAAACACGCGAGACGGAATGAACGTCCGAAAAAAAAACCGGTTTTTTTTTAAAAAAAACACACGAGACGGAATCCAACATCTCGTCCGAAGTTCACAACTCAGCCATTATCTCAGTTGAAGGTTTCACTCTCGTTTTGACTTGGGAAAATAGTCACCTTGATATTCACTTTTGTATTGGGCAAAAGTTTTGAACTATAAAGAGGTGAATATTGTCACATTCCCACCACATCCACCTGCATTGGGAATGCTCTTATTTAGAATGAAAATGAAAAGATGAGAAATTGATGATGGAGAAGTTAGGGATGTTAACTGTTAAGTCGTGGACACGTGGGTGGGTTTTTGGAACATGATTGAAATCCAGTAACCGGTTATTGCATAGCCAGACTCGGTGCATCCCAATTCCCAACACAATGAACACACACATTTATACAGTATGATTTAAATACTTAAACTAATGGTATTGAAAATGTTGTAGAGAATTGTACTGACCGAGTCGCATGACATGCATGGTTGTTGTGGCTGAACGAGGGGCTGGAAAAACCCTAGCCTTTGCACTTCCGATTTTGAGTCGTATCTTACTGGCCAATTCTGATGGTTTTGTTTAATTTGTGAACAATTTTGTTACTGTTTGAACTGAAAATAGATTATCATTTACCTACATGTTTATTTTTCATTTCTAATACAGTGGTTTTGCATACCCTACTGCGTTGGTTTTGGTTCCAAACAAACTAGTTGCTCAACATGTGAAGACAGAATTTGATGTGTGCTCCCAAGGGGTTTGTACAATTGGCTTGTGAGGACGATCCTACACCACTCCAGTTAAAAGAGGATCCAAATATGTTGTATCGGCATGTGATTGTTGGAACACCTGCTTCTATTGCTGATCATGCTAAGAGGCATACTTTGATTATGTCGGATGTCAAAACAGTTGTTCTATATGACGCTCATCACCTCGAGAGCGTTGGTAAGGATGTTGATGAGGATGTTGATTTTATTTTAGGAAAGATACCCCGGGAGCGTCCCAGCATGATACTTTCTACCAAAATGTCAAGTTGGCTATGAGCGTCACAGCAGAGTATCTTGAAGCCCCATGGTGTTATGATCTTGTAAGTAATTGGATTCACTTTCTTCATCTTTTTTTCCCACTATTGTTGCATTATCAAGCTCATAAGTTTCAATCTCTTACCTAGCATGAAAATCAGCATTGTCTTGTGGAATATGTAATGTTCTTAATCTATGTGAGGAGTTTATGGTTAGGGTTAACGAATATTACCCCCAATTAGGATCCCCTAGATGAGCCAATTGCATATTGAAAGTTTTTTCTTTGTTTGATATCATGGAATTTTTTGGATGGTCTAAACCAACTTAGAGTGTGTGGTAGTGAAAGTTTGGAGTGAGGAATTTCATCCTAGCTGCTCAGTAATAGGTTGCTGCTGCATTTTCTGTTCTTATTAGGAAGTGTGGTTTTTAGCATGCCACCGAGCTTTGGTTGCTAGCATGCATCCGTGTCGAACACTAGTCTCCACTGAGAAATTAATCTCCTTCCATGTATGAGGAGTGATGTTCAGCCATTGCACTTTGCTCTTTGCCTTGTGCCATTACTATTTTAGACTACTACATTTTCTTCGCTGCTTAATGCTTGTGTACGTGCAAAGTCACTTATTCATGGAAAACAGGTTCATACTTATTAGAAACCAATGGTCTTGGTAACAATGAGTTTCTAAGAACAAAGTTGGTTCATATGTATAATTCTTGTGGGTCTATAGAAGATGATGCTATGAAAGTGTTTGATAATTTGTCGACACAGTGTGAATAAGTGTATTCATGAAAGGCTTTGTTAGAGGAAATGTTTTAAGAGGTGGTTGGCGTTATGGGAATATGCTTGATAGTTGATACGTGTTCGAAAATGCGAATGTTTATACGTTTTATTGCTTGATTAAGAGTTTCGCAGGCTCGTTGGTATTTAAGTATTTTACTCAAGCAGAGGTGGCAGGGCGTCTGAGAACTTTATCATCCTCCTAAAGAATTCTCCCTCGCGTATGTCAATTCTCAGCCAGATGGCATTTAAGGTATAGTGAACAAATCAGATTACTACAATGTGGGCATAATCAAGAATTTGTATATAGATCGTCGTATCTCTCACGAGCACTAGATTTTTCGGCTTCCTTGATTCCACGAGGTTCTTGGTGTCATTATCAGGAACTAAAAAAAACGAGCTAGCTGCGTACGTGTAAAGATATATATCTCATCTCATAAAATAGTTCACTTCAACTAACTTGAAACGTTTTCCTTGAAAAGATAGAAGAAAAAAATAAACAACACAAAACAACTACCACAGTTCCAATACATTTTGGGCAACCAATTTGTCATGCACCATATGGAACCGCGTAAACAGAATCTGTTGCCTGTTTGTACTCTAAAACTGAAGCAAGCTTGAATTTATATAACTCCTAGTCCGGGCAAATTTGAAAGTGCTGCATTCTCCTACCGGGAAACTTTCATTGCTTTTGGATCCGGCTCCCTTCTTGTTTACATAACCCGGATAATCAAACAAAGTGAACCGCACTTTTTCAATCAAACACAATCCCTCGTACTGAGCAAGTTGCTCTATTTGCCACTCACTAAATGGGTAAGTTGTTTTGTGGGTCACATGAACTTCTCCATTCGCAGTCAACATGTCGCATGCATTTTTAAAGAAACCCCTCACTACTGCCTGGTGACTTCTGATATTAGCATGCAAAATTGAGTAAGAACAAAGAACTAGCATAACATCCAGAAAAACTAAAATCCTAGCCAAAAGCCACAACTTAAATCCATGTAGTTGGTTCAGCATAAGCAACATTTCAGATTTGGAAGCCAAGTAGTACTTTGATTAGCGAAAAAAAGACATATGGGAATACTGTATTGCATTTTGATTCAATCAAGTAAAGTATAAAAAGGATTTAATTTATGTTCACTTACAAGATCGTGATGATGTCACTCTCACTGAAAGAACCTGAATGTGGAAAATTATACACTATCCTATCAAACTTCATTGTGTTCACTGGTGAAATTATGCTCATGATACTAGCATCGACACCATGCACAATGCTGCACCCTAGCATCATCAATACCTCCAAGTTGGTCTCTGCAGTTGGATGCTGAGAGATTACCGTTGCTGCATTTGCAAAAGCCGCAAGTTAGTTAACGTAACTTGTCCAACAGTTTATCGAAAAAAAGAAAAGAATACGTAACTTGTCCAACGTCGTCTTTGCCAATTGTGTGATCATTATTGATTTGAATATAGATATATTGTATAATCATTTTGACAATGTGTACCGAAAATTTGAGTAATATCTCTGTATAGAAGCAATTTTTGACTATTTATACCTCAAAAAGAAAAAAGACGTTAACTATTTCTCATAATCATGTCAATAATTTGTAAATCTTTTTCTTGAATATCAAAAAAAAGAAAAAGTGTGCTCGATCTATTTTTGTGGAGTACGTTCTCTACAATATTGCCACTCACAATGATGAGTGGTTAAAGTACCTTTATGGTGGAGTGAGGTAGCCACCATGTTTGTGGCTGAACCAAATGCCCTGGCTAAACATGCAGCAAAAGAGAAGTCTCCTTCTCCTACAAGTAATATTTTGTGTAAATTGCTGTAATGTTTTATCCATCTCTCTTGCTGTTGCTGGTCATTACAAAATTTAATCGATCTCTCAAAATCCATTTGGTAGTAACTTCAGTTCCTACTTACCAACTGTTTACTTGTTTCAAATATATAACAGTAATTCTTTAAATGTGTAGTTCATTTCCAATGAGATTTATTTTGAAGAGTTGGCTAATGGCTAGCTAGGGACTCTTAGTTTACTGCAAGGCTACATTTATTTCTCTTGGGGACCGGGGTGATGGTGTGATGCCGCGAACCTGAACTTCTGAAGCTCCTGATTGTATTTTAATATATCAATGTTGACAAAATTTTCACGTAGGTTCAAATTTTGGTCTTCCACTTTCTAATTATCAGTCAATGACTCAATGCGGAATATTTATCAGTCTCATTTGGTATTTCCACAAATTTTAAGCTTTTTTATTTTACATTTCTATACTCCACGTCTCCACTAGTACAATTTTGTTGGATCACATTTTATGAATCCGCGGCGTGTAAATTGATGTGATGTCTTATAAAAGATTGGAAGTCAAATTCAAGCTTCTTTTCAATAATATTTTTATCAGCAATTACACGTCTATCTAAATATATATTTTTTGATTGACAAGTGTGTTTTAAATGAAATCAGTAACTATTTGATGCTAGCGGAGTTCGACCTCTAGACTTCTGGTATCATCACCTAAAGATTTTACCAACTTTGATAGTGGGGCAATCATGGTTCAATTAGTCTCCACTCTCTAGTACGTTGGCAAATTGAGTTCTAAAACCACAACTATTAAGGTAAATAATCTTATTGTTTATTTTATACTTGATAGGAAGTCAGACATTTTTTCTGGATCATCCTTCGATAGGATCCTTAATCGATCCCCGTATGTGTTTGTTGTTTTAAGTGATCCCCTGGTTGGAATGGTTCAGCGCTGCTTAAAATAAAAAAGTTAAATGTTATTTTAGCTCTATGATTTTAGAATTGAAATACATGAAATATTCCCTTGACACACTTATGACATACCTACCAAGGGCAAACCCCAAATTAGAATTCAAGTACATGGATATACTTATGAAGTTATGAGATACCTAATTACCTACCAAAGAAAAAGCCCAAAATTTTATGACAATGAATCTGAAATGGGTGCCATGTTCAAATTTTTGAATATTGTGTCTAATTGTCTAAAGACAAATGATAAGAGAAAAGAAAATTGTAAACAAATGTAGCAACCGATTTAATTATTAAGCATGGGTTAAGCATCTTTTCATCAACAAATTAAATAATAATTACGCCATACAGAAGCCTTGACTTAAAATCTCATACATTATCTCCTCGTTAAGCATTACAGTAAAAGTTCATATGCAAACGGTACCAATCATCAAAAACATAAGCAGATTGATTAGATGGTTTACAAACATTGGATTTCAAAAACATAAAAGTGGGACCTATAATTGTCTCTTTACATAGGATGATGTGACTACCACGTGCACATCATAGTACACCTGGGATAACTTCACTAACATTGTATCAATATGTTTACATCATGCTTAGTATCAAAATATCACAAAACATATAAAAAAAAGTAAACGTTACACATTGTATCAAAATTCCTAATTTCAAAACAAAATTAAAAAAATTAGGTACATTTATTAATTAAATTCACTTTATTAATAACAGAAAAGGACAAAGAGCAGGTCAGTGGTAGGAAAAGAAGTGAAGTCGCAAAAGTTAACTTTATTTGCAGCTTTAAAATTCAAAAAATAAAAACAAGTGCAAAAATAATCATATTCTTAGTTTGTTTAATAATTAAACTAGTTTTAAATTTTCAATAATTTAATTTAAATTACGGACTTGAAACCATTTTATTAACTAAAACGTATATTTGGGGTTTTGTAAATAAAATAATAATAATAATAACTTTTATTTATTTATTTTATATATTTTTTTACTTCTATTTATTTATTTTTTTCTCCTCGTTTTTTCTCACACAGAAAGAAAGGGAGAAAGTGAGAAAGAGGGAGTAGTATAGTTGTAGTAGTGTTTTATTTTCAAAACCAGTTAGTGGTTTTCAGACAGAGAAAATAAATTTAAAAAAAAAAACCCCGGGTTGGTTTTAAGAGAAAATTTAGAAAAGGAAAAAAAATCAATTTTTTATCCACCATTAATGGTCTAAAATGGAATAAAAATTATGTTTCATTTTGAGTTGAAGTTAACTTTTTGTGAGATTTAGTGGAAGTAGTACTAGTGTGAGTTTTGAGGTTTTGAGGAGAGTGGTGTTTTGAGTATTTGGAATTTTTTTAGGTGTTGGGGGGTTTTTTTTTTTGGTAGTTGGTTGTTGGGGTTTAGTTGTGTTTGAGGGGTTTAAAGAAGAATTTGATGCATGGAAGGGAGAGAAGTAATGAGTTCAGGTGGAATAACAGTGATGGGAGCAGATGCACCATCAAACTATCATGTAGCAGCAAGGAGTAGTGATCAAAACCAAAGTAATAGTAACCAAATAATTGGGGGATCAACAACTGTAGCTACATCAATGAGTGTGGCTTTAGGGAGTAGTGGTGGTGGTGGTGATGGTGTTGGTGTGAAGAAGAAGAGAGGTAGACCTAGGAAGTATGGACCAGATGGGGCGGTGTCATCGCTAGCTTTGTCGCCGGTGCCTATTTCATCTTCGGCACCAGCTGGGACCTCGACGCCTATGACGGTTGATTTTACGACTGAGAAGCGGGGTAGAGGGCGGCCAGCTGGTTCGTTAAATAAGCATCCAAAAGTGGATGTGGTTGAGAATTTAGGTAATGAGCTAGCCACTTGTTTTTTTTTTTTTTTTAATGTTTTGAATTGATGCTTGTTTTAATTTTAGATCTTGATTTGTTATTATTGAATGTAGATAGTTATGATTGAGTTTGATTTTTGTGTGAAAATTTTGTCTGTTTTCAAGAGTGTTTACATTTTGAAGATTTGAGTGGATTGTTGTTGTAGTTGATGTGTGGGACCTATTTTGGTAGATACCCTTTCTTCAGATCTGGAGTAAATGGGGTTCTGAAAAAAAGAGGTGAGGTATGTGTGGGACTGGGGTTGAGTTTGGAAGTAGGGAATCTTCCTCATGTGTCTAAGATCTGGTATTTGTCACTTTTTGTTGTATATTCTCTATAGTGAACAAAAACACTGCAAGAGTGAAACTGCAGCTCTCCTTGTTTGTCAGTGAATGTGTTACCTGTTTCTGAGTAGGAAACTGTTGGTTTGTGGGAAACTATTCTTAATGGGTTCTTAGTCCTACTTAATGTGAGAGAAAATTACATTGTTTGTTATCTTTATTTGTTCAATCATGTCTTTGTTATGCTTTACCCTCTTTTGAATTTGCATCCTCCATATTCTTCGAAGTCATCTACGTGTCGGTTTCATTGTTTAGTTTTGTCAATGTAGAGCTCATTGTATTAACATGTGGTATGTGCTTTCACAAGTAAATGCTTAAGAAATTAGAATGTTAGGCCTTCTAAAATTATTCAAAAATGTATGTTAGTTCAATTCTGATCCAATGAGCAAGTGAAAGATATACGGCAGGTTCCTATATTGACATTAACGTGGTTATTTATTAATATTATTCATCATATTGATGCAATGATGCATCATCGTAGAATGCCCTTCTTTGCAATTGAAAGACATGTTATGCAACAACTTACCAAACTGATAAAAAAATTCCCTTACTTCCGTCTCCCCTTCCTCTGCAATATGCTGTGTCATTGGTCTAAAGCTATGTTACATTAACACGCTGTATTTGAAAAATAATGCGTGTCGGATGCATATCCACGGACACATATTGTATGTGATATACCTCAGTTTATATATATATATAGCCTCTTTTTTGACACTATATCCGTGTCGGATACAAACACATGTTCTGTGTCAATGTAACTTAGGTCTAAAGGATTTTATTCTAATTCTGGGGAATCTTTCGTATTAATATTTTATTAGATTTGTGCGTTCGCAATTTTATTTCGTCTAAGGAGATCTCATTTTAAGCTTTCATTTTACAAATGTATATATCTGCAGGTAATTGGGTTAGTTGCTCTGTTGGTGCAAATTTCATGCCTCATGTCATCACTGTTGCTGCCGGGGAGGTATACTTCGCAACGTTGAAAAAAAGGGGAAAAGCCTAATGGATCTTAAATTATGGTTCTATTTGTCCAAACTTTACTAGGCATTTCGTTATGCATGTGAAATGGGTGTCTTTCCTTGTTCTCATTTCTTGAACTAGGTCTCTCATACATTTAATATTTTCTTTGGCCATCATTCCAAAATCTAAAAACATTATGCTTAAGGAGGTAGTTAATACCACTGCCAAATTCTGGCAAAAATAAATCAGATGTTCTATCCCTTTGCTTCTACCAATACATTTTTCTTTAGTTATTTGAATGGTCTGAATGAGACTATGAGATAGAGAGTACACCCTATTGGTTGCATGCTCTTCATTATCACTACCCTATCATAATTTGTTAGTTCTGGAAGAGTTTCATTCCTGACTTGAAAGTGAATGCTACATACTTGAACTGTTACATTGAGTTTTCTGTGAATGTGACAATCCATGTGTTCTTTTATGACAAATGAAATGTAATAATGGATGTATCTTCGTTATGTGTAAATTGTTTTGTAATTTGATCGAAATGTTAATACCTTTTATATATTGCATTTTGATGCATTAAATGATGCTGATTATTACAGACACCTATTTATGGAGTTGAAGATGTCCAAATGTAGATGAAGAATGCATGGATAGAAAGTTTTTTTCGCTTAGGATGATATGATAAAATGAAATCTACCATCATCATAAGTAATCCAAATCAAAGGATCTTCTGGTAAATCCAGATACCATATTGGCTGCGCTAGTAATGAGGACTTTAAATAGTAGACATGGATTAGTCGGAAGGAGATTCAAGAACTAATTACTTCCGTATTCAACCCAACCTATAGATAACTGAAGAGCTTAGTAACTAACTCAATGGGAATAGTAATTGCAAATGAACCTTTGGTGAAGAATGTTGAAGACGAAATTGGTATTACTCCCTTCCTTACGAAGACACAGTCGTTGCCTGCAATTTAGGTGTCTCTAGATCTCAATTAGGGTTTCTCTTTGGTTAAGAATGCCTATGTATCTCGTTGTTGCCCATTGCGTAAACTCTCTTTGACTTAGTCTAAGCTTTTGGTTAGCGATCAAACAGAAGGTTTTTTTTTTGTTGCTTACTCGATTCCTTTGTCATTCTTCATTAGTGATCTTCTTTCATTTGGTGATATTTCTTTGCTGGATTTACTTATTTGCAGTTATTTGGGGTTATTTCAGGATGTTACAATGAAGATTATATCATTTTCTCAACAAGGACCTCGAGCTATCTGCATTCTTTCAGCAAATGGCGTGATTTCGAATGTTACGCTTCGTCAACCAGATTCTTCAGGGGGTACTTTGACATATGAGGTGTGACACTTTTTTCCTTGATGGTATGAATTTATAAGTTAGTTAGTGGTCTCAGAGTATATGCTTAGCTACATATTTATCATCCATGCTTACAATCACATACATACCATATGTATATACACTTCTTAAATTAGTTAGGCGTCATAGATGTGAACTTCTTATATTTCTCATTGTTCTCCATTTTGTTTAAGAATTACCTAAAGACTAAAGTAAGGGTGATATAGGAAAATATAGTTGCTTTGAGCCCTTAGCAAGTTACTAATCTGTATTAAGAACTCATTGATGTCACAATGAGGACCATTGCGCTTAATATTGCTTTGCAAATCACAATTCAACTAAAAAGTATGACGCACAGACTAAGGCGCCGGACAGTGCCAACGACACATTTTTCTTATGGCACACATGGCGTTGCCTTAGTTTGTGGGCATTTTTTTCTTTTCATTTTTTTTTATCGAAAGAGTTGTCATTCTTTTTGATTTTTTTGTGAGGACCCCTGCTTTTCTAACGAAGCTTTCATGTCCACAGCCTGCAGGGTCATTTTGAAATACTTGTCTGATATTGTCCGCTAACTGATCAATTTTATGTTGTATTTACAGGGTCGTTTTGAAATACTTTCCTTGTCTGGGTCATTCATGCCCACAGAGAGTGGAGGAACAAGGAGTCGATCTGGTGGGATGAGTGTTTCTTTGGCAAGTCCAGATGGTCGTGTTGTTGGGGGTGGAGTTGCTGGTCTCTTAGTAGCTGCGACTCCTGTCCAGGTAGAGTTATTGCTGTTTTCTGTTGCTACAAAGCAATTAACATTGATGTATGTCTCACAATTATGGTCAACATTCCCTGCCGTATGAAAGCATGAAAAAATTGCCATTTCATTCCATTTGATGCCTCTAAAGAGTCTCCTGGTCATGTAAATTTGTTAAGTATTCTGCACAATCAACTTTCAGGAGTCCATCCCGTTGGAATAATGAGATTTATGGGTCCCTCAACACCTTATGCGTGGCTGAAAATAGCAAATTGAATGCTAGGCCTATCTTTCATATAGTTAAGATATACTGTTTTAGTACTATGAAAGCCAAGTGGCATGTTTGTGATAGTTTTGAGCAAATTGTTTATCTCAGGTTGTGGTTGGCAGTTTTCTTCCCTGCACTCAGCAGGAACAGAAGCCCAAGAAACAAAAAACTGAATCAACATCGGCTGCACAAGTAACCCAAGCAATTCCTATATCTAGTGCAGAGATGGAGGAAGCCTACGGTGGGCAGGCACAGCGAAGTTCAACCACTCCAAAGCCGAATCTTACAGCCACTGCTTCCTTCCGTGGGAAAACTGGGCTCCTTTACACTCCATGCAGGAATCTAGGAATTCAGCCACTGACATAAAAGCGTGTCTGTGCCTGAAGGCTAATATGGTGTGCTCACGTGCTCTCACTGACCGGATTTAAACATCGGTCATACTTGTTTGGACTAGGATCAAGTTCAGTCTCCCGTATCTGACATAAGGATTACTCATTGACCATTTGGTACTGGGGGAAGAACTGGGGTTTTAACATCGTGTCATTGCAGTCCTGGTTTTCACCCAGATTTATTAGGTAGGATGTTTGATTCGTAGTCTCTTAGGTCATTGAGCTGTTGTTGTTGTTGTTGTTGTTGCTGTTGTTGTTCATATGTCTTTGGACCTGTTGGTGTAGAATCGTTTAATGCTGACTGTGCCATTTCTTTAGACTTTGAGTTGTGATTCGAATTTGAGGTTCTATTTTATGGTTTCCATCGTTTCCTGCATGTTGTCTGGCTGTTACTCTTTCCTAAGGTTGAAGTCAAAATATGAATTCTAGTTTCTTTAATGTATTTATTTGGATCTGCATTGTTGATGTGCTGAGCGGTGTTCTTAAAATGGCAGTTACATCTTATTGTAATGCGTTACTAATCTTGTATAAAACGACACCTGATACTAAATCTCATGATTGATCTTATTGTCAAGTTTGGGTATCAAGATTTAATTGACATCTGTAGTTGGTATTCACAGGATACATCAGGAGTTTAGATATAAATATAGCGGTGGGTGTGCGTAAGTCTTTCTGTTGAACTCCAAATGACTTTACGTATGGAAAAAGCCGACTTAAATCCAGTATGCTGTCATCCCCTCTGTCACCAGATCGTGGGAGAGCGCAAAAAGTGAGAAGCTCCAGCAGTGGAAGCGCTCATTTTTTAAATTATTTTTATAATTTATATACATATGTATTAAGAAATAAAATAAATATTGAATGAAAATCTCGACAAATTCTTAATTTTAGCGGTAATCCTTCAAAATAAAGTATCAACTATCAAGTACTAAAGTAAGTGATTCGGTGCATTACCAATTCAAAATAAAGTATCAACTATCTTCCAAACTTTTTTTTTTCTCTGATAAGGTTCCAAACCGCTCTATGTAAAACTACTAAGAGAAAACCTATTACTTCGTTCCAACCTTATCTCCTTCTCTCCTTTCTTAAAAATTGTCTCTTTGAACAGGGGGTTGTAATCTCAAGTTTTATCAAGAAAAAAACCTAATTACGTAGCTAGTACTTGACAGTTGTACGAACTATTTCTGAGGACATCAATTGCAATGCAGTACATCCTCCCGCCTCCCCGAATTTCACATATGGACTCCTCATTGCATGGGATCATAACATTCACTTTTCATCAGTTGTATGCAGATTTTTGTCACACTGGCATGGTTAAGAAGATAATATTCCAGAATGATGACTGTCCTCCGAAAAGAGATCGTCTCCCTATTGCAAAACTGTACATGAAGAGTTGAGCTTCATTTGACTCCATCTGTTGGCCAGCAATGAAACATGACTTGAATCACCAATAGTCTTTGCAAGAACAACAACCTGCCATGAATCGGTGGAAGCGAGTGCAGTCCCTTATAACAATTTCTCTCTTGTACATTGTCGAAATCAACTTCATAGTTTCATGACAGTCCTGACATATGCGAAGATTCTTGACAATTTTAATGGGTGTAGGTGATTTTGTACTCAGCAACCCATAAGCTACTGCTACCTTCTCACTATGGGGGTCTAGTAAGTTTTCCTTCCCTCCATACTGACATCCTCCCTTTCTCACTACCTCATCCAGCATCTCCCTAATTTTTCCCCACATGGGGTGTGAAGCATCTCCAACAGAAAACTGATGCACGCCGCCTCCATTCTCAATCCAACTCCATCCCTTTGGTTTCTTCCCAATCTTTGTCCTTGCTTCTGCCATCTTATCCTTCAATCCCACCTGAGCATACATGTTCGACATGATAACGTAGTGGCTAGTATCCCCTAATACACTATCATCTCCTATCTCTATAATCATTTGAGTTACACACTCCGCCACTTTCAAATTGTTTTGATCCCTACAAGCACTGAGCAGAGATCCCAAAACAACAGCATTAGGTGGAACTCTCATCTTTGTCACCATCTCAAAAGCTTCATCGACTAGCCCTGCTCGTCCAAGCAAGTCAACCATGCATCCATAATGCTTAACATTAGGCTCAATACCATATTTCCTCTTCATCAAGTCGAAATAAAATCGCCCCTCTTCAACCAACCCACTATGACTACAACCACATAGAACTCCAACAAAAGTTACATCATTCGGACGAACCCCACCGTCCATTTCCATCTCCAGAAACAACGGCAACGCCTCTTCCCACGCCCATTCACCGAAAGCCCATGTAACATAGCATTCCAACAACGAACGCTCTTCTTCTCCATCAAACTAAAAACCTCAAGCGCATCATCCACACTTCCACACTTACAATACATATCAATCAACGCAGTCCCAATATAAACCGTCAATTCTAACCCCATCCTTTCCACATAAGCATGTACCCACTTCCCCAAACTCAACACACCAAGACGCGAACAAGCCGTCAACAAACTAACAATCGCGAAATGATCCGGCTCAACCCCACTAACTTGCATTTCACGAAAAACAAACAACACCATCTCTGGTTGTTCTGACTTTAAATAAGAATCCATCATAGTAGTCCAAGTAACAACATTTCTTTGAGCCATTTTCTCAAACACATTTAAAGAAAGTTCCAATTGCCCACAAGAAGAATACATTGCAATAAGAGAAGTCTGTATAAAGATATCTGAAGATATGCCAAACTTTATCGTTTGAGCATGAATTTGTTCCCCGGGTCTCCGAGCATATGCTTTGGAGCAAGCTTTAAGAACTGGTGCGAAAACGAGCTTAGAGATGTTTTCTTTTTCTCCATTGTGAGTTATTACCATTTCTTTGTAACTTTTTATAACTTCATATGGCTCTTTTTTTTTGTTCAAACTAGAAATGAGTGGTTGCTTTGTAGAGACAGTTGGAGAAATCATGTGTTCAAAGTTAACGGTCGAATTATTTCCAGCCAAATAGGCAAATAATATGAAATTTGGAGGGAACTTCGTTTGTGACCACAGGTTTAATTTAGGCTAAATCTATGGTGCGCGAGATGTAGGGTACACCCTGACATATCGGCCACTCATACCAAGGGGTGCGTATGTATTTAATGGCAAAAGTACTGAACCAACGGCCCATATGACCTGCGCACCATACGACCTGCGCACTGAATGATCCTTTTTTTTTTTCCACATTTTAAATTTAAATTTAGATTTTATGCCAAACATCAAGGATGCTTCAATACTTGATACACAAGTTCTCTTTATTTTATTTTTTTGGACAATCAAACATTCTTGTCGGTGGTCTGTTATTATTAGCTTGAGTGCTTGTCGATCATATGGTCGTCACTCAGTTAGTTTTTTTTTTTTTTCGATCAGAATCACTCAGTTAGTCAATGAACCTATGTTTAGTAATTTTAGATATTTTTGTGACATCAAATATTGGTTCCGAAGTTCGTGGAAACAGTGCCTGAGAACGTGTTACGGTTTTAGCTCCTGGACTGAACCAGTCAAGTCAAGAGGAATGTCAGCTGAAAGCTTTTGTTCCTCAGCTCTAGGGATGGCAAAATGACTATGAATGACTTTCTAAATGTTGATTTTTGAACACTAAATCCCTCACAAGATTTGCCCACATAGAAAAGAGAAAATCAGATTGTCAGACATTGTCGTCTAGAAATTGATATGAATTACTCTTGCACATTTCACCTCGTGTGCCTATGTCTGCAGGCCAAGAAATTTCCTGGTGCCTTTACTGGGAAGGTTTACCAAAACAGAAAGCTACAGTAGGTTTAAACAATGTCAAGGGGGTGACTTTTCCTAGTATGATAATATAACAGTTGTAAGAAATCTATTTTATATTCCTTTGTTGAGACTACAGTAGGTTTCCTAGAAATTTTTGGCTCCTAAATGGCTATAAATAAGGAAAATAACACTGGAAAATGCAAACATAACGAGATTACAAAACAAGTAATTGAATGAGGTTAGCAATAATACTTGCAAAAATACCCAGACTTCCATTTCTCATCTTAGGATTAGCTACAACCTCGCTTTATTATATTATGACTTTCTTATTCACAAACACTCCAGAATATCACAAACTTCATGCTTTCTTTCAGAACTTGATTGCCAAAATGAATTGGAGATTAACCTTTGTTTTCTTTATCTTAAATTTCGTCGTTCTTCTTGGAAACTATAGACCGCCAGAGGTGGAAACAGAAAATTGGTTCGCCTCTCCTCCTAAAGCAGTACAAGAAGTGGAGGAGATAATGGATGTACAGAAAACAAATAATGAAGACGAGTACTATGATGACTACTATGCTTATGAAGGATATGACACTGATGATGAAGATGACGACGAAGATGCTTATGCTTATGATAGTTCTGAGAGTGACAACACTATTATTTCTGAAGACGAAGAGGGTGGTGATGATTTTCAGAAAAGGTGTGAAGAGTTTATTACAAAGACCAATAATGAATGGAGAGCGGAATGTCTAAGGGAGCAGCTTCGTCATATGAATATGGTTCAACGATAAGGATTTGGATTGTGGTGGACATATTGTTCAGATTGAAGTCGTTAAGTCCACTTTTAGGGACGATATGATTGAAGGCGTTAGCATACCACATAAATATAAGCTTGTAGATGGGTGTATACTTAAGAAGAAGCGCGGGATTTAGCACACGTTCTGTACAGTAATAAGGCTTCTACTTGCACAATCTTACATAATGATGTAACGTATATACAGATTCTGTTGTTTGTATAATGTTTTATGCCTTCAGATGGTGTTCTTTCTTAGTAGAACCGACTTTGAAGATCGCTAGATATTTTCCATTTGTAAAGAGTGGTGGTAGGTGTATAAGAGATTATATTCTTTCACCATCGAGTGAATTGAAGCTGTTGAAGAAAACTCGCTAGCTATAACATCACTATCTTAATCAAGTATCCACAACATATTGATATACTAGAATATGCCCCGTGTCTTAAAGACACTCACCGGCATGCCTTCGGCACGTTTCACCTATGCATTAAAGGCCTTCGGCACTGGTTGCAATCATGCTTGGGCATGCATACAATACCTCCATGAGTTACTCCAAGATGGTTGCATCAGTTAGTATTTAACACACTGGTTTGACTGCTAGCCTTTGGGAACTGGTTCCCGAGTTCGATTCACCCCAACAGCACTTTTATGTTGTTGCAATAAACAAAACAAAGCAGAAAATGATGATAGAGCGACTCGAACTGTTGACCTGTTGGCGTTACAGCCGTTTCGGCTCATGGATCAACTTTGCCACACATTTAGTTAATAGCTGTCAACACATTATCTCGGAGAAAAAATAAGAGCACAGTAGCCGTTTGATGGTTCTAGATTCGATCTGGACCGTCCTTTATTATAGTTTTGTCCTGTAGCGAAAAAAAAAAACCCTATCTTATTAGATAGATTAATCAAATAAGTAATGACTTGATTTGTTTCTACTGAAATGTTGGTTATACTTGACTTCTTGCAATTTCCCCCCTGATAAATCCAACACGACCAACAATAGATTATAGATGTCTTAGTTAGGTGCATCTCTAATTGTTCTTAGGAACATAAGATCTCAGTATACGAAAGAGAAGACTTTTTGACTTAAACGTCCGCACTTCTATGACAAACCAAACGCATTGTTACATAATCTATCTACTCGGCAATTGATAGAATAATTTGTTCAATTAATTCCAATGTTTTACTATTGTTAAGTACCTTTACAACTTAACAATAAGATAGTTGCGACTACCGTTAAAGTCGGTAAAACCTTTGGGTGATGATACCAAAGGTTTGGGGCTCGAACCCGCCAAAGATCAAAGAGTTACCGATCTCATTTAAAAACAGGCTTACCAAAAAAAAAAAACTTAACAATAGTGACAAGAAAGCATAGACAAGAAACTAAAGCAGCGAGTGTGTTTATAGTGAACAAATACGCTTGTTTCTGTATGTTCAAGCTGAAGAAATTCGCTCGCGTGAATTTGTGATTAGTTTTTCATAATTGAAATAAGCTAGATAAAAGTTAAATCGACAATAAACTAAGCCTTCAAAATTGACAACATCGACAGTAAACTAAGCCTTTCAAATCGACAACATAAAAGGACGAGTCGCCAGTCTTTATGTTTCCTCAAATGTGCACCCTTTGTTCTTGGCATTTTAATAGGACTGCCACTCCAAACTCTATTCAATCTGCATATATAGTTGCATTTGCAAACTCATTTGAACAAATTTTCCATTGCTCCTCAATTTTAAGGAAAAGAATAGATTGAGATAAAATGATTTAGGGGTTGTTTGTTTTTTTTGAATTCAGCATTCAGAGCCTCTTAAACTTAAGTTTTAAGCATTCAGAGGCTCAAAACTTGTTTGTTTTTTTAAGTAGTTTAAGCATTAAGTAGTACTTTTAGCATTGACATTCAAAGACGCAAAATTTCTTACGAATCTTTGAATTTTAATACTTGAAACAAAAAAGTCCCTTCTTGCCCTTTCTTAAGAACCCAATCTTAAGAACCCATCTACTTTCCTACCTTGACTTTTATGGTTTCAAAATAGGTTCTTCAAAATTTGATGTTGGCGTCGCGGGTTTTAGGTTTTTTGGGTGAATGATATCCACTTTGTTAAAAATAGAATTACATATATATATTCGAAAATAAACAAAATATGAAAATAAACCGTGAAAATATATTTGTGAAAGCATATTTTAAATAAATTTATTTATCATTTATTTTTTTCGATAATCCATCTCTTCTCCTCAAATATAATATATATTTTGTTTAACAAGAAATCAAGTTAGTGTTTAAAATAGATAGCATGAGTAAAATTGTCGAATGATTTATATTCGACCTTTGAGCAGTTATTCTAATGAGAAAACAAACATGTTTTTAGAATTCAAAGAATCGGCATTTAGCATTCGGAGGATGAGCCATTCAACATTCAAGATTGGCATTCATAGGCTCGGAAAAAACAAAGCGACCCCTTAGTCTAACTTACGCGGGGAAAAGCAAATGAACTTCTTGTCATTTGATGTCTTTGGATTAGGTGTGATATTGCTTGATAATCTTCATTTCGTCATATTGATACTCTTCATTTCCATCATACTCATACTCTTCATTTTCATCATATGGTTCTTACAGTAATTCCTTGGAGAGGACTCGGATCAAAGTAGATGCTCTATTCTTCTTCTTCTTCACCCTAGAAAAGACACCATAATAAAGTTCCTTAATCTGTTTGTTATAATATTCTGTTTGAACTAATTGTTAGAATATTTGTTACTATATTTAGTATTAGAAAGTATCTTGTGTATTTAGTAAGAGTATTATCTTCTCTTAGATATGTAGATCTAGGAGATCTATGTATTCATGTATATATACTACTATAAACATCAATAAAGATTATCAGAAATATCCATTAAACATCTTTGACATGGTATCAAGAGTCTTCTCCGATTCTTTTTTGATCTAGTTCATTATTTGTGTTCTATATCATAATGACGGACTTAACTACCAATAAAGATTTCGTTGTTGTGCATTCCAATAACGATTCCGCGGTCATGTCTAATCTTTATATGAAAGAGATGTCCTCACTAATTACTCCAGAATGACTTGATGGTACTAATTACATCTAGTGGTCATTGAATGCGCAAAACAATATCAAGGGCAGAAAACGTTGGGGCTTTATCTCTGGTACTAAGGCTACTCCAACAAACATAAATTCTGAGGAATATGAAACTTGGGAGGACGAGAACTGTCTGGTCAAGTCTTGACTTCTTGATGCAATGACCAAGGACATCAGGTCAATTTTCCTTCGCTTATCTACGACCAAGGAAATCTTGGATACTGCAAAACAAACTTACTCTGTTAGCCAAGATGCATCGAAAGGTTATCAACTATATTGTAAGGGAATTTATGTCCACCAAAATAGAGGTTATGTTATTCCTTATTTTGAAAAACTAAAAAAAATATGGCAGGAATTTGACGCTATTGAAGACTGCACTATGGAGTGTGTCAATGACATTAAGAAATATACCACAAAGGTTAATTTCGTGTGTATGTTTTCTTGGCGGTCTTGATTCTCATTTGGATGGGGTTAGGTGGTCGTGTTCTTGCTATTAAAGCCACTTCGGACATCTGATCTGTTTATGCCATGGTTTGTGTTGAGGCGAATCGTCAGGATGCCATGCTTGGTGGGACATCTAATGAAGGGACTGCTATGGCGGCTCGAAAATCATTTGCTTGTCCTGATTCAAAGAAAGGAGTGCGTACGTGTACCCATTGTAATGGTGATAACCATGTAGTTGACACCAGCTTTAAGCTACATGGTTATCCAGATTGGCATCCAAAGGGTAAGGCGTCTCCCATGTCTTCTAACTCTAAGGCAGAGAGTTCAAGTTCAAAGAGTCACTTAGTCACTGCTGCCGGATTTGTTGCCTAATCAGGTATATCTAACTCTGCACTTATTACTTTTACTGGAAATAGTGATTGGATAATTGACACGGGTGCTACTGATCATATGACTTGCGATCGATATAAATTTAACCATTTTTCCTCTAGTTGTTCCAAATCAGTCATTACTAATGCTAATGGTGTGTCATATCCAGTTGTTGGTATTGGCACTGTACCTTTGTCCCCTTCTTTATCTATCCATGATGTTTTATTTGTTCCGTCACTAAATTGTAACCTTCTTTCTGTTAGCCAATTAACTAAATCTAATAATTGTGTTGCTTTGTTATTTCCCACTCACTGTATTTTTCAGAACACCCATACCAAGGAAAGGATTGGCAGTGGTAAACAAAGTGAAGGATTATACTATCTGGATGATGGTTTTCAACGGTCCAATCAAAGAGTACAAGCTCATGTTATGAGTGACAATAAGGTTAATAATAATAAAAACGAGATTTGGCTTTGGCATAGACGACTAGGACATCCCTCATTTGGTTATCTTAGGAGATTATTTCCCTCTTTATTTAATGGTTGTAGTCTTTCTGAGTTTGCTTGTGAAACCTGTGTAATGGCGAAAAGC
This sequence comes from Coptis chinensis, assembly GCF_015680905.1. Classification (NCBI taxonomy): domain Eukaryota; kingdom Viridiplantae; phylum Streptophyta; class Magnoliopsida; order Ranunculales; family Ranunculaceae; genus Coptis; species Coptis chinensis. Next base: position 123,559,115 of record NC_141458.1, on the reverse strand, counting down.
CATTGTTTGGGCCCCACCTTCGGTGTGTTCTCAGACTCGGATCCGGCCCATCACCTTTCCGGACTTGGGTCCAACATTCTGGATTCAACCCAACATGATTCGGACTTGGTCGAGATCCAAATATTTACAGTGCATCCGCGGGTGATGTTGGGGCCCCACCGGTGTGTGTTTTCGGACTTCGGATCCGGCTCATCACCTTTCCTGGGACTCGCCCAACATTCGGATTCAACCCAACATGATTCGGACTTGGTCCGGATCAAATATTTACAAGTGCATCCGCGCGCGGTTTAAGAAAGAAAAAATAGGCAGTCCGGGTCAGCGGGGCGAGAAGGAAAAAGAAGATAAACCAAAATCTTGAGGAGATTTGGGGTTAGAGTGGGATCCGGATTTTGGAATCCGGTCTTTCTTATAAGAATCTGCTCTCACTTTCCGGAACTCACGGAAGCAAAAGCGCTAAGACTTGATCCCCTGTTTCCGGAGATGCAAGGCGTGAGGGACCTTCTAAGGTTGATCTCATTTCTTTTGGTCAATCAATCCACTCTTCTTCACAACCCTAACGTGTTTGGGAATTTCTAGTCCAAACATTTGCGCCGTCGTACTTTTCAAATCCACACCAATGGGAAGAGCACAAAACCCGGATCACAAAACCAATGGCCAAAATGGCCAACAACATCTGTAGTCTCCCAACGATCTACTCGGCGTAGAATGATTCTTCCAATGCCACACACGCAAGTAACATCCCACAAAATGTTGTCCGGGATGTTCCGGAATCTTCACGCCATCCGCAACAAAGTTCAACCCAATCGGATGAACTCCAATCGAAATCATGAGGCTTTACGCGAGAGAATGAAAGACTCGGAATGCTAGGGGAAAAGGCCTAGAATTCCCTCCCGGATAGTTATGAACAACATTTATCAGCACCACGAAGGAATCGAAATGTTTCGATGATAGCGAGAACCGGTTCCTCCAAAGACAATCAATGTATGGGGACGGACTAGGTTTAGATTCGCCATAATACGGAAGGATAGAGTCGGGACATGGAGTCCGGACTCATGATCATCATTCACCCGGAAGGACAAAGTCGAACATGGAGTCCGGACTCATGATCATCATTCAACCGGAAGGACAGATTCGGACATGGGCCCGGACTCGACTACTCCCCATCCCGTCATTCCGGACAGGTAAATTTTGATTCACGTGGTAATCGACATCGAGTTCTGACTCCTCCCCCATATGCTCACAGATATCGTCCTACTCATTCACACCGACACGATTTCCCAGAAGAAAGTAATGCTGGACTCGATCGAAGGACTGTCGAAGATATTGTAGCAAGAGCAATCAGAGGAAGAAGTACTCGTAATGACCAAATCAGAGACTTAGCCATAATGGGTTTTCAACATTATCCATTTTCAGATTATATTCGTAACTATCGTCGCCCTACGAACTTCAAGAAGCCCGACTTCGAAATGTATGATGAAGAGAATGGAGATCCATACACTCATATGTTTTACTACAGGTCCCAAATGGCTATGGAAAATGATGATGCACTACTTTGTAAGTTGTTTCCAGCCACTCTCAAAGGTGATGTTTTAGTATGGTTCAACTCTCTTACTTCCAAATCAATTAGAAACTTCCCAGAATTAGCTAAGAAGTTTGTTGATCACTATCAGTATAAGCAGCTTGAGATTAAGCGGGGATTACATTTGCCTTATTTAATCTCACAAAAATTCGGAGAATCTATCGGGGATTTTTGCAAAAGGTTTCAAACTTTACTCAATGTTCTCGATCCTCCCCCTCGACCGGTTTATCATCAAGCTTTCAAAGATGCCATAGGATATGATCGTAGTGGTTATACAATTCGCTTCACTAGGCAGGCCTTTGTTGTATCCGGATAAAAGAAAACAATAGAAGACAAGGACGAATAATAGAGGTAATAACCAAAGCGGATTAGCTGTCCTTAAGGAAAGATTTAAGCCCCTTCCAATGGTGCGAAAGGCAACGATGGCGTCTTCCTCCACGAGGATTCAATGGTTAACAGCGGTCGACTTTGCACTAGAACGGACTACCCTCTAGAAGCAAACAATATAACTCTCTCGGGCGGTGGGGAAGAAGAAAGAAGATTTAAGTAATGGAAGACTTAAGCTGTTTCGTGTATGGTGGAGAAGGGAGTATCCCCTGTTTATTTGGTGTGTATGGAGGCAAAGACGACTTCGTCTTCTCTCTCTCAATATAGAAGAAGCAAAGATCAGATATACGAGTTCTCTCTTATCGTCTCTCTCTCTCTCTCTTTCGTGATTCATCTCTCTTATGAACACAGCGGTGTTTATATAGAGGTATGATCGAATCATAGATGGAGAAGGACACCTCTCCATTCGGTTTCACAAGACCAAGTTGAAGTAGAACTCTCTCAAGCCGATCTGAGAATCCAGTAGTAAGTGGAACTCCAGCCGAAACTTGTTCAAAAAGAAAAAGTTTAGGCTATTGATAATCCACTACCCACTAGACTAACAGCCCAAGCCCACGACCGGACGGCGACTTCATTTCGGTTCGATTGTGGGGAGGATGGGCTGTAGCAAGGCGTGTGTGGCTTTGGGTGAGTCCTCCCTCCTAACACAAAAGCCTTTGTACCCTAAGGGCACGCCCTTATGCTAGAGGTTCACCTCAAATACCTCACTTGCTAGTGGTGGTTCATCAATGTGGGACTAAACAACACACAAGTATTTGAAATACACATGAAGATTCCAACAATCCCCCACTATTTCAAAATACTTATAGTCCCCCACTATTTTGGAATAGGATATTACAAAAGAAATGGGTTAACAAAATGCCGAGAGAATCGAAAAACAATGCATAAGATCTTTGGTGCTTTTCGGGCTTGAACCGGTCATAGGGTAACATGTCTTATAATACGTGAAAGTGGTGGATTAAAATCTTTGAACCAACATTCCCTTGTAGTAAAAAAATAGGACATGCACCCACATCTCTCCTTCATTATATGCGTTTCGTTAGCGCGGTGTTGCGCTTTTTTGGCCATTAAGCTTTCGCGTGTTATGTGAATGCTCTAGAGTATTTGCTGAATACTCATAAGAACCGACCCGGTTCTACATTCAAGTAGGTGGATATCCATCAAGTGTACATAGCAGTTAAAATACACTATCTCATAAAAATAATGGACTATGGATTCCATTAAGAGTAAAATAACTCATCCTTTTTCTCATTGCTATTCAAGTTATACAAAGTATACAATAATGCTATCTAGTCATAGGGTGGACGTCTCAAATAAAAGACAATAGCATACCGAGGCGACGAGGTGACTTGTTTTTCCCTTTGAACCTACTTCATGGGATCTCAATCACATAGGTGGGGTTGCGTCCGTTAATAAGCCCTCTATCTAAGGCAAAAGTCCCATCCCCCTCGACGTATCAACCACTTGTCTCATGTTAAGTGGCTTTGTCAGAGGATCGGCCAAATTTAACTCTGACCTCACATAATCTAGAGCCACAACTCCAGATTCCAAAGATTTGCTTTATAGGCGTAGTCTCGGGGCGAATATGCTGCTTTTCCCATTATACAATTTGCTCTTTGCCTTTGCTATTGCGGCTGGCCGACAAATACAATGCATAGGAATACATAAATTGGAGGCGGTTTTGTACCAATAGGAAGATGCCAAGAGGTTTCTAAGCCACTCAACCTCAAGACTTGCTTTATCTAAAGCAATAAGCTCGGACTCCATGGTTGAGCGAGCTATCAAGGTCTGCTTAGAAGATTTCCAAGCGATCGCACCTCCACCTAGGGTGAAAATATAACCACTAGTGGACTTGATATCATGAGAATCGGATATCCGGTTTGCATCACAATAACCCTCTATCACGAGGTGGAGTTTGTCAAAAACCTTATGCCGTAATTCATTGTTCCTCTCAAGTACTTGGCTAATCTCTAAAGCACTCCAATGTTCTGGCTAGGACAATGAGTGTATCTGCTTAACCTCGCTTGCTGCATAAGCAATGTCGGTCTAGTACAATTCATCAAGTACATGAGACTACCAATAATTTGGGTATATCTAGACTGAAGTACACCATGTTGAGCATTTTCCGAAGTTCACTATTTGCCTCATAAGGTGTCGACACCGCGGGCTTACTATCATAAAAGTTAAACTTCTTTCAAAAACTTCTCAACATAATGCTCTTGAAAGCGATATAGCCATCATCAAGCATTTACGATGATTTTGATTCCAAGAATCACATCGGCTTCTCCCAAATCCTTCATTTCAAATTGGGAGATAAAAACATCTTGGTGTTTCTCACAACATCAAGGCTAGGACTCATGATTAACATGTCATCCACATATAGACGGATAATCACATATGAATTCACATCAAAAGATTTGAAGTAAATACATTTATCAAAGATCAGATTTTACTACTAAAAATCTATATGCAAAGACTATTATTATGAGCATAACCAATGAACAGACAATCAACAGTTCTAGGTCCCAATTTTTTTTTTTTAGGTTCGTTCACAAGAACCTTAGCAAGACACCCCACATTTTTAAGTATTGCGGGTTAGGTACATGACCTTTCCATAACTCATATGGTGTCTTATTCCCTGTTTTTCTTGTTGGGTATCCTATTCTCGTATATGGCAAGCGGATAGGATTGCTTCCCACAAGTTCGAGGGAACCTCGAACTTACAAGCATAGCATTCATCATCTCTTTTGTTGTTCTTTTTTCCGTTCAGGCTACTCCATTAGACTTCGGAGAGTATGGTGGAGTAGTCTCATGAATAATGCCACTCTTGTCATTAAAAGTCACGGAAGGGTTAGACTCATATTCTCCACCCCTATCGGGACCAAGTCTCTTAATCTTATAGTTGCTTCGGTTTTCAACTTCACTTTGTACTTGAAAAACATCTCACGCCTCATGCTTGTGTCTAAGTAAATATACCATGGTGTACCTAGAGAAGTCATCTATGAATGTAATATAATAAAACTTCCCCTCTAGACATGGTACCGAATTCACCCAAATCCGTATGAATAAGAGTTAGTAATCCGGTTTATCTCTAGACACGTTTCTAGGGGTTTCTTCGTGGCTTTAGTCTCAAAGACATATCTCACATTTATCATTAGAAAAATCAGAAATATTAGACAATAAACCACATGCTTTCATCCTTTTCATATCTTGAACATTCACATGTCCTAGTCTACCATGCCATATATTAAAAAAGAGTCAAGCAAGTAAGCGTAAGCAGATTCATTCTTATTAATAATAATGTTGTCAAGTACATTCAACATGAAAAAGACCACTGCTATTATTACAATAACCTTTACCAACAAAACCCTCATTCTTTGTCGAACAAACTTGTCACTCTCAAAAGTCACCTTGACCCGACTTTTCCCAGTAGGGACCACGAAATCGATTCGGCCGAATCTCGGGGAACATGAAGAACATTACTAAGTGAAAGGGTTTTCCCGAAGTTAACCAGAAGAACCTTGCCTGTTCCCTCAACAGAACGGACCTAGAGTCACCCATATAGACCTTTTCATCTTTCACTAGTATGTAGTCCGAGAAGGCTTCAACATCACCACCAGGGCGTGGCGGGTGGCACGAGAATCTAGTACCCAGTTCCTCTTCCCGGTGGCTATGAACACTTGTGACATGGACGGCAACAATAATATCATCTCCCTCAACTAGATTAGCATTGGGAGGATCATCGGTGTCTTTCTTTGTATGCCTTTGAAAAGCCCTATGTCGGGTTTACCACAAACATAACAATTTCCATTGCGGTACCACTCCTTTTAAAAGAAGTGCCTTTGACCTTGAAATTCTTATTTTTGTTGGACTTACGCTTTTTTAGAGGTTTTGTTAGATTTCTTTGGGATTACCTTCAACGATATTGGCTTTAGAATGAAATTCCTTAGACAACACCTCATCCCGAAGTCTTGTTCTTTTCCTCTATGTGAATGTGAATGATCACATCCTCAAGAGTCATCGCTACGCTTTATGCTTCATACTATTTTTATAGTGTTTCCAAGACTCGGGGAGTTTCTCAATCAAACATCCGCCAACAAAGGATTAGGGTAAATTAATACCCCGGTTTTCAAATCATTAATCGTACATGAAAATCATGGATTTGAGAAGTTACATCTCTATCCTCTCATATGGAACTTTAGAAAATTCCCAATAGCATATTTAAAGTACCAAAGATCCTCTATTATGTATTTTTTTGTTCAAACTCTCCCATATATCATGTGCATTCTTATTTGAACAATAAATATCAAAAATCTCATTGGACAAGGTACTCAAAATAGCATGACGACATACCTTATTCCCATTGAGCCATGACTTGATTTCTTTCGAAATCATTAGAACCCTCCATGGGTCTTTGTATCGTTGAGATACTTTGCATAGTTGAGTACACATAGGGCTGTGAACACCCTTTCTCTCCATCTCTTGAAGTGTGAACCGTTGAAGGATTCAATCTTGGACACATTAGGTAAGTTCGCGAGCATTCATTATAGGTCGGCGTCTCTCATAGGCGAAGTAACTTCCATGACTCTTAATTGGTTTCTTTGATGGTGTCAGCGGGTGTAGACATCTTTCTTTCCTTAAGATTGTTGTATCGGATAAAAGAAAACAATAGAAGACAAATGAGAATAACAGGTAATAACCAAGGGCGGATTAGGTCGTGTCTTAAGGAAAGATTTAAGCCCCTTCCAATGGTGCGAAAGGCAACAGCGGTGGCGTCTTCCTCACGAGGATTTAATGGTTAACAATGAGATCGACTTTGCACTAGAGCGGACTACCCTCTAGAAACGACAATATAACTCTCTCTGGGCGGTGGCGGGAAGAAGAGAAGAAGATTTAAGTAATTGAAGACTTAAGCGTTTTAGGTGTATGGTGGAGAGAAGGGAGTATCCTCTGTTTTTTGGTGTGTATGGAAGCTTACGACGACTTACGTCTTCTCTCTCAATATAGAAAGTTAAAGATCACTTGTATACACGAAGTTCTCTTATCGTCTCTCTCTCTCTCTACGTTACGTGATTCATCTCTCTTATGAACACAGCAGTGTTTATATAGAGGTATGATCGAATCATAGATGGAGAAGGACACCTCTCCAATTCGGTTTCACAAGACCAAGTTGAAGTAGAACTCTCAAGCTGATACAGAATCCAACTGTAAGTGGAACTCCAACCGAAACTTGTTTTAGGCTATTGATAATCCACTACCCACTAGACTAACAGCCCAAGCCCAAGCCCACGACACGACGCGACTCGGTGCGGGCGCGCGCGTGTGGCTTTGGGTGAGTCCTCCCTCCTAACACAAAAGCCTTTGTACCCTAAGGGCACGCCCTTATGCTAGAGGTTCACCTCAAATACCTCACTTGCTAGTGGTGGTTCATCAATGTGGGACTAAACAACACACAAGTATTTGAAATACACATGAAGATTCCAACACCGCCTTTCTCCAAATCTGAGCTGTTTGATCGTGATGAAGAGTTTGCACGAGTTGAGGATGATCTCAAAGCTAGGCGACCGAGAAGAAAATCTTGAGAAAAACAAAAAAGAGTCGGATGAGAACTCCAAAGAACTATAAAGGGCGGACGAAACAAGAGAACAACTTCGGTCGGACGAGAACTCTAAGCCTACCCAGCCAAATAAAGAGGAAAAGATTTTCACTCCTTTTTGTCGATGAAACTTTACGAAGTTTCTGAGAAAAGAATAAAAGGGCGAAATCTTCTTTATAAGCCAAGGCCATTACCTGAATATACAGCCAACATCAGAGATAAATCCAAACGATGCAAATTTCATGATGATTTTGGCCACACTACTGACGATTGCAGAACTCAATTGCTACAAAAATAGGATGCTAGTGTAACTTATGAAAATGAGTCCGCACTAACCTTCTGTCGTGTCTGTGTGCTTGTGCATTCGAGGGAATCAGATGATATTTGCAACTTCCTATCTTTGACAACGTAAAAGGAACCATTATCTTTGAAACAGAAGCTAATGTAGCCCTCATTGGTCATAGAAGATCGATGGGAGCCTGACTTATTTTGAGCTGGTTCACTGTCTGCATGCAGAAAGAGTTGTTTGATGCTTTTCGACATTGTTTGAGGGCTTCTCATCATTCATTCACTTGCGAGTACGTAAAAGCATTGTTATAAACGAGTTTTTGAATTTGAAAAGGGGAAGAGTTACAAGTTTAATTTCATTTGGTCAGTTTCGTTTTTCAAAAATGGCAAGGAAAAAGGAGGTTAAATAGGAGAAATAGTTGGGAAGAAAAGTATTTAAATTGAGAAACTAAACATGGGCTTTAAACGGCTAGTTGCCTGCTTGTCAACAAGGCCCAAAGTAGGATCTAGATTTTTTTAACAATATGGGATTCTGGCTAGGGTCTAGGGTCGTTTCAAAAAATTGAGGAATCCAGAAGACAGCTGCAGCTTCCATTAGAGGTGTTGTTAGTTGTTACGGTGGTGTTGGGGTATATCCTAATCAGTTGCTTTTTGCTAGCATTTGCAAACGTTGCAGGGTATGCTTTTGATATCATTCTCAAGGTAGTGTAAGGCAAATGGGGATGTGGATATCAAACAGTAATTAGTGCTTCGGAAATGGTTGAGATATGTGTAGCACAAGATGACTGCGCCATGCATAAAAAGTTGTAATATGTTGCAATTGAGTACTATACCTATGCTCTTGGATACCGTGACATTGATTCTAAATCAAACTACAAAAGGACTGTTGTTTTTTACTATTTCAACATATATGCCGAATCAACTAAACACTCAGAAAAGGCCATTGCAATTTATCCGAAATTCAGCAAAGCCTATAATTGTCTTGGTTGGGCATACTGTCGCGAAAAACTCTGGAACTGGACCCAAAATACATCTTTTTGAAACATAACACTTGGGTTGCAGAGCAAGCCTTGATAAATGCAGAACACTATCAGAATGGAGGGGGTACAATAAGAGAGGCCATGTATGTTAGATTATATTTTATATAAGATGCATTTGGTGCATCATACATATACTCTATATTGTTGGAATCTTCATGTGTATTTCAAATACTTGTGTGTTGTTTAGTCCCACATTGATGAGCCACCACTAGCAAGTGAGGTATTTGAGGTGAACCTCTAACATAAGGGCGTGCCCTTAGGGTACAAAGGCTTTTGTGTTAGGAGGAGGACTCACCCAGCCAAAGCCTTGTAGCGCCGCTCCCAAGCACCGAACCGAACCGAACCGTGGCGTGGGCCGCAGCTATGTTCATTAGAGGGGAACCAGCGAAAGCGAAGTGCTACACCCTTCTCTTACCTACACGAAGCGGATAAGTCTTTATTGCTTCAATCTTCTTCTCTTCTTCCCCGTACCGCCGTAGGAGAGAGTTATATTCACGTTTAGAGGGTATCTATTCTAGTGCAAAGTTAGGCAGCGTTAACCATTGAATCTGTGAGGAAGACGCCATTTGTTGCCTTTTCTCGCACCATTGGAAGGGGCGAAATCTTTCCTTAGGACACACTAATCCGGCGCCTTGGTTATATGTTATTATTATATTTTCTATTGTTTTCTTTTATCTGCATACAACATATATTATTTCGTAGACTAATTTAGAAATATTCTAGGATCCAGAATGTTTCGAAGTTACGGCGATTGTGTATTGACATCTTTTCTCTTTAGCGACCAAAGACGAGGTACGCCTAGTATGAGTGTATGACACAAATTGGAGGGAGATTTTTCAGCTAGGGAGAATATATTTGTGAATGTTTGTTTGCTACTCTTTTGCTAGAAGCATGTTTTAATGTTTTATCATCAATAATTCACAACAATAATTTACTACAATACTAGAGTGTCAGAAACTCAGAGTTGTACAAAAAGATCAGAGTTGAAAGAAAATCTATTACAATTCTATAGTTCTACAATAGTACAAGCTAGTTTCAAAGCGGTGCTACGTAAATATTTATTGAAAGAAATTAGCTAGAGTTGTATAAAAATGATCAACTGCTCTGAAGCATCAACTCATCAACCTTGGGTGATCAAAATTCCAAGACATGGTGAAAAGATAGTATATATATATATATATATGTATATATATGACAAGCAAAGCCTCACTACCTTAATAAGGTCCGGTAAAGGAAACAAAAATGCAATGACAATTTACATTACAAGGGTTGCACCTGAGTGCCTATGTAGCTGTTGTTCTCTATGAACATAGGGAGAGAATGTAGCTAACTTCTCTGCCTTCCATGCTCTATTAATCTTCTCAATAAATTCTTCTGCTCTTATCCTCAATTCATCTTCACCTTCCTCATCGTCAATATTATCATTGCTATCCTCGTTAACTGGTTTCCCGTCGTCATTAGATACACTTGGTACGTTTGATGATTCTTCAATGTCGATTGGCAACAATGTTATTTCATCTGTTTCTATCTGTTCATTCTCAATTCTCTTGGGAATCAATATGTCGTTACCACCGCTTTCAATATTGGAATGAGATGAATTAGACTTTGAACTGCTAACAAAGAGAATGCCTATGATCAAATTGCAAAAACAGAACACCAAGTGAGAGTTTGAGGAAACTAGAGTGATCAACTCAATTGCTAAAATGAACATGGTTGGATTTACTATGTCAATGTGACAGAAAGGATTAAGCCCTTTTTAAAGGATTTTAAGAATGAACAAAGTGTACCAAAGAAGCCCTTTTCCTGTTATAAGATAAAGTTTGGGTAGTTAGGAAATAAAGTAGTTGATAGTGTAATGTGAAAGCTTAAGGGTTGACGTAGTATTTACTTTTTGTTTATGAGTCTTTGTTTATTGCCATGACTGATAAGGAAGTTTCTTGAAAATTGACTCATAATTTAACAAACCACATCAACGGGACGTAGACTTATCGGTAGACAAAGTCACAAAACTCAGAAGGGTTGGATGATTGGATGTCTAGCAATCTGGCATCAGCCAAATGCATGAATCCATGATTGGATGGTTTGTTATCGTTCATCCTTGTACCCATTTGAGGAAAGGAAAATAGTGGTAGCACACTCAGATTCAAGGGAATGATAAAAAGTCAAGCAACCAACAGTGGTAGCATACTCAGATTTAAGGGAATGATAAAAAGTCAGGCAACCAACAGTGGTAGCATACTCAGATTTAAGGGAATGGTAAAATGTCCCATACAACCAACAGTGCCTTGTCCCATACTTGAATGGCCGCGGTATTGATAGCCCTATAAATGGGACTAGCACCCATTTGACCAAATCAAAGGTACCAGCACCCCTCTATTAAATACACAAAAAACACTAACGGCAAGCAGCTGCCGCGAGATCATACAATCCACGATATCGGGTTGCCGCAAAATCCTATATCCCACGAAAAGTGATTGACATGGGTTCTTTGTTTTTTTAATAGCCACCGTAAAAAAATTAGTTGCCGCGAGATAATTTTGTTTATTAAAATGGAATATTTGTTTGTGTTAATTATCAAAACTCTTCTTCATTAATTTGATCACAAAATTTTCTTTATAGATATATGAAAATATTTGCTTGAGATAGTAAAATTATGGCTCGATTGTACATTTTTTTTTTGTCATGGTTTTAGTGTTGTTCTTGGAGTGTATAAATAAACTTTAAAGAAGAAAATGAGATCCATTAAAACCAGGGCCGATTCATTAATACCGATCAATATTGTCTCCAACTTCACTACCTCTAGAGCAGAAGCAATCTTCACTTGAAAAACCATAGTATATCTATCGTCACCTTCTATAGGTTTAGGATCTTGGTTCTTCACTGGGAACTTCTTATTCTTGGTGACTAATTAGTTTCTGCCCATTATTGAGAGTGCACTGTTGTTTGTAACTAGGTGTTGTTATAGGTGAAGCTCTTTCTCACTTCTTCTGTACTGTCTCCAGATTATCATATTTAAATAAAATTCACTTATAAAAAAAAAAAAGTAAATCGATACGTCACCTTTGGTGCTTAACTCCACACATCCAATACTCAAACGGTTATCCTGATATGGAACTTTGGTGTCATTCATCTAAGCTAATAATCCTGTAAAAATGCTAATAATCCTCTCTAGTTCTTTGATCAGTAAACTCTTACTAGTAATTAGCTTCTTAGACCGAACCATTTTCTAGGTGGAGCCAACTAACTTAATAGGGAAGACTCAGGACTCCTAAGAATGTACACTGGTTCCTCCAACCAAGAAATTGTAACCACTAAATTCTAAGTATCATTATTTGATACACAATCAATGTAAAAGGGGCATAACCATTTAATTTGAGATTGAGATGAATAACTTTCTAATAATTTGACAACAATGTAATAAAAATTCTGTAATGATTAGCTCATTCTTATAGTTTTGACTTTTGGATACGTGTTTACATCTTGAAAATAAAAAAACGGAAATATTAAAAGTCTGCATGGAGAATTCCCATTGGCGGAGCCAGGAATTTAAGTAAGGGTAAGCCACTCAGAAACCAAACATAAAAAAAAATAAAAAAATAAAAAAATAAAAATACACTAATTTTTTTTTAACTAAAAATTCAAGCCCGATCACAAAACAAATATATTTCAAATATATAAAAAAAAAAAAAAAAAAAAAAAATCATATAAAATGATTGTAATAAATGTAATATAAAAAAATAAAAAAATAAAAAAATCTAAACAAATACTTCTTCATAGTTGTTCTCGACGGCTTTCTTTTTTGTCATCCTTCTTTATTTTTTGAAAGCGTTGCAAGATCAACTCGGTATCAATACTATCAAAAACTTCTTTTTCAATGTATGTTATTAAATAATCATTCAACCATTCATCCGCCATCCCGATTGCATAGACAATTCTTTATGATATTCATAGCAAAAAATACCCTCTCTACGGGAGCAGTAGCAATAGGTAAAATTAGCGCCAACTTAATCAACAAATACACAAGTGGGTACACAATGTCTTTCATCGTCTCAACCATTTTTTTGGCTATACTGCTAATTCCATTTACTTTATCAAACTTAGTATCGGAACGCACATCAATAATATAATTCTCAAGGTGATCCGCTAATTCCATTTGATCTATTTCTGAAAAATCATCGAGATAAAGTCGAGCAAAATGAATCAACTTTTGTTTATCGAAAAGCGACAAGCGACTCACAACCCGCTTTGATGTAGGTTGTTCAACACCACCATCCTCAGTTTCTTGGTAACTTCGCTTTGAAGAGGATCCTACTTCAACACTAACAACATGATCTGTGTTACTAGTTGGTTGAGCGGGCAACGACTTTTCTTTGATCAAATACTTTAACATAGTTATTTAAACAATTAAAATAAACCACCAATCAATTTAATTGATATTGCACGAATTAAAATAAATCATCAATAATGTGCACAAAATAAAATAATAATCACAAAACATATAAAAATCTAAATAATATGGTTTAGGAATCAGTACAAAAAGACGACAAAAAATTAAATAATGTAAGGGTTACCTCTACAAAACCGGTAAGTGTAAAGGTACTTGTTTGGCTAGAAGAGTAGAAGACTTAAATTTTAATATAAAGTAATAGAGAATGAAAGAGAAGAGAAATAGAGTAACTCATAGGTTTTTTTTTTTTCTTTCTTATTTTTTTAATGAATATGAGAGAATTTCTTTGTTTGGGTTTATATATGGGTGTGTTTTTTCCGTGGAGTGATTTGTTGAGTTTTCTATTTTCTTTTTTTGGTTTTTTTGGTACTTTGTTCAAATACTAAAATATATAACACGTCAGCACAGCACATGACATTTTGTTTAGTTTCTACTCACTTGTTTCTACCTCTAAGTACTCAAGTACGTGTGAGTACGTACATCAGTGGCACATGGGCCAATATTTTTTTGCTCATTAACTTGTGCTATTTTGTAATTAATTGATAACTTTTTTTTTTTTTGGGTAGAGTTGAGGGTACGCCAGGGTGTACCCTGGCCCCCCTGGCTCCGCCACTAATTCCCAATGCAGGTGGATATAGTGGGAATGTGACAATATTCACTTTTTTATGGTTCAAAACTAGGGCAGGGATCGGATCGGGTTCTGGTCGGATATGGCTATATTCGAATCCGAATCCGAACCCGATTATATCCAAAATTTAATATCCGAACCCGACCGAACCCAACTAACCCGATCGGATAACACTAAAACTTCAAAAAAAACCCAAAAATTATATCCAAATCCGAATCCGAACCCGACATACTCGAACCCTAATCCGACCGGAATATATAAACGGATATGAAAATCGACCCGAACCTGATGTATTTGGTAATCGGGTCGGGTCGGATTCGGGTCTACCCGACCCGATTTCCTGCCCTATTCAAAACTTTTGTCCAATGCAAAAGTGAATATCAAAGTGACTATTTTTCCAAGTCAAAACGAAGGTGAAACCTTCAACTGAGATAGTGGAGGCTGAATTGTGAACTTCGGACGGGATGTTGGATTCGTCTCGCGTGTTTTTTCGATTTTTTTTTAATTTCAGACGAGATGTTTCATTCCGTCTGCCGTCTGGCGTGTTTTTTTGATTTTTACATTCAGACGAAATCTGACATCCCAAGATTAATATTCACCTTTGTATTGGACAACCTCACCTTGTTTTTCATCAAAATAGTAGAAAAAATGAGAAATTGAACCTACGTAGAGGTAAATAACATTGAGATGCATTGGGAATGCTCTAAAAAAATAGTAGGTGAAATAGAATTTTGACATGCTATTATCAGCTGGAGATCGAAGTGCTAAAAAATCCCACAATCTCGTATCAACCAATTGATATTCAAGTTCTGACTCCATCATGTATTCCTTTTTTTTTTCGATAAACTATCATGTACTCCTTTTAGTATCAAGTGTAGACACCAAACTTATTTGTTGACCCTGGTCAATTAGGTCTCGATCAGGAAAATATGTCAGTCACAAGACACATATTGACTACTGTTGTATTTTTTATTTTATTTTATTTTATAATTATTGACTACTGTTGTATTAGTCCCTGGTCTGAAAAATAATATAATTCACAGCGAACCAAAATGACCAGTCGTTATCCCAGCATATGGGATGATAGTTCAGGCATTAGCTATTTTACTCCCAAGTACTGTTCTCTCTGTGTATTTTTTTATTTTATTTTTCATTAAGAGCATTGAAATCTTCGTTTGAGCAGAGTCAAATCGATCTAGTCAATCTATGAAAAAAAATGCTTCCATCAACTAGTGGGAATTTTATCCATACATGTGCATTTATTCACATATTTTTTTGTGAACCAATCATTTTGATTATTTAACCTACGGTATGCATCAAGACCAGTGCCGGGCCTGATGCAAAGTGGGCTACCAACTCCTAACTAAAAACTAAGGCCACATTATCATTAACATAAAACTTTTCCAATATAGACTTTCCACTTTATTAGACAAAAATGCTTACCAAAATCCAGAAAAGAAAAAAACTCACGATTTCATCTCTTAATCAATTATTCCGAGAACCCAACTTTAATCAATTATTTTGAGAACCCAATTTTATAACAAAATCACTCCGCTTTCTCTTGGACTATTGATCTACTTTTTTCATTTCATTGTTTGAGAAATATATGTGTTTAATATTAACGCATATATAGCCACATTCTATTGCGTCGCTTTGGGCCATCAAAAGATCAAGGCCAACACTGATCAAGACAGTTCGAGAGCTAGGTTAAATGAACAAAGTTGTAGTCATTAGTGAATGAAATAGAATAAAAGGAGAAAGGCAGAATTCTCTTGAAAATACATGTACTGTGTATTGTTTAAGTTGGAATTAGTGTTTTAAAAGGCATTTGAGGTGCAAGCCTAGAGGAAAGCGAGGCGTACCTAAAACGCCCTTGAAGCGTTGGGTAAGGCGTTTGTGCAGGTGATGCGTGCACTTCAGGGTCTGAGGCATTCACCCGAGGCGTTCGCCTCACTAGCGATTGCGAAAATTTTGTCCACATTTTAATAACATTTAAAACCATTTTTTTTTTTCATCATAAAGCATTTAAGTCACGAGATTTTCTATTTTTTTTTCCCTGGAACATCATTTAACCCGTCAAGAAGAAGCTCATGGTCTCCTTCACCATCAGCAAGCTTAATAAAATGTCTAGTTAACATTTACTAAAGAGTAATGACATGAAATTTTTTGAGCGAAAATGTTAATATGGATAGTTACATACAAAATTATTGATCATAAATTTTCACATCTAACTGTGTTACTGTGTATCACATACTTTATATGATTTCATTGATATTTTTTGTTAAATTCAAATTTGTAGGATAAAGAACTTTGAATTTATGTACTATAAAGTTTTTGGAATTTAAAAAATGCGCTTGAGGCTTACGCCTTGCATCATGGGCTAGTCAAACGCCTCGCGTCGTGCATTCACGTTTTAAAACAGGTTGGAATTAACCAATGTAACAAAGATACAAAGAACCACAAAAGACTCTAGCCGTCTAGCCTAACCCACCTACCCCATAAGACAAGTATGCAAACAGTGTTTGTCTAGCATAACCCACCTACCCCATAAGACAAGTATGCAAACCGTGTTTCGCATCGGTTTTTTTCTAAAGTCTTGAAACCCATCATTCGAGATCGATAGTTAACATGATTTCTTTGGATTATAATTGTAATTGTTTGGGTGAGAACTCACGCAAACACACCAATGATCTTGACATTCACCCACACATAATTCGTTCCCAAACTCCTCTTAACAAGGAAATTGCACCCTAGCTGCTAACTAACGAAAGAAGACGAACGCTAATTTATTGACATTCAAGCGAAAAGACCAATAGAAATCAACCACAAGGTGTTCTCAAGCGATATCCATTGACATGGAAATTCCATTATAAAGGGACGGTGCAACTAATATGTAGAGAAAAAAGTTGTTTTCTCATTCGGTGAAGAAAGCGACCCGCTCCATTTACACTGGCAAGGCGACCAGCTCATGCCTTTGGTGACTTACAGACTCTTCAGTGCGACCCGCGCTCAACTTTGCCTGGTCGAGGGCGCGACCCGCGCTCCACCTTATTTCAGCACGAATTTGCCATTTTTCGGAAGTTTTCTGAAATAATATAAATATAAGTTTTTTTCTGTAGAAACCTAACTTTTTCAAAACAAAGAATTGCTCAAAGAATTCCAAATCTCTCTCTTTTTTTGTTTTGGAAAAGTTAGGTTTCTACAAAAAAAAAAAAAAAAATGGTATCAGAGCGTAGGTTTACGACCTAAGAATTTGTATAGACAAGGTATTCGATTAAATTCCTGAGTTAAAGTTTTTTTTGTTATTGTGTGTAACTTGAAAAAATGGTTCCCAAGATATCAAATGCTAAATTTGAAGTAGAGAAGTTTAATGGGAAGAATAATTTTGGGATGTGGAGAATCCAAGTAAGGAACATCCTCATCCAACAAGGTTTGCATAAGGCTTTAAAGGGGATTAAATCTAAGGCGGCGAGTATGAGTGATGATGATTGGGAAGAGTCCGATCTACAGGCTTGTTCATCAATCCGACTTTGTCTTGCTAATGAGATTATGTATAGTGTGATAGGAGAAGATACCGCTGCTGATATTTGGCTTAAGCTAGAGTCTATGTATATGACCAAGAGCATGACTAACAAAATGTACCTTAAGAAGCGTCTTTATCAGTACACGATGGTGGATGGTTTAATGAAACAAGAGCACGTTAGTGAGTTCCGTCGACGCCTAGCGGATTATTTGAATGTTGGCATGAAGATGGATGATGAGGATCAAGCGGCATGTTTAATATTCTCTTTGCCAGAAAGCTATGAGCATCTAATGACTAACTTTATGAACAGAGAAGATGTAGATCTCGACGAAGTTCAAACTGCGCTTCTTTCTTATGAGTTGATGAAGAAGACACGAGTTGAGAATAGTATTGATGCAGGATAGGGGATAATGGCAAGAGGAAATTCGTATGAACAAAATTCTACAAGCAATGAGAATTCTAGGTCCAAGTCAAAGAAGCCTTTAAAACATGTACAGTGCTACAATTGCGATGAAAAGGGACATTACGCAAGTAATTGTCCTCACTCGAAGAAAGAGAACAAGAGAGATGGTCAGAAGAAATGTAAGGCAAAAATTGAGGCAAATTATGCTTCAGGCTCTAAAGGGGATGAGTTCAGTCTCTGTGTGTCCACACAAGACTATATGACCGAAATATGGATTCTTGATTCCAGATGTTCCTATCATATGTGCCCGAATAGAAAGTGGTTTACTTCTTATGAGAGCATTGATGGTGGTTCCGTTTTGATGGGTAATGATGTTGCTTATAAGACGGTAGGAATTGGAACTATACGGGTCAAGATGTATGATGGTGTAGTGAGGACTTTAACCGATGTGAGACATGTTTATGAGCTAAATAAAAGTCTTATTTCTCTTGGTACATTGGATTCCAAAGGCCACAAGTTTGTGGGCGAAGGTGGAGTCCTAAATATTGTTAATGGCTCTTCAGTTGTTATGAAGGGTAAAAAATATGGAACCTTGTATACTCTGATAGGTAGTACAGTGATAGGCGATGTAGTAGTGGGTGCATATAGTAATGATTCTGAGTGCACTAAGATATGGCATATGCGTTTAGGGCATATGAGTGAAAAGGGTTTGTCTGAGTTGTGCAAGCGAGGGTTCTTGAAGAATTTGAAGAAGCCAAGTATGGGGTTCTGTGAGCATTGCGTCTATGGGAAACAGTGCGGAGTCAAGTTCAAGTCAAGCAAGCACACGACAACATGCATCCTTGACTATGTGCATACGGATGTTTGGGGACCCTCCAGGGTGGCTTCAAAGGGAGGTAACCGTTATTATGTCTCATTCATTGATGATCATACTCGCTATGTGTGGGTGTATATGATGAAATCGAAAGATGAAGTGTTTGAGACATTTAAGAAGTGGAAGGCAAGGGTTGAGAATCATACAGATAGAAAAGTAAAGACATTACGGTATGACAATGGTATTGAGTATACCTATGGACCTTTCCAAGAGTTTTGTGCACAACAAGGAATTGCTAGACACTAGACAGTCAGGGGCACGCCACAGCAGAATGGAATGGCAGAGAGGATGAATAGAACCTTGCTTGAAAGAGTGAGATGTTTGTTGTCTAATGCCAGTCTAGGCAAAGAGTATTGGGCAGATACAGTGTCCATGGCGTGTTACCTATACAATAGGTCACCAGTACCAGCTATAGATTGCAGGACAGTACACCTTATGAGGTGTGGTCAGGTAACCCAGCTGATTATAGTATTTTACGAGTGTTTGGATCGACAGCTTACTACCATGTGAAGGAAAGCAAGCTAGATCCTAGAGCTAAGAAGGCCATATTCTTAGGCTTCGCAAATGGGGTAAAAGGATACAGATTGTGGTGTCTAGAAGACCACAAGTTCCTGGTCAGCAGAGATGTTACCTTTGATGAGACTTCCGTATTATCTTTCAGTAAGCCGAAAGTAGGGGGAGAATGGGCGAAGTCTATAGAAGTTCAAGCCTCTTGAGCTTGAGTTGTGCGATCGCAGTGAGATGATTTGGTTAGATCATGATGAGGTACCAAATCATTGAACCACACAGCAACAGGAAGAAGAACAAGAGCATCCGCAATCTTGTAGTGGCTAACCCTAACCCAAAGAGACAAGTTAAAGAAGTGCACAAGTATGGACACGAGAAGCCGGTGAAACACTATGGTCAGGTGGATTTAGTGGCATATGCACTGAATATCGAAGATGATGAACCAGATAGCTTCAAGAAAGCTGTTAGAGATGCTCATTACAGAGATTGGTTGGTAGCTATGCAAGCAGAGATGGAATCTCTTGATAAAAATTACACATGGGACCTAGTTTTATTGCCAAAGGGCAAAAGGACTATCGGCAGTAAATGGGTGTTCAGAAAGAAAGAGGTTCTTCTTAAGTCCGACAGTACTGAGTACAAGGCAAGAGTGGTAGCAAAGGGTTTTTCACAGAAAAAAGGAGTCGACTACAATGAGGTATTTTCCCCGGTGTTCAAACATACGTCCATTCGTGTGTTATTGAGTTTAGTTGCTCACTTCGACTTGGAGTTAGAGCAACTTTATGTGAAAACTGCTTTCTTGCATGGGGACTTGGAGGAAGAGATCTATATGAGACAACCTGAAGGGTTTGTCGTTATTGAGAAAGAAGATCATGTATGCAAATTGAATCGGTTACTGTACGGGTTAAAGAAATCGCCCAGGCAATGGTACAAGTGCTTTGACATGTTCATGATGCAACATGAGTACACCCGAAGTAAGTATGATTGTTGTGTTTACTTTCGTAGGCTTCGTGGTAATGACTTCATCTATCTCCTGTTTTATGTGGATGACATGTTTATTGCTTCCAAAAGCATGGTGGAGATAGACAAATTGAAATCTCAACTTAGCTCTGAGTTTGAGATGAAAGACTTAGGTGGAGCCAAGAAGATACTAGGCATGGAGATTGATAGAGATAGGCAGAATCGACGGATAGTTGTATCTCAGAAGAAATACCTTCAGAAAGTACTTTCGCGTTTTGGTATGGAGAATGCAAAGTCGGTTTCTACGCCTTTGGCTGGGCATTTTAGGCTTTCAGCTAAGTTCTCTCCTAGTTCGGTAGAGGAACAAAAGTATATGGCACATGTTCCTTATGCTAATGCAGTGGGCAGTTTGATGTATGTTATGGTGTGCACACGCCCAAACATTTCACAGGCAGTTAGTGTTGTAAACAGGTATATGGTTAATCCTGGAAAGCAGCATTGGGAGGGTAGTGAAATGGGTATTAAGGTACTTGAAAGGTACCTTGGATGTGGGATTAGTTTATGATGGAGGCACTTGTTATGTCAGTGGATATGTGGATTCAGATTATGCAGGTGATTTAGATAGACGACGATCGACTACTGGTTATGTGTTTATGATGCATGGTGCACCGGTTAGTTAGAGGTCTATGCTACAGGCTATCGTTGCTCTATCTACTACTGAGGCAGAGTATATGGCGGCGTGAGAGGCGATGAAAGAGGCATTATGGCTTCGGAGGTCTTACGGATGATATGGGTATTGAGCATAATGGGTGTTGCTTTGCATTGTGATAGTCGAGTGCTATTCATTTGGCGAAAAACCAGGTTCATCATGCTCGGACCAAGTATATTGATGTCCGTTATCACTTTATACGGGATGTCGTTGAGGATGGTGATGTAGCACTTGAGAAAGTGGACACCCATGACAATCATGCTGATATGCTGACTAAGGTTGTCACCGGAGTTAAGTTCCAACACTGTTTGGACTTGCTCCAAATCCTACATGCTTGATAGAGCCCTTTGTGGGCATGGCCCTTAAGGGCGGATGGACTGCGAATGTCTGGTTGGATGTGTTCTTGCTGGATGTGTTCGGCTCGGTTTTATGTGTTAAAACCTCACCGAGGTGGAGAATTGTAGAGAAAAAAGTTGTTTTCTCATTCTAGTGTGAAGAAGCGACCACCCATTTCCATTTACTGGGCAAGGTGTGACCCGCGCTCATGCCTTTGGTGAATTACAGGCTCTTCAGCGCGACTTGCGCTCAACTTTGCCTGATCGAGAGCGCGACCCGCGCTCTACCTTATTTCAGCACGAATTTGCCCTTTTTCGGAAGTTTTCTGAAATAGTATAAATATAGGTTTTTTCTGTAGAAATCTAACTTTTCCAAAACAAAGAAATAGAGAGATTATAAGTGAGCAATTCTTTGTGAGTTGAGTGTTCATTCTTTGTGAGTGAATTGAGAAACTTGTAATCTGTTACTCCGGACATCTAGTAAAGCTTGAAACTCATAGTGTGGACGTAGGCAAATTGCCGAACCACAATATATCTCGTCTTGTGGTTTGTTCTTCTTTTACATTAATTATTTTACTTTAGATACTTGTTATTTGATATTGAGAAGTGTTGGGATTACTTTAGAGGGTGTTGAAGTCTTGTCTAGTAAGAAGGATCGATTCTTGTGTAGGATTGATCTATTGTAGTGGATAACGTTATTTCCGCAGTG
This sequence comes from Coptis chinensis, assembly GCF_015680905.1. NCBI lineage: Eukaryota > Viridiplantae > Streptophyta > Magnoliopsida > Ranunculales > Ranunculaceae > Coptis > Coptis chinensis. The sequence goes on along the minus strand of NC_141458.1, from coordinate 123,537,133 downwards.
TTATATTCACAACATAATAACTTTTCAGCGGAACATGACCAACATAAGAATATGAAATGGCATTAGACTTGAAACTTCTTCCACTGGCTATAACTAGTTTGACAGACCAACCTAGAGACAGACGGTATTACACTAGTTTGAGACTTTGTGTGATAAACTCACAGAATCAGACAATAAGAAGAGAACTCTAAAGCTGGACAGCTATCCCACCCAAAGACCAATCTCATACTCGAGGAGTCGAGGGCCAAACTCAGATAGGCGGCTTGTGTTTCATACTTTCATGATGATATATTCACAAAGATATTGACATCTCAAGTGATTGTATTAGTAATTAGCTGTATCCTAAGAAAAGTGTGTTTGCCACTCCGAAAGAGATAAACACAGGTCTTTATATATATAATACAGTATTACACTACACCAAAAACTGATTTGAAGTATCCTTTGTCAATTCAGATACAAAGCCATGATGATTTGTTGGAAATCATTTTCAACTGATTCCTCTTCAAAAAGGAATTGGGTCCTAGCAGCTGGTTCAAGGACCTAGTCAGTCTCCTTCAAGTTGCCAAAAAAGGATTTGGTCATCACTTGTGAACATTGCATTTTTACTGGACAATACTTTCAATCATCACATCTCTGATAGAATACTTTCAATCATCACATTGTGAGAAGCACCCAGAAAACTGGCAATCAGCAATCAGCAATCAGCAGCACCTTCCATTTTCCTGCTTCAAAGTATCCTAGCCCTTAATCATTTACAAAATTCTACTCACAAAAGTACCATCTCTTATTGCCATAATAATTGACTAGAGAATGTGCAACGACAATGATATTCATGTTACAAGTGTGCCTCCCAGGTTCCTCTCTAAACTGTAAACATAGCCAGAGTTACCCAAGTTCTCTGCCTTCCATCCTCTATTAGTCTTCTCAATGAATTCCTCAAATCTTTTCCTCAGTTCATCTTCATCTTCCTCGTCATATTTTCCATCATATTCATTGTCGTTAACTAGTACCTCTTTAACACTGGAAACTTCTTCTACAATGTCTAGTGATGCTTCAATGCGGATCGAGAAGGAATCTCCATCTTTCATCACATGTTCCTCACTCCCCTTAGTATTCATTGGCATTATTATTACAGAATCACTAGTTTCATTATGGGATGTAGCTGAATTTGACGTCAAAGTGCTAACAAGGAGAATCACAATGATCAAATTGAAAAAACAAAAGACCAAAAGAGTGTTAGAGGAGACTAAACTGATAAGTTCCATTGTGGCATTAATCATGATTTTGTAATGTAAGAGAGGAGAGAAATTCCCAAGGAAGAACTAAGAGAATATGAAAGATCCTCGACAGTCAGACAAGATGCAGAAAGGAAGAATGTGAGTACTAAAGGAAGGTATGAGCCCTTTTAAAGGCTTTTTCCATTGAAAAAAAATGTACTAAGCAAGCTTTTGTCTTTCTTGCAAGAGTTAAAAACAACACAAGGGAAAAGTATTTTGTTTATTGTGATTAGGAAGCCTCGGCCTAGTTTATTAGTTATCCATAGACTCCTCAAAATCCTCAATGAACCACTACAGAGTCCAGACAACTTCTCAGTCGATAAATAGGTTATATGGCTGGCATCAGCTATATCCATAGTTGAATAGTTTACCATCCTTTATACAACTCTAAGAATGGTAACCACACATGTAAGAGGCCCCTCCCGGTTAATATACTTAGAGCATCATCAACGCATTTCCATTTTGTTTTAACCTCAGTTTTGGTAGTTCAAAATTTCTAAAAAGAAGGGAAGAATCAACGTATTTTGGGCAAAATTTGCTTTTTAATTTTGGATGGGAATAGTTGTCCCATGCCAAATTACAAAAGCCCAACAGTTCAAAAGCCCAACGGTACAAAATCGAACTATTTGAAATTTTTTATTAAAAAAAACGAAAAAAAATCTAGACGGTAAAAGTAGTCCCATCCCACTCTTGGACAGGTCAAATTGTCCCGCGAGACATTTCTATTTTGGTTCTAGATTTGAATTTTTTATTAAAAAAACAAACTCTTTGGGCTAAAAGTAGGTCCCACTCTTGGACGGGTCAAGTTGTCCCGTGCACACCATTTCTATATTCTTCACCAATTTGGGTCTAATTTTGACAATTCTTAAAATCAAAACGATCATTTGACAACGGGTTGGTGACGAAAATTGCTATAAAAATTGTCAATTGTCACATTAAAAATGAAATATCACAACGCGTTGATGATGCTCTTAGAATCCAACATCCCTACGACGAAAAGATCATCTTATCCGGTTATCCCAAGTGGTTACAGTTATTTTATACCAAGTGGTTACAGTTAATATATATCTCAACTACCCCGCAACGTGTAGTTTGAATTTGAGAAATGTGACGCTCGGGTCAAATGCAACCATTGGTTTGTTCAAATCGAAGTCATAAGGATGTCCATGACTCCATGGACTGAGTTTGGACCTACTTCTTGGAAAAATTTGCACGTTGGATATGATCACCCAATCCAATATGATTTACGTCTTCTTAACAGGGGAAACCCCTACTATCATTCTAATTTGGATTGGGAAATTAGATCTGAATCTACAATATCATCCTCGAGATGAAGTTTGTTAACCATTTGAACTATGGACTTGGTTTTGACAGGTCTACCAATCTACCATAGGATTGGAATTTGGATGTAATGTGCTCGAGTAGCTTATGGAAAAAGGGTGGCTTGCTTATTTCATCTTACCTGGGAAGTGGGAACTGCAGGTTCAACTCAAGACATATATACTACAAAAGCAAACAACAAGAATCTGTCAATTAATAAGAGGAATGATGCTGGATTTTCTTAAAAGAATGTCATCAGGCTTTGGAGTTTTCTGGCAAGTTGACTCCTATGAAGCAGACCTTATCGACCAAGATATTTTGTTACAGACAGTCAGTCATACAATGATCTAGGTGGAGCCAACTAGTCATAGTCAAAACTGAAGAGTGGAGCCTAGAAATTAGGACTGATAGGAATGTTCACTTATATAGTTACCCAAACGGCCAAACACAACTGAAACATTAACAGCTAAGACCCATCCCAAGATATATAATCAGCAGATTCCTCACTTTGATGATCTGATTCAACTCTAAATGCTTTTCGATGCCCTTTGTACTTTTTTTTTCCTTTTTTAAAAGGCCTGAATTCAGGATGTTTGCATTTTACAGGATATACATTTGAGGATACTACACTGATAAATTTATAAAAGAATATCAGTGTAGCTATACACAATTTTAGAAATGATCAGTTCAGCAGATGAAAGTTCCGTATAAAGGAAAAACTGAAATACTGGTTATCCACCTTAAAGATGAAAGACCGATCTCTTTAGGGCCAAACTATTATAGCTGCCTTGATTTTATGATAATTTCTCCAAACAGATTAGCATCTAAAAAGAGTTAATGATTAGTCAGGCAGTAGAGGAACAACAAGCGAGCTTCCGGGCTCGGAGATTTTCACATAATTAAAATGGATTTACTGATCAAGATACATCACACCAAAACTGATTTCTAGTCCCACACTTCCTCTGTACGTGACTGTCAATACAAAAACAAGAAGCAGGTTCAGAATGGATTCAGTCACATACCCAACAGTTTTTTGTTATGATTTTAACCAAAATCTACTTCAAAAGGAAATTACATCCAAGCTGCTGGTTCAAAGATATATTCTCCTCTCCTCCAAACTGGTATAAAAGGATTTGATAAACATTGCATCCTTGCTATACAATACTTTCTATCATCAGCATCCCTAGTAGGATTGTATGGCAAAGCATCAAGGAAATTAAAGTGCGATCAGAGTCACCTCCCAAGTGTCGATCATCACCCCTTCTTTCTTCATCAGTATCAAATTTCCTAGCGTCATTTAATCATGGCCACAATAGGATGCCAAAAGTATTATCCCTCTTCTTAGTGCAGTGGCAATGTCATTTACATTACTAGTTTACTACTGTGCTTCCTAGGTGCCCATGTAGCTGTTCTCTTTGGGTATAGCCAGAAGTACCTAACTTCTCTGCCTTCCAAGCTCTATTAATTTTCTCAATGAATTCCTCGGCTCTTCTCCTCAGTTCATCTTCGTCTTCCTCGTCCTCATTTTTATTAGCTTCAGCCTGGTTAACTAATTCCTTTTTAGTAACAGGAACCTCAGCTACGATGTCTGATGATGCTTCAATTTGGATAGAGAATGAAGCTTCATCTTCTTCAATATGTTCCTTCTCAGTCTCCTTGGGACTTAATGCAACACGAACACCACTTTCATTATGAGATGGAGATGAACTACACTTTGAATGGCTAACAAAGAGAATGAGTATGATCAAATTACAAAAAGAGAAGACCAAGATGGAATTGGATGAAACTAGACTGATAAACTCCACTGTGGCATGAAACATAGTGTTGGGATTGAAGAGAGAAAAGAAAATCCAAAGGAATAACAAAGAGGACTGTTAAAAGTCAGACCAGACTGAAGATAAAATGAGAGTACTGTGTGGCAGAAAAGTAAGGTATAAGCCCTTTTAAAGGCCTTTGTTGTTGAAGAAAAGTGTACCATGGAAGCCAAGTAGTTGTAGCACTTGTATGGTGGAAGCTTTTGGGAATTGACGTCGTATCTACTTTTGTTTATTGTGATTAGGAAGTTTCTTATACCTATAATAATAGTATTAGTTATGGTTGTCATCCATAGGCCCTCAATGACCACTCTAAGGCCCAGGGAACTTCTCAGTAGATAATTCAGATTGACTGACTGGCAATGTCATCAGCTAAATACATAATTGGTTCCTATTACAACTTCAATAACGGTACCCCTTCTCGCACAATATACTGAACAGGATTCAACATTTCAACTACTGCTACGACAATAAGTTGTTTGGAGTTAATATTTTGGTTTCAACCAGCCCACAATCTGTAAAGAGAATTCTAGAAATTCAACCCGACTAAATGCAGTTTACTTAATCATATCCAACATCACAAGGACGTCAACGGATGGACTGGACGTACTTCTTACTACGTTTAGCCTGTCGCCTATGATCACTCAGTCCAATATGTTTTACGTTTTCCCATTAGGGAGGAAGTGGGGAACCAATTCTACCTATTTCATCGTTGCAATGAAGTTTGTCAACCATCTGAGCTATGGATTAGAGCCTTATATAGTTTATATATTTTTTTGGGAAGTTTGGCTCATTGTGACAAGGTCGGCTTGCTTATTTTTATCTAACCTGGGAACTGCGGGATCAACTGACGACAGGATCCCCAAGTTTGTGATCCAAGTGGTCTCGTATACTTGTACAAGCTACAATAACAATAACTACATTCTGACAGATAATAAGAGAAAAGAATGCTGAATTCTTAGAAAAACGTTAACAATCATGGAGCAATTTGCTCAGTTAACAACTTATGCAGTAGACTTTATAGACCAAGATTAATGGTTACAGACACTGATCTAGGTGGATCCAATTTGTTTAGTCAAGTGTGGAGCCTAGAGATTAAGACTTGATAGGAATCTGCACTTTATGGGCGAAATGAACCTATATTATATTAAGACCCATCCCAACTATAAAATTGGGCACTAAAATAATCAAAAAGATATTATTATTAGTATACAATTATTATTAATAAAAGTAACAGCTAATTTTGTATTCTACATTCAATAGACATTATGGTTTTGACACATTCAATAAAATATTTTTGTGACCATATCCCTAAATGTTCCCCTAAATAACTCTTTTTCCAATCCATTTCAAAAGAAATTATATCCTATGTGGCAGAATCGCCGTCCAATGGTGGAAACTACCCTGGTGTGGGCCAGCTAAAGGGGCCACCTGTGTGGCTGGGATCAACTCCTCCACACGGCCCATCTCTTCCCAAATAGGAGACTTGAGCCTAGCCGGTAGCCGCCTAGGCCCAAGATGGGTACAACCAATGTTTCCATCCACTGCACTCTCCAATCCCCAGTTAGATCTAAAAGGGTCATTATGCAAAAATGAGAAAACGATGAATGACCTGAACAGGAGCTACAATGAAATATGACACAATAAAGGAACTCCCTTCCTACAAATTGCAGCAGAAGATCCCTAATAATGGGTGTAGATGCCTAGCCTCAGATGACAGACTAGTTCCAAGCATCAGGGCTACTGGTAAAAATGGAAAGACACACTGACAAACATCAACACAGAGAACCCAAGCAAGATAGCAGGTAAACCATACACTTATGCCCCATTAACTTTATGAGTCGGCCTATTTTTCCCTTTAATTTCATTTGTATGTGTTGCAGTAGAAGTCTGATCAAACATGGTGCCACTGCACCCACTGCCCTCAGTCAAAGATCTAGGTCTCAAATTATTTCCACCAATCATCCTCTTTCAGCTCTTGGTGAAAGATAGTCATGGAAACTCAACAGAGATGAAGGCCTGGGCCTTTCATGGAATCTAAACTACCACAGCCTAGTGTGACACACATAAAGACCAGGTGATAATCATTACTGGTAACTGAACCTAATTGATAAGTTACGCATCTATGATCTGTTGTTTTTCATACAAACTTTGAAAAAAGTGCGAAGAATTACTAAACAGAGGGTCCAGGAACAAGACAGGAGATTAAGATCGCTAGCACAACTTGGTTAAGTTATATACATACACCCTGATAATCATGTTGAGAATATAACTGTACCCTACTTTACTATGCTTTTTCTAGAATAGGCACAAAATTAAACAGTAAAGGAGCCACGGGCAATACCAAATATCTAAAAGCATAAAATAATTACCAAGTTGTCCTGATGACAATTCATCGGAAAGACATATATTCAATCCTTTGCTATGCTAAATGATCATCACACTTGATCGTGATAACAAAGCAATGGATTCATGATCTCATCCTCCAAAGTATGTAATTAGGCAGGTTTCTCATACGAATTCTGGTCTCTGAATTCTGAAATGGCACTACGGATCATTTCACCAACATTTGGTAGGACAAAGAGGTGAGTGTTGTCCAGCACATGTAATATGAACCTCTGGGAAGCTGGCAATGACGAATTATAGTTGATAATAAATTGTGTCATAGGTATGTCACTGCAAGAAACAACCACAAACAAACCTATTCACTCCAAGACAACATAAAGGGACACAAAGCACCCTTATAGGTGTTATTGGTAGATAAGGGAATCCTTTGCATCTGCCTACTAGTGAGAATTATCTTAAACTACCTCTTACAGGTGTTGGCAATTATCAGAATATCAGATTGAGCAGGGTCAGCATTTGTGACAAAATGGTCAGGACAACTATGGCACAAAGAAACTTATAACTGCCGAATTGCCAAGTACATAGAAACTGGCAACTGCCTAGTACTGTAGTACAGTGAAGCCGATATCATTTTGCAGTGTATACAAACTAAAACCTACAATAATTGCATAATGCCCTTCAAAGGGTCTGCATGAAAGAACCACATGCAAAGCTCACTCCAAGATGGGACAAAGGGATTTATCGGACAATGTACAGGTATAGGTGGTATTGGTTTATGAGTGCAGTGAAACAATCTGATATTTCGCAGTATACAAATTAAATTCTAGAATAATTGCAAAATACACTCCCAAGAGCCGAGCTTTTTAGGCACATTACCATGAGATAAGTAGTCCTTTGGTGGCATTGACCATTATGTACCAGTGATCACAAAGTCAAAGCCTCTGAACTGCACCAAAATAAAACATCTTCTTAGTCTTCTGAAATGCTCTAATCTGAGTTTTCTATCTTCCACATAGCATGACTCACTAGTCTGGTTTTGACATGCACACATGGAAAATCTAAATTAACACTATTTGGTCCCGTCCCACATATGAATTTTAGTAATTCACTCAAAATAGGAAACTACTTACCACCAGAATATAAAATTCTGTTGAAGTAAACCCTCACCAATTTAGTCTCTCCTATTTCTTGATAATCAAAAAAAGAAGAAGAAAACATTCACTTCCATATTTAAGGAGCAGATTTTGATCGTCAAACAACCATATACCATACAAGAGACACAGTAATAATATGTCAGTCACATCTTTCTTCCATTGCTTTCTTTTCATTTGTTACTGCTATTTCCTTTTTCAGTTCTGAATAAATACACACACACATATATACATCAAACAAATCTCACAAACAAAATACACGACTGCCATTGCAAAATACAACGATTTATCAGTATTGAAGAGCCATCCAAGTTTCTCAACCAATTTGATCTCCATTACTCTTAAATTTCATATGAAAACTCAAAATTCTAACTTATCTTAGTAATTGACCATAATAACTATTTCAATCATAGTTTCACCAACACAAACCCATTTTTTTCCTTTCCCTGACAGGCAAAGTAAAGTAACTCATATACACAATGGAACTTTGGTTCTCCACCTCTATGGTAACCAGGAGTATATTTTAGTAGATACAACACCATCATATGGAAAAATAAAAGTGTGACCCATAAGTCAGTACTGTGACGAAGCGGCTGTTGCTCACCCAACACGATCTGGAGTGGTGACAGATAAGAACCCATCTTAAAAACCAATCCTCAGTTAGGAACCAATCTTCCCATAAAGTACAAACCTATCGAAACATATAAAAATACCATCTGATTATCATTTGTTGCTCCAACAAGATAAGTTATACTCCTCACTGTTATTTACTCAATTTACGATTACGGCACCCACAAAGCATTGTAGCAGAAGTGGTCCACACGCAACCCCTAATGGGTACTGCTTATGTGCATACTTTAAAAAAAAAAAAAAAAATCAAAAACAAAACAAAACAATAGAATGCAAAACTATTAAAAGACGTTATGTGCAAAAATATTTTGCAAAACAAGTACCAGGAGTTCTTTGCCGAGATGCACATACTAAGACAAGCTTGATCTTTTAAATGAACTAGAAGAAATACGAGACTCTTCAATGGATCTGGTGAGGTGTGATATAGCATAATGTGAAGCGCTGGAGGCAGTGTAATAGGATGTGACAGAGAGCTGAACAAACTTGGGAAATGCATAACCTCCAAACGTTGCGCTAGCAGCAGCAAATAAAAGGAATGAAGGAAGTCCAACAACAAAAGAAACCCATTTAGGCCCCTTTACGTGCTTCTGAACAAACGATAGTCCTGAGTTTAAGCCATGAACAGAACTTAGCACTGCACCCGCTCCCGACCCAACCACAGACGTTACGTCATGTAAAACGGAAGTTATAGTCCATTCTCCAATTTCCTGTTTCGAGATTCAAACCAAGTAAAAAGCACATAAGGTTTCTCTACTAAACTTCATCAGATAGGATCTATCTGCAATTAAAGTATGAAGGAGAAATTTCATACGGAATCCCTGTCTAAGAGTGAAAGACAACGAGGGCAACGAGAGGAACCAAGGCCAGGGTTGATGGTCGGATCGTGGTGGAGATAACCAGATCTCAGTTTCTTCTCATACACCTTTCTAGTTCCCATTGACAACTTTATTAGATACTCTTTGTCTGACAACAGCTATGGCTTTAAGATTACTGCAATACACCACTAGAAGATGATTGGTAGAAATTTACTGAATTTATATCTCTCAAAAAATAAACATGGGGAGAACAATAAGAAATCGCCACCTCAGGAATCACGTCTCCAAAACAGCATAAGATTCTTGGCTACTACGGATGAAAAGCATACTAACCTACAAGATCTTCACTTTCAGAACCTAGATGTAAGTTCATATTAATCACTTTGCCTCGTGGGTCTGAGAAAGAATATTTAAATTTTTACTCATGTGGGTATGCATGTGTCATGGATCGAAAAATCTAAGGGGTCTGGAAATCCCATTTCTCTTGGCCATAAATAAGCTCCACAAGATATCGTTGACCCAATTTGCATAGTAGCCTGGTCTAGCAGTCTTTCAGACTTTGTAACAAAAGCAAACCGTTTATATACACAAAATGAGCTACAAACTAGGAGTAATAACAAACAAACAACCCTCTAGAATTACGAAAAACATTGATTCAACAAATCTAGGGTTTGATTTGTTAAATCCGAAACACAGGTAAACATTATATTATTAAACAGAGACATAATTTTCTTCATCAAGTAAAGAGAGAAACGTACCAGTTGGGAAGAGATGGCTTGGAACACAAGAATACTAACTTTTGTGACTTCGATTTACAAAAACAAGTCGAGGTCTTTGTAATAAATCATTTTCGGTTACTTACACCCAAAGGCGTGGTTGAATATGGGCCGGGTTTCGGGCTTTGAATATGGACCGGGCGCTGCCATTGAAGAAACACAAGAGCAACAGATAAGACGATGATGAAAGCTGATCAGCCAGAGCATAAAAACGGTAATTAGTACTACTTAACTGGGCTTTGGTGGTTGAACGGTTGATTAATCATGTTCCAATTCTGAAATTTGTTTTTTCCAATAAAAATGGAGTCTTTAGAGTCTGATTGGTGTGACGAGTGGGATGAAAACTTCTTGGAACAAGCTACTCGTGTTGCGGAACAAGCATTTATCTCTTCTTCTTCTTCTCCTATTCATTCTCCTCCGCGACACCTCTCTCAAAAATCCTCCCATCTCCTCCCCCACCGTCAAAATAACGAATCTTTATTATGCTCCCGCAAAAACTATAACAATCCTCCCGCGGACTATTCTCCTCCCCGAGAGCTTCTTCCCCACCACGAAATCGACTCGTTAAAGAAAGAGCTCCGTCGTGTCTCTGAACAGCTATCGAACTTGGAAAAGGAGTGTGTGTACTTAAAGAAGGACAGAGACAATAAAGAGGAGCAGCTTAGATTACGTAATGTGGAACATATGGCTGTTTTTGAAGACCGCCTTCAGTTTCAAAATGCAAGCACCTCATTCCCCATGGCTGGAATTGAAGCTATGGGTAACCACAGAACCTCGTCTTCCAGACCAATTTTGGAAAGGGTTTCCAATACTGGCATAAACGGCATTGAATGTATAGAGGTCCCTTCTTCATGCCATCAACCGCGGGGAGGCTATGGTCCTAAGTGGAAAAATGTGCAGGCTGATGGAGTAGATGTAACAACTGATCTCAGGCGCCGTGCTCTGATAAATAGTGGTTCAACTGAGCGCTCTTTTCAGAAATCAGTTCTCCCTGAAGCAACCACACAGCCAAAGCATACTAAAGCAGTTGGTGTCCAAACAGAGACGGATGATGGTTCTGGTCTTTTAATTAGAAAGAATGACTTCGATTCCCAGCACGATTTGTTTAACAAACTTCAGGCTATCTGGGGATTGCCAAGCCGCGAAAAAGCAGGAAAAAGTCTAGTATCCAAGCTGTTTGTGATGTGTGCTGCAGATATATATGCCCTTTTCAGGTGCATGGGCATGAGTATGCCAGTCGGTGCAACTTCAGACTCTTTGGCAGATTTATGTTTCTCAGATGCAGCATTAAATGATAAACTGCAACATGTTCATTCTGCCGAAGCTGCTAAAGTGGCTCGTCTTTACATCATTTTAACAAAGATAAACAATGAGATGATGAAGTTTGAAGTTTTGATTGATGCATTGCTTGATCTCTGTACTCTTGACAATGTTGTTTTTGTTTATAGATCTTTGCGTATAATGTGCATTGTCTTACAACAGGTTCTAGGCTGGGATACAAGATCTTATCGAAGGGACAATGTCGTGATTGAAGGCATGTGTGAGAACAAGATCGCGGAGATCTGGAAATCACAGAAGGTGCACACTGGGGACCAGTTTGCAGTGACAAGGAGTGAGGCATCTTATCTAGGGGATGTTACTTCTGGTACGAGATCAGTTGACTTTGATATTCTTTCTAATAAGGACTATGGATATCCCGGCAATGTGGCATTTGTTTCTGCTCTAGATTGGTTTTCCCTCTTTGAGATGATTCATCAGATTGCTATAGGGAATAAAGTAGAATGCATACAAGTAGAGGCACTATCTGTCATGAATATAATAGTTATGAGAAGCAACCCTTGTTCAGAAAGAGAAACATTTGGCTCGAGGTTGCTGTTTGAGAGTCTGTCTAAGCTGTTGTGCAAAAGTGCCAGTTTGCATGTGCAGAAGCAAGCAGTGCGCCTTCTATATCTCCTTTTGAACTGTCCAAAAATTTTGGTTTCATTCTGTTCTGCATGTAAAGATGATCCGAGTTCAGAAGCTACTGATGATGCCACCACAGATGGCTTGACATTTCAAGTATTTAGCAATATACTGGAGGGCTTGGCAGAATGTGTAAAATGCAGAGGACGTGGTACACAGGAGCTGAAACTTCGGACCCTTGCGATAGTGGTGCTCGCTTTTGTTGCCTCCTCTGGAAAATTAGGTTTTGAAGTTTTCTTGAATCCAAAGATGTCTAATGGGGCCAACTTTCTGGAGTTGATTTTGCAAGCATTGGCTTCAGAATTGGATGCTGAGGCAGTGGAGTCAGCCAAATCAGCAGAAACGTGCAGAGAAAGGAATTTGCTGGTACGAGAAGCACTGATTCTTTTGAATAGACTGGCATCAAGTCCTACCTGCTCGAGTGCTATCATACATGCACTTACAAGTAGCAGAGACATGATTAGCTTAACTGTTGATGTTGTAAGCAGGACGTCCAGGAAAGGCAGGGCCTGGTGGAAATCTGATAGTACTAAGAAGAGAAAGGCTGAGGATGAGATTGTAGAGTTAGCTAGAGTGTTTCGATCAAGAGTTTTTGCCTCCTTGGGAAATCCCTAATCCTAATATAATTATTAAAAACTCAGCCTACGCCTTTCTTCCGGCAGATTTAGCCAAGAAGGAGATGATCATCAACTTTGGAAGTGTAATGTGCAATTCACGCCAGATGTAATCAATAGTTTGATTGTTTTCTCGTTCAAATTTTTGTGCAATATGATTCATCTTAATTGTCTAAATCCTTGCCAGGTAAATTTGTCATTAATTTTTGCAATTGTTATTGTGTTTAATCAGCATAGTTTAGTATCATGGGTGCATATGAAACAGTTAAGTTCTTCATTTTTGAGTGTAATATATACTACTAAAGACTATAATGCAGACCAACGGGGTGTGATCACCAGAAACTTGAAAACTGATTCCGTGCTCTGCTCTTCATTTTCAGTTGTTTAATAGTTGTGCTGTTAGTCCATTCCATGTCTGAGCCATATTACTCTGTACCTTGGGATGCTAGATGACACAGGTGCATCAGTATTGAGACTATCTAGGTGATGGAAATCGAAAGTGATGGTATGGAATTAGCAGTAGGCTATGAAATGGTCTTCAAATACACTTTTTCTAATTTTACATGTTTACATATTGCAGTGGAATCTCTAGACCGCGCTGCGTTATTCCTAATTTTTTTTTTTTTTTTTTTTAATTTAATTATCTATTAATTAATTTATTTATTCGAATAAGAAAATAAAGGGTTAAGGATGCCCGAACCAATGTTACTAATCAATTCTCAGATGCATTTGTCCATTCCTGTCCTGGTAAAATAATAGCTTCAAGCTTACAGTTAAGAGTTGGGATGGAATACAAAATATGCTAATCAGCATTTGCACACACTTTAGATAGGTAATCAGCTACTTCGTTGCCTTCCCTAAAGGTGTGCACAACCTCGCTGGCTTATTTTGTTACCAAAGAAGTTGCTTATATATTAGATTTTGATCTGCCTGGCAAGTTTAGTTGTGTAAGGCCGGAACTGTTATGTTGTGGCTGGTTATTAGGAGGCTATAAGCAGAATATGCCACTATGCAGTCCCTGTTTTCCAAACTATAACATAACGACTATTGAGTTCCATGCAGCTAGCATTTCCGCCGTTCTAATAACTATTCTCTTGGTGCTGGTCTCCTTATCAAGCAACAGAGCAAACACCAATACTACAAACAGTCAAAATCCAATTTCTTAAGTTATCCAGGGGATGAAATTTCTTTGAATTCCCACAAGCAGAAGAGGCACAAAGAACAAATACGTGAGTGTGTTTACAGTGAACAAATACGCTTGTTACTGTATGTTCAAGCTGAAGAAATTCGCTCGTGTAAATTTGTGATTAGTTTTTCATAATTGAAATAAGCTAGAAAAAAGTTAAATCGACAGTAAACCAAGCCTTCAAAATCGACAACATAAAAGGACAAGTCGCCAGTCTTTATGTTTCCTCAAATGCGCACCCTTTGTTCTAGGCATTTTAATAGGACTGCCACTCCAAACTCTGTTCAATCTGCATATATAGTTGCATTTGCAAACTCATTAGAACAAATTTTCCATGCTCCTCAATTTTAAGGAAAAGAATAGATTGAGATAAAATGATTTAATCTAACTTACGCAGGAAAGGCAAATGAACCTGCGCTGTCATTTGATGCGCTGGATTCATGTGATATTGGTTGATAATCTTCATTCTCGTCATATTGATAATCTTCATTTCCATCATACTCATACTCTTCATTTTCGTCATATGGTTCTTCTGTAATTCCTTGGGCAGAGGACTCTGGATCAAAGTAGATGCTCTCTTCTTCTTCTTCTTCACCCTAGAAAAGACACCATAATAAAGTTCCTTAATCTGTTTGTTATAATATTCTGTTTGAACTAATTAAATTGTGATTGATCTCACTATTGCCTAACGAAGACCGTAGTTTATAGGCATACAAGAAAATAAAGCCAAACCTTTCCATAGTAAGATTCCCTCTTACTTGTTGCTTCAAGATCAATTCCATCTTCTTTGAAGTTGTCTACGTTCTCTTCATATCGAAGCTGTTTGAACAAATAATAATTCTATTACTCAATTGCACCAAAAATAAGATGCTAGTGTAACTTATGGGAATGAGTAAGCACTAACCTTCCGCCTTGTCCGTGTGCTTGTGCATTCGAGGGAATCAGATGATATTTGCGACTTCCTATCTTTGACAACGTAAAAGGAACCATTACCTTTGAAACAGAAGCTAATGTAGCCCTCACTGGTCATAGAAGATCGATGGGAGCCTGACTTATTTTGAGCTGGTTCACTGTCTACAGAAGGAGTTGTTTGATGCTTTTTCGACATTGTTTGAGGGCTTCTCATCATTCATTCACTTGTGAGTATGTAAAAGCATTGTTATAAACGAGTTTTTGAATTTGAAAAGAGGAACATAAAATGAGTTACAAGTTTAATTTCATTTGGTCAGTTTCGTTTTTCAAAAATGGCAAGTAAAAAGGAGGTTAAATAGGAGAAATAGTTGGGAAGAAAAGTATTTAAATTGAGAAACTAAGCATGGGCCTGTCAACAAGGCCCAAAGTAGGATCTAGAATTTTAACAAGATGTAACTAGCTAGGGTCTAGGGACGTTTCAAAAAATTGAGGAATCCAGAAGACAGCTTCAACTTCCATTAGAGGTGTTGTTAGTTGTTCCGATGGTGTTGGGGTATATCCTAATCAGCTGTTTTTTGCTAGCGTGTTCAAACGTTGTAGGGTATTCTTTTGATATCATTCTCAAGGTAGTGTAAGGCAAATGTGGATGTGGGTGCTTCGGAAATGGCTAAGATATGTGTAGCACAACTGCACAAGGGGACTACGCCATGCATAAAAGGTTGTAATATGTTGTAATTGAGTACTATACCTATGCTCTTGGAGTCTTGGACACTGTGACATTGATTCTAAATCCAACTACAAAAAGACCGCTTTTTTTTGCTATTTCAACATGGTGATTTAATTTGGCACAACCCCCCCCCCCCCCGGCCAAAATATTACAAATTTGTCATCAAAGCCCAAGCCCAACAACCAATTTAACCGATCTTGCCATAACGAAATCCTCGCGTCGTTTGAATGTACACTCAAACGGTCTCGCCATGTCGTTTCAATATACACTCAAGCAGTCTTCGCATGTCGTTTGAGATAAAACTTTGGGTTTTTAGCTAGACAATATAATGGGGTCGTTTGGACAGTCTCCAGGACGACAATGCGGGGTCATTTGGGGACTCTCTTGGGCAACATGATTGGGTCGTTTGGACCTCATAACAAATAAGTTTGTTTGTTTGCGAAAAATTCGGTTTGTTTGTCAGGATTTAGTTTGTTTGTTTGTGTTGGTGTTGCAAAAAAATTTGAGTCCGAGACAGAATGAACAAACAAACTATCGATTTCACTTAAATTGAGCAACATCAATCCTCAAAAATTGAGCAACAAACAAACCATCGGTTGCAACACCAATCCTCAAAAATTGAACAACACCAATTCGGTTTCACTTAAATTGAGCATAACCAATCCTCAAAAATTGAGCAACACCAATTCAGTTTGTTCTCGGGTTTGTTTGTCATGAGGTTTCACTTGTTGTGTTCCACGAGTATTTGGTTTGTTTGTCATAAGGTTCTGAGTATGAACATGACAGAAAACTCAAAAAAAAATATATATATATATTTTTTAGGGTTCAGTCTTGCAAGAGAGATGAAACCGGTTAAAACGGTTTGAAAAAATAGTAACCGGTATGCGTTGAGGGGGTGTATTGGGCTATTTCTGTTGGATTTAGTTGTTGGGCTTGGGCCAAAGCTGCCCGCAATTTCATGAGTGCCCAATAGAGTACCCTTTCAACATATACGCCGAATCAATTAAAGACTCAGAAAAGGCCATTGCAATTTATTCGAAATTCAGCAAAGCCTATAATTGTCTTGGTTGGGCATACTGTCGCGAAAAACTCTGGAACTCGACCCAAAATACGCCTTTTTGAAGCATAACACTTGGGTTGCAGAGCAAGCCTTCATAAGTGCAGAACACTATCAGAATGGAGGGGTACAATAAGAGTGGCCATGTATGTTAGATTATATTTTATATAAGATGCATTTGGTGCATCATACATATACTCTATACTCTTTCGTAGACTAATTTAGAAATATTCTAGGATCCAGAATATTTCGAAGTTACACGAATGTGTATTGACATCTTTTCTCTTTTGCGGCCAAGGGACGAGGTACGCCTAGTATGGCACAAATTGGAGGGAGATTTTTCAGCTTGGGAAAATATATTTGTGAATATTTGTTTGCTACTCTTTTGCTAGAAGCATGTTTTATCATCAATTGTTCAAACATAATCTACTACAATACTAGTGTCAGAAACTCAGAGTTGTTCAAAAAGATCAGAGTTGAAAGAAAATCTATTGCAATTCTACAGTATTACTACAATAGTACAAGCTAGTTTCAAAGCGGGTGCTACGTAAATATTTATTGAAAGAAATCAGCTAGAGTTGTATAAAAATGATCAACTGCTCTGAAGCATCAACTCATCAACCTTGGGTGATCAAAATTCCTAGACATGGTGAAAAAATAGTTTATATATATATGACAATTGACAAACAAGGCCTCACTACCTTAATAAGATCCGGTCAAGGAAACAAAAATGCAATGACAATTTACATTACAAGGGTTGCACCTAACTGCCTACGTAGCTGTTGTTCTCTATGAACATAGGGAGAGAATGTAGCTAACTTCTCTGCCTTCCATGCTCTATTAATCTTCTCAATAAATTCTTCTACTCTTCTTCTGAATTCATCTTCACCTTCCTCATCGTCAATATTATCATTGCTATCCTCGTTAATTGGTTTCCCGTCGTCATTAGAAACACTTGGTACGTTTGATGATTCTTCAATGTCGATTGGCAACAATGTTATTTCATCTGTTTCTATCTGTTCATTCTCAATTCTCTTGGGAATCAATATGTCGTTACCACCGCATTCAATATTGGAATGAAATGAATTAGACTTTGAACTGCAAACAAAGAGAATGCCTACGATCAAATTGCAAAAACAGAACACCAAGTGAGAGTTTGAGGAAACTAGAGTGATCAACTCAATTGCTAAAGTGAAAATGGCTTTGGAGTTGGATTTTTGGAATCAGAGAGAAGAACAAAGAGAAGTTTTACTATGTCAATGTGACAGAAAGCCTTAATCCCTTTTAAAGGATTTTAAGAATGAACAAAGTGTTACCAAAGAAGCTCTTTTCCTGTTATAATAAAGTTTGGGGAGTGACTAGTGAGGAAATAAAGTAGTTGATAGTGTAATGTGAAAGGCTGAAAGCTTAAGGGTTGACGTAGTATTTACTTTTGCTTACGAGTCTTTGTTTAGGGGTAACGAGTATTAACAGTGGAAAATAAAGAACCTGTTTCATCTGCAGCAGGACAAAATCTGCTGATTACGAAATGCTAAAATTTGCAAGAAGTAATGATCACATAGGTTACCTGGAAAGGATTTCAGACATGTTATTTCAAACAGCTGAAAAAAAAATTTTAACTCCGTGTTATGACTAGTATGACAAAAGGGAGAACAAAAACCAATTTTAACTGGCAAGTACTCTGTATCACGATCATCATTAGCAGTAATCATCTGGTGAAACAAAAGAAATATTAACTATGATTAAATCATGCAAAGACAGATATTTTAAAACAATTCATTAAACGGTTTAGGATATCAAGAACGTGGAAAGAGTTTGGGGCAGATATACATGAAAGCAGCTAAAACAAAAGAGTTGTGGGAGACAAAGTTTCAAATAAATCAACCAAATTTAGGAGAAAAGTTGCAAGAGTCCTATCAGAGGAACATGTCACACAATTTTTAAGCTTACAACAGCTGAAGAACGATTGAAGTGTGATCAACAGCTGAAGAACAGTTGTAGTGTGATTAATCTGTGCAATATAGCCTTGCCAGTTGAGATGCAATCTGTGCAACACCATGAGTACAACAAAAACTGAAACAATACATACATTGAAAAAGCATGTTTGTACAATGGTGTAGGAAACAGTTCAATAAATAATGAAGTGTCCAAATTAATAACAGAATTTCCTCGTGCCACAATTTGAAGAATTGGATTTTCATGAAAAAAGAAAATTCCTTTTTCCAATTATTGTAAATCTCGATTATAAGAAAAATAAAACTCTCACGAAGTAGGAAAATCAGTTGCCAAGTAAAATTTATCCACACCCTTTCGCTGTGAATTCTTCCGGAGAAAAAAACACAATGTGAAGTGCTTCGCAAGCACTCCTTACTAACATGAAACTTTTCTACTGCCAAGTGAGAAGTAAATAATAGAAAATTAAAGTAATGATTTTATCTTAAAAATAAAAGAACCATCCAAAACCACCGAGGTATAACAAGAATTAAACAATAATAACCAGAAAAGAAAGCCGCTCAACAAGATACGAAGCATTTTCACAGAAATAACCCTCAAAATAACGGTGTGTACTGTGTAGGAATGCAGTACAATAAAAAATGTGTCATTGAATGAGAAAGTTTCATCAAGCCAGAATTCATAGAATTGAATGAGAAAGTTTCCTTGAGCCACAATTTGTAGAATTGAACTTTCATAACAAACAAAATTTATTTTTCACATTTTCTCATGCGCAGAGGAAACAAATCATTTTGAAAACCAGAACTCAGTTCCGCAACAACTTTGACAAGTTTAGAAATGTAGACACGATATTGTATTTTCATAGGATGAACTCAATGGTGACGAGAGCATCTTCACCAAACGATACCTTTTTCATTATCAATACCTTATAGAAATATATAATGCCATATCTACAGTTGTAGACCTCTAACTTTCTCAGGTGTGTCTTGACACGAGGATGCATGTACACATAAAGCATGTCATTAAGTTTTAAAGGAAGTGCATTCAAGATTTCAAGTGCATAAGAGACACCTTTGCAACCGTAAGTTTTTTAAGACAAATCGTTATTGACAGTTTGACAACTATTTGTGTGTGTGTTTTACTGTCGGCTGCAGATTGCTCAATACATGGAGCCTTAAAAAATTGGCAATACCACCAAGGAGCAAGCATATTAAATCATGTAACAAATCAGCATCTTTATACAGATCGTGTGTGTGTGTCTGCAATAGTCCAGAAAATTTGTGGAGAACAATTGCGGGGCAGCACTCTGAAAAGAAAGATGATGCCCTGCTTATGTTGATCTCATGGCAACATGTGCATTTATTTCAAACTATGATCCCATTTTTTCAAACCGCAAAGGTCGCATCCCAGCCCCGTGGAAGGAAATTGTACATAAACATTTCATCATAACTTTCCTAGTAAACGGCAGCTGTTATCATTCTCATGTTAAGAAAATTATCCTTCATTAACAAAACAACATTACATACCTAAGCACAGGGGCGAATCTAAAGGTTGGCTGACCGGGGCTAAATGGACTAAACTGAATAATTCTCATGTTCAAAGAAAATTATCCTTCATTAACAAAACAACATTACATACCTAAGATAGTCATGATTCCCATTCGTATAACCAATGGGAATGGCAGGACAATCATACAGATATCTGTCCACTCAAATTTCTCATCTGTTTGTTGGCGTAGCAAATGCTTAAAACATGCATTAGAGATAAGATAAGAGGTGTAGAATGGAAACAAGAGGTCAAGTCAGTAAAACAAACCTAGCAAGGTATAAATTCCCATGGATAACATCTGTAAATTCTGTAAATTTGCGATGGATAATATCTGTAAATTTGCGATGGATAATATCTGTAAGTTTGTGATGGATCAAATTTCCGATGCAAATGCTTAAAACATGCATGGATAAAATGGATAATGGATAAATTCGCGATGGATAACATGGGATAAATTTGCGATGGATAAATTTAAAAGATGGATAATTTGTATGGAGGGATAAATTTGCGAGGGATAACATCGCATGGGATAAATTCGCGATGGATAACATCTATAAATTTGCGATGGATAACATCGTAAAGTAAATTTGCGAGGAATAATTTGTAAATTTTGAATGGATAAAATCGTAAAAGGATAAATGGATAAAATCGCGATGGATAAAATGGGTAACATCGGATAAAGGGATAAAAAACAAGGGATAATTTTCGAGGGCGAGGGATAACATCGTAAGGGATAAATTTGCGAGGGATAACATCGGATAAATTCGCGATGGAAAACATTTGTAAATGCGAGGGATAACATCGGATAAATTCGCGATGGAAAACATTTGTAAATTTGCAAGGGATAACTTCTGTAAATTTGCGATGGATAACATCTGTAAATTCGCAAGGGATAACATCTGTAAATTTGCGGGGATAACATCGCAAGGGATAAATTCGTGAGGAATAACATCGTAAGGGATAAATTTGCGAGGGATAACATTTGTAAACACATTCCTCTTTTACAAATACTCTTTAACATAAATTCCTCACAAAATTAAATAGAGCAGTCTTCGTTTAACAAGTAAAAACATTCCCCATTTTACATCGGTAAGTGTTCGAGGATAACATTTGCAAATTCGCGTGGGCCTTACATCTGTAAGTGTTCGACGACAACATTTGTAAGTTTGCGTGGGCCTTACATCTGTAAGTGTTCGAGGACAACATTTGTAAGTTTTACGTGGGACTTATATCTATAAGTTTGAGGGAAGGTTTGAGGGAAGGCCTAGGAATTCAATTTCCTCCAATACATCATGAGATTTCCCGACGCTTTTATCCATCTAAACTTTTTGCGCATCTATTATGTATATATATGTTGTAGTAATTAAAATCAGGAACTGACATGAAAAGCCTCTGTTTTTGTTTGACTATGCTTATGGCAGAAAGTTATACCTAGCATATATATGATTTTATTTAATTAATATCACAATTTTCATGCAAGCATTATGTGTTCTCCAGACTCATACAATTTCTATGTGTGTGCATGTAATTTACTTTCTTTTGCATGAAATATCTACACCTCTTTCATAAAACATGTTGAACTTATATTCCAATTGATGCAACACAACATCTTTGCATTGAAATGAATTCCGAATGAAAACTTATTTTCAACACAAAATAAATATCTTTTTATTTTGGATTTTTGGATCTAGTTTGGGCTTTCGTACGACATACTAAAATTCCCATTACAAATGGGGGCAACGAGAATAGATAGAGAAGGACGTCATCATCGTATCCAAGTGCTGCAAGAATTTCAGACTCTCCTTACTTTCCTCAATACACTGCTTCTCTAAAATGTAATAATCACCCCTCTTTCTCTCTTTTTTGCAAATTTATTTTAATAATGTAAAGCAAGAATTTGTATGATCATTTAAACTTAGTTTGGTTGGAATGCTTTCGGAAAATGGAGACTTGGATATAAGGAAATCAATCTGTAAGTCTATTTTATTGTTTATGGTAAACAGATCCTTGTATTGATAGTTGGGGAATTTGAAGATAAACACACCCCCCTCATTTCTCTGTTTGCATGGATGGTAATGCTTTTGAAATGGTTGTCCCAAGGTGCTATAATTAGGGAATTTGAAGACTTTGGTGTCAAGTATTATAACTTGAAGTGAACCATAGTTTCTCAAAAGTTTGGTAAGGTTTTAAATGATGTTGAGAGTGAACTCTACGTGTTAGAGGGGGCAAATTACATAGTGTGTATATTTATATGATTAAAAGAGCATGTATTTTGCATAAAGTATATGAGTATCATGCGGTGTCTAGTTTATGATATTTTTAACTCCAAGCTGTCATGAACCAAATTCCTTTTTGACAAACTAGCTGAGTTAGTTTGACAAAGGAAGGAGTAAGCACAATTTAAAGGTAATAGAGTTATAGTTTGAATTCAATATCACATCAGAGGCCATTAGAAACACTTCCTGGCCAATATTAATTGGTGTACCAATCTTAGCGTACAATTGTTTCATTTTTCGTTGAACCTCTTGTTGCCTAAGACCATAGCAAGCCTCAAGGCTTGTATTAGTTAGCATTTGTCCAACAAGAACCTTCTGCAGCATTCGCCACATTAGGCCATGAGGACTCCAAACAATGTCAACTCCACCATGTCACAGATCACGGTTGGAAAAGATACCATCATGGTCTCTAAGAACCTCTTTTATTAAAACAGGTGAACTCAATACAACACAAAATTTATTGCCCATTCTAAGTTTTAAAATTGGACCATAAACTTCAGCCAATTTTGTGAAATATCTGTGCAGATCAGCCTCAACAAATGGAAGATTTCCTAACATTGGCAAGCCTCGCGGACCTGGTGGCAATGGAAACTGCCTCTTGCTGAACCTGTTGTTCACCACCCATTTGTACCAACAAATCACAAGCACCATAATAAAAATGGTAAAAGGAAATCTAGCAGCTTCACGATCAATGTTGCTTCCATCCCACCACCATGACCATACATAGAATCTTATTGGCAAGACTGAAAATCATATTTCTTTGTCACTATAAGCATGAAAAAAAACCTTCCAACTCGAGTACTAATATAAGAGCATGCTTTAACTGATATAGAGCGCCTAAAAATTCATACTTCAAATCACATTACCCTGAACATTTATACTTGGACCATTTAATATAAAGACAGACACAATGAAATACAAATATTGACTTCTTATCGATGATATTGATTTCTAGATTGAGAATGGAGCAGAAGGAATCTACAAATAAAAACAGTAAGTTTTATAACTGCATCGATTGCAAGTAGAAGAAAGTCAAGAAACCAAAGTAAGGGCAGAAATTGAGAGTAAACAAGGATAAGAAAAGAGAAAAAACAAGCAGTTGACTTAATTACTACAGGAGAGTTTCTCATGACAAAAGTAGGGAGAAATAAGTACTATACTATGACCATTTGGAGTTGTGAAGGTTCTGTTTCTGATTCCTACACTAGAAAATTTGGTGTTATAAGACTATGTTTTCAGTTAACCGTACATCTCACATACTAATCACTCCTTCAATTCAAAGAAAACTTTATTGAACGGGACATTGACATATAAAGTATTATTCATGATCAAGGAAGCATCGTCCTTAACTTTAAACGCATTTGATCCTGAAGGATCGATCCGTCCTAACTTAAACGTGACAATATTTTGCATTGAAAACTTCTGACAAAATTCAACAGCCATCCCCTAGAAATACTCAATCACTAACATAAGAACAATCCATCCATACATAAAGTTTCAAATGGAAGGGTCCAAGGATGGAAGAAACTTCCAAAATAAAAAAATAAAAAAACAAGTTATCACACTATGCAAAGACAACGAAAGTTATCTTAAATTTAGTATACTGTTACCCACTTCTATTAATTGTAGAGCTCAAGATTCGACAATCTTGGAGTAGGGATGATGACTAGTGGTGTTGTTTTCTTTAAAACAAGCCCAAACTTCTCCGTAAAATTGAGCGTAGTTCCTTCTGGCAACTTCCATTTAAATGAATGCAATAGCGAAGCCAATATATAAATTAGCATCCTTTCAGCTAGTGGAATCCCTGCACATATCTTCTCCCATATCCAAATGGTATAAATTAGTTCTCACACTTAAACGTGTTTTTTTTGTGTGTATTTGGGGGAGACCCTAATTTCCCATCTAAATCTAGTGGGGGAAAATCCTAATTGGCTCATCTAGTGGGGGTAATATTCGTTAACCCTTATTAGAAACATCTAGGAACCTCTCTGGATGAAAGGCAAAAGGATTCTCCCAAGCTTCGGGGTCTCTATGCATGGCCCATACGTTGAAAAAAACTCTAGCACCCTTAGGGACGGTATAACCACCCCCACTGTGCATGAAACACTTGGGCTGTGGGGAACCAAGAGAGGCAGTGCAGGATGCAACCTGAGGGTCTCCTTCAGCACTGCATCCAAATAGTGCACCCTGGGACAAATGTGAGTCTTCTATCATGTTGTTCATTCCTACTACCTCTTCCAGTTCTGCTTGAGCTTTTCTCGTTACTTCTGGACGTTGCATCATCTCCGTTATCGCCCACTCTAAGGTTGTTGATGTCGTGTCCGTACCACCACCCACAACAATGTCCTGTATTACATCATTAAGGTAGAAAGCTCAAAATCATAGCAATAGAAGTTTACAGAATTGGTAGCAATTAGAATTGGCAGAACATACCATGAATAAGGCCTTAAGTTGCAGTGTGGTTAAAGGTGTTTTAGCATCTTGTTGCTCCTGGAGCTCCAAAAGAAACTATAAAAAACCCTTGTTTTCATTCTGTTGGAAAGTTGTGTTTGCTCCCTGATGCATCCTTTCTCTGCTTCTCTTCAATTATTGAATTAAAGATTTTATCAAACCAAGACAAAAGCTCCTTTGCTCGATGCTCAATGCGTTGTATATCGAAACGTGCAAGAACTGGAAATATATCGGAAACATTAGGCTTTCCTAACAACTCAGCAATCCTGCCACCCCATTTGAAACTCGGCTCCAACACTGCTCCTCACTTTCCCATGTAGTCTGCCTCCCCACAACATGCTCAATATCACATTAGAGGTCATTAGAAACACTTCCTGGCCAATATTAATTGGTGTACCAATCTTAGTGTACAAATCCTTCATTTTTTGTTGAACCTCTTGTTGCCTGAGACCATAACAAGCCTCAAGGCTTTTATTGCTTAGCATTTGTCGGACAAGAACCTTGCGAAGCATTCGCCACATTGGGCCATGAGGACTCCAAGCAATGTCTAGTCCACCATAGGTCACAGCCAACACGGCAATGGGAGCATCACGGTTGGCAAAGGTAGCGTCACGATCTCTAAGAACCTCTTTGATCAAATCAGGTGAACTCAATACAACACATAATTTCTTGCCCATTCTAAGTTTCAAAAGTGGACCATAGATTTGAGCTAACTTTGTGAAATATTTGTGCAGATCAGCTTCAAGAAATGGAAGATTTCCTACCAATGGCAAGCCTCGCGGACCTGGTGGTAATGGAAACTACCCCTTGCTAAAGATGTTGTTCACCACCCATTTGTACCAACAAACCACAAGAAAAATAATGAACATAGTAAAAACAACTCTAGCACCTTTGCGATCAATGTTGCTTCCTTCCCACAACATGACCAACCATGACCAACTACAGACAAAATCTTAATTGCAAGATTGAGGATCATATTTCTAGTCATTATCTTTATAAAAATTAAAACAAAAGCAGTAAGCAAACGCTTACAAGGCTACAAATACACTACGAGGGTAGAATAACTTCAACATATCACCCTTATATCATTTATATACGATAAAAGAGATTTTAATCTAGACCATTTAATAAGACAGTGACCGAATGAAATACTAACATCAGAAGATAAAATATACCAATTATCGATGATATTGATGATCCGATCTCTAAAAGTAGAATGTAGCTACAAAGATAAAGTCCAAGTCCCCTAAAATACATCGCTTCTAAGTAGAGGAAACCTGATTAGCGGAAAATAAACATAGAAGAAACCAAAGAAAAGGCATGAATGCGAGAGAAAACAAGGTTAAAAAAATAAGAGAAAAAACAAGCAGAGGACTTTGTAACAAAGGACTGCCAAAATTAAAAAAATCAACATAAATCCGATCTCAACTTTTCTAGATAGACTTTGTAAGTACAGAACTGTACGAATTGTGACTGGACTCTTGTCATTGTTACCTTGAACCTGATCCATTTCATGAGACTGTCCGTCCCATGTGAAGAATAGAACACTTGAGCTCCGGCTTCCTAGTAAATTTATACATTCGCACGCACACACAGCATCTATCAGATTCTAAGTATATAGATGTAGAGCCTACTTAGCCAGTCCTCAAAAACTCGAAACAGATCTTGACTCGAAATTCTAATGGCTGCTCTACCTGTACATTTATTGTTTTTTCAATTATACATCCGTGATAGTGAACACATATCGCCAGGAAAAAAAAATAATCATAAATAAATAAAATAAAATAAATCATAAATCATAAATTTTCCTCTCCGTCTCATTCTTGTGATATCCGAATAGTGTACACCTTCCAACTCACACGTAAACAAAATAAGAGTGGTGGTGACTGGTGAACTTCCAAAGTGGGATCTATATCAAAGGTGAAGGTTCAGCTCAAACAACTAGCCACATGAACTGTATATGGAGCAAGTCCTGCATATTGAGAAATCCCACTAGAAGAAAATATCACTTAACCTGGAAAATACACTTTCCTGGCCTACAAGCACTTTACTGTTTACAGACTCGTTGAGATGAAAAAGATAATCAAAGGAACTGGATAGATTCGAATTTACTTCATTTCGGGACCTAACTACTCTGAAATCTTAACTGAGATATTCAGAAGGTTAAAGGCGTTATGACATACATATATACGGTCTGCACAACCAAAAGTTTACAAGCAACTACACCTCGCAAAAAGTACAAATAACCCTTGTAAAGAAAGCAAATTAAAAACTGAATAAAGATGCACAGTACAGCTCATTGGTTCCCACTGTGTCTCTCGGTCCATTTCATCCGCATCATCAAAGCGCTGATCATCGATTTGGAGCTGAAATGAAAAAGGAAAGGAGAATTACTTTACAATGTAAAGTCCTAGCACATACTAGACAGTGTGTATAAGCAAACACTCTAGTCATCCTCACCACAAAAAAGCTCAAAAACAACCGAACACCTAGTCCAAAGAATTTGAGATTGAAACAACATCAATACCCAGAGATGGATTGCTATTTTATTTCGCAAGGAGATGAAATGTACATCCAAAAATGCAGGCAAGAGAGACAGCGACTTAAAAAGTATTATTATCCTAATAATCATTGTATGTATATGGATTGATAGCAACAATCAGTCTCCAGGAGAATAAGACATCATAATAGCTATGCCCAAAATGTGAGGCACACTATGAGCCATTCAGTGCTCCAAATATGAAACTGTTGGACAAAGGGTGATGAACGAAAGGTACTTTACATGAAATTTTCTTCCACATTCTAAACCGTAAGTATAAAATAAAATCAGTTCTCATACTTGAATTTGCATAATTGTCTATAAAATAAAGATTGATAGAAACCACCACAGTCCTGGAGAATCATACATCATAGACCACCCCTAACTAACTAGCTTTGTCTAAATACTCTAATATAAAGCATAGTGTGTGCTCCATATGAACTCCTAGACACAGAGTGATGGGATATGAGCCATACAGGGTTGCTTGATTGTAGTGTTTTCTAATTTGTTTTTGTAACATAGGCCTACTTTGCACTGTTACTGAACTTTAACATATACGGCAGGGGGATGGGATTCAATAATAATGACTTCGTCCACACCTTCTGACCATATTAGCATGGAGTTCAAGTTAACTACAGCACGACCAAACCAGAACTCAGTTCTGCAACAACTTTGACAAGTTTAGAAATGTAGACACGATATTGTATTTCCATAGGATGAACTCAATGGTGAAGAGAGCATCTTCACCAAACGATACTTTTTTCATTATCAATACCTTATAGAAATATATAATGCCATATCTACAGTTGTAGACTCCTCACTTTCTCAGGTGTGTCTTAACACGAGGATGCATGTACACATAAAGCATGTCATTAAGTTTTAAAGGAAGTGCATTCAAGATTTCAAGTGCATAAGAGACACCTTTGCAACCATAAGTTTTTTAAGACAAATCGTTATTGACACAACTATTTGTGTGTGTGTTTTTCTGTCGGCTGCAGATTGCTCAATACATGGAGCCTTAAAAAATTGGCAATACCACCAAGGAGCAAGTATATTAAATCATGTAACAAATCAGCATCTTTATACAGATTGTGTGTGTGTGTGTGTGTCTGCAATAGTCCAGAAATTTGTGGAGAACAATTGCGGGGCAGCACTCTGAAAAGAAAGATGATGCCCTGCTAATGTTGATCTGATGGCAGCATGTGCATTTATTTCAAACTATGATCCCAATTTTTTCAAACAAAGGTCGCATCCCAGCCCCGTGGAAGGAAATTGTACTTAAACATTTCATCATAACTTTCCTAGTAAACGGCAGCTGTTATCATTCTCATGTTAAGAAAATTATCCTTCATTAACAAAACAACATTGCATACCTAAGCATAGCCATGATTCCCATTCGTATAACTAATGGGAATGGCAGGATCCTCAGATATCTGCCACTCAAACTCTCCTTCTGCAAATGCTTAAAACATGCATTAGAGATAAGATCAGAGGTGTAGAATGGAAAAGAGAGTTCAAGTCAGTAAAACAAACCTGGCCAGCCCTAGTAATCCAATTGTGTTCTTCCTCTTGTTCTAATGGATTATGTAGATCAAAGAATAATGTGAAATGACTAAACGGGACAGAAACTTTCATACCAAAAAAGCAATCAACAAAAGGATGCTAACCTTCATTAGGTTCAGGATTCAGCTCAGCGCACTCACAAAGTCACAAAAGAAGTCAAAAAGAGCATCCACTACACATAAGAAGGTCGAGGAAACAGAACATTAGTATGCAGGTATTCCTATAGTAAGCAGGCATCACAATATAGGAAATTAACCAAAATGCTTCATACAAACGTTTAATCATGAGACTACACAATGACGTACATTGGCTGGGGTCTGAAGGAACAAGCCTCATATCGGTGATCTTGGACAGGTCCATGGTTTCATTGCCTTCTGAGTCATCGTATTCACCAGCTTCGGTCTCAATCTTCAAAAGAAAATTACTAAATCAAACTCTTTACAAACAAACTCAATAAGTAGAAGGTTGCATTGGTGAAATCACAAAAAAGATTATAAAAAGTTGGGAATTTCTTTTTCTAATTATTTTGATTATATGCAAACTTTTTTTTTTCCTAAGTGACATTAGGAAGTTTTTTTCTAAATTCTTAATTAAAGAGGGCTTGTTCTAAAATTAGTTAAATCATTTAAGTGACATTAGGGGGGTTTTTTAAAATTATTAATAAAGGGGTTTGTTCTAATTTTTGTGAGGGAGTTGTTTATAAATTGAGTAAATAGGGAGATTGATAGTGGAGAGTGGGTTACTCAAAACCCGGATATCATATATAGTGTAGAGATTAGACATTAACATAATTAAGTTATATATTAAGCAAAAATCAAGTAGTTAATCAGGTCAACAACTTCACAAGTCAAACATAACAAAAAAACCTAGTAGAGAAATAAGTGAAAAAAATATTGAAGTAACCTGAGCATAAATGAAACAAGGAGAGGGGAAAGTTTCAGGATCTCTAGAGAAGTAGGATGAATCAACCACATATCCTTTCTCCTTGTCCACTTGTCCACGTCACTCAACCAAACCACTTTTCAGCAAACAAAAACAAAAACACACATTACAAATAACAAACAGTAAAAAAAAAATTACATTAAAAAGTAAAAGAGTGTGAGAAGGGGCGGCTCAAGTCAATCGTCCCTAAACAAAATTCCAATAAAATTGTTACATCTTATCTTATAGATCGATATGATTTATTTATGTTATTTTATATGAATGCAAACACTTAGTTTATTTAACAAAACATTTAGAAGATAACAATTATTGTAAAAATTGATCTTAATATTTTTTTTTTTTTTTAAATAGTCTCTTCCACCAACATTTTGTTTTTATAACAACAAAATTATAAAATAATAATTATTGTAAAAATTGATCATAACATTTTCTTTTTTCTTTTTTTAATAGTCTCCCCCACAAACATTTTTTTTTTATAACAAAAAATTTATAAGATAACAATTATTGTCAAAATTGATCTTAACATTTTCTTTATTCTTTCTTTAATAGTCTCTCCACAATTTTTTTTTTAATTTAATTTTATTGATAAAAGTAACAGAAATACAAAGTGAAGTAGACAGAGAGAACATAAATATATGAGGAAGAGTAGAAGAATAAAAAAATATCCTACACCTATAACATTGTAGCAGATCGTGGCCAAACAACAATGTCACAACTTGAAATTTCAATAGATTTATTTAACAAATAATTATACAAGAGATAGAAATAATTCTAAAAAAAAAAAAAAAAAAAAAAAAAAAAAAAAAAAAAAAAAAAACAAATAAGACAAAAGAATGGTATAAATAATATTGAAGTGTTTGCTTCAATTTGATAAATTGTCATAAGATGTTAAAGAAGTTTAATTAGTTATGGAGGTGTGTCTGTTTATTTATTGGAGAAGACGAAAACGCTAGGGACTTTTATTGATTACTGTATGAATCCATGTTTCAAATGTCATGAGCAAACTTCATAAATTTAATAAAATATAATACAACCAAAATAAAATACAATGGAAGAATTGCAACATCATTAGATTAAATATCAACCACGTTTAACAAGTAGAAACATTCCCCATTTTACATTTGTAACTTTTGGAGGACAATATCTGCAAATGTGCGTGTGCCTAACATATGTAAGTGTTCGATGACAATATCTGCAAGTTCGCGTGCAGGACCAGGAATTCAATTTCCTCAAAAAATATCCCGAGGCTTTTATCCATCTAAACTTTTTGTATCTATTATATATATAAAATCAGGAACTGACACTCTGTTCTTGTTTGTGGCTTATGGCATAAAGTTATGTGTTCTCCGGAGTCCGGACTATATATCACAATTTTCATGCATTATGTGTTATCGGACTCATGAATTTACCGGACTCATGAATTTACTTTCTGAAATGAATTCCGAATGAAAATCTTTTTTATTATAATCTTATATATAAAGCGGATACCAGATTTTCCAATTAGTTTCCGTATTCCCAGTTTTATACCAAAGTTTTTAATGGGAAGGGTACCGGAAAGTTAGACAACCACTTATTTTTTTTAATAAGAAGTTTAATTAGTTACAGAGGCGTGTTTGTTTTTTATTGGAGAAGACGAAAACGCTAGGGAAATGAAAGGATTTAATGCGATTTTATAATTTCTAATTTTCCAATGTAAAACCGTTTATCTAACGGATTAAAATAAATGAAAAACAAATAGTAAACTTTTTTTTTTCACAATAAAACAATAATAGACTTAAGACTGTAGGTGGGCTAGGATATATTAAAGAAGGTGGAGAGTTAGGAGACAAATATGGATCTTATTCACTACAAGCTGATCATGATCTAGAAATTGTCTTCTTCAACATAACTGGGAATTATAAAACAGTTTTGTTTAAGATATATGTTATATAAACATATACATAAAATTCATTCATTTATTAGAAGTCATTACAATATAAACCCCTCAAATCGGTTACAAGATCTAAACACAAAGAGTTATTCGGAAGAAGAAGACTGTGAAGGCGCAAGGTTTCAATTTCCAAGTTATTTGGAAAAAAATGACTGTGAAGCCCGAGGTTTTCATTTTTCCGAAGAAGTTATTGAAGGAAGATTTAGTTTACTCCAATACATCAAGTAGGAAGTCGAATTTTGAAACATCCTTAGACCCTTCTTCTCTAAACTGGAATGAAGTGGGTTGCGTCAATATGAGCAGACGCTTCAAAATTTTCAACAGAGATTATGGAAAAATCAATATTGCAACAACCGAGCTCACCGTGATCAACTAACGAATGTGATAAAAAAAACTGAGGATATTCTTACTATTGTACATATTATTAATTAAAGTAATTTTTCTTGCCTTCCGTTGTTTAACACTTTACAAAAACTAGAATGGTAATGGCTAATCTAGAAATTTTATCTCTCTCATCTGGAATTTCTCTCTTCCAAGTGTCCATGAAAAGCCCCCAACAATTTTTCTCTCTTTTTAGATAGGGGTAAAAAAGGTAAATAAAAAAAAATAGAGGGGCAAATAACAAATGATAAAAAAAGAGGATATTCTTAAGAGTTACATAATTAATTCAATAGTAATAATTTTTCTTGCGGGACTGTAGCTAACAGTCGCGTTCTTTAAAGTATTATAGATAAAAATATAATGGACAATCTAGAAATTGTACAATCGGTGGTATTTTTTTGGGAGCAAAAAATTCCATAATTTTACAAAGAGAATCCCGTGAGAATATGCTCTTTGTAAACTACTCCACTCGTACCCAAGCATTCCGTGATGGTCAAGCTACTCATCTTAACTAACAATCTCAACCATCCAAATCACCTTTCTATTAACCAACGTTCACAATACCCCCACCTGTGTGTAAATAACCTACCCCACCCACTCTTCCTATAAATACGCCCAAACAGTCAAACACAAATGCTGTCGTTATTTACGATATTGTTAGTGCGTGTTTTGGAGAAAATAAGAAAAAATGGGAGAAACAATTAAAAGTGTTAAAGCTAGACAAATATTTGATAGCCGTGGAAACCCAACTGTTGAAGTAATATATATTTTTGCCCAATGTAGTTTAATCTAGTTGTTAAATGTTTTTTTGGAGATGTGACTTATTGGGTTAAGTGAATTTATTAGGTGGACATTATTCTTTCTGATGGAACACTAGCCAGAGCTGCTGTGCCCAGTGGTGCTTCAACTGGTAATGATTAAATCAATTTTGTTTGCTTTACATGTCCATTTGTGTGTGTGTGTGTGTGGTAAACTGGTAACTGTATTTTTTTTTTAATAATGTTGTAGGTATTTATGAAGCTTTGGAATTAAGAGATGGGGGATCAGATTACCTTGGGAAAGGTGTCTCTAAGGTTAGTGGTTTGTAGTTAACTTTGTTATGTGTCACACTATGAGTTTGAGATTTTAAGCATTATTGGTGTTTCCAGGATGAATGATGTTGTGGTAAACACTAATGTTAAGTGATGGTTTGGGTAGGTTGAATATGATTAAGATGGATGGACACATACTATGTCAATATTTTAGAATATATGATATGAAAATGTAGGATGGAGTAAGTAGATATTTGGAGTGGGGTTTACCTTTGTTTTTCCCCTCTGCCCATGCCAATAAATAATTAGATCTCAGGAGTTAAATCAATTCTTTTAGACTAAGTCAGAGATGTCACTAGAAAGTAGAACTTGTTGTGAAGTTGTATTTCTTTAAGAAGATGAAATGTAATTACTGGTTAATGTACCAACAAATTTGGTGTCTCTAGTTGTGCTCACAGGTTTTAACAGAGTCTTTTCAAGGTTGTATGTTGCTTGCTTGCACTGTACTTTTCTGATTACAGTTTCTTTTGTTTATCTTGGAAACTATATGTAAACGTATAAAGGGTCCTGGATACAAGACCACCATTCCACATTTTTCTTTTTAAATATTGTCTTGAGCAAATCTCCGGATGGCTATATGGAGAAGTCTGAAACTGATTGTGCTGTCCATGTTTTTTATATTTTATTTGTAGGCTGTGGCGAATGTAAATGCAATTATTGGGCCTGCATTGATTGGCAAGGTACTGTGAAACCCTTTCAGAAGATCCATTTGGTTGCTTATAGCATGATTGGTTGATAATTAGTGCGCCAACATCATGATATATTGCCACATGAGCTTACAGGATCCAACAAAGCAGACTGAGATTGACAACTTCATGGTACAGCAGTTGGATGGAACAGTCAATGAGTGGGGTTGGTGCAAACAAAAGGTATTGATCTTGATTTACATATGACTTTGTACTGCCATAACGTTGCACTGCTCCCAGAATACTCATTCAGTCTACTTGTTTTCACCTTTTCTTGACATGTTAGCTTGGTGCAAATGCAATATTGGCTGTGTCCCTTGCTCTATGTAAAGCAGGAGCTAGTGTGAATAAGATCCCTCTCTACAAGGTATATGCAAATTGCCACTATATTCTTGTTTTTCAGCGTTTGGAGATATATATTTCTTGTTATATAATATTTTATAACAACACCATGCAAATTGTTTCCTGGCTTATGCTTCCTGCACTTCTGGGCTGCAGCACATAGCCAATCTTGCTGGTAACAAGAATTTAGTGCTGCCTGTACCAGCATTCAATGTCATTAATGGAGGTTCACATGCAGGCAATAAGCTGGCAATGCAGGTAACAATAATCTTCACTGCTTTGTAATGATTGATTGTTGTCTTCTCTTTATTCGTATTACACCAATTTCTAATTTTCTTCTTATAGGAGTTTATGATTCTTCCTGTGGGGGCATCTTCTTTTAAGGAGGCAATGAAAATGGGTGTTGAAGTATATCATCACTTAAAAGTAAGATCATTAATATTATTATTTTTTCCTTCTCTTTGGAAGTTACCACAGTTCTTTCTTCCTTTGTTGGCTAAAGTTGTTACAGTATTTAGACTTCCTAATTCACTTTTATTGGGTCTTTCAGGCTGTTATAAAAAAAAAGTATGGTCAAGATGCTACCAATGTTGGTGATGAAGGTGGTTTTGCTCCTAATATTCAGGTTGGCAATTGCTTTAATCCTTTTGGCCAAAGAACTTTGCAATATAAGTATAATGTTTCAAATGTCTGCCTGAGGAAGTTTTTGTTTTATTTGTTTTAAATCAAGATTGTTGACATCAGAAAGATTTCAAATGCTTGTGTTTGGGAGGAACAAGTGTTTTCTGTTTTTAGTGAATGCTTCCTATATCTTTGTTCAAAGTAGTGTTGAGCCTGATTCTTCGAGGTCTATTCTAGTTAGGGCTTAGCTGGTAGAGTTATGTAGGTGGTTTCTTCTTCGTGTGTGTGTTTTTTTGTGGCTGTAATCACTTGAATTATAATTAATATATTCTTGTCCATGTCTAACCATTTATATGTAATTTGGCATCCAGGAAAACAAAGAGGGTCTTGAACTGCTGAAAACTGCTATAGCAAAGGCTGGATATACTGGCAAAGTAATTCCATCTTGAAACCTACCGTTCATGATATTATTGCTATTCAGTGAATGCCACAATACTCAGTCTGCTATGCATGTTTCACTTATGGCAGGTTGTGATTGGGATGGATGTCGCTGCTTCTGAGTTTTATGATGGCAAGGATAAGACTTATGATTTAAATTTCAAAGAAGAGGTGAGGAATAAGGAAAGGCATCCAGCTTTTTTATATTTGAGTTCTCCATTAGATGTACACTCCTGTACCTGGATATCACGGTCAAAATTATTGATGCATGGCTTCTCTGGATTGTAGAGTAATGAAATTGATTCCATTATTAGTAATTTTACTTTTTATGTTTCCTCTAGTTTATTGCTATGTTACATGGCACGCCAAATTGTGAAAAAAATCTGTGTCGGATGCGTATCCATGTGTCCGTTTTGGACACTTATCGGACATATTTTATGTGATATACCTCAATATTTGATATTTCGCCGTGTCAGACACTTCGCATACGTGTCAAATACGGACACACCTATCGGTGTCAATGTAACTTGGGTTTATTGGGAGCTAGCTTATGAATTGCTACTGATATTTGGTGAAGATGACTCAAATAGACTTCTCCATCTACAAACTTTCCAACTTAAAGCTTATTAGGCTTCTTGTGTATATGAGTAACGATTTACAACCCATGAAGTGATAGGTTTCATGGTTTATCTGAAAAAACGAAGAAGAAAAATTATTAACTCGTGAATTTCGTGTATTGGAGTTATTGTATATGATGTGTTGCATAATCAGATTCTCAGCAACTGAAGAGTTCTCTCTTGCAGAAAAATGATGGGTCACAAAAAATATCAGGGGACAGTTTGAAGAATGTTTACAAGTCCTTTGTGGAAGATTACCCTATTGTATCTATTGAAGATCCATTCGATCAAGATGATTGGGAACACTATGCCAAGTTAACTGGCGAGATGGGGCAGCAAGTACAAATTGTCGGGGATGATCTACTAGTTACCAATCCTAAGGTGAATATATCATTTTTAAAAAGACATGTAATCAGAAAAAAAAGGTTTTGTTGCATTCCTGATTTTTTTTTTGCCGTGGCTTATGTAGCGTGTGGATAAGGCAATCAAGGAGAACACCTGCAATGCCCTTCTTCTGAAGGTACCTTTCAATCGGTGCTGTTTTGTTGTCAAAAATAATAGTGTATGATTTGATCATGAATCTGGTAAAAGTGTTTGATTTGACAATTTCTTTTAATGACAAGGTCAATCAAATCGGTTCTGTTACTGAGAGCATTGAAGCCGTAAGAATGTCTAAGCATGCCGGATGGGGTGTGATGGCCAGCCACCGAAGGTAGTGTAAAAGCTATGCTCTGAATGTAGTTGTTTATGCACAAAAGTTATGGCTAGAAACATGTTGGAGATATATATATCAGAAATTTAGGAAACAGATTCATCCCTCCAATATATTCATTGATTATTGGCATTCGTTTTTGCCTTTGCTGGAATATATTTATAGTCAGATATGTTAGACTGTATAGATATTGTAAGCCTTTCTCTGACTGGTTTAATTAATGGTGCAGTGGAGAAACTGAGGATACGTTTATTGCAGACCTTTCTGTTGGTTTGGCCACGGTATGATTATTGGTTTATTTTCTTTCTTCCTAGTACATTACTTGCAGATGCTTGTAGAGTTCTGTTGAAGTTTGAGATTATTCCTCATGTCTGTTCATATTGATACAGGGCCAAATCAAGACTGGAGCTCCATGCAGATCAGAACGCCTTGCCAAATACAACCAGGTAACTCTTCCTTCACTTTGAAATGGATTAAGATATTGTCAACTGGACGATAGCAAATTAATCCACGGGAAGGGATACATATGTGATAATTAATCGAACCATGTGATTATTTATTAAAAATTTCTCTTGTGGTGATAATTTTTTTTTGACATTGTTTGTGCACAGTGAGTTAACCATGAACCCCTTTTTGTTAACATGTCTCATCTGGTGTGTGTTGCTTGCAGCTTCTTAGGATCGAGGAAGAGCTTGGATCTGCTGCGATTTATGCTGGAGCAAAATTCCGAGCACCAGTTGAGCCTTACTAACAGATCTAGGCAGAATGAGGCAGATTCAGTTCTCGTGTTTAGTTTAGTTTGATAATCTCCCTTTGGGTTCAGTGATGCATGCATTCGTATGATGTCACTTTTTCTTGGTTACTATTGGTAAAACAATCAACGCGCAAACTTATTTTCTTGACATACAGATAAATTGGATTGTCCAAGTTAGCTTAGAAGCTTAGTTTAGTCCGTATGACCATCATAGAAGTTTAGTGCTATGCATGGTGTTTGAACATGCGGCTATTATCTATAACCTGTGGCTTTATCTACAACCTTACGAACTTAAGAAGTGGCTAAACTTGAGTGCGGTTCTGCAACAAACGCCCGTAAATTCCTATCCCAAAAATTTGACAACTGTGAAAGGGCGGTGTACCGTATATGTGAATATTATTACAAGATAGAAACCATCCTCCTTCATGCAGAATTGGGAAATACACAATGATACAGCCTAAAGTGCTAAACCAAGCAGATTAAATTGCTGAAAGGCGGACCTCATGTTCTCTTTAATTTGGGCAAGTACAATCAAACTTTCTTACTGATCAAGCTCGTCTTGCTCTACAGCGGCATATATTATATGTCCCTCCATCTCTCTCTGCCCATCAACCAACTAAAATCGTGGGAGCAAGCATTATCCTTTTTCTTCTTTCTGGCCAAGACGAGAGAAACTGAAGTCATGAGTGTGAGCAAGTTAGCTAGGATGTCGAGTGGGTAAAGTATTGGTTGTCAATTCACAATCACTGATCTTCCTGGATGGCTAGATGCATTATTGGTCGCATGGACGCTGTCTATTAAGACGGAGATGCATCAACGTTCCCACCTTCTCACAATAAGCATGGTGATACCCGTTTTTTATATGGCATTCCTTTTTGGAGGTCCCCACATTGAAGTATCTGGCCATTTATCTGCCTTGTGCTTTTGTCCTTTGACAAACAACCTGAGGCACAACAGCCAAAGCAAAGAGGTGCTGTGGCCTGTGGAAGTTCTAAAATATGATCGTCCTTCAGAACGCAATGCTGAAAATAGAAGCACGACCATGCATAACCAAGCGGAATTTCCTCACTTCTTAATGCATTAGATACAACTTTGTGGTAATATTTGGAAAAAAACATAAAACTTTGTTGCTTACAAATTCAAAGAAGCCTCTTCCAGTCTCACATGGCTTTCACACTTCGCTATGCCCTGAGGGAGCCACGATACAAGTAACTATACGTTCCAATCTTTTTTCATGCTGAATTCATAATTGCCAAAAAAAACTTTATTGGGATGATTATTTACAAGTAAATAGAGAGAGCGAGTGAGATCAAAAATCAAATTTCAGCAATCACGTTCAGAGCTTTTGTTTAGCTAAAAGGCACACATGTAAACCCTGTGTCCCCATTTTTCTGGGACATTCTCATTGATCTCAATATGTTTTAACAACACTTTTCGAAACTAAAGATTGCTAGAGGTATCTAGGAACAAGAAGCCGATAATAATTTACAACACAAGTAATGCGACACACCACCAAACCAATCTGCATGTAGAGTTGTAACTCTCCCTGGAACCATGTTAAGACTTTCTCTTCTTAGAGAGATCTGCATCAAAACCAAACAGCGAGCATCACTAAATATATCATACAGGCAACCTCTAAAAACCAAATTAAATTTACTAACGGGTGGTATTTTGAATGAATGGATACAACAAAATACACAGAAACAACAATCCAAAAAAAATTCTGCAGATAGACCACTTCAAATGTCTACAAAATTGATAACCGGCTGCCTTCAAGTTGCTATCTTTCACAATCAGACCCTTACCCACGACTCAACAAAGACCTCAGACTCCTAAAGTACATAAAACCCTACACTCCGCTTTGGGAAAAAGAGAGCAGCACCAGTCTTATAATGATGTCATTCATAAAAACAACAACATATACTCAATCAGTCAAACCAACTAATGAGATCACACCACATGGCTATATGGGTCAATTTAATTACAGTATTAGAAAATCTATATACGTCCAAACTAACAGAAAGATGTATTTCCAAGCTAAAGTTTGACATAATAAACAAAAGCAAAATTAAATCTTAGTAAGTTAGCATTGGTAAAATAAAAATTCCAAAAGAATGAGTAGAACAAAATGGTGACCTTCAGATCAATGTACGAGAGACTAGGCAGTAATACAACATAACAAAATTGCATATTTATATACTCAAGTTGATGTTTGTTAACAAGAAAGTAAAAGTGATGTAGACAAGGACACATGACCTGCAATCATATCCCACTTATAGGATGCAGGCGAACTCAAAACTTTTGTTCCATGCACAAGATAATGATAGTGATATAGAAAGAACTAAAATTTCAACACACTTGACACTTACAGAGGCCAGTTGTGCGTCGGAAGGATGAAGCTACACTCTGGGTCAATCATAATATTCGTGGTCGTCCAATACGCTATAAATCATCCTACAGTAAATAATCATAATATTAAAACAAATAGAGTTTCTTAATTACATTCATACTCTCATAAGAAGATTGTCTTCTGTTGCATACCAGAATATGCAGAGGAAGAGAAGAATAACAAGATACACAAGCTTAACAAGTCGTTGCTTCTTTTCCCAGTTGAGCTGGTTAAAGATCTCAGTTATGTCTACCAAATGTTGCCTCCGCATGTACCTGATCTCAGAACCACAAAATCTCAACTTACAAAACTAGCAGATACTTAGTGTTCAGTAACATGCACTGCAAGGGATACAAGAATTAATAACACCACAATTGCAATGAGGCTGCATATCTGGTTGTTTTATGTTGTAATAACACATAATACTTAAAAAACAGAAAGGAAAATACATTTATATGGAAATACTTGGTCTTACTAAGTAATACTTCAAGATATCCAGATATGTATAGTTGATCACTTGGTCTACACTTCCCATTTGTACTCCTAAAAGGGTCTATTTTAAAAATACAGAATTATGCACCACAAACCATAAGAAATAATATGCTTAAATAAATAGTACTTCTAAATTTAAATTAGATCCTGCACATGAATATCGAATAATACGTTCTACCAGTCATTCAGAACCTGGTGGACTAGCAGAGA
Source organism: Coptis chinensis (assembly GCF_015680905.1). Classification (NCBI taxonomy): domain Eukaryota; kingdom Viridiplantae; phylum Streptophyta; class Magnoliopsida; order Ranunculales; family Ranunculaceae; genus Coptis; species Coptis chinensis. Next base: position 123,496,611 of record NC_141458.1, on the reverse strand, counting down.
AAGATAGGACTGCTTTTATTTTTCTATCTTCCTGTTTGTACAAGACTAATTCCTCTTTATAATAACCATTTATACCAACTCAAAAATTCAAGCAAGAGATAAATTAGTAAAGGCCTAGATTGTCCCGTGCAGCGCATGAGTCACACACATAAAGCACTACGTATTATACAATATACATAATTGAGTACTTTTCTGATGTAGTAGTTTCTTAAAGACCAACTGTTTTGCAGGGGCAACCTAACGTCCTAATTGGTCAAGTCTGAATTCAATACCACATTACCACATATGTCTTTACACTTGTTACCTAAACATGTTCCTGTGGCACCATCAAATTTCCAAATCAATCATCTTTGTTCAATTAAGCTTGAGTCCTATTTTCAATTCATTGCATTGTAATTAGTTGGATATAAATGGGAAAAAGACTTACAGTCTTGCATTGTAATAAAGGTACGGAACGGACAATAAGAACATAATCCAGTGGCCTGTTACGAGAAAGAGCAAGCATAAAACTCCTTGAGCAATAAACTCAGGCAAAACAACTCTATTTATCCGTGACGCTGAATCATATGGATTTATATAATCAAATTCAAGGTCCGCCAAGCACATCAACTGCAGAATAAAAGGGAGAATGAAAATGAATTGAAATGAAAAGAGTAATGAAAATGGAGATGTGGGTGTGGAGAAAAAAAAGAACCTGGTATACAACAATGCCGAGAATACTGATGAGAAAGAAGAAGGATAAGAGCAGTGAATAAAGATCCAAGCCCATATCCAATCTTCCTCTCTCTCTCCTCAATAAGATTGCACAATTGAATTATTAATAAATATTTTTTTTGTTTGCTATTTTCAGATATAATTGTGGTATCCCTTTTTTGTACTTGCAAGTTTGGTATATAATAAGATTCACACCCTTCTTCTACGCCGTAGCAAGTAACGTTAATTTTTTGTCTGGGCAATTAACTGGGCTGGGCCTTGGACCTTGTTTTATACAGACACCAACCGAGTTTTTAACTCCCACGCAACTCTCGGTGCCAATTAATGGGTTGGGCACCTTCCAGACTAAATAAAGTTAGCCTGTTGCCAACTTTTTGTTGTCTTTTTCTTCTCTTAATAAAAACTTGTTTGGAGAATTGGTTTATTTCTCGTGTTATCTCCCTATTTTTGGTATATTTGGGGTGAAATCAATAAGAATTGGAGGCCTTTTGAATTTCAAGTAAATGTCGCATGAAATGCAATTGGTTCAAATGAATTTGATTGAGTTGTGCACAATGTGCATTATTGGCACGTTCTGCTGGTTCATCATTTGAAAGCAGTATCACTTTCCATTACACCTGAACTTTACGTTTCGAAGGAGTTGTGAAGCAAGTAAATTGATTTGAAAATGACTATGAGATGTTATTAACTTTGTGTGCGATCTTGAATAATTACATGACTGCCTATCAAGAGCAGTTCTTAATGCACCCAAGAACCCAAGCTTCTCTATGTTTATTTACTTTATTAGGGGAAAAAAATAAAAGAAAACAAAACTTCTCTATGTTTCTCACCCACACTAGAAAAATACTTAAGTATTTAATAAGGTCACTTCCATGAGATTGTACCGTATCTGGTGATGATCCTTGCCCTAGTAGTGCCCAGCCATTCTTGTTGTCATCACAACTCGTCAATGACACCACCAAAAGCTACATAATGTGATTAGTATTTGTCGACTTTCCTAGTTGGAGTTTTGATCTCTAGATACTCTCCAACCGAAGCCAAAATAAAAGTATATCTTATAAAGAGAGGTATCCACTTCATTTTTCTCGAGCTATTGGCTGCTATTATGTTACTGACTGTTGCATCAGGTTTCCTCTTACCAACTTAAACTCCAACTTGCATCTTACCATAGTTGTTCATCCCTCCAAGTCGCAAAGGGATAAGCCACACTACCCCAGATAAAAACCATACTGATTGCATCTGTGGAGGAAACTATCCCACGAGGATCCAAAACAACCATCAATGGCTCGTCTACAAAATTCCAAACCTACTTAACGTACTTCACCACCACCAAACTAACTAACCATGGGTGGCGTGTATTTAATAACACGGTAAAGTGTTTGACAATAAATTAAAAACTTCTACTTCAGTGTTGCTCCACGTATGTATTAGAAGATGAAATCGGGATTAGTATGGGAGTACAGTAGTATAAAGCGAGCGACATCACCAAGTCCTTTGGGAGTACAGTAGTATAAAAGCGAGCGGCATCACCAAGTCGTCTTGGAGTAGTATAAAGCATGGCCCAAAATATCGCCGAGATATCCGATATCTCGCCGATATATCTCGGTAAATTGGTACACCGATATCGATATTTCCGACATATATCTACCGAATATTGAACTCCTTTTTTTCCGAGATATATCGGAATTTCCGATATGAAAGTTTATATCGCCGATATAATCGATATTTTCGAGATAATCGATATATATCAGTTGACTTTTTGACCAATTGTTAATAATTTAATATTTAAATTTCCGAAATATCCGATATATCCGAGATATATCGGCGAGATATCCGATATTTTAGAAACTTTGGACTGGTCACCAAAAAAACCGAGATATCCGATATATCCGATATATCTCGGTTTTTGGGTACACCGATATATTAACCGATATCGAAATTTTGGGCCTTGGTATAAAGCGACATCACGAAGTCGTTCAAATACTTATGGAAATTTGGCCTTGGGGTGGCACTGACGAGTCGTCTAGAAATACAAAAATACGGCTTCACTGAGTTGCTCAAAATAATTGAATGTCGTCCCGTACAGTCGTTTGTGATTTGAAGAATTGATCTAGCTGGGCCGTTTGGACTAAGTAATAGTATACGCACCAAACACACTTACACCCATAATCAGTACTCTTGATTGGTTTCAATTCTTCTATGGAGATAACACTTAAAAGCTAAAACTAGTTCTTAGATACACTAAATTGTAGTATCAATCATTTTTCGAGAGGGAGAACACAACACAATATCGGGAGCCAATCTAAAAGTCAACAGAGATCGAGAGGGCGAATAAATTCACACAATTTGGTTGGGACGAAGGCTGGTTGTAACAGAGGCGAAGGTTGGGATGAATGCTGGTTGTAATGGAGACGAAGGCTGGGATGAAGACTGGTTACGAATGAAGTTGTAATTAGTTATTTCCGGTTTTTTTTGTTCGGGCTTTGGTGATGGGGTCTGCCCAACACTCTAGGTTGCGCCCAACACAATTACATACCCCAAATTGGGCCGGAGTCTGCCTAATACAAAATGGGGTCTGTCTATAACATGACTCTTATTTTAAGTGGTTCGTAGCCCCAACGCAAAGTGTAAACCTTATGCAACTGTTTCTTATATATAAAGCCAGTGGTCAAGTGAGTCATAAATAAGGACAGGGCGGCCTTGAAGGTGCATCTCATGTTATTGTAGCTCAATTGCTTGAAGGTACACTTAAATAAATTAACATTAGATTTTAGGGTTAATTTGTCTAAACCCCTCCACATTTGTCACCAGTACGTTTATTAAAAACCCCCAACACTCGTAAACATCACGATTTTCTCCCACACCGTCTCACTTCCATTCTAGTTCTGCTAGTATTTCACCTCATACTAAAATTACACGTGTAAATAGAAAAAAGATAAAATATAATAACGGTTCTTTTTTAGGGGTAATTTTAGAATACTAACGGAATTATAATTGAAGTCAGACGGAGTGGAGAAAATCACGAAGTTTACAAATGTGGGGGATTTATTATAAACTAGTGACAAATGTTGGGGGTTTAGACAAATTAACCATAGATTTTATTGGTTTTCATACATTGAATTTGATAGTCAAACTTATCGGAGTGAAAGAAATTTTTAGCAATTTTTTTTCGTAAACACGTACCTGCTGCTTTTTTGTCTCAATTGTTTTTTTTTTCTTTTTAAATATGTTTGAGGGTGTTTTCTTGCTTATCGATCATCATACACAACTGATCAAATTTCTTTGTTAAAACTGAAGGATCATGTTATGTCTTTGCAAATTTTGCTTGAAAGCATTGTCCAAAAAGTAACCTACTTGGCTACTTTGTAGATCTCCTGATTTTACGCACTCGTTTATTGATTTTTATTTTATATTACATGTTTCATGCACATTGTACTTGGACAATGAGCGTCATTACTGTATTGGGGATCACTTACAACAGTGCTGCCTGAGGGATCATCTCATGTCTTTGAAGTGTTTGAAAGCATGTTAAAAAAGTAGTCATAAAGTCTTTGTTTTTGGGTGATTTTGGACACACCCATAAAAACACTTCCATACCCCAACTTTAAAATAAACAAATAAATTTATTTTAAATATATTTAAATTCCTAAATTGCCCTTTTTTATTAGGCGTATCAAGACAAAACAAGTTATTTACTTATTCTTATTATTTCTTTCAAAAAAAAAAAGGCTCTTGAATTCTTCTCCAATAATTTACCTCGCACTCTAAGTCTCTACCAACATTTTTCTCACCAATAAACACGAGCATGAATCAACTATACCAAAGTAATGAGGATGCAAAAAACAAACAAAAAATCAAATTAAAATTGAAGAAAAAAAAAAATCAAATTTTGACGAATGGGAGAACTTATAAAATTATTATACTTTTAATTACTACAATGGACAAGTACAAATACCTATGTTTTTTGTCCAACCTAAGTCTCAATCGAAAACTAATGATTTTGAATTATGAAGTGCAAGATTACAAGACCACGCTGTTATTATTGTTGTTGTTGTTTTTATTTGTTTTTTGCCCCTATTGGAAATACCCCAAATAAATTTGGGATATATTATTGGATTGAAGCGGTTAGTGGGGTATGACAAAAAATTTAGTTAGTTATGGGGTATGGGAGTGGTTTTATGGGTGTGTCCAAGTTTGAGGGATCATCTAATTTTTGTTGCTGGAAGGATCACACCTTACGTCTTTGTAGACTCTGCTAAAATAACATTTATTTAGATATTGCCTCAGCTCATTGCAGTTAAAAAAAAAACAAAAACAAAAACAAAAACAAAAATTTCCAAAATATATGATTTCATTGTGTAATGTTTTTAAAAAAACTTTTGTGTCTCATTGTTATTCCCCTTTGAGCGTGTTTTCTTACCCATTCTGATGCACAGACGATATGAAATTATATTTAAATCTGTGAGATCATCTACAACCGTGGTGCCTAAGAGATCATCTCATATCTTTGTAGATTGTTTTTGAAAGCACAATGAAAAAGTACGTAGTTTGCTTCCGTTTTTATAATATTCATTTATGTGATTATTTACTTGAATGTTTTTTTTTTTTTTTTTTTACACAATATACGTAGACGGCGAAGCCTTGAGTCGGAGGGAACTCGTAGTTTGTGATGCCCGAGGGATAACTGGATCACCTTACCTCTTTGTAGATCGTGCTCAATATTTATAAAAAAGTAATGTCTCGTTGTAGATTTGTTTTTAAAAGCCTTTAAAGGATAATATCTTCAAATTTTTTTGAATTATTTTGTAAAATTTGTTTTTCAATTTCCCCTTGAGCATGTTTTCTTTCCCATTCTACATAGATAATAAGGTTTATTCGAATATCAGTTATCATCTACAACTGTGCTGCCTCGAGGGATCGTGCTATGTCTCTCCACATAGTGTATGTGGAGAAAAACACTTTTTCTTGTTAGGTTACATGGGTGTTTGGATCTAATTTGTTCAAAAAATATATTTTTTTCAAAATATATTTGTTTCAAAATGTATTTTTTTGAAAAATATATTTAGGGGTTGTTTGTTTGTTTTTGAATTCAGCATTCAGAGCCTCTTAAACTTAAGTTTTAAGCATTAAGGGGATCTAAACTTATTTTTCTTTTTTTTTAAAGTAATTTAAGTATTCAGTGGTACTTTCAGCATTCAGCATTTAACACCAAAGTTTATCCTGAATGCTGAATTATAATACTTGAAACGAGAAAGTCTCTTCTTTCCCTGCCTTTTCTTAAGAACTCAATCTCAAGAACTCATCTACTTTCTTACCTTGACCTTTATGGATTTGAAATAGGTTATTCAAAATTTGATGTTGGCGTAAGGGATTTTTTCATTTTTTGGGGTGAATGATATCCACTTTGTTAAAAATAGGATTACACATATATTTTATGAAAATAAACAAAATATGAAAATAAACCGTTAAAATATTTTTGTGAAAGCATATTTTAAATAAATTTATTTATCATTTATTTTCTTCGATAATCCATCTCCCTTCCTCAAATATAATATATATTTTGTTTTACAATAAATCAAGTTAGTGTTTAAAATAGATAGTATGAGTAAAATTGTCCGAATGATTTACATTCAGCCTTCAGAACCAGGTTATTCTAACAGAAAACAAATATGTTTTTCAGAATTCACCAATCCAGCATTCAAGGATGGGCCATTCAGTATCCAACATTTAGCATTCAGAGACTCAGAAAAACAAACGACCCCTTATTCTAAAAACAATTTTTAAATAAACATGTTTAGCCGAGATTTTTTTTAAAAAACTATTTTATCAAACTAGTAAATTTCGTGATATTTTTCGAAATATCTTAGCATATTTTGGCATTTTTCGCTAATCTCGAAATATATTAGCATATCTCGGGGTCTGCAGCTAGTCGTGTATTGCGCTTGATCACATGTTTTGAAAAAGAAAGTTTTGTTTGTTTATTTTGTAACTGAATCTTTGTATTACTCTCTGAGGGATCATGGTTTGATAAGCGATAAAATCAGATTTTGAGCCTATGATATCAGTTATGAGTGGTGGTGCCTTGAGGGGTCATCTCACATTTCTGTATGTGTTGTGCTTGAGGGATAATTTCACAGTGCTCTAGCATTGTACTCGATTGCGTGCTCACAAAGGAAAGGTTTTTCTTTATATTTTTACCATATGTTTATAATAATAGACTGTGTTTAGTTCATCTTATCTTCATATGGTTTCATCCACGATATACATAGACAATGAAATCCTTAGTTTTGAGCCTGTGGGACCAGCTGCGTGTGCTGCCCGAGGGATCATCTAATGTCTGAGTAGATCAATAGATTATGCTTGATGGTGTCTTGTTGCAACTGTGAGAGATGTGTTACTCTTGATGTTAAATGCATTACTGTTTCCATTGCTTTGTGTATGTGTAGATAATCGTACTAAGTCATTTAAGTATATGCATTCTTTGATTGGCATAATTTCTACAAGTGGCTGTGTCACTTGGTTGTCTAAATAGAAATCGAGTTATCAAGAAGTTCTCAACTCAGAATTTTCTTTATAGGGCAAGTTGTATAATGTGTTTACGTTCTTTACTTATGTTCTCCTGTAGGACTTTATACTCGAGTTAGGCTTCATATTTTCCTGGTTTTTGGGTTTTACTTTTTAAGCTTTTGGTACGTTGGTCATGTGTGGTTTATAGTATTCATATGATCTTGCAATGTTGGCTCAGTATATGCGTTCACTATTTTCTTAGGGCTGTAGACTTGAAGCAGTATAAGAATTTTCATTTGCATGATAGTTTACTGGTGTACTTTGCATCTTACTGCTTATTAACCAAAATTTTTAATTGTGCTTCAGTAGGAAAGACAGGAAAAGGCACTAAAGCCACATCCAGGCTCCGTGTGGTCATTATTCTTTGCAATCCTTAGTGAGATGTAGTCAGCTTTGCTAATCAATTTACTAATTCAGTGTGTCATTGTGTGTTGTTGAGTTGCCTTTAGGTCTTGATTAAGCTGATGCCATCTAATCTGTATGATCATATCTCGATATTCCAAGTACGATTGACACATCTGTTTTATTGACTTCTTTTTCAGAATAAGGTGTGCTATTTCTTGATAATAAAAAGCGGATTTTGCAATATATCCACAACTCCAACCTAGTCCGACAATATTCCTATCTTTATTCATTCCTGTAAAATCAAGTCTGAAGTTTTTTTTAGAAGCATGGAATAGATTGCTTCTTCCTATTTAGAATCATGATCTGAATGCATTTAAGTGTCTTCTCAGAGGGGTGTAAAGCCACAAGTTTAAGGGAAAGTCTTAAAATTTTAGCAATGCCCATCTTTGGGCTTTAGGAGCGTGAAGCTAAAAGTTGGATCATGGAAGTAAGTTGGAGCCTCGGAGGTTATTGAGCCACTTGTTGGCTTTAATAATTATTGTTTTGCTACTGATAAACTACTACTATGTACTGTTTTCAGAGGTACAATTAGGATTACGGAAAGCCATTATGACTGCACTTTTAGGATGCAAGTAAGACGTTATTATAATAAATGTTTGAATCACGAAGGGAGAAGTTGAATTGAGGCTACGGTGGCTTTTGAAGGACTTGTAGGCTCTGAAGAACTTCTGGTTATTTACTCATAAATTCTTAAGCTATTCATGTAGATCACTGAGATATGGAGAATTTCACAGTTTATCAAAGGTACACTGACCAACTTTACCAACCCATCTACATTATTTTCAGGGGGTTGAATGACTTGGTCGTATAGGTCAAATTCTAATAGATCAAGTACAACTATTATTGTTAATAGTATAATGGTAGATCAATTAATAGAATTAGTATTGTCGATATTTATATTATTGTCATTATTGTTATATCACAGTGTATTATGCGGATTGTATAGTTACTTAGAGCATCTCTAGGTGGTAGTATAACCTGTCAAATCCTTCATATTTGAAGAAAAAATTCGGAATTTCTCGGAATTCCATCTCTAGGTGGCCTCATTCATCTCGGAATTTGGTGCGACAGTGGGAATGTCGCGTGAGTTTTTTTTTGAACTTGGGGGCTTACGACAGTGGTAATGTCGCGCGACAGTGATACTGGCGCCAGTACTAATGTCGCGCAGGGTCATCTCCAATGAATTTTGCGACCACGAATTTGCGACCACCTAGAGTTGGTCGAAATTTGCTACCAGATTCTGTGGTCGCATTCTTCAAATTTGAAGAGTATGCTACCACCACCTAGAGATGCTCTTAGTTCTTTTTAAGATTTGTTTTAGCGATCCATCAGTGAGTCTAACAAAAGCAGCGGTGTCTTGGAGGTTGCAGCCAAGATGATGAGAAGGGAAGTCATACTTGCTTTTGGAGATGGAGGTAGCATCCATCAATGTGGACAAGAAACAGGAAAATAGGCTAAGTAGGTAGGTTTTCCAGAGGGGCCTGCAAACAATTCTTATTTAATTCTACCAAGGTGTGTGTAATAGCACCTTACTTGGTATAGCTATAAAGCTTGATAATGTTGCCTCTGTAGTCATATCTTGTAGTTTGCTTACTTGTGCTGCTTGAGGGATTGAGATACGTGCTTGATCAGATGTCCAGTTTTTATTTTTATATTTAAAGTCATGCAGCCGAATTCTAATAGGTGATTTTGTGTTTCATTCACTTTTTTAGCGCATGGTTTCATGTGAAATATACGTAATTACCTGGATGATGGAATGATTTAGTTTTGGGCCAATGTGGTCACCAACTATAAGCGTGCTACCATCTCGGTTGGTTATGCTGGTGGGTTAAATTTTTATCTATGTAGATTGTACTTGATCTCATATTTAAAATAAATGTCGACTTTTTGTTTGGTAGCCAATTTTTTTTATTTGACTTTGTGATTCATTCATCCTTTTGCTCATGTTTCGTGGCAGTTTCGTGTGGACTTGTGGGACATTCTGCCTGAGGGGTCATCTAAATTCTCAGTAAGGATTGCTTGAGCTGTAATCTCACACTTAGATCATACTGCGAGTTTGTGCGTGCTTTTATGCGCAATACCCATAGGCGATGAAAGGTATTTACTAAGTAACCTTATATATCATCTGCAAATAATGTGCTGTCTGTCTGAGAGAGCATCTGCAGACCACTTTTGTTTGCTGCTGCCTGAAGCTAGGTTCATCTCGAGTTTTGTAGATTATACGTGAAACAGTACTTACAAAAAACATATTTTCTTTAGTTTTTTGTGAGAGCTGAGTATCTTTGTTTCTACTTGATAGTGTGTCTCATAAAATTTGTTTGTAGGGATATTCTTGGACATCGTACATTGACAATGAAAGTCGTTATACTGAGGGATCATGTTGTAGTGTCATGTCATTATAGAATGTGCTTGACCACATGGTCAGAAGGAAAAAAGAAAGAAGAAAGAAACGGTCTCATTATTTTGTGAAATTATGTGCAAGTCGTTACGAGATTTTGCCTTATTTTTTAGTGTGTTTCCTTGCATATATTTACTGGGACTATGATACTTGATTTTTATTTTATTTTTTGGTGTGGGAGGGACTTCTAGATTTGTGGCCAAAAGCATGTTCAGAAAAAAAATTCCCATGGATTTAATGAATTGGTTTGATTTATGTCTCCATTATTTTACTAATAATATTCTTTTGTGTGTTTTCTTGAGAGTTGAGACCTTGCAAAAAAGTATATTTTTTCTTTGGGCTGTATTAACACGTTCCTGTAAATTCTTGCTAGCTTCTCTCTTATCTCTCTGCACATCATACATATATGATGACGCTGACATGCATTATTTGTTGAAAGTTGGAATGGATCATGTACACATGTGCAGGTTGAGGGATCATATCGTATCATGTCTTTGTAGATTGTGCCTGAAAACATCCTCAAAAACCAAATTTCCCTGTTTCATTTTTCTCCAAATTTAGTGTATAATTTATGCTAGTTTCTACTTGATCATGTGTTTCACAAGGTTTTTCTGAAATGTGTTTTCTTGCATATCATACACTGGCAATGAAAGTCACCACTTTCAGTCTTGAGGGGTCCTCCATAGTGGTGCTGCCTGGGGATTCATCTAATGTAGATTGTGCTTGAAAGCGTGTTAAGAAAAGCAAGTCTTCTTTAGATTTTATAAATTCCTTTTTGTTAGGTTTTCATGTGATTTGATTTCTCAAGTTTTCTTTGTTTGATTACTTTTTCTGCACATGTACCCATACACGACAAAAATCATTGCCATTGAATTGAGTATGAGGGATCTACAACTGTGCCACCCAAGGGGACATCTTGCACATTTTTGGGCTGGGATTAAGAGCATGTTCTAAAAAGTGATTTTACCTGTTTTACGTCTTTTCCTCTTCTTTGATTGTGTTTTCTAACACATCATACCATACATAGGGAGTGGAAGTCATTATTAACGAATCATCAGGATCATCTACAGATATGTTACTTTGGGGTGGGGGGGATCATATCGCGTCTCTGTAGATTGTACCTAAATGCATGGTCAATAAGATATATTTTCGTTAGATTGTCTGAATTAATTTATGAAAGTGGATTTTATGCTTTAAAGTTTTTAGCATGTTTTCATGCACTTCATACATAGACTATGAGAGTTGTTACTTCGAGATGTTCCCGAGAAGAAAGATATAGTCGTTACTGTGGTGGGGAGGTACGTACAACTGTGTTGCCAGAGAGTTCATCTCGTGTCTTTGTAGATTGTGTATGATAGCATGATTAAGAAGTTTTTTGCGTAAGGTTTTATGAATTCATTTATGTGCTACTTGATTATATGTTTTCTTTCCCTTTCTTTATTTTTTTTTAATAGTTTTCGTCTTGTAAATTTTATTTTCAGTTTGTTATCTTGCACACTATACATAGACGATGAAGGCACTTTTGAGTTTGAGGGATCATCTTATCTGTGCTGCCTTGAGGGATCATCTTACGTCTTTGTAGATTGTGCTTGAACGTCATGTTTTAAAAAGAGTAAACATTCTTTGGATTTTACGAATTCATTTATATATGAGTTTCTTATTTACTTTTTTTTGTCTCATTTTCTACCTTTGAGCATGTTTTCTTGCATATCCTACATAGAGGTTTATCATCATTGAGTCTGAGGGATCATTTACAACATTGCTGCCTAGGGGAACATCTTATGCCTCTGTAGATTGTGCATGAAAGCTTGTTGAGTAAAACGTTTTTTGTGAGCTTATGTTACTTTGTTTATGTAAGTTTTACTTGACTTCGTGACTTCTGTTTTTTGAGTGTGGTCTTGGGCATTATACATAGATGATGTGAGTCATCTCAAACTGTGTTAACGGAGGGATTATCGTGCCAAAATTGTTAAAGCTGTCATCGCGCAACAGTTGTTAAAGCTGTCATCGCACAACAGTTGTTAAAGCTTGAGTGACATACCCTCCTCACATCTTTGTAGTGCTTGAAGACTTGCTGAGACTTCAAAAAAAAATTATTAAACCTAAAATAATTTTTTGAATTTTGTTTCACATATATTCATGCTAATACACATAATTATAATCATTACTGTCTACTGAGCCTGTGGGATCATCTAGAAGGAGCTGCTTGTGGGTTCATATTGAGCTTGATAGCATGTTTTTTTATTAAAGGAATTTTTTACTGATTGTTTCTGAGATGTCATTGATGAGACCCATCAGTTTAAGCCTGTGGATCAGCAATGAATGGTGCTCAGGATTGTCTCACATCTCTGTTGTTGTGCTTGAGGGGATCATTTCATATCTCTATAGGTTTTGATCAATCGCAGGCTGAAAAGTAAATGGTTTTTCTCTGTACTTTGGAACTGTATATATTTATCTGATTTTGTGTTTCTTTCTTATTTGCTCAAAGTTTCATCCACAATATACAGAAATGACGAAATCTTTAGTTTTGAGCATGTGGGATTAGATGTGTGTGCTGTCGAGGGATCATCTCATTAGGATGTTCTCGTGTGGTCGTCTCACCCTCAGAATGGTGTTTGATGGCCTGCTGTAATTTTAAGTGAGTGCATGGTTGGTGGCTGTTGTTTTCGTTCAACTTATTTGCTAACGGTTTCGTCCAAGCATATAAAGACTGTTTAGAGAATAGAGAAACGGATTTTATTGTGCTGTGCCCTTTATATGTTAGTGAATACCCAACATTTAGGATTTGAATTTCAGCTACACTTTTCATGTGTTTAGTATTGTCTTTAAGATGTGTGGATTTCAGCGTTTTCCTTTGTGTTTAATATATTCTCATCTAGATGTCTCAACTCTCTCTGTGCATTGTTATAATAATCAGAAGTACCAAGCTGTGAGTATTTTCCAAGTGACATGGACACTACAGCGTGTGTTACTGTCAGATACGGGTAACATCTTGAAAGCACTTAGAAACGTGAACCAAAATTACTTGTTTGTGGGTCATGGTAATCACTGATCCCTCTCTTAGTAGTATTCTGTATTCATTTCATTATGTGGTTTATTATGTTGTCAATACCAGCTGATTATAGGAATCTTTGAATTGAAACATTACTTATGAGATATTTCTGGCAAGTTAGAAATGGAATAAATGGTATCATCTTTCAGTCTTTGAAGGAATACATGTAATCACCTCTAATTTGAGATTTCTACTGCCTGGTTATTTTCCTTTTTCCAGGTTTCGTTGAGCTAAACGCTGTGTTTGATATTTATTTTGATGACACAAACATGGTTTAGATAGACTGAATTTGCTTGCGCTGTGCCATGGATATGCTAGTGAATGCCCAACATTGCCTTTAGAAATTGAATCTCTGCCATATTTTGTTTTTCGGTTGGATACATAACAATTGGTCCAGTTGCTGTGTCTCTCAGTGCATTGTTAATAATGAGAAGACATTGTGAATGGTGGGATTGTGTACTTACAGTTTGGCTAGTGGCATTGCTATTCTTCCACATATGGGATTGTATCTGACGACAAAGAACCTTCACTGCAGCGGTGTGCAAGAAGCTGGTCTTTTCTATATTTACAAATCACGACATTACTCTCAAAAGGAAACCAATTACAACAATGCAATGGATCTGGCTATCTTAAGCAACTGGCATGTTAATACAAGATGAAGGAGACCTCCATGTATCAAAGACTGCAAGTGGCACCCCTCAGACTCCACAATCGTCAAGCATCTTAAGGAAATCCTGAAGCAGCAGGGATTCGGGCAAATATAAAGAAAAACAAATTGTGAACTCTTGCTGGTTATCAATAAAAGAATTGGTTTTTCAACAAGCTTCATTGCAAAATGTACTGCAGTTGTTGAAGGGCCACTACTGCTATGTCTGGGTGTAGTCTTGACTATTGCTGCTCGTACTAATCACTAATGTAATGTCATTCAAGGTGGGTGTTATGCATGAGCTGCAGTATTGTCTTATATCATGCACTTAGAGCAATCTGTTTCTGTGAAGGACCTATCATCAATGTAATTTGTAGAAGAACAAATGTTGAAAATTGACGTGTCCAATGGCCTCACTACATAAACAAATTTGAACCGCCTGGATCAATAAATATAAAGTCCGGATCCAAGCCCATTACATCGCAAAAGAATAGGGCCAGGCCCAGTGACGTGTGAATCTAGAAGAAGACGTGATCCAACCCTAGTTCGTCGTCAAAATGATGTCAATAAATAAATAATTTTCCATCATTTTTTTTCACGAAACGAAATCAGTCAGTCACTATTAAAAAAAAAAAAAAAAAAGAGGAGAACAAGTTTCATTCCAAAACAAAACCCGTTGATTCAATTTCCCACGTTCTCAGTTTCATTTCATTATCCCCCTTTTTTTTTTCTTAAACAAACAAAATCTAGTTGGTAGGTCCCACCCTTCAATCCAGAAACATATAAACGGGTTTATAGAATCGAGGTAGTTACACAATCATTTTATATGTTTATTTTGTTTATGAGTTTCGAATTGCTAATTAACTGTTTGATGAAATGTGTCACAGACGTTGAACAGAGAAGGTGCATTTATTCTGTTGTGGGAAACAAAGGGCGACCTTGAAATCAGGTACTTAATCATACATTTGTTGTTTTTGTTGATCTGCATTGTGTTTTTTTTTCTCATTGCTATAAATGCATGCACAAGTTAATCTCATTTATAAACATGAAGTTATGTACAAAGATTCACAGGGGAGGGGTCTTTGTTTCATGTTGTGTTTGACAATACATGGACTCTAATATGGAATGGTTTGCTAAGTGGTTTTGATGTGTGAATTAGTATTTTTATTGAATGTAATGGTGTTTCATGAGATGGTTGGAGTGAGGGTTTTTTAGGTTGATTTCTGGCGGGATTTCTGTGATGGTTTGACTTCTTTTAGGCCGGGCATTGTGAGATTGTTTAAGAACAGGAACTGAAACCAAAAGCAGAAAAGCAAAAAACAACAAAGGCAGTGGCTATACAATCTAAGTAGTGAATAGAAAAACAGACCAGGTTTCTTCTTTGGAATGTAGATAGAAATGTGTGTGATTAATAAGTAAAGAACTAAGGATTCCCATGAGTTCAATTCCAAGTACTTTATTGACTCATTTCTCATCTTCTCTAAAACGGAACAAACTAATTTGCCTAGGTTTACTTTGGAAACCTAAGTTATTTTTGTCTCTATATGATATTTTTCAGCCACATGCCAAAGTGAATGCTGAAATTGACTAAATCAGGATGGGGAATGCGAGTATAATATGCAAAAGAATATTGCAGATGATAGAGTCATTTACACATATTAAGAAGAGTGACCTAGTAGGTACTCGATTTGTTGATATTCTTCTTCTTTCAAAATTTCATGTTTAAAGTAACTTTGAGGTGTATACACTGAGGTATGCCTCATTTCCTTAGGCATTGTCTTGATTCAGCCTCAAAACGTTTTGTGAAATATTGGTCACATCGATCCAAAATCCCAATTTTCTTCTCTCCCTTCCTTTATCGTAATCCTTTAAATCTGCAAATGTGATGGAAGAAATTAAATGTGGTAAAAGCTTGTGAAAAGAAATTATTAGATGATAGCAAAAGGCCTAGTTAATCTAGAATATGTTCTTCCTCATATTTTTAGGTTGAAAGGCTTAAATGATAATACATTATTCTCTTGTTCATTTATTATATTGGTTAAATTTGCATCTGTGTTGCATCATCTATTTCACCTCTTTTGTTTTCTTGCTAGATGTACATTTCAAATAAAAGGTTAAGATTGAGAATACTTTCAAGAACAACACATGGCATTGTACTAAATGAATGGAGTAGACATCAGATCTTTTAGATCCTGGGGAGTTTGCATGAAAGAGTCTGCACCACTACAAGTTTTATGGCTCAACAGTCGTCTCGTCTTCATCGCTTGCTCACACTATTGGACAGTATCCTTTCTGGTTATGATTGAGTTTGTTATGATTATATTTATGTATTCTCAAATATGCTATGTTATGACTTATTAGATGCTGGAGTTATTACATGGCTATGAATTGATTCACTTTTAGATGTCACACAACTTGAATGCGTCTTCTAAATAAACATAAGACCCACTAGTGATATGCAGTTAAGTCGGGGTTAATCCCCAATTTATCCCCCAGTTTAAGTCAGAGCTTAAAAGTCCCCGAATAAGCAGGAGAGTTATCTTGATTTTGACTTGAAAAAAATATTTTAATGCTTGTTTAAGATCTCGTTTCTCCTTGCAAGATAATAGGATATGCTTATGGTAATCACACATGTACAAGTCTGCGAGATTATGGTGGGAATTTATTTGGTATTTCAATCTTTTTTTTCATTTGATTTATGTTAGACCATGTTTGCTGTACTATGCATAATCGCACTTTCGAAAAAGTGAATATTTTTCCCAGATTACCATCAGAAGTGCAACTTAGTTTTTACTTTTAACAGTTGTTGCTATGTTGTTTTCATTAGTATTTATTTAACACAAATTTTGTGTGTTTTTTTTAAAAAATTCATGTTGTATTATGTTTCCTAAGGAAAGGAAATTCTTAATTGGGAGAACCACTCGATTAATCCTGACCCCAACCTACTACACCTAGTCGCTAATCGCTCCTTGACAGGCTATACCGATTTAACCCCAGATTAGGTCATTGTCTTTCTTAATGAAATTACTTGTATACCATCATACCTTATGGAATTGTCAGTTCAATGTGTAAAACAACAAATATATGGTGATCACTTAAACTTCAAAAGTAAAGTTTTTGCCTTTGAGCTTCTGTTCTTAGTTTCCTTGATAGACATAAAGCTGGTTCAACTCAAGCAACAAGGTTTGAGGCTGCTAATCAAATTGGGGCTATTGCTAAAGCACATCCACAAGATCTGAGTTCTTTTCTAAAGAAGGTATTTGGCTGAAGCAACTCTATATCCTGATGTTGTATTTCCTGCTTAACTTATTCTTGCAAATGTTTTTACCAGTGACAATATTTGTGTAAACATGTTTCTTTTGCATGGGCAAATACTGATGAGGAACACCTCCTGCGTGCAGCATCCCCATGACCCATTAATTAACTATTTGCTATTGAGTGGAGTGGGAATCTAATTAGCTCTAGTGTCCATGATCATATAGCCCGCAACCGATTTTCTTGTGATTTGCCTTGGTGATATCATCGCGAATTTGAGTGAAGCATCATATGGGATGCCATATATTAATAAACGTACACCTTATGGGTAAACAAGCGTGCTCCATTAATTAGATATTTGCAACAGAGAATTTCATATGCAGAGACATTCATTTGTAGGATTATATCTTCTTCTTTTTCTTTTTTTCTGTATATACAGAACTTTATCCTGTTTTCCCCGCCAAAATTTATTCTAAAGATCCCAACTAGGGCAGGGATCGGGTCGGGTTCGGCTATATCCGAATCCGAATAGTTTCATAATATCCGAATCCGAACCCGATTATATCTGAAATTTAATATCCGAACCCGACCGGATAACACTAAAAATTTAAAAAAAAACCTAAAAAATATATCTGAACCCGAACCCAACATATCCGAACCGATCATATAAATGGATATAAAAATCGACCTGAACCCGATGTATTCGGTAATTGAGTCGGGTCAAATTCGGGTCTACCCGACCCGATTCCCTGCCCTAATCCCAACTTAGTATTCAAAAACTAAAACTCGTGTAGTATAATTATATTTATAGGTGACTTACATGTATAAAAGAAAACAATTGTTTCAGCGTACATTAAGAACACAAATATGGTGGAGTGTCCTTTGACTGACTCCGTTCCCTTCTGTTATATTCTTGCTACCCTTTTTTGTGACAAAATATTACCTTTTATTTTGATAATCCCACCTAGCTGGTATCATACCAAAAGTGTCCAAAAGCTGTTCTCATATGTTCATACTCATTGTTTGGCAATAAATCTTCACAACTCTCATAATCTTTGTGTGAGGTATGTCAGATATAGTGTACTCCAGGGATTCCAGGGGTTTAGTTGATTGCGTAATCATTGAAAGTTGGTGGTGGACTCTATAAAAACTATACAGCGATCTATTTGCTCCAAGCTTATGACATACTTGGACTGAATGATTTTTCCTCTAGCGCTTTTAACACCGCATCCATCATTTGATTGATTGCGAGCAAAACCATCACCACTGGTGTCGTTGTCATTGTTGTGGTTATTGTTCTAATGTACACACTCTAAGAATAAGAAAAACAGTAATATTAATCCAAGTGAACCACCATCATAGATGTTGTTATCATTGTTACAACAACCTTCCTTGTGACTTTTAGTTCCATAACTTTGAATACAGATTAATTTGATTATTCTATTTATCAATATTTTAGGTTAGTGTTTAGTAATATGTATTCCGATGTCTGAGCTCTAATATAGTTCTTTATCTTCAAACTCGTTTGTTTTGTGTTCAATAGTTTCTCATGCTAGCTTTGTTTCCTAAGCTTGAAATTACCTTGACTGTTGAAAAGTTTGTTACCTGTCACGGCTTGTCTCCTCAATTTATTGCTGCTAGTCCAGTTTCTAATGCTTCAAAATGTTTCTTACTATGAGCGTCGTGTTCATATAGGTGTCAGTCTATCTTCGTAGTAAGAACTGGGACACCAGGGTTGCTGCTGCTCATGCTGTTGGGGCAATTGCTCAGAATGTTGTTCATACATCACTCCAGGAATTGTTTGCATCTGTTGAAGCAGAGTTGTTGGCGGCTGGAATTTCTGGCAATGGTGAAGATGTGATAATGTCATGGACAAACTCTCACCCTGACTTCGTATCTGGTCTTTCGTTCAGAAGGTTAGTCACGTATTTTGGTTCACTTTCTTGTTTGTACAAAAATGACCTCATACTTGGTGTGTATGCTTCGTCTTTGTTGCTGATTAACTCTGCACTGCTTATATTTTTCAATTGATCAAGTAACAAAGTTTACAAAAG
Organism: Coptis chinensis; assembly: GCF_015680905.1. Classification (NCBI taxonomy): domain Eukaryota; kingdom Viridiplantae; phylum Streptophyta; class Magnoliopsida; order Ranunculales; family Ranunculaceae; genus Coptis; species Coptis chinensis. The sequence goes on along the minus strand of NC_141458.1, from coordinate 123,477,520 downwards.
CATAACCATTTGGCACCTAATCTTCCTGTCATTTTTCTAGTTTTGACCTCAGCAAGGTGTTGGAGTTTGGTGCTTTATTAGCATCTGGTGGGCAGGTGATGGCATACTTCTTTTTTCTGGACCATATTCATTCTGCTTTCCTGTTTCTAGTCTCGCCTTTAAATATTTCTTGGTCGATGATCTTAGTAATACCAGTTGTGTTTGGAGCTTGTTTGGTAACTATGTTTGTTGTTGAGTTATTGCTATGGAGATTCTTTAGTCTCCTTATCCACAGGATACAGCACTAATAAAAATCACTCAAAACTTCATGAATAAGTCTGCGACATTTACCTAATAAACGATTACACTCGTACTCATTTTCTCATTTCTCTACAATTTCCTTAATTATTTCGCCAGAGAAACTTAACCGTTATTTGGCTGCCTGGAATAATCTATTATGTACTTGCTAGAACCATTCGACTAGTACTATATGATATATGAAATTTAGTATGTTATTAATGTGACTTGTGTTCTATATAGTTGCTACATAAGCAATTGTCATTCGACTAGTACTATATGATATATGAAATTTAGTATGTTATTAATATGACTTGTGTTCTATATAGTTGCTACATAAGCAATTGTCTTTCTCAATAGTACATTAGTACACATAGTGCTGTACCTTAGTTAGAAATGTTTGTGTCTGTACTTATACATGTATTTTTCTTTTTGCTAAAATTTTATGCTTCAGTTTCTTTGAGATTTAGTTGTTCTAGTGCCTACCTTATAATTATAATTCTGTCCATATTGTGCTTTATTAAGTAATCTATGTCGTGAAATAATAACAGCTTTGGTTCAGGAATATGATGTTGCAAGTGATGGTAGCAAGACTCCTGGGGAGCGATTGGCACGTCAAAAACAAAATCTTCGGCGTCGACTGGGTCAGTCCTTTGTTTTACTTTCCATCTTGTTGTTTTCCTTTGGTAAGATATACGTGCAAGGGGGTGGGTTCTCAACAGTTCAAGAGCTATTTAATACTGTGCATATGTGTACTGAGTTGCAACATAATTTCAATTATCTCCACTTTAGTTTGTCGTCCCTGGATGGGATGTTCAAGTTAACACTGGTCAAGTTAAATCTATTTGTGCTGACAAGTAAGCTTCTTCTATCCTTGGAGTGGAGTCTGGTGTGTCTAATGGAACAAAAGCCAATTGTGGATACATCTCTTTGCTTTTAAATTGGTCCATGCCTTCAAAGGAAGCCTTTTAAGGAACATCATAGTAGCAAGTGGTTCTGATCTAACAGAAAATAGTAGCAAATTGTTTCCAGAGAAAAGTGGTGGATTTTTTTTTTATTAAATTAAATTCCTTGACCTCAAAGTTTGTATAGGAAAAGGTGTTTCTGTTTTTGGTTTTCTTAACGTCAAAGGCCTGCAGGCTTGGGAAGCATGGACACGGACACTTTCACGACCAGCGTTTGGGCCTACTGGTTAAGACTTTGGAGGTTGTGCCCAAGGTCTTATGTTGGATTTTTTACCTTCACCGGGGTTCTAACTATCAAAAAAATAAAATAAAAGTAAATACCAGTGTTTTAACAAAAGCATAATAGCTTAAGGCTAGCCTCTGAGCTGATTGAGGCGTAAATCCATAATAGAGGACCCAAATAGTCTTAGTTGTCTATATCTCTAAATTATAAAAAGAACCAGAAGTATTTCCATGCTTTGTTGTGCCCTAAATGTGTCCTAAAACTGTTCAAGAAGTTGGACACACGGTCTGTGAGTGTTTAGGTTGTAAAAATGTGGGACATGCATTTTGGAGTGTCCTACACGAACACCATATTCATGTTGGAGTTCCCTAGCTTCCTAGGCTAGTAAGCGTGATTGTAGATGGGTACAAGAAATGTTGAAATTTGAAAACTAGGAATATGCCACAGAGGTTTCAATTGGCAGTTTGAGTCATTGAAAACAGGCAGAAGATGGGAATTAGAGGAATTTTGGTTTTGGGCTCAATTTCCACCTTCGGAAAAGGGGGAAAAGGGGAATCGTCTTAGTGGTACCTTCTTGTTGTTCGTACTTAGGATTTGCTATATTCTTTTGTTTATGATTTTTAGCTTTTTTTGTCTTGGTTACCTGTAATTATGCTCATTAGGTTTGTGGTTGTACATGGGAGTAGGTGGTCCATCAGGAATAGCCTTGGCCTATTGCTTTTAGTGTTGATGTAATTCTCAGTTTCTTGTGCTCTGTACAATTTTCATTATTTTAGACTAGACCCAGTCCCTCTGTCTTTGGTGTATCCTCCTGTTGAATGATTAGTTAGGAACCAATTTTTTATCCTGGATTGTGTATGTTCTACAAGCCTTCTACATATGTATTTATGGCATTCAATTGCGTATCATACGTTATGTATTCTGCACAAAGTCCTGTTTGCTGATGTGCGATTATTCCCATAGGCAGGCTTGGATGTATGTGAGCAGTTTATGGATGTCAATGATGTGATCAAAGACGAAGATCTTCTTGTAAACAAATTTAGTTCTCATGAAAATGGGGTTGGTCATAGATCTTATATATTCCAGCATGGGAACCAAATCCAACAACTTGTTGCAAATATTGTTCCTACTTTTCTATCAAAAAGACCAAGTGCCAGGGAATTGAATCTGTTAAAACGGAAAGCGAAGATAAACGCAAAAGACCAGACAAAAAGCTGGTGTGATGCTGCAGAGTCTGAAGCACCACATTCTCAGAGTTTGGTTTTACCAAAGGTTACATGTCCAGATCCAATAAGCTCCAATAAGGTACGATGGAGACTTTCTTTACCTAATCAGAAAGGATCTTCCAGTTTTTCAGTAAAGGAGACTGCTGCGAAACCAGTCTCCCTGATGCTATAATTGTAGACCATGCTTCTTTATAGATCTAGTAGATTGAAAAGTATCACCACTGCCAAAGTATAATTGTTTGGGATTTAGGTCATCAGGTTCTTATTGCGCTCTGTTCACAGATCTTTATGGATGTTGTTATAGATGATGATGCATTTGATTATGATGGAGAAGGACAGTGGCCCTTTCAAAATTTCATAGAGCAACTCATACTCGATATGTTTGATCCCAGTATGTATCCTATCTGTCCTTTTTGTTAATCTGTATTTAAATATATCTTTGCAATGTATACTCGATATGTTTGTTCCAGTATGTATCCTATCTGTCCTTTTTGTTAATCTGTATTTAAATATATCTTTGCATGTAGGTTTTCTATAGTCATTAACGAATAAAAAAGTTTTCTATTAATTATGTTTGTATGTTCTTGAATACAACTTTTACCGATGAAATGACTACTCCTTTGCTAAGTAGTAAGTATGGTATTTTGTGGTGATACTTATTTCTGATGCTTTTATTCCAGATTGGGAGGTTCGCCATGGTAGTATGATGGCTTTAAGAGAAATTATAACCCATCATGGCGGTTCTTCTGGAGTGTTTACGCCTGATTTGAACTCCGAAAGTGCACATTCAGATAAGACTGAAGTAAAACAGGAATTGACCACATTGAAAAGAAAGATGGAACTTGATCTGAATGTTCAGGTTCCTGGGGAGGAGACAGAGCCAAACTGGAAAAAACTGAAGTCGGAAGATGGTATATGTTCAACTATATATACAATGACCTCTGTGGACGAGGGGGCAAATCCTGGTACATGCATTAAGATGGAAGATGGAGGATGTGACTTGATCCCTGAGCAGGTTAGTGATGTGCTTAAGGTCGAATCTGCCAAGGTTGAAGCGGAGGCTTACGTGTATGATGTTGGATCTCATTCTGAGGAAGGGGGTGACATGGTAGAGCAGAAGAGTTTCTCTGAAAATACAGGGCCCATCCCAGACTTGGAAACATCAAAATCTATATCTGGCAACTCTAACAAGGCATTCATGGATGAAAAATTGGGAGTTTCTTCAAGATTGTGCCATACGTTTCCTTTGTGTTCTGTCTTTGGACCGGTATGAGCTTATCTGCTTCTTTCTTTACTGCTTTGTTCTGATTTCTCCCTTTTCTAAAGTTGCGTCTCTTTGATAGTTATAAAAGTTTAGAGTTTAAAATAGCTTCATAATTTAAAGTGTTCAGCCCATGAAGCCTCAGATTGAAGGTTTTCTCCTGCTGTAACAGCTAGTTTTTGGTTAATTAATGACTTGGGCCCCATCTGGTACTGCTGTAATACTCCAGTGCATTTTCATTTAGAAGTATAACTTGCAAGATGTGCTACTAAAAGTTTAATTCTTAAGGAAAAAGAAATAATAATAATGCAAATTTTGGGTAATCCAAGGGTGGCTCTACATGTGTTTCTTAAGGATTACCAAGGTTTGCTTCGAAATACAAAGGTTCGTTTCATATGGCAAAATAAAAGGTTGAAGCAAACCTTGGTATTTCTTAAGAAACACGTGTGGAGCACTTGGATAACCCAACATTTGCATTACTATTTACAATAGTTTTTGGCTGTTGATCATTTTAATTTCCATAAAAGGCCACCCAAAAATATTATTACTCTTCTTGCAGTCCCTTTAACTTTCACATGGTGTTAGTTCTATAATGATTTTGTGTCTAGTGCTGTATCTTATGCTCAAAACTTGTTTATATACTTGGTGTTTGTGCAGTTTTGGAGACTATGTTTCTGACCAGGTTGTTGCCCCGGTTCGGGAAACCTGTGCGCAGGCACTTGGCGCAACGCTCAAGTACATGCATCCGTCGTTAGTTCATGAAACTCTGAAGATCTTGTTGCAAATGCAGGTCATTATTTTGGGTTTGGAAATTTGTTATTCTTCCGTCGTTCTTTGGATTCAATATTTTTTTCTGAGTTCTGAGTCATATAGGATTTATGCTTCTGTGTATTCTTCAGAGTAGATCAGAATGGGAGATTCGCCATGGGAGCCTTTTGGGTATCAAGTATCTGGTCGCAGTACGACGGGTATGATTTGATTCTTCATATTTTTTTGCTCACGTACTTTCAAAGGATGGAATGTTTGTTGTTTCTGTTTAAGTTTATTTCTTTAACTGGACTGAGTTATATAGCTATATAGGTGACTATGATACTAATCTTTGGATCAAGTTACTGCAAAAAATTATTTGAAATAAACGAATGCATACTGATTACTGAATAATATGGATGACATCTTGATGATCTCCTGATACCTATATTTTTAATGCCTAAGAAGCCGACTCATGTGAGTTTTTGACATGTTTGCTTCATATTTTTTTATTGGTTGTTATATTTTTATTCCCTTAAACCCTAAACAACCTCCCCGGCGGATGGAGACCAAGACTGCAGGCGCATCCTTTCAGGGATTGACCAGTAGTCCACTGTATTAGATTTATACTTTATTTGCTGTTTTGGTTTCATTTATTGTGGAGCATCCTTGATTATGAATCTTTGTTCTCTTTTCTCTTTTGACGTTAACTATTTTTAGTGGTCTGCAGGATATGCTCAATGGGTTGCTTGATTCTGTTCTCCACGCTTGTAAATCGGGGCTGGAAGATCCTGATGATGATGTTAGGGCTGTTGCTGCTGATGCTTTAATACCTGCTGCAGCTTCGATAGTTTCTCTTAACGGCCAAATATTACATACGATCGTTATGCTACTTTGGGATATACTGCTTGACTTAGATGATCTGAGCCCATCCACTAGCAGGTCTATGCCTACGCTTATTTGGCATATTATTTTTATTTTGATGGTAGTACTCATAAGTTAACATAATGTCTATCGTATGTTTCCAGTAAACATAATTGTAGTTAGTTATGCAGGATACTCAGTTAACCACCTTTGTTATGATGGGTAGATGTCACTCTACTTGGTTTGGATTAGATCTATATTCTATAGGAATTGTGGTGGAAGTAAAAGGGTTCTATTCTTCTACCTGAATGTGGAAGAGAGATCAATACAAGCATGTTAAGAACAGAACGAGACTAATGAGACTACCTTACTATGACCTGACTACCTACTAGTGTGTCTATTAGTCTTTCCCATCCACCTCCATCCCCTAGTCATGCTTCCTTCTTCCGAGTAGGATTGTAGTTTAAGCTCTTGGTTGGAAGTCCAGTAGCTGCATCAAAAAAATGAACATACTTGTTTCCACTGTAGTTAGTACATGTATCTAGACTAGTGTATATTTCAGTTTCTATATACTTCATTCCTTCCATGTCATTGTGCATCAAATTACCTAGTACAAGTATGGAATCAAAACAATGAGTATGAAATTACAATGTTTTCATATGGAGTTGATGGTTATGCCCATCCATTGTCCTCGGAGACTTTGTCGTCAAAATGCTAATGTCTTGTGTTCACAGTTCCAATCTTCCAACTTGAGATGAATCTTTCCTGTACTGTTTTGGATGTCGCCAGTGAATCCCTGTATGCTTGAACATTACAACTCTCTTTAAAATAGATTGAATCCTAAAATTTGAGTTGAATTTTATCACGTTGAGTGATTTGACCTGAATTAAGTCAACCTCATTATGATACTCAGTATCTCTGGCCCAGGTATGGAAGAAAAGAAAGGATAGGGAAAAGGTGATGGGTTGCATTGCTAACTCACTGCACTTGATAACACCATAGTAGTTGCATCCTATGATTCCTATCATGTATTCTTGTAACTTTTAGAGTGTCTTGTTCTGTAAACATTCACAAGATGTGGGTGACTTGTTATAGATATGTAAGTTTTACAATATAACATTAACATGTATGGAAGATAAGTAGTGGTTTCAGACTTCCTGTTAAATTAGGCAAGTCATTTGTTATCTCACTTTTTGACTTCGTGTTAAAACAAATTGTAGATGTTGAAACTAAATAAAAATTGTCTTTTGTGGTGCAGCGTTATGAATCTGTTGGCAGAAATATATTCTCATGAAGAGATGATCCCGAAGATGTTGGGATCATTGACAGTGAAAGAGGAACAGGGAATCGATCTTAATGAAGTGGTACTGGGTGATGAACGTGGCGATGGAAATAAATCTGAAGAGAGTCCATACATGTTGTCAACACTTGCACCACGATTATGGCCATTTATGAGGCACAGCATCACATCTGTCCGTCATTCAGCTATACACACATTGGTAAACTCTACTATAACAGCTTGTTTTTACATTTGCTAATTTTTTTAACATCAGTAGATAACTATTAATTTATTAACTTTTTCTTGAACAAACTTATGGACATACTCGGTTTTGCACACTTCTGCTATTAGAGTTGTTACAGTAGTTGGAATTGCTGATATAACCATGTCCTGAAATGAAAACTGTTTTTGGCGCCAGAATCATATGAAAACAAATGATGGGATTCAGCACAGTTACTGTAATTTATGAACTGAGTCTATATATTGATTTATTAAAGAGTGTCGTTTAAGTCATTTACCAAGCATATTATATGTGTCAGATCTAAAGATTTTTTTATTTTTCGAAATCATATATTCATGTTTACTTACTCTTTGTCATCCTCTGTTTCGAAGTTGAATTTAATTTAAACTTTCCTTTATTTTTTTTGCATTTTTTTTACCCCTTTTTTTATTCCTAGAACAAGCAGTAAGATTCAAATTTTCCTCTCTTACAATTGTATAAGATTGTTTTAATGTGGCAATGTTACTGAATTTGCGTCTGTATTGTATATATTGACTTAGAATGTGCAGTAAGATTCAATTCATCCCCTCTTACAATTGTATGAAGTCATTTTAATGTGGCAATGCTACTGAATTTGTGCCTCTAGTATATATATATTTCCTTTTAGGAAGTTTGATCCTTTGAGACAGTATTACATTTCGTTAGCTCTTTGCTAACAGTTTGGTTAAGTGTGTTGTTTGCCCTCTTGTTGTTGTTGAGATTGTGTATGTCTCTGTATTGACATGCTCACTTTATCTAAATGTTGAATCACTAAGTGGATAGTTGTGCAGGAGCGGCTTCTCGTAGCTGGATGTCAGAAGGCATCTGAGTCTGCAACTCGTTCTTTCTGGCCTTCTTTTATCTTGGGTGATACACTCAGGATCGTCTACCAAAATTTGCTCCTTGAAGCTAATGATGAGATCTTGCAATGTTCAGAAAGGGTCTGGCGACTCCTGCTTCAGGTATTTGTTCAACACTCTTGCTTGCTTTTCAATGTACAGTATTTTCTGCTTCATGTTGATTTTCACTTTCTTACTCATGCCAGTGTCCAGAAACGGATTTAGAAATGGCTGCTAGGTCATATTTTACTTCTTGGATAGAACTTGCAAGTACTCCATATGGGTCACCTTTAGATGCTTCAAAAATGTATTGGCCCGTTACTCTTCCTCGGAGAAGTCATGTTCGAGCTGCTGCCAAGATGAGGGCTATAAAGCTAGAGAATGACTGCACTGGAAACTTTGGGTTTGAGTCTGCAAAAGAAACCACTTTGCATGAGAGAAATGGAGTGGTTACTTCCAATCATGTCAAGATAATTGTTGGCGCAGATAGTGAGAAGTCAGTCACTTATACACGTGTTGCTACAGCTGCGGCATTGGGTATATATGCTTCTAAGTTGTCTCATGAGTCTTTGCAGTTTGTAGTCGATCCATTATGGAACGAGCTCACCTCTGCGTCTGGAGTCCAGAGACAGGTAACTTCTTCAATAGTCGATACGATTACTAATTTTGTAATACTGGTCTTGTGGCACTAAATTCTCATGATCATAATTTGAAATGCTCCATTTGTCCAGGTGGCTTCCATTATTCTTATAGCATGGTTCAAAGAGCTTCAGAGTAACTCTATTTCTGGACAGGATGTAAGCATATCTGGCTATGTTGGACGTCTCAGGAAATGGCTATTGGATTTGTTATCATGTGCTGATCCTTCAATGCCTACAAAAGATTCAGTTCTTCCATACACGGAGCTTTCAAGAACTTATGCAAAGATGCGTAGTGAGGCTAGTTTGTTGTTTGCTGCAGTTGCATCATCCGGGATTTTAAAGAATATTGTATCACCTATTAATTTGGAAACCTTGAATGTTGATGATGCTATTAGTTTTGGATCAAAAATTTCACTGTCGGGTGACCAGTTGACTGGGGAACAAAATGTTGAAAGACATATCCTCGATGGTTTGGAGTCATCAAGGCAGCGACTTCTTGCAACTGCTGGTTATTTGAAATGCATTCAGGTACGCATTCCTATTACTTCTGCAAAGAGTGGCATTTCTTCATCCTCCCTGCTTTTAATATTCTTTTGATTTATCTTTTATAAATTTTGCAGAATAATTTGCATATTACAGTCTCAAGTCTTGTTGCAGCTGCGGTTGTTTGGATATCTGAGTTGCCTGTTAAACTTAATCCAATCATTTTGCCTTTGATGGCCTCTATAAAAAGAGAGCAGGTGAGAAATCTCCACACGCAATCACACATATTTATTTACTTTTACTTTCATCTACATATATATTCATATGCATACGTTACATGCTAAGAAGCTTGTATAGATATACGTAACGTGGATACAACACGACTCGGACATGACATTATCCAAAGAAAAGTAGGATACTGATACGTAAAGGACGTTTTGAATAGTGTATTTATATGAGCTTGCATATTGTATAGAACTATAGATAGACAGACACTCACACTCATGAGTCACTACTTGTGTGGTGTTTTATGGTAATATGGATGACCTGAGATCTGCTGAATTTCCAATTTGAAGTTTTCCTTTTTTTTAAGAGTAAATATCAAGTGTCAATTAATTTTGTGGTGGATGTTCTAACGTAATTTTTGATTTTTTACTGTAAGGAGGAAATACTGCAGCACAAGGCCGCTGAAGCACTTGCTGAGCTCATTTCTCATTGTATTGCACGAAAGCCTGGCCCAAATGATAAATTAATTAAGAACTTGTGCAATTTAACATGCATGGATCCTTGTGAGACACCTCAAGCCGCAGTCATAAATTCCATGGAAATTATTGAAGATCAAGATTTGTTAAGTTTTGCAAGCTCTGTGGGATTTCAGAAGACTAAATCTCATTTGCCGGTTGGTGGTGAAGACCGGTCCAGGTTTGAAGGTTTTATTAGCAGACGTGGGTCAGAACTTGCATTGAGGCATTTGTGTGAGAAGTTTGGTGCTAATCTATTCGATAAGCTTCCTAAAGTTTGGGAATGTCTTACTGAAGTTTTTAAGCCTCAGAGTCAAGAAGAGCAAACTTCAGACAATGAGCAAACAACTCATGCAGTTGACAGTGTTAAAGATCCGCAGCTCTTGATAAACAATATTCAGGTGATCATCACTTCTATTTGCATGTTAATATTAGTAGCCTAGTATTCTGATGGGCTCTAGTTTGTGTTCGTGTGTGTGTTGTTTTAAACAGTCTCGTTGTGGTTTTCTTTTGGTAAGTTGTTTTGGGGTGTGTTGGGGAAATATGATTGAAAATGATGAACTGTGTAACATTAACACTTCATATGAAAAATGTGTCATGTGTCGGCCGGATACGTGGACACATGTTGATGCACTTAAATGGATTTGTTCGTCCTGTAAAGGGGAATGAAAAGGTGATCAAAAAAAATGTGGGAAACAAGGGGTGGAGGAAATTAATCTAATTCCTTCATCCTGTGACATTTGTAAGAGACAAGAGAAATGTGAAGGATAGTAAGCTCGTTCTTTTTACCCAAAAGTTGATTACCATTGAGTTGAGCAAGATTTTGGGGTCAATATATAGATAGTCTATGATTAACTGGTAATACATCACATACTAAAATGGAAGATTAGGAGTTGTGGTCAGCTAATTTGAACAGAGTATTGACCCAGCTGTGTGCCTGTTGCCCATTTATTTCAAGATGCCGTGTCGGACACTGAGACGCGGACCTGTGCCAATGTCACATAGATGATATCCAAGTGGAGGGTTTCGTTGATGATGATTAGTAATGGAAAAGATTTATGACTTCCTAGTTTGTTTCTTTGAGGACATTTTGTTTGTCTGTCTGTCTTAGAGCTTTTTTCCTAATAAAGAATTCGAATGTCTCTTTTGTGATATTCTCTGTATGTAGTAGCAATACAAAATAACTAGAAACTTATATCTACCTCTGTATAACTCGTGAAAATTCACTTTTTTTTTTTGATCGGCAAGCCTGTTTTAAATGAGATCAGTAACTCTTTGATGTTGGCGGGGTTCGACCCCCAGACCTCTGGTATCATCACCCAAAGGTTTTACCGACTTTGCTAGTCTTATCCAAGATCTTCTTGCTTGTTTTCTTCTCTTCCATACTGTGGACATATTTTGAGATGAAATGAAATTTGAGCTATAGTATGACTGTACTAGGTGATTTGTCCTTATCTTATGATGTTTTAGAATGGACACATGTTTAGCTCTTTCATTTTGTCCACTATTCTAGTCCCTTCCAACAGAAACTAAATCTGTAATCTGTGTTGTGAAAAATGATACAAGAACGGTCTCCCTGTTATACAGGTAATACGTTCTGTTGCACCTCTACTTGATGGAGCATTAAAGGCCAAACTGCTCACGCTTCTTCCATGCGTCTTTAAGTGTGTCTGCCATTTTCATGTTGCTGTGAGGTTAGCGGCTTCCAGGTGTATTACATCAATGGCCAAGTCAACGGAAGTAACTGTGATGGCAGCTGTCATTGAGAAGGCCATACCTATGCTTGGAGATAGATCATCTGTTCATGCTAGACAAGGCGCTAGTATGCTTCTACGTTTGCTTGTACAGGGATTAGGAGTTGAGCTGGTACCCTATTCTCCATTATTAGTTGTTCCTCTTCTAAGGTGTATGAGTGATTCTGATGCAGCTGTCAGACAAAGTGTGACACATAGTTTTGCTGCTCTTGTACCTCTTCTCCCTTTAGCAAGGGGCCTCCCTCCCCCAATTGGATTGAGTGAATCTGTATCTCAGAATACGGAAGATGCACAGTTTTTGGAACAGCTACTTGACAACTCTCATATTGATGATTACAAGCTTTCGACTGAATTGAAAGTGACATTAAGGAGGTAGTTGTTGTTTTTAATATTGCTATTATTATTATTATTATTGGAATTGTTCTTATTGTTATTTATATTACTCTTATTATTTAATTTTATAATTCTGTGTCATTTATCTAAAATCATTGTCTTTTGGATTATTATTTATTTTGCAAAATGCCTTTGTTTTATAAATTGGTTTGTTTCTCTGATTTCCGTGGTGACAAATGTTATATCTTTTTCCAGGTATCAACAAGAGGGTATAAACTGGTTATCCTTCTTGAGACGTTTCAAGCTTCATGGAATCTTATGTGACGATATGGGACTTGGCAAAACGCTTCAAGCATCCGCAATTGTGGCCTCTGACATAGTAGAAAATCGTGCTTCTAATGATGGCAGGGATACCCTATCTTTAATTATTTGTCCGTCAACTCTGGTTGGGCATTGGGTTTATGAGATAGAAAAGTATATCGACTCTTCTGTAATTAAACCACTCCAGTATGTTGGTTCTGCTCAGGAGCGTGCTTCCCTTCGAAGTCATTTTGAAATGCATAATACCATCATAACATCGTATGATGTGGTCCGCAAAGATATTGACCATCTTGGACAAGTTGTCTGGAATTATTGTATCTTAGATGAGGGGCATATCATCAAGAACTCGAAGTCTAAAATTACTGGTGCTGTGAAACAATTAAAAGCCGAGCACCGACTAATTCTTAGTGGAACACCGATCCAGGTCAGCTATCAGGCTTGCAACCAATACATGAAGCTCTTTTAGTAGAAGTTAGAAATAACTTTACCTTTCCTCAACTAATGTTTCATATGGTATTTGTATATATGTATATCTTGCAGAATAACATATTGGAGCTGTGGTCCCTTTTTGACTTTCTTATGCCTGGGTTTCTTGGAACAGAGCGACAGGTGAGTCTCATTTATTTTTACATATTGAAAGACCTTATAGTTTTCAGTTTCAGTTACGCTTGAGCTCATGCTATAAATCTCGTTGTATTCATCTTCATAGTTAAAGGACCTACCGTCGGTTATGTGAATCGTAGACATAATATGCGAATAAAGTGTAAACTCTTAAGTCACCAGATTAGATGAAATTATAGACATTAACAACAATCTGGAAACACCAAGTTGAAGGCTTTGGTGTGGGTTATATTTATCATTATCTTGTCTATAATTTTAAATGATAGTATCCTCGATCTTGTTTTCCCCCAAAAAAAAATACAAAACTGCGTTCTTATTCATGAATTCAAGTAGGAACTTCATTAACCAACATGATGTGGAATAAACGAAAAGGAGTTGTACGACGGAAGCATATCCGTATGCGTAATGATGTAATTACAGTAGTAGTGGCATGGAATGTTTGAGATGTGATGTATGTGGAAAATCTTGAAGCTAATGTAGAGATGGTTGCATATTTTGAAAATTTGTGGAAATTGTTGGTGCCATTTTGTACCTATTCGTGAATGATTTGCTTATCTGAACTAGGTATGGTGTATTTTCTCCATCACCTCAAAAATATATATATATTTTTTGCTTGGTGTATTTTCTCCATCACCTCAAAAATATATATATATTTTTTGCTCGGTTAAGTTGAAATCTCATTAAAAATGAAAAGAAAGTAGGCTGAGAAAGCCTACTATTACAAAGAAACAAAATAAAACTAAAAACATAGCCACAAGAGGCTAACCCAAGAACTACAAATTATTCTACTTCTAAATACAAAAGCCTATCCTATCTCACCACAAAATACTCAAAAGGGATCACCCTTAAATTTTTTGATATAATAGAAGAGGTAGATGTGATTTCTTGAAGTTTAGCTTTGCTAATCTTGAAGTTTCTGATAACGATGCATTTTGTATTAATAAGGTCCCGTGGACATTTAGCTTTTCATTATCTATTGTGACCATAGTCCTTGTTCGGGTTTCTTTTATAGTTCCAAGCCACTTATGGGAAACCGCTTTTAGCATCTAAAGATGCTAAATGTTCTGTCAAGGATGCTGAAGCTGGGGCACTTGCTATGGAAGCATTGCACAAGCAGGTTAGTTCTTCTAATAAGATGCTTACAATTTTGATGTGAAACGGTTCAATATCGTTTTGGTTTTAACTTAAAGTATCTTTTAACAGGTCATGCCGTTCCTCCTCCGTCGAACGAAGGATGAGGTGTTGTCTGATCTGCCTGAGAAAATTATTCAAGATAGATATTGTGATTTGAGCCCTGTGCAGTTGAAACTTTATGAGCAGTTCTCTTCTTCCGATGTGAAAAGAGAGATCTCTACGCTGGTAAAGATAAACAAGTCAGAAGACACAGCTGAAGGAAATAGTGCTCCGCCAAAAGCAACTTCACATGTCTTCCAGGTATTACAACTCTAACTGTGTTTAGATCATTTAAATTATAATTTATTCATTTTCTTTGTACTTATATATTTAATTTACAGGCACTTCAGTACCTGCTAAAACTTTGTAGTCATCCATTGCTCGTTGTTGGTGAAAAGCTTTCTAATTCCCTTACAAGCCTTTTCTCAGAACTCATTCCTGGGTGTGCTGACATTATCTCTGACCTTCATAAACTGCACCATTCTCCTAAGCTAGTAGCTTTACAAGAAATACTGGAGGAGTGTGGGATAGGTCTTGATGTGTCAAGTTCAGAAGCTGATGTTGCTGCTGGACAACACAGGGTTTTGATATTTGCTCAGCACAAGGTAATATTTTACTCTTTCGTGTTTAATTTGGATTCCTTGGAAGTTGAGTCAGAATGTCATTCCATTATATGTTTGTGCATTCGCAGGCCTTGCTGGATATAATTGAAAGAGATTTGTTTCATGCACATATGAAAAGGTTGGAAACTGCTTTATTTTGTAGTTGGTTAAACATGGCTTCGCTAATATCTTGACCCTTTTAGCTGTGTGGGACTAATTTTAGTGAAGGTCAATGTTGAATAGAATTTTGGTTTTAGTATCAGTGCGGATGTTTGTCTAGTGTTTACTGATAACACCGCCCTTCTCTTAACCATCCAACGGCTTACCATTTCTCCTTTTGTATATATGTCATAATTTTCACAGCGTCCTATGATACGAGAGTCCTTGTGTATATATGCCATAACTTTGACAACTTTCTATGAAATATGCTGATCAGGCGGGGACCATATTGAAGAAATATCCTTTAGATATTTAGTGTATCTGATGCATATTTGAAGTGTGTCCTAGTATTTTACTGTGTGTATTGTCACTTTAAAACTCTGTACTAATGTCGAGAAGAATTTTGATCACATTGGGACCATATCCAAGAGGTATCACATTATTGTTCTTCATATATGACACATCAAACGCATATGCTCGTGTGCTTGGAAATTGATAGACTGATAAACAAGGCTCCTTTTGGAGTATTTATGTTTGACTGGCATTTAGACTAGATCTTGCAAAAACCAACAATTTCGTACTCCAAAGGACCAAATTCTACAAATTGTGTCTAGTGGAGACGAAATTAGCTCTTGATTCCAAAAGTTTATTACTTATGTCTAGGTTGTTGCATTTGCGTCTCTAGTACTCAAACCCTCTGTTTAAGCTGCGTCAATATCTCTTCATAAGTTCTCGTTACCTTGTTGATAATCAGGCCAAATTTTTCTTAAATTAAGTTTTGGTTTTTGTAATTCAGAGTTTTATGAACATTACTGATTATTATTGATTCCCCAATCTGATTTAAAACTTTAAATCTTGTTTCAAATCAGTTTGACATACATGCGGCTAGATGGCTCTGTTGAACCAGGAAAACGTTTTGAAATTGTGAAAGCTTTCAATTCAGACCCGACTATTGATGTACTCCTGCTCACTACACATGGTACATATTGGTTTTATGATTTATAGACTGGATGGAGCTACAAGAAGCCTCTTTTACCTTGCTCGTGAAATTTTAGGACTATTTGTATATTCAGAATTGTTTTGATGTTATGCTTGCAGTTGGTGGACTTGGATTGAACCTGACGTCAGCGGATACACTAGTTTTTATGGAACATGATTGGAATCCTATGAGAGATCACCAGGTACTCACTCATGTTTTCTTGTGACAGGGCTGTGATTTTATCCTTTTTTGTTCTCATACAAGTATCACCTGATCAACTTTAAAGTATGGTAGGCCACAAGTCAACAACTGTTCAGGACTGCAGTTTACATTAATCATGTAATAGTGCTCCAATTAAAATAAAAGTATACATTGAATCATGGGAAAAACAATTTTTAAGTTCAGCTTAGTGAATGCCACCTAGGGTTTAGCGAAAAAAAAGTGAATGCCACCTAATATGTTATATTGGATTACTTATGTTTTCTGTTGCAATATGCCCTTGCAGGCAATGGACCGAGCACATAGGTTGGGTCAGCGTAAAGTTGTAAACGTTCATCGCCTTATCATGCGCGGAACGTTGGAGGAAAAAGTTATGAGCCTCCAAAAGTTTAAAGTTTCAGTAGCCAATGCCGTGATCAATTCAGAGAATGCCAGTATGAAAACAATGAATACAGACCAGTTGCTGGATTTGTTCACATCTGCTCAGACAGGCAACAAGGTATTTACTTATATCCTTTAAAATTTAAGTTAAATAGAGAAATAGAGAATCTCGACTTAGTTTGCCTAATGATGGACCAGGGTGCCGCACCTTCAAAGAATCCTGAGGTCAAGATCGACGGAGAAACTAAAGTCGTGGGAGGTGGGAGAGGATTAAAAGCTGTCCTTGGTGGACTGGAGGAGCTGTGGGACCAATCACAATATACGGAGGAGTATGATCTCAACCAGTTCCTTGCAAAGCTTAATGGCTAAATCAAGTCACAGAGAATGTACATAAGTGTATATTAGCATGAGAGGAGTCCGTGGGCTCAAGATTTTGACGCTATCACTCATGATTCTTTGTTTACCTTTTTGTACACGGCCATTTATATTTTTTTGAGAAGCCGTATGGAATGGAGGTTTTGAATTTTCATCTGGGGTTGGGGTGGGATAGAATCAATCAGCCTTTCCATTGGGAATGAGATCTCTGAACGAAATAGGGGTACCAATGTAAATCTTCCAAACTGTATATTCCATATCATCATAATCAATATCTGTTGCCTTTTTCACTCTTTTTGGTGCTGCACTGTGTATTGTTTATGGCTTTGTTTATTAAATCATTTATACGGAATTGGCAATTAATTTGACTAGTTTTACTTTTCTTATTCTTGTTTTCTCTAATTTTACTTTTCTTATTCTTGTTTTCTCAATTGAAAAAATATAGTAAAGAAGAGAAAACTGTGTGAAAACTAAGAGGCTTCGGCTGTGGTGGTAAATAATTAAAATGGGCTGGTCGTATATGGGATGTGAAACTTCATTTTATGCTCGTTACCGCGGTTCTTGTGTCTTTTAATATCTGGTCCGTTTGATGCAAAGTTGTTATGGTCTTCTAATATGGGAGGGAAACGCCTTCTAACATGTATTTTCATCTGATTCAAGAAAATTTTAAATGCATTACGCAAGAACTAGTAGAAAACCCAGATTCCAAATGATACCCCAAATCTGTCTATGTCCACTTAGGCTCAATTTCTTCTTTTTCTACTGTTTTGGTGAAAAACAAGGTGAGGCAGTCTAATGTAATTTCTTCTCTTTTTACCGTTTTGGTAAAAAACAAGGTGAGGCTGTCCAATGCAAAGGTGAATATTAATTTCGGACGAGATGTTGGATTCTGACTGAATGTAAAAATTGAAAAAAATGCGCCAGATAGAATAAAACATTTTGTCTGAAGTTTAAAAAAAATCGAAAAAACACGTGAGACAGAATGAAACGTTCCATCCGAAAAAAAACCGAATTTTTTTTAAAAAACACACGAGATGGAATCCAACATCCCGTCCGAAGTTCACAACGAAGTTCAACTACTATTTCGGTTGAAGGTTTCACCATCATTTTGACTTGGGAAAATAGTCACCTTGATATTTACCTTTGCATTGGGCAAAGGTTTTAAACCACAAAGAGGTGAATATTGTCACATTCCCACCATATCCACCTGCACTGGGAATGCTCTTAACAGCACTCTTATTTCTTGAAGTATCCAAGTACTGGTGCCAATTTTTTAAAGTAGGGCCTGCACTGCTGTAGTATATTATTTATGAATTGAATTGGAATAAGAAGGTGATAAGAGTGGTTTGCTCTTTGGGGTAGGGTTTTTTCCTTTGATATGGAGAAGGGGGGGAATGTTATTGTGCTGCTACTTGCTGGACATCAGGAACTGATTTTGATATTCAACAACATATAATTCATGTCACAAAGTCTAAGAATCCACTGAAAAACGCACAAACAAGTGTTTATTGTCCAGTGTCCACCATGGCAAAATCCCTTATCTTTAGTTCGTTACAATGCTTTGGAAGGATTAATCACTGAAATTACATAATGTGAACTATATTATTAACATGTAACAACAGCTTTAAGCAAAATGCAACAACTGAAAATAAAAATAAAGTGAAGTATTATAGCATGAAAACCATGAACTTGGTGAAGGCGACTTCTCTTATCGCTTGATCCGAGCATGACGAGTTCAAGTTTTCAGTCGACTTTGGAAATAAAAAGAAATTCCTTGATCCCAAATTTATCAATTTCTCCTTGCGATCCAAACCTATATAAATATATATATATATACACCAAAATTAACCGCATTCAGACACAGTATAAAAAATCTTTACCCAAGAAAATAAACAATAAACAATTGGTTTTGAATAAAAAGAATCTCGGAAATCAAGAATCGTACTTTCTAAAGTGAACTGAGAATAGTGAAGTTCGAAACAACGAGCATCAGTTATATTCAACAGCGGTCTTCTTTTTTCCTTTACGTAAATTTCCAAAACCACTCTTATCAAATCTTCCACTTTCTTTTCCGGCGATATCACAACTTGAACCGCTCCTAAGCTTCTTTGTATCGTTACATTCAGCAATAGTTTCGTTAGTTTCTTTGTATTGGTGTTTTCTTGCATTCTTGAACTTCCAGCCAACCCAAAAACTCTGTCAAACTTTTCGGCCTTTGGGGTACGTCAGAATTTCCCGATACTGCATTCTTTGTTGTGTCAGGTACTTGGGTAAGTTCTGGACGAGACGCCATGCCAGATGTTATAGTTTTTAAGACAAGAGAAAAATGCTGAGGAGAGATGAAAAAAATGGAAACATTCGTACGTATTAGAGAGGGAGAGAAAAATATAAGGAAGGTTCCTGGAAAGGAGGGGGGTGGGTTGTTTTGGGCGTGGGCTGTCTGATTAATTACCACCAAATTATAGTCGTTATCGAAGTTGCCAGATTTAGAGAGTTGTATAGGGCCAAATTTATCCTGAAAACGAAGTGATTAAAATGTGATTGTGGCTTCTTGGAATACTTTTAGGAAATAGAAAACTACTAGCCACCGAACCAGTGACCAAATGCTGAAGTGGACCATGTATGCAATTGGAAATGAATCCTGGGAGATACCTAAAATCCTGATACTAAATAATATAAAAATAAAAGAATTTTTGAGTTTTTGATTTTTTGGCATATAATCTATTGAGTTTCTCAAATGATTGCATATAAAATAAAAATAAAATAAGGTCACTTTTGGTTTTGTGGCATCATAATCTATTGAATTGATAACTTTCTGACCATATCACACAATTGTTATACGATCCACTTTTCTGCTGCAACCCCAAATAAATGTAGTATCAACGTATGTAAAAACGCATCTTTGGTGGCATAAACAATTTTCGAATCCGCCTGCAGTGTTTTTAGAGGTTTTTTTGACTTAACCCCCACAAATAGACTTCTTTTTGAGATAATTTCCTATTTTGGAAATCAATACTGATTGTCTCCCATTTCAGAGTTAATTTTCCATATTGACAATTTTGCCTTTATGTCAAATTTGTAAAAACCTCTCATTTTTAACATACGTCTTCGAAAAGTTCGAAAAAAAAAAAAAAAAAAATGAAAACTCAAAAAATCCAGAAAATTAAAAAAAAAATAACAAAAACTCGAAAACAAATTAAAAAATATTCGATGAAAGGAAAATTCAAAAACAAATCGGAAAAAAATTCGGCAAAATAAAATAACATCGAAAAAATGCATAAAAATTTGAAAAAAAATAATAAAACAACTTAAAAATAGGAAAACAAATGAATTTTATTATTTTTTCAAAATTTTTGAGTTGTTTTATTATTTTTTTTAAATTTTTATGCATTTTTTGAATTTTATTTTAAATTTTTTTTGAATTTTTTCCCGATTTGTTTTTTCAATTTTTGGAAATTTTTGGGTTTTTTTTTTTTTTTTAAATTTTCCTTTTATTGCATATTTTTTAATTTGTTTTCGAGTTTTTATTATTTTTTTCATTTTTTTTTTTCAATTTTTAGGATTTTTTTTGAGTTTTCAGATTTTTATTTTTATTTTTTTAAAAATTTTCAAAGACGTATGTTAAAAATGGGGGGCAATTAGTAATGATTTCCAAAATGGGGGGTTATCTCAAAAAATGGTCTATTTGAGAGGGGGGTTAAGTAAAAAAACCCGTATTTTTAAAACGAGGTAGTTCTGGTTCTAACTTTGTTTTTTGATAAGTAGACTTTATTGAGGCAATTGTTGCCTGGCAAATCACCTTAGTTCTGGTTCTAACTGAAACTAATTGCCTGGCATACCAGCGAAAATGAGAGGCAATTGTCTAAGCTTGCATAATTGGTTCCATCACCTTCTGGTAACATTGTGTATGACATGAAACTACAGAAAGTTATGATTTGCCTTCTGCAGTCTTCATTGCTTTAGTTGTATAGTCTTCACCTTCCACATGCCTGTATATATTTCAAGTCTGAACCGTCCCTCTGGATCAAAGAATGTGGAACACTCTTAGCTTCTTCTGTGTCAGAAAGTTCCCTCTGAAGCCCATCCCTTCTTCTCTAACTCTAAGCGCAGGGCCTGACACAATTTAAAAGACGTGCTAACAATTATAAATTTTAAACCACGGTACAGGAAAGAATCAAGAAATACCAAGGACGAGGAGTTACAGCTGTAAAAGGCTGAGATGCAACAAGCTATCATTCTGAAAAGACAGTTTTTATGGATTTTCAAGACAACAAGATTTGAATGACCCACTTTTTATCTTCAGGAAGAAGTATATACTTGTCTTTGAAGAAGAAGCTTGATGCTTCTCTTAAATGAGTAGCTCCTTAGCATTTCTTGAAAGAACCAATTTGCAATTTACTCTACTACAAGGGAGAGGTTAAAGTTGTATATATCACCTTAATTCTCTTTCTGTTAACATCGAAATCAAAATTCCCCAATCGGGATGCAGATCGATACTCAACAATTGGTTTCTTTCCAGGTGGGAACCAAAACTCAACATCATCAACAAACTATCATAGACAAGAAAAGAATATTAGCATATGTGCCAACATCCGAATTCAAAGTAAATTGACTCACATATTCAAAAGAAATAACTGTGAATACTGTGGCTTTATGGAGATTATTTGGTGATAAAACATATATAAATACTCACTCCCAAGATGGGGCTTTCATATTCTACTCGTATATAATCATCTTTTTTCTCCAGTATCCGTGGTGTAAACTTGTCTGGTTTTGTTGATTTTATCTGCAAAAAGAAAAGATCAAGGTCAAACTTAGAGTTAAACCAGACCAAGTTTGGAAGCCTGGTGTTAACTTAACCCGGTAAGACAGTTTCTTAGGCCAAGTTCCATGAAGACTAAAGAGCAATGTAAGGATCACCAGTAAGAGTATTATAAGCTCACCTGCAAGAAGTCACCTAGGAGGCTAGGAACATATAGAAATAGTTCAAATTGTGTGTCTAGACCAATACGAAGTTTTCGATCTTACTGAACTAGGTCTTCAACTTGATGGTGGAAATGAACAACATAGGGACACTCCGCCAGTTGTAGGCGATGTAAGGATTGCTACGTAGAATAAGTTTTCATTTGATTGATAATCATATGGAGGGCCCCTTTGACTTAGTCTACCAAATAGAAGATGATAGAGGGCAACTATCGTTACATTGCACAAGACGGTGCCATCTCACTTCGAGTTCCTTCCTTCTTAGTCAAATCTGATGATAGGAATCAAGACCTAAGTAAAAATAAAAAATAATAAGCATGGAGTTTTACGTGAGGTCATAAGATCTAATTGACCTTTCACAGCCCCTAACCCCAGTTTTTTACTAATAAACGTGAACATTCTCTGAAGCTCTTCCATATTTGGCGACGGAGGTATCAAAGCTTTGATTCTTTCTCTACGATCAACCATCCATGCCCACACAAATTTAAAGTGAAATCCTAGGTTTTACTCATATGGACCCTAAAACGGATAGATGAGCTGGTACTCCTGGTAGCGAGTCCACTCATCATTCCCTACTTTTAATCATTTGAGTCCAATATGTTAACAAGTAAATGTTTTAAATCAGGTTACAAATATCATTTTCAAAGTACTTGAAGTAGAATTATACCGCTTGAAGAAGCTCGTCCATTGCTTCTTCTTTACTCACAGGCTTCTTCTTACCCCTCCCATCTTCGGGGTTATAATTCCTACAGAAAGCATAAGACCAAGAAGAATCTCAGAAGGAGGTGAAATGGTTAGTTTAACAGTTCCTTACATAACCATTTGCCAAAGTTCCTATTGGAGAGTTTGGATGTTGGTGGACCCACACTACTTCAGTAAGTTCGACTGAAGATCTCCTGCTGTTAAATTGTGACATTTTCCCCCATCAATGAACTTATAGTAGGTCTGTAACAAGTTACCAATTGATTCTTTTAAAAGCTACTGATAATCTCCAACCGGTATCCCATTTCATTATTTACAAATCCTGTTACATAACAATGTCCTGCTTTTCCATTACATCGTGTTTTGAGCGTCCTGCATATTATTATTAATAGTAACATACCACTTTCATTAGTGAACAAGGAGGTATTCTGCCTACATTTGTCTTTTCAAATCACAAGAAAAAAAATGTCAGAGTCTATACTGTCCAAAGGGGTAGCAGAACATCAATGAGACCATGCAGCTAGATAAGGGGTCATCATATTTGACGTAACCTGGAAAAGGAGTTTGCCACTTAGACAGACTGGGTTTACCACGATGATTACAACAAAAATGTTCGGAACTTGCCCGTAGTCATGAATGAATTGGTCTATTGGACTTTAATTCATAAGATCACACCTAGGAGCTCCTTCAAATCCTTAGTTTATAAAACCGTGTTCAAGGAGTAGGCGAAACATTAAAGCATGCCTCAGTTATTGAAATGCTAATGAACTCAATCACATTTTCATGTATTTAAGTAACCCACATTGAATCGATTAATATCAAGCTCTAACACAGAAATAACGAGTGAAAGAAAAAAGAGATGAATTACCAAGGGGGAGCATAGTGAATCTTATCACTAACATCTTCAGAAGTTGAAATACAGTTTTTAGTTGCAGGACAAAGTGCTAGTGCTTGAAGATTCTTTTGTACTCCAAGGTAACCAGGCTTTTTTCCACTATCAACAACCATAACAAACTCATTAATGATGAATGCCCCAAACACCTTTTCAACAAATACCCAAATGTCAAAAACAACAGAAAAAGTGTACCTGAAGTTAAAGATAGCTCCAAGAACTGCAAGTTCACTACACTTTAAGATCAATTCTCTCCGACCCATTTGTGCATTTGATTCTTTACTCTGCGCAGAGGCGATGATACGAGGAACGAAGAGAGATACATTACTACTGTTGGAAGTACAGTTATAGAGAGAATGAGTAGTTGATATTGCTGCGGAGAATGCCATTGAAGCCATGCGTGAAACTCTCTCTCTCTGTTGAGCAGTTTAGGTAATAAAAGAGTACAAGTCCAAAGAGTCAAATGAGATTCTCTGTGAAACGTGTCTCACGTGTAATTGTGGCTGAAAATATAACAACAGAGAAAGGATTCGGGTTTCCAGTAACCGGTTACTGGGATCAAATCCCAGCAACCGTTACCAGTCACCGTTGATTTAGATCCGAGATCCGTGTGTGTGCACCGAGATCTGTGTGGGTGTGCCGAGATCCGTAACGAGACAATCCAACGGCAACTTGTAATGGTTGCTGGGATTTGATCCCAGTAACCGGTTACTGTGTAGCCGGACTCGACTAACCATCCGAATAGATTAAGACGTGTGATTAACCAAGCTTGGTTACTGTTATAGTATTGGCTGCTACTCTGCTAGTCATATGCATCTTAGTTTGATGAAATTATCACAGGAACAATTTACAGTACATAAGAGAGAGAATATAGATATCCCTGTAGTCTAATAAGTCACTGACTCGCTGTTAATGTTTTAAAAGTA
This sequence comes from Coptis chinensis, assembly GCF_015680905.1. Lineage (NCBI taxonomy): Eukaryota > Viridiplantae > Streptophyta > Magnoliopsida > Ranunculales > Ranunculaceae > Coptis > Coptis chinensis. The sequence goes on along the minus strand of NC_141458.1, from coordinate 123,453,297 downwards.
TACACCAATTCGATCCTCTAAGAGATGCAGAAAGGTTTCAAGTATCTTTTCTAATACTTTCCCCGTAGACGTCCCACATGAAAATTGGTACTCAATCTCTTGTGCCTTAGATGTAAGGCAGTTACTTTGTAACGGAGCAGTCATTCCGGGCCTCTGGGGCACTATGTGCTGGTTACAGTCATACAGTGTGGGGGTGTTGTGGGGATTCTGAATATACTAAATAAAAAGTTTTTAACATTTAGCATCTGCACTTTATATGTTCATACTAAAACTCAAGGCAGGATCAAGAATTTCGTATCATATCCAGCTCATTGTTAAAACATTCAAGCCTTAAAAAGCTATACTAAAATTCAATCCTTCGAAATGGAGTTAACATATAAAAAAAAAACACCTAAAACTAAACTGTGTTCCCAGTTTGGAGAGAAGAAAAATTCCCAGGTGAATGCTGAATATTATGGTGCCCTGAAGCTCTGAAACTACTACTCTTCACCAGTTCAGATAATCTGTGCCGAAAATAACATTTATACTTGTATAAACAAGATATAGTATAACGCACTCCAGCAAACACTAACGAACATTCACCAACTCAACATCAAACAAAAGCCACGCATTTGGTGGTATTGCAGGAGGTGATCCCTGCGATCCGTATCTGCATCACGGAGAGGATGGATATTTAGTGTCGAGCTATATGAACAAATATAACAAGAAGAAAAACTAAAAAAGTCAGATAAATACATACCCCATTGATGGTGGAATTGTCAACCTTCTCTTGTCACCAATCCGCATACCTGAGGATGAGAGTTCAAAATATTAAAACAGCTTCTTCATAGAAAAAAGAAACCAATAACAAGTTTGTTTAAATAGTCAACAAGAATTAGTACCATTAACACCAACATCCCACCCCTTAATAACTTGTCCCACACCTGCAAAAAGAAAATCAGATTTTAGAATCACTCAAAGACCAACAGGAAATTAAAAATATAGGATAACATTAAGAAACGCACTAGCTAACCAAAAAAGTGAATCAGTACCTAGACGGAACTTGAATGGTACTCTCCCTACGTTAGAATCGAAAATTTTGTCATTTTTCTTCAACTTCCCGATATAATGAACATATACCTGAAACCAACAAATGACAACATCACTTAAATGTTTATTAACCAATTTCTTCATAACCATAGCAACATGTAGCACTGGCTAAAAGCCTAGAACATAATACTAAACCCATTAAGTATGGAAGTAGCTACCGTCTTTCCAGGAGACGCTTTTTTCCCATCTGGTTTGCCCATTTTTATCTCCTCAACAACTAGGCCGTTGGGGTAATTCCTTGCTTGTGTTGCCTTCAGTTCTGCTTTCTTATCCTCAATTTCCACTACAGACCCTTTATTAGCTTCGTCTGCAGTTGCACTTTTGTCACTCTCTGGTGTCTTATTCTTCTTATTCTTCTTCTTCTTCTTTTTCTTTTTTCCAGTAGTAGTATCTTCATCAGAAACTCCATTGCCATGAGATTTCAAATTCCTGTGAAAACAAAGAAAGAAAACCACATGGTGATATATATTACTTTCAGTTATGACTTGTTCAATAGAGACCAATCAAAACAGAGACCACTAACATTCTAACATCAAAAGAAAGAAAGGGCAAAGGTGGCAGAAGTAGCAATATGGCGTCCCCAGTTATCAGAATTCAAGTCAAGGTGACAGTATTTTTATTCTTTTAATAGTATATAAGAAGGCTTCCAGAGCAATAAAACCAGACTATATTATGGTCAATTAATCTCTTAAAATTCCGAAACTTTCCTTTTTCTCTTGAAAGGAAACATTTGAAACAGATAAAGATGAGGAAAACTAAAGTGCATAAGATGCTAAATAAGATTCTCACTTGTTGTTGGATGCTTTGTCATCTGCTTCATGACAGACAGGCACCCTCTTGATAACATCAGTATTTCCTTCCTCAGTCTGAGCATTATCTTCTTTCTGGTCATCATTTATGCTATCGTCCCTATCTCCGCCACTTTTCCCTTCTTTAGTTCTTTCTTTCTTTTTCTTCTTCTTTGGCTTTTCAAAATTTTCTTGTCCAGCCTCCAAAGAATCCACAGCAGAATCATTTCGATTTTCTGTTCCTCTGCTTGTATTTATAGATTAAAAGTGGCACATGTGAGACAAAAGCTTCACAAATACATGCATTTTTAAGCTACTCATAATTAGGAAATTGAGACAAACTGCCTTTAAAAGAGCTCCATTTAATTTGCCAGAGGAATTATTCACCATTAAAAATTTTGTTCACAGGGCAGTATTTTAGAAGAACAACAGTATAAAGCAACTGCTATTTTTGTTTAACTGAACACATGGAAACAGCATCCCCCATAACGCAATTTATGATAACAATTAATGTGGGATTCTTATAATGGCCATTTAGGTATATAGCCGAACTTTAAAGATAGCTACTAGCCTACAAGCTCAAGAGCGACTACTTGAGCTTTTAGAATACCATGATTCTAAAACTCTTTTATGAACTTGCTTAAGATTTTCCTCGCAAGTGTCATAAGCCTAAATACTCACATCGAGCAGTATTATCAAGTACCCCCACCTTCCCAATCATTTTGAGAGAATTTTATTCCAGAAAATAAAAGAAGCAACCAGTTCGATTCGAAATAAAACTTGAGCAGATCCATACCTCTCTGTCTTGCTCTCCTGAATGTCTTCGATTTTCCTTTTCATTCCTGTGACTCGATCACCACCATCTTCAGCTTTCTTCTTCTTCTTCCCTTTGCTTACTTTCTTGTCAGACTTCTTCTGTGCTTCACCACTTTCATTGTCAGTCTTGGACAGAGAATATTTTGGCAAACCATCTTCATCCTCACTCTCTGTATCAATGCTGCTAGTGCCACCATTAACAATAATTTGCTTCCTATCATCACCATCAACATATTTCTCATCGTCCAATATCTCCTCAATTACAACTACAAAAAAAAAAACAGAAATCAAACGTTAATACACAGTACTCCCAATAAGAAGACAACGTACTTAAAAGGAAAAACATCAATCCACATGCTGTTCACAGATCAGACGCAGTCGGGGATACTCAAAATGACAATGGAACAGTTTATCTTCCAACTATGCAGGCAACGCCTTAAAGAAATATTCCAAGACTATCTAGTTTTGAGCCTAACAATACATTTTAGATTGTACTATGTTGCCTACACATACAAATTTAAGATACATTTTTACTTATCAACTCCATTCCTGAAGTGTACAAATTTCAAATGCAAGATACTACGAGAAAATGTTTCTTCATGAGCCAAAAGTGGATGTTTCAACATTTTTTAACATATCAATTATTAGATACATTTAAGAGCTTACGTTATAATTGGGCACTCCAACAACTTATAGTGGAACTAAACAAACAAGAAGTCATTGAACTTACTGATACCAACCAATTTTCCTTTTTTTCGTATGGGAGGAACATAGTGTATCAATAATTAATAGCAAACTCGCCCTCAAGAAATTGATAATGTACTATTATTACTGGGGCTTGTATATTCAAGTTAACAATCCAAATGAATGAATGAAATACACTTGATCAAAAAAATATATGAAAGAAATGAACAAGACAACAAAAATACCTCCACTTTTAGTCCTTGTCGATGGGATTAAATCAAAACCATCATCAATATCATTAATGAAGTCATCATCATACTCATCATCCATGTCGTAATCAGTAGATTCTTCACTCTCACTCTCACCAACATCCTCTCCATAAGAGTCACTACAACAAAAACAAAACCCAGACACGGTAAGACTATCCTACAAATAACACCACAAGCAAAAACAATAATTCATACTACTCGCCAATGTATACCTTTCGTCATCATTTTCATTGAAATTGGCAGGTTTATCGAGATAATAACCAGTAAGGTGAACGCTTCTTGGGCCAATAACAGAGAAAGTGACAACATCCACCTCCTCAAACTCGAAATCCAAGGGGCACGATTCAGTCTTATCCGGTAACAATGAACATAAGAGAACCGGACTATTATAACCTACAATACATTGAACTAAACTCTTTTTCGACGACGTGCCATTGCCCAATGTAGCCTACACACCACATCACAATACAACATTCTTAAAACCCACTACATAATAATAATAATAATAATAATAAAATGATGGGCATATGGAATATTATTATTACCTGAGATATATGAAGTCGCCCTCGGGTTTCATCGAATAGGTGATTATATGGTGTTTCTGGTTTTATTTCAACACCTAATAAAATAGACAATAACAGTAACATAAGCAAACATGGAGTAAAAAAATAAACATGTAAGTTTGAGATTGAGAGAAGAGGCCTAACCCCAAAAGGCCATTTTTTGGGTAGAGAAGTTGAGATGGCCTAATGCTTCGATTGAAGGTGCGGCTTGTTCTTAAAACCCTACTGTGGGCTTGGTGGCGTTCAAAAAGCTTAAACCCTGAAAAGGCTATCCACGTGTTTTTGGCTAGCTGTATCAGCGTGTTTTGCACCGAGAATAAGTTTAGTGCTTAACCTAAAGGTTCCAATTTGACAAATTTCGGTATTTTGAATGGTTCAGTACTTAGTTTGTCCGAATTTCATAAATTTCGGTTCTCCACTACTCGGTCATTCGGCACAAAAGCCGGATGTCGTACACAGAGACAGTAAATTATTAGTCGTGATTGTACACGACATTTGTTCTGATGGCTCTTGATTAAGTAAGAAAAGCGCAGACTTACGCATTGAACTTGATGCTAAGCAACTTCACACCTTAAGTTTTTTCTAGAATCACTACACCATGACTGATTATATTACATTCTTTAATCTTGTTTACTTTCAATACACCAGGCCTGATTAAATTTGTGTTTTACATTGAGGAGAGTGATAAGATGTTACAAACGAGAGAATCATAAAGAATTGAATATTATTAATGCTTTTTTTTCCATCTTTTACATTAATAAAAACTTAATAGGTAGCTTGTTGATAAGTTTTTGATATTTTATGGAGAGGATAGAACATTATAACTAATTTGTTAATAGGGAGACTAAAAAATCGTGTCCCTATATTATTTACATCCATATCCCATGAACAAAATAACAAATTTATACTTGCTTGGGAAACATTTAGTTTGTCGAGGTAGATTGAACATTTGGTAAAAATGCCAAATACTTGCAGCCAAGCCAAATTGAAATTAGGTTTAACCTTTGGTTTGGTATATACATACAACGACTTAATATAAAATGAACCTTTGGTACTGACGCGCTGAACCACAGGTCCCGTTCCATCCGTGCAGACTTAAGACACGTTGATCGGATACACAGGGAGTAATTTTGACTAATTTTGCACACTAGTAATTAGCTGATAGTTATCGATATTTCAGAATCCGATATATCGAACAATATAATAATAATTGATATTCAAACAAGTCCACTCTCACAGTGCAAACCGAAAAAGAAACATTTCATCTTGTCTGAATCTCTTGATCACTTCTTCTCTAATGGACACCTCGTATTCTTCGTCTTCAAAGCTCGTGTTATACTCTTTCTGGCAAAGTTCGTGTGCATGGCGTGTTCGCTTCGCTTTAAACCTCAAAGGTACTGTATATACTATCTAAAATATATTGTTCCTAGTGTTTTTTATTATTTGATCAATGAATTATTATATCAGTTTGGATGTTATATATATATATATAGGACTTGCTTATGAGTATAAAGCAGTTGATCTTTACAAAGGAGAACAATTTAGTCCAGGTGAAGTTAAATCACCTTCTTTAATTAATCATGTTCTAATAATTAGCTTGCTATATATAGCTTTAGTTTAATTATGTCTAGTTTGAAATCACAGAATTCGAGAGTTTGAATCCTTTACACTTCGTTCCAGTCTTAGTTGACGGCGATTTAATCCTGTCGGATTCATTTGCCATCTTGCTGGTTAGTTTTTCGATAACATAAATGGTTGGAAACAATATTAGCTGTATTTTGCAATAGCTTTCTAGTTGTTTTTTTTTTTTTTTTTGTTTTATTGTGACAGTATTTGGAAGATAAGTATCCCCAACGCGCTCTTTTGCCTGTTGATATTAAGCAAAAAGCTTTCAATCTCCAGGTAGGGGGTTCTAAAGTGTATTGTTTCATTGCTCTTAGAATCCTTTTCTGAGAAACCGTTTTTAAGGTGTAACTATATGATTGCAATATCAATAGCTACATGCTCATTTTTTTTTTTTCAATACATATATATTTATAACCAGAGCTGATTTGGTAAATTCCCAACGACATTTGTAACGAGAACTGATTCAATATTTCATTGTTGGCAATAAATTGCACAATTGCAAAGTTAGACCCTGAGCTGTGGGCATTTGAATGACACAAATTACAAGCTATAGGGAGGGTCCATTTGTTATGTTGAGGAGGTTGGAAGGATGTATTGCATCATGCCATCATTTCCATACTTATTGCATAGTTAGCATGTAAGCATCATGCGAGCCAAGCTGAGATTAATATTCTTTTACAGGTTGCAAGTATTGTCGCTAGTAGCATACAACCCCTTCATCTGTTGGGCAGGCTGGTGTGTATTACTTCAATTTAATCGATTCTCAATCTTACAACTTCTTTATTGATGGTTTCAAACTTTCAATAGTAAATCTTAACTGCATAGACCTTTCACATCTCTGCAGAAGTCCATCGAGGAAAAAGTTGGTCCAGCAGAGCAACGACTATTGCTTCAAATTCATATGAAGAAAGGTTTCGTTGGTAATATGCTTTCTTCCACATCATGTTCTATCGCATTAACAATTGATCGGGGAAAAAAAGGTCTATCTCATCAAAAAGAAATAATGATTAATATTGTGTTCATAACTCGCATGTGCACATGGCATATGTAAGGACTAAGGAGCTAGCTTCATCTAGTTTGGATGCAGAAAGAAGGTCTACCAGCCATTATCTGCATTCAACAGCCTTTTTGTGGCTCATTTTGAATTTAAATTCGAGTCTAAATGTAGTATACTGCACTTGCTGTCGTGGCTGAACCAAACTTCTGTACCAACTATCCCACTCTGACTCTATGAAATAATGGCTTAGGGGAAACAAATTTTTCTTTAGATTTGTCGGACTTGTGGCAAACCTGAACCATTCTAGGTGCAGTGTGCTTGAACCATTGGATGTGCAGTCTGCACAATGAAGATTTTTCTTCCAAAGATTAAGTTGACATGATGTCCAGTAAAAATAATCTCACCATTTGAAATTTATGATGAAGTGGGCTATTAAGTTACTGAATTGAATTATATTCACAAGTCTATTAATCTTTGTGCAGCTCTGGAGAAGTTACTGAGGGAATGTTCTGGCAGATACGCTATTGGAGACGAGATATGTTTGGTATGTTTCTCATTCTCTGCTCTTGTTTATAATACTTTTATGCTGTGCTTTGTTGTGTTTCTTGATATTGTAAATTAGTCAGTAGATACTACCAAGGGTTTTTATATGCAGGCTGATGTCTTTTTGGCCCCACAAATCAGTGCAGCCGCTGCAAGGTTCAACATTGATATGGTGAATCTGTGTGTGTGTGTGTGTACTTGCTTTATCATTAGTTCTTCAATAATCACATTCGTTTGTGTTGTGTTTGTGCAGTCTGAGTTCCCTACCCTGAGTAAGGTCCATGAAGCATATAAGGTTCTACCAGCATTTCAAGCGTCTTTGCCCCAACAACAACCTGATGCTGTGGTGTAGTGGGTCTGTTTTACAGTCATTTATGTAACTCCATACAACTCTATTTTGTAGTGCCAATAAAAAACATAAAAAATGGTCGCCATTTAACCTATCGAAGGTTTGATATGTATAACAGTTGTTTTGTACAATTAGTTATTCCATTAGCTTCCTGTCTGCTTTATTTGACTTAATTTAACCAAGGGTATAAAGTATTGCCTAAGTACTGTAATAGGTTCCAAAATAACGTTTTGATCTCAGCAGAAGTTCCACTCTCCCAAAATTTATGGAACCAAGGATCATTCAACGTTCCGAATATTCTAGTCATGGTGAATTGGTGACCATGGAGACCACTATATTGTCGGCTCTGTTCTACTGGGTATAGCCTAACCAAATATAGCATCAGTTGATTTGCAATGATATAAATACAAAATAGGTAATTAGGTATTGCAGTGAATTAAAATTGTAAACTATGAGAGAATACTTTCAGATTCGCATTGCAAAAGCAGAGGCAATTTACTTAATATTTTTTTTTCTATTTTATTATTTGTTGAGAAATTTAAATGAATTGCAGAAATACAATGCACATCCAAATATCCAACTTGTACGTGTCATCAATAAAACATATATATTTTCTGTACAAGGTTTTTGTTTTACATCTTTCTGTGTGTTATTGTTAACAGTCAAATAAGGGGGGGAAAATAAATGTATTTTATCTCAACGGCTACAAACCAAAACTTTCCAGAGATTTGACATTCTTCTGCCAATCTTACTAATCTTCCGAGAGATGAAAGTTGACATGAAAGTAAAAGGTGATGCTGGAGGAGTGCTCGATTTCACAGAAACCATCCCCGTAGTAGAAGAAAATGAATCTAGCTGTGATATGCCACCCTCATTACTGCTACGGCCACTGCAGCTCTTCCTAAGATAGAAACTTCTGCTCCCAACATCCCCAATTGTGCCCTTTTTACTGAGGCCTAACAACAAAACAGAAGTCATAATCAGTCGGAGGACTTCAATCAGCAAAGTAAAAGCTCACACGGTTGACAAAACGGTTGAACGTCATTTAAATTGAGCTTGCTCTGAACCATGGACTTAGAAAAAGGCAATAGCCAGTAGAGCTTACTTTCAAGGCTGAAGTGGGACTGATGCAGCTCAAACGAAGACACGCCATCACGGCCAATTTGAGGACTTCGTCCCTCTTCACTGTATTTGTCGACAACGAGCTTGATTGTATCTTCAACACTAGCTCCTAATTTAACCAAAGTCTTCACAGGACCTGGGCTACCCTCCACAGTTACATTCACCACTACCTTCGCGTCTTTATTATACCTCTGCATTACCATTTTCGTTCTTTAGCTTCACAGACATTAAGAAAAGAGTATAGAAAAAAAAGAACAGATCAACTATGAAGTTCCAAGGAACAGGAATGAACAATATGTTGCTGGCTGCTGTAAAGTTTACATATTCTTAGATTAGGATGGTTCTGTATGTGAGCGTTAGAGCTTATAACTGTTGATTTGTAATCACAATCGAACTACTACTCCAATGTATAATTTTCAATCCAACAACTTCCACCTTCTTATTCACATACAAAAACTGAGGGAAGGCCCTGCATATCTTTTCAAGTAACCTCTCAAAATAAATGTGAGGGGTGCGGGAGTGATCTCTGAAGTTCCACAGATAACAAGGCAAGTATTAGAATTTTGTATTACCCCAATGGATCCATGTGCGTGCCTTCTAAGCATTCTCTTCCTAGAAAACATATTCACCCGTGGGGAGAATTTAATATGACATAAATGGTAAAAGATTTACAAATCAAAGACAGCAAGAAGCAAGTACTTAAAAGAGTACACGAAAATAGTTTTAATTAATGACATCAAACTTATAAACCATGAATTCGTTCGTGATAACTAAGAAAAAATACGAAAAAAAAGAGCTAGCTGCTAGCCAAGTGAACGAGGCTCCCTCCAGGGTCTTGGGAGGGTGGGCGTTCGGGCAAGGGTACCGGGTACGGTTGCCTTTTTGCGACCTCGAAATCTAGAATCACAGATAAAAAAAAATGACTGAGACACTGAGACACACAAAAAGTAGAAGTTACCTCGGAATTTGAAGGCAATGGAGACACAGGTGCAAATATGTTAGCACAACTTTGCGTTTGTGGTACGCCATTGAATTTCGAACTGTCATCATCCCCATAAAAAACTACACCAATAGTCCAACTCAAAAGAATTGGTTCTGACTTACACCGTAGAAGATCATGTTTAATAGGCTTTAAGTGTTTCAATCTCCGAGTCGTAAAAGTTCTACGACGAAAAGATGAGATGTTGGGGTTTGGAGGTTTGACTCTATGATGGTTTCTTGAAGTTGTTTTTCTTGATCTTCTTGATGGATCACTATGTTCAGACATAGAAGAGAGAAAGATGTTTTACAGTATTGAGGTTATGGGGCAAGTAGAGTTAGGTAAGAGAAGTTATAAAGAAAGGGAGAGAATGAGGAAGTTACTTGGGAGGGAGGGAAGGGACGAGAAGACAAAAGATGAGGGCAGTTAGTGACTTTGACGTTTTGATGTGAAACGGGGTGTTAGAGGTCGTGAACTAGCCTACTTGTTTGATTTCTATTGGCGCTTTTGGTAAGAGATTTCCTTAATGACGGGGAATGCCCTTTAAATGTCGTTATTAGTTGGACTAAACCGGACAAGTTTTACTGATTTGCTGACTTGGGTTATCTATTATTCTATTTTTTAATCCACCGACTTATTTGTCTTGATTAATTTTTATACTTAGATTGGATCAACGCCGGCAAAACACCGGATCAAACATTTGACAAAAACTCCAATCTTGTAACAGTATCTCTCTCCTCAAAATTGAAAACAACTTCCTCTTTCCGAAAAAAAAGAGGTTGAGTTCCATTGTTTTGACCTGTTTGAAGAATTTATTTTCCATTTTCCAGTTTTCGCAAGAAAATTGTACTTTCTAAGAAAATGTTTTATTTTCACTCATTTTCTGCAAACCAGACGTAGCTGTTATGTAAAAACAATTAGCATTGCTTACACAAACGACAGGTAGCCTAGTTGGTTAAGGGACTTAGTTTTCAGATTTCTTGAAGACAATAACAATTCACATCTGAGCTCTTTTTGCCTCTGATTAACAAAATATTTTTTCCTAATAGCTCAAAAAACAACTAATCTCTATTAGTTTTGGGGTTTTCATAAAGGCACCACCTATTTTACCAAGTGCTGCCCAACACAAACAAAACCAAACATACTCAAAAATGCCAAAATTCCAAACAGTCACTTGAAAATTAAATAAGCACCACTTAAGAGTATATAACTTTACATAAAAGAAATTGTTGATAGGTTTTGATTTTTATGTTACGTTGAATTGAATATATGAGCCTTTTCAAACGTTAATAAATTTATAATTTTAACCATAGGATTTAGAACATGCCTAATGTGTTCTGCTTGATACAAACAAAAGTTGTTGGGCCATGAAGAACTGCCCAGGAGTTGGCAGATATATGCATTGTCACCAAGTATGGTACGGGTTTAAAACGGTGTACTTGAAAAAAACACTTAGTTCATGTTTTAAACGGAACGTCTTGCAAAAAAAAAAAAAAAAATGTGGGCATAAAAAACGGGTTTAAAACGTATAATATGTAAAAGAAACGATAAAAACCGATGATAAAGAATACGATAGATAAGGAGTTTGATTTTTATAAGAGTAGAAAAAAGAATAGGCACAGAAAAAAAAAAATAATAATACAAATGGAAAAAAATAAATAAATAGATGAAACTGATGAAAGTATCAAATTATAAATTACTCATTTAAATACTAGAAGTTTTAGATTCAGTACCAAAACACGATCCTAAATAAGATACTATCATACTACTAATTACCATCCATAATTGCATAATCAAGTACTACAAATAAGTGAATAACTTTAAAATTTCAAAATATTAATAGTCCAAAGCAAAATAGAACTGTCTCAATAAGTCAATCCAACGCCCACTCTTCAAAAAGGTAGTAAACTCCAAAACCCCTTTTTCTTTTAGATTAAAAAAAAAAAAAAAGAAGAAAAAAATAGAGAGAGTTTTAAATGGGAGATTTTTAAAATCTCGGGTTTAAAACGTTTAAAACATGATATTTTGAAAAACCCGGGTTTTAAACTAGTACAAGACGCTTTGCTAATTTAACGGGTTTTAAACGCGTTTTTTTTTTAAAAAATGCTGAATTTGGTGACAATGGATACATGGCATAACATAAACTTAGAGAAATTAAAAGATTCAAATGCAACAATTAAGCTATCAACTATTGGTCTCCAACTCCAGTTATAGCTCACATCAAAACAATTAGCTGTGTTTACACAAAAAAAAAAAAACATCTAGCCTAGTTGGATAAAGGATTTAGCTTTCACAGGAGAGACTTGGGTTCGAGTTGGAGATGTGGTGAAGCTGAAATTGGTAGAACTGGGTTTGTCTACCAAAGTCTAATTTCTTGAAGACAATTTACGTTTTTTTTTTTTTTGATGGGCAAGCGAGGTTGTTATAGAGGTCCCCTACCCCTTTTCATTAATAAAAGATTAATAAGCTTGTTACAATCGGATATAGAGTTTGCCTACTGCATCATCATATATGATTTTCTTTACATCCTCTGAAAAGGAGCTAGGAACTAATTCTACATAGCTAACCGTAGGAACATTACTTGCCAATGCATCTGCAAGTTTGTTAGCTTCTCGATATACATGAGTAATAGTGAACTTCTCTAGTTTCTCTCTCATTTGGGTAATGCTCCTCATCATCTGTTCTGCTTGCCATGGGTAACTCATTTCATTTTTGAAAAAAGAGATTACATTCTTTGAATCCGTCAAGACTCGAAGTTTTCGATTCCTGCTTGAAATAGCCATTTTGATCCCTTTTTCGACGCCTTGCAGCTCTATTAAGGCAATGGTCCGCTTGTTGGACCTTCCCTTACTCGCTATTGTGACTTGACCCTGATCATTTCTTATAACCGCTACCCATCCCGCCAAAGACCCATTAAGTGTACCCGCCGTGTTTAAGTTTAGAGTTCCCTCGTGCGCTTTTTCCCGGCCTCTGATTGCCGTCTTCCTCACCGGCCGATATCACATCTACATTCCACCTTTCTCGAGCAATTTGTTGTTTTCCGGATCCCTCTTCCATCCTTATATCCATTGCTTCTAACTTTGTTCTGACATCATTCAGAATTCTACAAGCCACCTGAGCTGTGCCCGACTGTTTATTTTCAAAAAAATTTTCATTTCGTGTTCTCCAAATCCAATATATGAACCCATTCCATCCTAATCTCATTGCGTCTTGTTTCGGCCCTTTACCCACTGCCTTGCTCTGTACCCATTCGATTTCTGTTTGCCATGTGCTTGCCTGTGTTCTATTGTATCCCATTTTGTCCAGTATCAGCTGCCAAACCTCCTTAGAGTAATCACAATAATGAAAGAGATGTTCTGTCGTCTCCACTTCCTTCCAGCACAATATACATGTATCTGTAGTGACTTTATTCCATTCTTTCATCTTCTCTAGTGTTTTGAGTCCTCCTTTAATCGCCATCCAGCTGATGAACGAGTGTCTTGGGATTCGATTTGAAAACCATACCAGCTGATGCCAAGGCACTAGTTGTTTTGTCCCTCTCAGTCCTTCATAAGTGTCTCGCAGGCTGTAGTCTCCATGAGTTGATGCAGTCCATACTAACTTATCTGTTCCTCCCATTATTTCTGTTCCATAGTCGATCTCTTCCACTATCTCTCTTATGTGAACCTTAATTCGATCAGGAAAGTGCCATTCTCCTTGTACTATAAATTCAGAAACCTTTGCATTTATGTGACATGTGGAGTTGTAAGTAAATACTTGTGGGAACTTATCTTTCAAAATTCCACTCGGATGCCATGGATCAAGCCAGAAGTTGGTGTTACTTCCGTCTCCTATTTGGTGTATAGCCACCGAAACGCTTCTTTCCTCTCTTTTAAAAGATTTCGCCAGCTCCAAGAACAGTCACTTGGAATCTTTAGTTGCCAGAAATTCCTACCTTTGATCAAGTTTCTGTGTATCCAGTCCACCCATAGTGTATCGGCCTTTGTTAGTACTTTCCAGATGTGTTTCATGTTGGCCGCTTGATTCACCATTGCCGAGATTCCTCGGTCCCCCTCCCTCCTCATATGGGTAACACAACTCCTCCCATCCAATCAAAGCATGTGATTGGTGGTGGTCGTGCCCCGGCCCATAAAAATTCCTACACAACCTATTTATATCATCAATGATCTTCAGCGGCATAATAAACGATGCAAAACCGAATACACCGAGGTTGTTAAGGATCGCTTTAACTAATCTGCAGATCTCCCAAGATATGACAATGCCTTTCCTTTCCAGCTCAGATCCCGTTTGTAACCTTTGTGAGTAAAGGACTACAATCTGGGTGATTTCGATCTTGTTGTAATTAAGGGGAGTCCCAAATATTTCATCGGCGGCTCTCTCCCGCGGGGAATTGTAGTATCCCTCAATCTCTCGTGCATGTGCCGTCATCCACTCCGCAAAATATATCCGGCTTTTGAACAACATTCACTTCTAATCCAAAGGCAATCTTTGAATGTATTCAGATTCTCTTTTAGCTTTGTGGTTTTGTTTGAACATCCCCCGCATGAAGGCCATCAAGTCATCCGCAAAGGACAAATGAGTTATAACCGATTTTTTACATTTGTGATGAAGCTTATACTCATTTGTTTTACACGATTGTAGTGCATGATTTCGAGAACAAATCCATCACAAGGACAAACAAGTATGGGGACAAAGGGTCCCCTTGCCGTATCCCACGCTTTCCCTTGAAATACCCGTATGGTGCCCCATTGATCATGATTGAATAATGAGCTGATTCCACACACACTTTAACCCACTCAGTGAATCTCCTAGGCATCCCAACTCTATCCATAGCTTAATTCAATAGCTTCCCATCTCAATGAATCAAAGGCCTTCTTGATGTCCACTTTGACTGCACATCTTGGTGGTTCTGCATCCCTATGATAGTTATGCATGAGTTCGTGGGACAACAAGATGTTATCTTGGATGCTCCTGCCTGTAATGAATGCTGACTGGTTCTTATTTATCACCTTCGGCATTATCCGCTTCAATCTTCTTGTCATCACTTTTTTGTAATACACTTGTATACCACTCCACAACACGCTTATTGGTCTATACTCCCCGTGATTGGATGGACTATGTACTTTTGGTATGAGTGTGGACGCAAAGTTGCATTAACTTCTTGAAGGAGCTGACCTGAGGTAAAGAAATTCTGTATTGCCTTTATGAAGTCATCACCTATAATTCTCCATGTACACTTGAAAAAGAGTGCTGAAAATCCATCACTTCCCGGGGCTTTTTCATTCCCTATGGCTGCCAAAGCTTCTATTATCTCGTCTCTGGTGATCTGCCTTTGTAAATCTGCATGGTCGACTTCATTTATGGTCTGCCTTGGCCCAATCTCTTGAAATACTGCTAGGTTAATCTCTGCCATCTGTTCTGGGCTGTACAAATCCTTGTAATATCTCACACATTCATCTCCAATATCATTGAAATCTTGCATGATGTTACCGTCTCGTTTATCAAGCAAGTGATCTTGTTTACCACTCTTGAGCTTGGACCGATCTAAAGAAGTAGGTGGTATTCTTTGTCACCCACACCGATTACCGATCGCGGGACTTCGTTTTGTAGAATCCCTCCTCTCATTCTATCTTTGCATGAACATAATGTTTAAGTGCTTCTTTTTCCTTTGTAATCAAATCTCGATTGCTCGAGCAAGTATTTGTAATTCGTTTTGGATACCGTCCGCTCTCTCTTCTTTTCTTTAACTCTATCAATTACATTCCCTACTCTCGCGATTCCATACAATAAGAGCCCCTTCCGTTACCTTCCGGTTTCTTCATAAAGACATACATTGGGTTACCCCTCTTTGGGTTTTTCCACGCTTCTTCCACTATTCGCGATAAACCTCTTCTTTGTGCCGGTTAAAAAATTTAAAGGCTCTTTTCTTTTTGATTTCTCTCGTTTCATCGAAGTTACTATCATGGACGAGTGGTCGGAGATGGCACCTGGGTTTAAGAACTCAGTTTCATGATCTTCAAACTCATCGATCCACTCTGCATTTGCCATAACTCTGTCAAGTTTGCAACTTATTCTCTCCATTTGCTTGTTGCTCCATGTTAGGTGATTCCCCTTGTACTTGATATCCACTAGTCCGTGATGTCACCGATTGCAAGAGATCGTAAAAAAATGTTCTCGTCTGACTTCTATACCCCCTTTCTTCTCTTGTGGACTCAAAATGGAGTTAAAATCCCCCATTACTAACCATGGCTTTTGTATGATGCAAGATAAGTCTATTAATGCTCTCCATAGCTCTCTTCTTTCATTCATATCCACACTTGCATAGACTATTGTAATCACAAACTCTTCCCCTGATATAGTGTTCACTTCCATCGTGATTTGTTGCGCATCCTTTCTCAATAAGGTTGCTGTGCATACTCTAGGTTCCCAACAAAACCACACTCTACCCAATTCATTATGTGAGTAGTTATCCTCCATTGCCCACTGATTGAACGTTTTGTTAAACACTCGATATCTTTTTTCTTCTTTCACTCTTGTTTCCACTAAACCCATGATGCTCAGATTATATTTCCTTACCATATCCTTCACTTCTACTTGTTTGAAATTCATATTGAATCCCCTCATGTTCCAGCAGCCGAGGTGTGTACTCATTTACTCGAGTTTGGATGCTTAACGCGTGACCGTGCATTTGGCTGTCACTATGTTGTGTCTCCCTCCTTGAGTGGCATTTTTGTGGTTCCGGCCCCTTGTTTAGCTTTGCTGTGTGTGATCCTCTAGCGGCATTATTTCCCTGTTCAATTGGCAGCTCTGCTTCCCCTTCTTCTAATTGTTCGATTTGCTTTGTCGGCATAGTTTTTTTCCCCTTTTCTAGTATTTCACTCTGCTGCCTACCCTGTCCCTTCTCATACTCTGCTCCTTCTGCCCTCTTCTTCTCTGATTCAGAACATTCTTTTTCTATTCGTTCACCTCTAACTGCTTGTCTCTCTGTAGCCTTAGGTTCTGCTGGTGGTTTGCTGTTATCCCTCTGTACCTTTGCTCTCTCATTCCCTTCTGTCCTTAATTCCTTGCTGTCATTCCCTCTCTTAACTGATTGTGCCACGTCTGTCATGCTACTTTCCCCTTGGAGGTTCCTAGCCTTACATCGATGCTTCTTGGTTGGAGATTCCCAGCCATCATCATCATTTGGCACTGCATACACTTCATGAACTGTCTCTTCTGATTTTTCCCCCTGTGTTTGATCCTTTTGTGGTTGTGTTTGGTGCTGCACTTTATCTTTATTCTCTTCTCCCTCTGTACCCCTTACTTCCTTCTTTAGCCACACTTTATTTGTAGCCTCTGTTCCCGTTGGTTCCTTTTTTGGGCATCTTTGATCGGTGTCCGTCAAGGTTTGATACTCGCACACCTCGGCGGCTTCCAATTGTATTCGAAAGTTACTTTATATGCTCTCCTTTGATCAAGTATCACTGGAATGTGATCTGGGTACGGGCATTCAGTGTCGATCTCTACGCAAACTCTCGCATAGTTTGTGCGTGTCATATTCTCTGTTAGTTTATCTCGCGGAACATTGGGATGCCCACAAAGACTCCCCACTTGGCTGAAGCCGTCTTTGTTCCACATCTCCATTGGCAATCCTTTTACAATCACCCAAATTGGTATGGTTTTCAGTTCCCTCGATTCTGCTTCATCGAAGGTTCTCCACGGCCTAACTACAAACAATTGGCTGGCAATGTGGAAAGATCCAACATCCAATACCATCTGTTTATCTTCTTCCTTCTCAAACTTGTATGTAAACATAGCATCCCCATATGGTTTCATTACAAAACTTTTTATCCCCCATGCTCTACTTACTACATCCTTCACAAAGTTGTAGTTTAATCTTCTTCCTACAAAGGATCCCACCACTAGGTTATCGAATTTTTTGTTGTACTCTTCAAATTGCGTGCTAGTGACGTGAATGACAGGTTTTCCATTCACTATGGAGGGAGGGACGTATGATAGTGCTGCACTTCCAACTGCCTTCTTCCCTATGACATCTGCCCATGAACTCTTTCTGATGGGTTCCTTATCTGTGTTTCCAATCTTGGTCGTGATTCCTTCTACTTCTACATTCGAGGCTCTTGTACCTTCGTTTCTCCATTCTCGATCCAGTTATTTCGATTTACTTGAGTTTCCTTTCCATTGGATTCGTTTATTTTTATGCGCTTAGTTACTTCGCGATCCGGGAATTTCTCTCATCCTCTTTGTTGCTAGTCATGACCATGCCACATTGCATCGGCCGATCTTTGCCTTGTATAGGTAGCTGCGATATCAACACATCTGTAGTCCCATATGTTTCCCTCTCACCCTCTGCTCCTTCATATTGCTTCATTACAGATTCCAGTAACTCCTCCTTTATCTTGCGGCATTTCAGATCTAGCGCCATCTTTTCCTGACGTTTCAGATCTAGCGACAATTTACGTCTGAGCTCCAATTGCATCCGTTTGCTATTTGTACTTGTTTGAATCAAACCAAACTGAGCGTAATAGCTAAAAAAAAACAACTACTAATCTCTTTTAATTTTCACTAGTATTTTGGTTTCATACAATTTTGTTAATCATTGGAAGTCAATTTTTCTGAGACTGGTTTATCAGTTACACTTATCAAATTTACACAATTCGACGGAGCTCATTGCCAAGCGTGATGCGCCTGTTTCTTTCACACCATTTTGTTGCTCATTGGAAGTTTCCAAGACTAGCTAGTTTATCATGTTTCACTTATCAAATTAGCACAATTCAACTACGCGCTAATATAGAATGTTAAAGGTATGGAGTATTTGATCGCTACCCTACCTTGTCCAAGCTTCGCCATCCAATATTCTATATTATTTTGGTGGAGTGAAGCCATTTGCATTTTATGCCTTCTTGGTCGTTAAAAAACACAAAAGAGGCTATTGATATTTCATGTTATGTAAAAACAAATAGTTTTGCTTACACAAAAAACAGCTAGTCTAGTTGGATAAGGGACTTAGCTTTCTCCAGAGAGACTTGGGTTCGAGTTATAATTGGGTAGTTTGTACGTCCATCGAAGTCTGATTTCTTGAAGACATTTCACATTTGAGCTCACTTTTGCCCAACAAAACACTTTTCCTAATAGCTCAAAAAACAACTAATATCTTTTAATTTTCACTAGTATTTTGGTTTCACACATTAATATTTTGTTGCTCATTGGAAGTCAATTTTTCCAAGACTGGTTTATTCGAAACTTATCAAATTTACACAATTCGACTACGTACATACCAAGGGGTGTGCATAAAACTGGTCAAACCGACAAAACCCGAACCGGTAGGTTTCGGGTCGGTTATGTTTATTCATCGGTTCGGTTCGGGTTAGTATATGTGAAAACTGATAGAGTCGGTTCGGTTGTCGGTTTAGTCCCAAATTTGACCCGAACCGACTTGCCATATATAATATATATTAAAATATAAATATTTAATTGATTTAATTTAAAAATATGTGAAAACCGATCGGTTCAGGTTGGTTAATATCGGTTAAACAGTAACCCAGTCGGTTCGTGTATGATCCCATTTCATACATACTAATCTTACAAGTCTCCGCTCTGCGGTTTCCTATCGAAGATGAGAAATAATTGAGATTTGAATTGATCAGCTGAACCCATTTGGGTTGTCTATGTACCCCCAAGCCCTTCTCGAAGATCAAGCTGTGCCGTAGTTCTCCTTTCTCTTTTCTCTCTCCTGTTTCCCAGAGCCGCCTCCTTTTTTTTTTCTCTCTCTTCTCTCTCTTCTTTTCCTCTCTTCTAGGTTAATCCCCTGGACCTATTTGATATTGGGCCCATCTCTTTGGCCCCAATACCATACAAGGTCTACTTGTTTCTCTCACTCCTTGTTGGGTTATATTCTGGTGCTTTCATTTCCCTCAGTGTTGTACTCTTGGGCCTCTTCTACATATGATGTCAATGGTCATGAATATGGCTACTACAGATGCCCCCTCTCGGGTCCGTCGATGAAGACGGTGGACCGAGAAGACCTTGACCTCTTTTGTATTCGTACTTGAATTCCAAACCTTTGCAAGATGGGGCTCATCCCGGTCTCGGCGGGGGGTAGCTCAATTTGCCCCCAAGTTGATCCCACGAAGGCTTATCCCACTACCATTTTGCGAAGGGTCGTTCTTTTCCCCTTGGCACTCACTCTTCACAATCCATTACCATGCCCGCGAAGTGTCTCAACCCAACTATCAACTCTCCTTCATAGAACTCACTACTAAGCTCGTGGAGGGTCTATTCCCTTTCGCTCTCACTCTACAAACTCAATACAATGCCCGTGATGTGTCTCAATCTAGCCATCATCTCTCTTTCACAAAACTCTCACTCGTCTCCACTCCTAACTTCACTCTATCATCATCAATAGAGAGAACCCGACCCATAGTTTATCGTTAGCTTTTTGTTTCGGTTCCCCACAGACGGCACCATTGTATGATCCCATTTCATACACACTAATCTTATAAGTCTTCGCTCCTCGATTTCTTGCCGAAGATGAGAAATAATCGCGATTTGAATTGATCAGCTGAACCCATTTGGGTTGCCTATGTACCCCGAGCCCTTCTCGGAGGATCAAGTTGTGTCGTAGTTCTCCTTTCTCTTTTCTCTCTCCTGTTTCCCAAATCCCCGGCCAACTACCAGAGGAGGCGGCTTTGGGAAACAGGAGAGAGAAAAGAGAAAGGGGAGAACTATGGAACAACTTGATCCTCCGAGAAGGGCTCGGGGGTACGTAGGCAACCCAAATGGGTTCAGCTGATCAATTCAAATCGCGATTATTTCTCATCTTTGGCAGGAAACCGAGGAGTAGAGACTTGTAAGATTAGTGTATATGAAATGGGATCATACAATTTGGTTCAGATATCGGTTCAGCTGAAAATTAATTCGGTTCGGTTTGGTTCGGTTCCAGAAAAACATAAATTGATAGGGTCGGTTTAGTCCCGAACCCAACCCGAACCTACCCGTGCACATCCCTAGTGTTAGAATAGTTGTATGTAAACAACAACTAGAGTAGAACAGAAGGAACAATAGACAAGGACAATAATAATAGGGAACAACTAAGGCGCGTATTAGGCTGTCCTTAAGAAAAGATTTCACCCCTTCCAGTGGTGTAGAAAGGCAGCAGTGGCGTCTTCCTCACAGGATTCAATGGTTTACAGTAGCTTGACTTTGCACTAGAACAAACTACTCTTTAGAACAACAATATAACTCTTTCTAGCGGCTACAGGAAGAAGAGAAAACAATAGGGCAGGTCCAAGTTTCTATTTCTCTGAGATTGGTTTCTGTTGAAGTCCATTTCCTCTATGGACTCACAATCCTATTTATAGAGGTTAAGTCGGTCTCCTAAACAGATAAGGAAGAGAGACCAACTCATAATAGAACACTAAAACTTGCTGCTCAAGAAAAAAACCAAAACAAGTTTAGGCAATTGGTCAAACCACTACCCACAACAGTAAGCCCAAGCCCAAGCCCGAACCATACCCGATGTGGTGGATAACCAATGTGAGACTATCTACTATGCACTAAAGTGGAGAGAACACCCTTTGTTCATCTCCTCCACTTTGCACACACACACACACTAATATTTAGAAATACACAAGAGATTCCAATAATCCCCCACTATTTCAAAATACTAATTGTCACAGCCCGAATTTCTAAACAATTACAAAGTGAATATTTGAAATATAAATATCTCAAACATTACTATGTCCAATTGTCTAAAAACCCAGGCTATGACGGGGTGGATACAAGTCATGCCAAAACCAAAAACCCACATCATAAAAGAATCAACTTAACAACAAAATATCTTCAGAATTTCTCAACCATCACTTTATTAAAAGACTATCTTCCGTCCAAAAATCATCAATATAAAACTCTAAGATTAATAGGTCTTCAACATCGTATTCTCATGTCATATGAATATGAAACTACGTTATTACATACTTCCAAAAAGATCAGGCCTAATAAAATAAACTCCCGGACTACTCCATAAACAAATCCAAATCAAACGCCGTGGTTCCACTGCCTTCCACCTATATTCCCAAGAACACACCCACGTTGCCAAAACAAAGCAAACATGGGTCAGCAAAATGGAATTTGCTGGTATGAGTAGACTAACCACATATAAACATTTTCAGTCTTTACTTATCAAACTAACACTTTAAATATATCATAACTTAATCATTCTCAGCTTGGGAGACAAGTAGTTTCGTCATTTCAACCGGCATAGTTTCTTCCCAAGCAAAACTTCCATTATATTAACTCATTATAATAACTTGTTTTAATAACTAAGTAATTGAATTACAACTTACCGATATCCACTTCTGTATAATGGTAGGTCCGCGTCCTTGCACAAAATATTATTAAGTCCTACCCTCCTGCAAATGAAGTTAGAAATTTTATATAACATGTGTAGATATCTTATAGATATTCAAATGTAAGCCCAAACACACTTGCATAATCAAATCAATTTCTCTTATCAATTAATTAATTATTTTTCTTATACACCCACCATTTAGTACCTATGTACCTTAGGTCATTCCTGCCACATTCAAGGAATACCGGGTCATTCATGGCATAGTCAATGAATACCTAGTTATAATGCTAACGGGCCATTTATGACACATTCAATAAATGCCCACCTATCACATGACATCTTCAGTCATAAAATCTCATTTCCAAAACTTGAGGCGTGGAGAGATTCTAAAAGGGTGTGGTAAATTGTTGAGAACACTATTGAACTTTATTGCATATATTATTTTAGAGAACGGAGGAGTATCTTGTTTCTTGTATTATAGTTTACGCGTTATTAATATATCGATGTCTAAGTGTCATAGCGTCATATATCATAAAAGACTGATATATAACATAGTAGTTAATATACGTACACACGTATATATATATATAAAGTCTTAGCCTAACGCCAAACACACTTATAGCACTAGACCTATCCTAATAGACCTAATCATTTGTCGAGTCAAAGGTCAAACTTGGTCAACTTGTCAAAATCAACCCTGGTCAACAATCAAAGTCAACTTGTCATTTCCATGTTCAATAGGTTCATGGTCATAGCTATGGTTCATGGCTAAGGTCAAGGTGCATGGCTCATGGGCTCATGGCATGGTTAAGGTCATGGTTAGGACCCAACTAGAAATATCTAAAAGAAACAGATCCACTTAAAGCAATAATGACCCAGCCCCTAACAAAAATAGAAACCGGCTCAAATCAACTTAAATGAGATAGATCAAATAAAAAGGAAAAACCGCCCAAACAAATGAAATTAGATTAGACTCATAACTTATGACTGTACCAAATCTTTAAACATAACCTCAAGCCCATGCCTAACACATATCAGGCCCAACTCAAACATTCTAAGTTAATTCCGTGCCCAAACAAAACAGACCTATGGTTTTCGGCCCAAACCCACCTAAGCTAATCTCGTCCCAAGCCCAACAGAAAAATAATCTCGCTGGTCATCTTCTTCCTCACCTCACCAGCGCCTCCACCGCCACAGTAGCCCCCACAACCACCATTTGCCACCACTATTTAACCCTCGGTTTTCCTCCTTGCCAAAAGACCAATCTAACTATACCACAAAATCCCAATACCCTCACACTTCATAACTCGCGCTCGACCCGCCATTAATGCTTGTCCGGAGCTTCAACAGCCCCCAACCCACTACCAAATCAAATCTCCAATCACCAACACCGTTCCATACTAGAACCACAGCATAACCCACTAAAACAAACAACAAAATTAAACAGTACAAATTCAAGCTCGCGCCTCCATTAATGCATTTACAGAGCTTCAACAGCTCCACTCCTCTCTAACACTCAATCACCCAAACCAAACATCAATTCACATACCCAACACTTCACCACAACAACCAACATCATTTAATCATAACCACAATAGTAAGGATTCAAGTTCAAACTAATATACAGGACGACTCTGGCTCGCGCAGCCATTAACAAGCATAATGCTTCGACAGTTCCATCACACAGAGTTTCAACAGTTTCAATAATTAACAAGTTTCAGAGTTTCAATAATTATTAAGCAAATCGGCGTACTAATATTTAACACCTTCGACAGAAAAATAACAAAATAACGAAAGAAGGTGAGCAACAAAAGTGAGCGGAGATATTGGCCAGTAAACTTATTTATGTATACATGTGAAATAGAAAAATTAAACTCACTCACCTGATTAGCTTCGACCATCAGGTAGCTATTAAAAATTCTAGCAAGAAACCTCCCTTCTCCTTTATGTGTAAAACTCTATTTTTTCTTCTTTGTGTAAAAACTCTCACTCTCTCTCTCTCTCTCTCTATTTTAAAAAAACTTTTTTGTTTTTTTTTTTTTTTCAAACTCTCCTAAAAACAAGGAAGGAAGGTTTATCTCCTAACCCTACTGGGTTTCCTATCCTTACTAATATCTATCTTATTTTATTGTTTTATCTATTATTTCTTCTTATTCTTATTCTTATTCTTATTCTTATTATTATTAGGAAAAATAAATTATAAAACACGGGGTGTTATACTAATAGTCCCCCACTATTTTGGAATAGGATATTACAAAAGAAATGGGTTAACGAAATGCTAGAGAGAATCGAAAAAACAATGCATAAGATACTGGTGCTTTACGGGCTTGAACCAGTCATAGGGTAAAATGTCTTATAATACGTGAAAGTGGTGGATTAAAAAATCTTTGAACCAACATTCCCTTGTAGTAAAATAGATCACATGCACCCACACTGCTCTTTCATTATATGCCTGTTCTGCGGTGTTGCACTTTTTGGCCCTTACGCTGCCTGTGTTCCATGAATGCTCTAGAGTACTTGTCCGTATACTCATAAGAACCGACCCAGTTATACATTCACGTAGGTAGATATCCAATTATTTCATTATAAAATGGACTATGGATTCCAATAAGAGTAAAATAACTCATCTTTACTCATTGCAATTCTAGTTATACAAAGTATACTATAGTACCATCTCGCCATAGGGTGGGACGTCTCATAAATAAATAAGACGATAGTACTGCAGGACGACGAAGTAACTTGTTTTCCCCTTTAAACCTACTTCATGGGATCTCCAATCACATAGGTAGGGTTCGTCGATAATAATATATATATATATGGGCATAAGTCCCATCCCCTTCGACGTATAACCACTTGCCTCCAAAAAGTGGTGTGGTCAGACATGTGGCCAAACGAAGTCCAACCTAACATAATCTCTAGCAGCTGCTTGATTAAGTTATATCTCAAACTTACATGTATTATTTTCCCATTGCACATATATATCTTTATGTTTTAGCTATTGCAATGAGACAGTTGCAAAACATATATACATCAGGGGACTGTTTAGAGCTAATAGGAAGATTTTCCAAGAGGTTGCTAACCCACTCAACATCATCACATGCCTTTTCTAAGGCGATTAGCTTGGATGACATCCAAGACACTCAATTTCCACCAAGGGTAAACATATAAACATTACTGGATCCAACTTATAACACATTACCTTTTCAGACTCGACATCTGCGGTTAATGCTTTTGGAACTTCAAGTGTACCTTGGTGTATGAAGCAGAGATGGCAGAGATGCATAAATCTTTTAGACTACTGCAAATTGACTCCAGTTTGGAGAGAAGCCAATTTCCGCCAGATCAATTGGCAAAGTACTCGGTCGGTTGCAAGACAATGATCAAGTTGTTTTTATTGTAAAACCCCCATGGATAACCAAATGGGAGGTTCCAGAACATGTTTATTATAGGTTTTGTTAAGTTCTTATAGTGCTACTGTGTGAGTAGACTGTAAATAACTCCTCATGTACTCTCCTCCTACCCACACCCCCCCCCACAACCACCTTTCATCAATACAAATTTTTGCTTACTGAGAAAAAAAAGAATTACCTTTTCAACAATGATGGAAAACTACTAAATATAAGTCCATAATCAATGGCTCCGCTATAGTACTTGGATAATTTGACAATATACATCCAATGTTCCTTTTAAGAACAATTGGTTATCAACTCAGTATGCCATTAATGTAGGCAATGTCATGTCTCACAAATATAATCCATCAAGTACAATAGGCTACCAATGATATTAACATATTTAGTATGAGAAAACACAAGTAGATTATTTTTCATAAGATGGATATCTGCCACAAGAAGTGTTGACACAGTCTTACTAACGTAATACCCATACTTTTCAATGAAAATATTTCTACTAAGTGTGAAAACAACATAATGAGACCAACATGAGTTATAATTTCTATATTCACCAATCATTCAATTATGTAGTGCCCGAAATTCCCCTATACTATCCGGCCGGTCTGGTTTAAGGTATTGTGGCTTTCAACCATATTCAAACGTCAACATCTTGACAATTGAATATAGCAATTACAGAAATGAGTTTAACAACATAATGAACTATCTTTTCCAATGACGGTATATTATGTGTTTCAAATAGGAATTTCTCTAATTCATATACATTCTCAATGCTAGCACTCATGATATGAAATCATCTAAACAAAGAGAGATTAACACATATGTCTTGCTTTACTCTAAAGAAAGGACATATCTTTATCAACAACGATAGTTTGACATCCATACGACACCAATATGTTGTTGAATTGCTCATGCCATTTATAGGCACTTGAATCAACTCATACAAATATTTAATTAAATTGTATACCTTTAGCTCATCACCTGATACTACTTGGTATTGTAGTTCCGCACAACTACTCAATTAGAGTCTTTAGAATTCTATAGAAGAAATTCTAGTTACATGAGCAAGATTTCAAAGTAGTATAAATCTTGTCTCTGATTAAAACCCCTTGACTATTATTATTAGCCTTGTATTTTGCAATACAACTATCACGTTTTAGTTTTCTCTTGAAGATCCAATTCAACCTATAGATCCCCTAATAAAACAAGAGTCCAATTTAGAAGAGTTGTATCCTTAAAAAAAGGACACTTCTCATAGACAGACAACTTCCTTATAGGTTAATGAATCTTCCTCATGAAACATATAAACATCATCACCTTGAATGGTGGATATACTCACTGATAGTCTTCCAAATTTCTTGTTCAGAAATTATGGGATCCTCTTATGTAGTTCATTATGAACATCCAACCACTCTATGACAATTTTATAGAAAGCGCATCCTCAAAATAAAATTAGCATATAAGACATTCAATAATAGTGTGGTATCTACAAGATTGTTATC
This sequence comes from Coptis chinensis, assembly GCF_015680905.1. NCBI lineage: Eukaryota > Viridiplantae > Streptophyta > Magnoliopsida > Ranunculales > Ranunculaceae > Coptis > Coptis chinensis. The sequence continues at coordinate 123,426,217 of NC_141458.1, read as the reverse complement.
ATGCATGACAACTAAAACAAACACCACTATTATGAGTTTCACCAATGAACATCTAATAGATAGTTCTAGGTCTCAAAAATATTTCTTTTAGATTCATTCACAATAGCCTTGTCAAGACACCCCCCACATTTTGAAATATTTTTGGATAGGCCCAAGACCTTTCCATACTTTGTAGTTCAGTGTCTTTCTAATTATCTTGTGAGATGAACTATGGTAAAATAGTGTTATGCATATGGGTAAGGGGTGCAGATGGATAGTTTCGGATTCGGATATGCCTGCATCCAAATCCAAAATTTGTCACTCACATCCGAATCCGTATCCGAATCCGACGGCTGTATGAAATAGTATTCGGAATCCGAATCCGATATCCGATTCGGATATCGGATAAATATCCGATCGATCACTAAATTGTAAAAACATATTTGTTTTCTCTGTTGCATGTTGCTTCAACTGAAGAAATTGATTCAATTGCAGTTGTTGTTGAGCAAATGCTTGATTTGAGTGATTTGGGTATAAAACCCAACATTAGTCGTAGAGTTCTTTGGAGTTGGGTTTGAGGAACAACAAGAATTCCTCTCCCAAACTTGGACCCTTCTTCATTCAACCTCATCCTTACAACTTCAGCAGCAACAACAACATATCAAGAACATATTCATCAATAGAAGAAGAAAATGAGCCAATCTCAATCTCATCACAAGATTACAATTTCAGTTTCCCAAACTCATCACAAGATTCATATGATGATTTATCAATGTTTGATCCTTCTTCTTCACAACCATCTTCACATTCTTCATTACATCTTCTTCCTCCTTTGCCCTAATTCAAAGAATGGGGTTTCCAAGTTGAAGAAAATGAGGAATTTGAAATAGGTTTGAAGGAAATTAGGTATAGGAAAGCTCAGGGTTCTTTGATTTCTACGTCGACTTTGATGGAAGAGGAGTTGTGGTGGTGGCGTTGGTCTCTGGCTCTGGAGAAAGGAGAAAAGAAAAAAGCCCTTCCACGTTTTTCTTTTTATAGTTCATTAATGATGTTTTTTTATATTTAATTGATTATTTAATAATATCCTTATAATAATTAAATCGGATTCGGATATTATCCGACGGATAGTACCAGCATCCGTATCCGTATCCGAAACCTGTTCGGATGTGAAAATTTATCCGAATCCGATATCCGAAATTTTCGGATAATATCCGATTTTTCGAATACAAATTCGAATCGGATTCGAATATTTGGATATCCACTTGCACCCCTACATATGGGTCACCCACAGTTCAATGGTTACTCAACCTAATCAAAATTACATGCAAAACACATTATACCGCTACAAACACTAAAAGAAACACCAACAATAATATGCACTTTTATGACAAGAATATACTTTACTCAAGTATATGATTATGGATCATATTAAACATAGTTATATCATGTTCATGCTATCTATATAAAAGGAAATCCACAAGTGATTCAAATAAATTTTAAAGAATAGAAGAATTAGATGAAAAGAGTTTTGCCCAAAATAATATCATTATCATTCTTCTTTTCATCATTCAACATTCCAACTTACATAGTAAGATAATCCACGTACTTGTACATCACCTTGACTATTTATTCATAGTCATAGGAGAATAATGCATAATAAGACAATCTACAAGCGTTATATCTCCTTGTCTAAAATAGTCACTAGAGGATATTGTCTAAGAAGACAATCCATAATCTTACATCTCTTTGACTAAATTAAGTTTAGGAGGATATTGATTGTTTACTATATTGTTTCCTCTCGTAGACAACGATGCTCATTATTTAATAATATATGACATGGTTAAACTTCATGCCAATGTTAAATAATGCATTCATGCCAAACATGGTTAATATCATATCATAGGTTTAGGAAAAGTAAATTTTAACTGTACCCCTCACAACAAAAAATATACAATATTTAAGCAAATCTAGCCACTGAATATGCAAAACAACTGAGGACTCCACCTTCTCTTTTTCCATGAGCTCAACTAAGATAGAATACCCAATCAACAAGACCTCAAGTACTACCACAACATCTAATGGCTCAACCCATTAATGTCTTCAACTAGAAAAATTTATCAATAAACTATCATCAAGTTCAAAGTAAATCCACGATGATTAATATCCAAAACTAGTTACTTCATCTACACAACTTTAACATATGCTATATTGGATATAAGCTACAAGTTACTTCATCTAACATGTATTTTCACAACAGTACAGTTATAACCATTGTCTAACAACACGTACACTCAATAGAGGTAAACAATTATGCATTGAATACATTATAATTACTATCCAAGATTTGAGTGTGGTTGATATTAACTATCTTAAGGTCTCTCTTAGACCATCTACATACATCTACATATGTACAAAAAAAATTAATATCAAACTACTTCTAGTCCAACCAATTAATATCTTAGTGATAAACACATATAATTTGTTGACTAGGTTATTAAAGAAGTTTAAGCTTAGGGATTTCCCTCATAAGAAAAACTAGCATGCAACTCAAGGCAAGAATATCACCATATAATCAAACCAAAAGAATTGCAAAGAGTGAAAGAATACGATACCTAACCGATTGAAAACCCGGATTACTATATTTTCTTCCTTCTAGAAAAATAGTTCAAAAGAACTGTAATTCTGAACCATCTTAGGACGAATTGGGTATCAAGCCTTGTACCACTGGAAAGCTCTTTGAATCAGATATCCAACACAAAAAATGGATTGCAAAACCGAGCTTTGAGATTAAAGTTACAACAGTTTCGTAACGAGCGATGCAGCTGTCAAAAAGACGAACTTTGACGTTTTTCTTGATAGAAATCTCATAACTCCCACAAACGTAGGAGAAAGGTCTACAACCATATAGGGTTAACCACAAAAGATCAATAAATATTCAATCTTTAATTGGTTTCCCTAACAAAAACGAACTTATCAGAAAATTTCTAAAGTCATAACCCAATAACACAAACAATAACTCAAAGTAAAAGACTTATCTTTTGATTGCCGTATTAAATCACTCTCCTTTGTTCTACTAGAATTCTTTCCTTAAGATTGTTAGAATAGTTGTATGTAAACAACAACTAGAATAGAACAGAAGGAACAGTAGACAAGGACATCAATAACAGGGAACAACCAAGACGCGTATTAGGTTGTCCTTAAGGAAAGATTTCTCCCCTTCTAGTGGTGCAGAAAGGCAGCAGTGGCGTTTTCCTCACAGGATTCAATGGTTTACAGTAGCTTGACTTTGCACTAGAACAAACTACTATTTAAAACAGCAATATAACTCTCTCTGGCGGCTACAGGAAGAAGAGAAGAAGAATAGGGCAAGTCCAAGTTTCTGTTTCTTTGAGATTGGTTTTGTTGAAGTCCATTCCCTCTATGGACTCACAGTCCTATTTATAGAGGTTAGGTCGGTCTCCTAAACAGATAAGGAAGAGAGACCAACTCCTAATAGAACACCGAAACTTGCTGCTCAAGAAAAAAACAAAACAAGTTTAGGCAATTGGTCAAACCACTACCCACAACAGTAAGTCCAAGCCCAAGCCCGAACCCTACCCGATGTGGTGGATAACCAATGTGGGACTATCTACTATACACTAAAGTGGAGAGAACACCTTTTGTTCATCTCTTCCACTTTGCATACACACACTAGTATTTAGAAATATACAAGAGATTCCAACACTTAGTACATACACACTAATATCAATTGTTAATACACACTAATATCAATTGTTAAAGCTTGGGAGTTCATCGGCACGCGTGATGCATCTGTTTCTTTCACACCTTTTTGTTGCTCATTGGAAGTTTCCAATACTAATTTATCACGTTTCACTTATCAAATTAACACAATTCAACTACACATTGATATAGAATGTTAAAGGTTTGGAGCACTACCCGTCCAAGCTTTGTCATCCAGTATTCTGTATTATTTTGGTGGAGTGAAGCCATTTGCACTTTGTGTTGTCTTGGTTGTTAAAAAACACAAAAGAGGCTGTTGATATTTCATGTATGTAAAAACAATTAGCTTTGCTTACACAAAAAGGCTGTTGATATTTCTGTAAAAAAACAACCTAGTTGATAAGACACTCAGCTTCCACAGTGCCTTACAGGTTTTAAATATATATGATTTCTAACCTAGTTGGATAAGAGCATTTACACTGATTTCTTGAAGACATTTCACATCTGAAGTTCTGAACTCCTTTTTGCCCAACAAATATTTATTCCTAATAGCTCAAAAAAAAAAAAAACTAATCTAATTGCTAAAGACAATTCACATCTGAGCTCCTTCTCCCGACAAAATATTTTTCATAGCGCAAAACACTCTTTTTATGTTAATGGGAACTGGGACCAGTGGAATTGCAACAAATATTTATTCCTAATAGCTCAAAAAAAACAACTAATCTAATTGCTAAAGGCAATTCACATCTGAGCTCCTTCTCCCCACAAAATATTTTTCATAGCGCAAAACACTCTTTTTATGTTATTGGGAACTGGGACCAGTGGAATTGTGAATTGGGATGGCAGCACGTGAATAAACTGTATATTTATTTCGAGAACCACAGATTATTGGCACATCGAGATAAATTGATATCAGGTGGAATCATCAGAGTACGGACTACAGACTCCATCTACAGTACAACTAGAAGGAAGAGGGAAAACAATAAAATCCTTGCATTGTTAAAACCTGTTCAGCATGGGAATAACACTCTGGATACAAATAAGTTGTACAAAGTAGCTTTACAAATGCTATTTTCAAAGGGGAATCACGGACTCCAGCTGACTAGGATTTCCGCCACTTCTTTTCAAACTCCGAATAAGGAAGTTCAGTAACAAACTGGGTATCATTGGATAATCCAATGATGCTCGGACCATCACTTGATGGGGCCAACTTATTTCAGATCAAACAAATGAGTTCCAGGTTATAGCTTCTGCATCAGTTTGAATGTTTGATTTAGACGTTCTGATCGTATGCAAATAATAATCAGAAATCCCCCACTCGTCCAGCTTTTAATCATAGCTGCCCTCCCGTTTGGGAAAGGCTAAGAGACTTCCCGAATGAAGGTTGGGTTACGGAAGTATATCTTCAAACAGATAGAAGTAATCTGAAACTCTGTATCCACATGTTCAAGTTGATTCCATCCAGCTACAACCAGGTGTCTTGGTCAACTTCGTTTCCTCCATCATTTTTCTCAATCTTTTTGCATCGTCCCATCTTTCAGCAGAAGCATAGATATTAGCTAGAAGAGAGCAGTACCCACTTGAGTCTGGCTCCATCTCAATGCAATGTTGAGCAGCAATTTCACCCAGCTCAACATTACTGTGTAACTGACAAGTAAGAAGCAAGGCTCCCCAAACACCTACATTAGGTCGCATTGGCATACTCTTTATCAATCCATGTGCCTTGTCCAACCGTCCAGCCCGACCAAGAAGATAAACCATGATGCCATAGTGATCCGCTGAGGGCATGAGTCCATGCTCAGTCATCAAAGAAAAGCATTTCTACCCTTCTTCAACCAGTCCAGCATGGTTGTAAGCAGTTAAAATTCCGGAATAAGTAATTGAATTTGGCCTAATTTGAGCAGTTGTCATCTCTCTGAAAAGCCTAATTGCTTCAAAAGCTTTACCATTTATGCCACATCCGAATATCAATGCACTATATGCAACCACATCTTTCTTTTTCAAGCCATGAAATAGCTCATATGCCTTCTCAATGTTACCACATTTAGCATACAAGTCGACTAGAGCAGTAGCCAGGTGATCATCCAATTCAACCCCAATTTTACTCCTATAAGTCTCTATCCATAACCCGAATTCCAAGTCTCCCAACTGAGAACACGCAGATATAGCACAGGCAAATGTCATTTCATCAGGCTGCACATTTACATTGTGTTTCCTCATTTCATTAAAAAGCTGAAGAGCTTCCTTCAGTCTACTATTCTGAGCATATCATGCAATCATAGCATTCCACGACAACAAATCCTTTTCACTCATCTGATCAAAGAACTCAGAAGCCGAATCAACGTCACCACTCCTTGAATACCCAGATATCATTGCAATCTAAGAAACATTGCTTCTCTCCGGCATCTCATTAAACAAACAACTTCCTTGCCTCTTCCATGTTTCCACAATCAGCATACCCACTAATCATTGAATTCCAAGAAGCAGAATTCCTGTCTGGCATCTGCGCAAACAAATGATTCGCCCTTTCAAAATCCCCCGCTTTTGCATACCCCAAAATCATCGAATTCCAAGAAACGACGTCCTTAATCGGAATCTTATCAAAAATTCCACGAGCCTTACATAACTCCCCAGCTTTCAAAAACCCAAAAAGAATCGAGTTCCATGAAATTACATTCTTCTCTGGCATATCATTAAACACTTTTTCAGCAGTTTCCATATCATCCAACTTTGAGTAAAAATCAAGAAGAGACGTTTGAACATAAACATCTGAACAATACCCATACTTAACAACCTGACAATGTATTGATACACCAAATACCTTGTCATACATTCAAGCACACGCCTTAAGAACACCCGATACAACGAATGTACTCAGACGGGGTTCTCCCACACGATGCATTCAAACGTAAAGCGCAATGGCATCTTTGAACCGACCATGTTGCGAGAAGTAACGAATGGATGCTTGTACGTTCTCACAGTTTGTTTGGCAGTTACTTCTTGTGCATGCTGGCTACAGAATACCGAGAGGAACAACATGGCAGTCAGAAATCGAATGGGTGATTCAAACAACAAGGGGAAAGGGGTACAAGCAAGATGCATTGAAACTCATATTCAATGGGTTCATTTACATTGTATGGTAGGAGAGAAACAGAAGATTTTTCCAAAGCACAAAAGCCACAGGCCAACAGATCATTCAAGACGTTCGATGCAAGTTACAATCGCTTCAAGTTAAAATGGAGGAAGGGCCCGAGAGAAACAGATTCATCCAACTGTGGAATATAAGTGTGGATGCAAAACAGAAACAGGTGAAACACTGCCAATGGGTGAGAGCGGGAGCAGACAACCACAACCTAAACACTGATGGAACACTTCAAGGCAACCAAGGACTCAGGTTAGCAGTGCGGAAAGGAATCAGAAGAATCAATGCACAAACAGATTCGACTACTGTGGTCACGTAACTAAAGAGAAGAGAATAGCAACCATGAAGGGCATATCATATAATGGACGAAATACAATGACTGATAGGGCAATTAGATGGGTTTTAAATCAGCCATGCTTATAGAGAGTCAAATAGACTAGCTGATGCACTAGCAGCTACTATTCCAAAGTTAGTTATTTAGATCTTTTTCTGAGGATGTAAAAAAGATTATTTATGAAGATGCCACGGACAAACAGTATGTAAGAATGTAACCAAGACTCATTTATTTCTAATAAAATAGGGTAAGGGACCTCTCAAAAAAAAAAAAAAGTACCGAATGGCAGTAGCCCATGTGAATTCATCTGGTGTTGGCAATTGATCAAACACTTGGTGGGTGTACTGAAAGCTAGCTGAAGAAGATTGGAGAAGATCGTGTAGAAAAATGGGATGCAGCTCGTTCAAACCGTTGGTGAGGATTTGAGCGTGGATTTGTTTAATTTGGTTGAAAGTTTTGGATTTATTGAACAGTGTTTTCAGTTCTGAGACCAGCATTTTAAGTTTGGAGGGAAAAAATATGTCCGTTATAATCGTTTTTTAAAGGAGTTTTGGGCCTTATGTTTGTCTATTGGGCCTCGGCCCATGGTTTTTTAAAACAAACAAGTGGCCCATTAGACCCAATAACCGTGTCGGGGACAGTGAGGATTTGGAAAATATCTTGGCGACAACTGATGTCCGTGTCCGGAATCTTCAGTTCACGACGTTCTTTCTTTGTAATCATGCATGTCGATACCATTTTGAGTATCTGGCTGTTAATAAGCAGATATGATTCGAATTTTTATTTGAAGGCAATTTTGTTTTTTAACAAAATAGAAAGAAAAAAAAGGAAAGCTGAAAAAGGAAAAGTCAGTTGAATCTTTCAAATGTAGGAGCATCACCTATTTCCCAGCTCAATCCATGGGCAATTGACACTAGCACAACGATTCTACTTACAATAATTAAATCTTCCACCAAATTCAATGAAATTACACTCCTTGCATGCCTATAAATACTCACCATTCACAAGTACATTTCATCACCCACAGCCTCTAATCACTAGAACCACTAAAAGAGTACTACAAACAGTTAATAAGAAATGGGCTCCAAGAGCTATTCATCAGTAGCTCTTTTCCTTGCACTCAACCTCCTCTTCTTTTCCCTTGTCACTGCAACAAGCTGCTCTTATTGTCATCCTAAACCAAAGCCAACTTCATTTCCTCCCAAGTCAAAGCCTACTCCAGCACCTAACCCAACATCAGCGCCTCTAATTCGCCCAATGGCTCTAACTCTAACTCTAACTCTACCACTACCAACGCCTCCGATTCGTCCAACAATTCCAACTCCACCAACGCCTCCGATTCGTCCAACAATTCCAACTCCACCAACGCCTCCAACTCCACCAACTCCTCCAACTCCACCAACGCCTCTAACTCCACCAACTCCTCCATTCTCCAACAATTCCAACTCCACCAACGCCTCCGATTCGTCCAACAATTCCAACTCCACCAACGCCTCCAACTCCACCAACTCCTCCAACTCCACCAACGCCTCCAATTCGCCCAATGACTCTAACTCTACCAACGCCTCCGATTCGTCCAACAATTCCAACTCCACCAACGCCTCCAACTCCACCAACTCCTCCAACTCCACCAACGCCTCCAATTCGTCGAATGACTCTAACTACACCAACAGTACCTCCAACTCCACCAACGCCTCCAACTCCACCAACGCCTCCAACTTGTCCAACGACTCCAACTCCACTAGCACCTAAGCTAACATCAGCGTTTCCAACTCCACCAACGCCTCCAACTCCACCAACTCCACCAACGCCTCCACCTTGTCTAAGGCCTCGAACTCCACCAACTGCACCAACGCCTCCAGCTACAACAACAACGCCTGCAACTACACCAACTCCACCAACACCAGTGCCAATGCCAAAGCCTCCTACTCCCACACGTACCATGGGTAGGTGCCCAAGAGATACTCTAAAGCTAGGTGTTTGTGCCAACTTGCTTGGTGTTGTAAAAGGTACTCCTGCTAACAACCCTTGCTGCACTCTCATCCACGGGTTTGCTGACCATGACTGGGCTCTCTGCTTGTGCACTGCTATCAAAGCCAACATATTGGGTAGCAACCTTAATGTCCCAATATCTCTTAGGTTGATTCTCACCGCCTGTGGAAAGAAGGTCCCATCTGGCTTCCAATGTGCCTAAGCAATCGTACCTTTTATTTCTATTAAGCCTTGTTAGCAATTCTCCGAATAATTAATGAATAATACAGGAATTGAATTTTTGAAGGCCTAAACGTTTAATACTTCCGCACATACTTTTCAATAATTCAGAATAATTCACGTTTTTTTCACTATAAAACGTATAAAACAGGAATTCTTGAATAATTCACGTTTTTTTCACTGCAACAAGCTGCTCTTACTGTCAGCCTGAACCAAAGCCAAAGCCAACTCCAAGTCCTCCCAAGTCAAAGCCTACCCCAGCACCTAAGCCAACATTTACGCCACCAACGCCTAAGGCAACATCAACGGCTCCAACTCCACCAATGCCTCCAACTCCTCCTACTCCACCAACACCTCCAACTACACCAACGCCTCCAGCTACTCCAACTCCACCAACACCTCCAATTCCAACAATGCCTCCAACTCCAACTCCACCAACGCCTCCAACTCCACCAACACCAGTGCCAAAGCCAACACCTCCTACTCCCACACCTAGCCCACCAGTGCCAAAGCCAACACCTCCTACTCCCACACCTTGCCCACCAGTGCCAAAGCCTAGGGCAATAGACAAAAAGATGTAGTTGCAATTCCCTGGCATCGCAAAAGGTACAAGTATCCTGCACTTGAAGCTTGAAGCTCATGAGAATATCAGTGGTTGGAATAACTTGGTTCAGTCCCTGCCAAATGAAGAACTTGATTTTTTGAGGTAGTTGGAGTTTCCACAATTTTTTGTAAATAGGTATGTTGTTGGCACCACCTCAACATACATGTGTATGCTGATTTAACTGTGTAAATGCCGAATTTATTTGCTCCCCACTTCAGTTCATCGCTTCCAGGCTCTAAAGGCAGAGTGGCATAGAAAGAATTTTAGTAGCATAATCTGGTGGCCACCAAGTACTGACTAACTCCACATTCCAAGATCTGGATACGTACATGATCAATGAAATCTGCAACTCTATCAAGATTACAATGTTGAGGTTGATTCAAGAGCGGTAAGATTTCTGGAGCATCGGTGATCCATGCATCCCTCCAAGCTCTAGTTGTCAACCCATTACCAATCTGCCATCTCATGCCAAGAATCAACAAAGACTTAAGATAGTGCATAGTTCTCCAAACTCTAGAAGCAGTAGTAGGGGACCTTGAATTCATGAATGTTATATTCGGAAAATATTTGGCTTTAGTCACACTCGCCCACAGTGAACTGGGTTTGATCAAATTCCAAGCCTGTTTTCCAAGAAGCGCCAGGTTTTGTATTTGTAAATCATTGATACCAAGTCCACCAGCTTGAGTTGGGGAACAAACCTCATCCCAAGAAAAATAATGGAGTTTCCGACTTTCATCTCGATGCCCCCAGAAGAAATTCCTTCTCAAAAGAGGCTATTGAAATTTCATGTTATGTAAAAACAATTAGTTGTGCTTACACAAAACATAGCTAGCCTAGTTGGATGAGGGACTTAGCTCTCACAAGAGAGACCTGGGCTAGAGTGGGAGCTGTGATGAAGCTGAAATAGGTAGAACTGGGTTTGTCTACCAATGTCTGATTTCTTGAATACAATAATTCACATCTGAGCTTTTTTGCCTAACAAAACATTTTCTCCTAATAGCTCAAAAAGCAACTAATCTCTATTAGTTTTGGATTCTCATAAAGGCACCACCTATTTTACCAATGCGCTGCCAACACAAAAACAAAACCAAACATACTTAAAATTCCAAACAGGCACTACTTGAAAATTAAATAGGCACCACTTGAGATTTATAACTTTACATAAAAGAAATTGTTGATAGGTTTTGATTTTTATGTTACGTTGAATTAAATATATGAGCCTTTCCAAACGTTAATAAGTTTATAATTTTAACCATAGGATTTGGACTAAACCGGACAAGTGTTCCTGATTTGCTAACTTGGGTTATCTATTATTCTATTTTAATCCACCGACTAATTTGTCTTGATACTGTATTATTTTGGTCAAGCGAAGCCATTTATACTTTATGCTCTCTTGGTCCGTAAAAAAACACACAAGAGGACAGTTGATATTTCAACGTTACGTTGTTTGTTTTTTTTTTTTTTTTTTTTTTTTTTTCCTATTAAATTAAAACATGCCTAATGTGTTCTGCTTGATACAAACAAAAGCTACTGGGCCATGAAGAACCGCCCAGGAGTTGGCAGATACATGGCATAACATAAACTTTGGGAAATTAAAAGATTCAAATGCAACAATGAAGCTATTAACTATTGGTCTCCAACTCTAGTTATAGCTCAAATCAAAACAATTAGCTTTGGTTACACAAACAAATAGCTAGCCTAGTTGGATAAGGGGTTTAGCTTTCACAAGAGAGGCCTGGGTTCGAGTTAGAGCTGTGATGAAACTGAAATTGTTAGAATTGGGTTTGTCAACCCAAAGTCTGATTTCTTGAAGACAATTCACATCTGAGCTCCTTTTTGCCCAACAAAACATTTTTCCTAATACCTAAAAAAAAAAAACTAATCTCTTTTAACTTTCACTAGTATTTTGGTTTCATATATTTTTGTTGCTCATTGGAAGTCAAATTTTCCGAGATTGGTTTATCAGTTACACTTACCAAATTTACACAATTCGACTACATACACACTAATATAGAAGGTTAAAGCTTGGGAGTTCATCGGCAAGCGTGATGTGCCTATTTCTTTCACACCATTTTGTTGCTTATTGGAAGTTTCCAAGAGTATGTACTAGTTAGTTTATCATGTTTCACTTATCAAATTAACACAATTCAACTACGCGCTAATATAGAATGTTAAAGGTATGGAGTATTTGATCACTACCCTACCCTGTCCAAGTTTCGCCATCCAATATTTTATATTATTTTGGTGTAGTGAAGCCATTTGCATTTTATGCTTTCTTGGTCGTTAAAAAACACAAAAGAGGCCATTGATATTATTTCATGTTATGTAAAAACAAATAGTTTTGCTTACACAAAAAATAGCTAGTTTAGTTGGATAAGGGACTTAGCTTTTCACAAGAGAGACTTGGCAGAATTGAGTTTGTCTATTGTAGTCTGATTTCTTGAAGACATTTCACATTTGAGCTCATTTTTGCCCAACAAAACACTTTTCCTAATATCTCAAAAAACAACTAGTCTCTTTTAATTTTCAATAGTATTTTGGTTTCATACATTTTTGTTGCTCATTGGAAGTCAATTTTTCCGAAATTGGTTTATCCGAAACTTATCAAATTTACACAATTCAACTACTTATATACACACTAATATAGAATGTTAAAGCTTGGGAGCTCATCGGCACGCGTGATGCACCTGTTTCTTTCACACCTTTTTGTTGCTCATTGGAAGTTTCCAATACTAGTTTATCACGTTTCACTTATCAAATTAACACAATTCAACTACACATTAATATAGAATGTTAAAGTTTTGGAGCACTACCCTGTCCAAGCTTTGCCATCCAATATTATGTATTATTTTGGTGGAGTGAAGCCATTTGCACTTTGTGCTGTCTTGGTTACGGTGTTAAAAAACACAAAAGCGGCTGTTGATATTGCATGTTATGTAAAAACAATTAGCTTTGCTTACACAAAAAATAACTAGCCTAGTTGTATAAGGCACTTAGGGCATCTCCAATGGAGGGTGTAAAACGTATAATGTGTGAAATTTACACCCCCACTTTGAAAAAACCCCTTCCAATAGAGGTGCAAATTAAAGCGTATAATGTGTGAAATTTACACCCCCACTTTGAAAAAACCTCTTCCAATAGAGGTGCAAATTAAAGAGTACAATGTGTGAAGTTTACACCCCCACTTTGAAAAAACCCCTTCCAATGGATGGTGTAAACCGTATACAATAGGTAGTAGTTGTTAACACTTGGTGGAAATTCCCCTCTTATGTTAATAGTTAATAAGAAACAAGGACATAGCTTTAAATGTCGTTGGTGGGTTTTTAAAGTTCGGACGTCACTTCAACAAACGTGGTAGTTAAAATATTTCATTTGCGACGGCCAATGACCGTTGCTACGTTTGTTTCCAGATTTTTAAAATACAGACGAGAGTTAAAATATTTCATTTGCGACGGCCCAACAATTTTTTTTTCCTACCAGCTTGAAAAACAACTAATCTAATTGCTAAAGACAATTCACATTTGAGTTCCTTCTCTCGACAAAATATTTTTCATAGCGCAAAACACTCTTTTTATGTTATTGGGAACTGGGACTAGTGGAATTGTGAATTGGGATGGCAAAGACATGCACGTGAATAAACTGTAAATTTATTTCGAGAACCAAAGATTATTGGCACATCGAGATAAATTGATATCAGGTGGAATCACCCTCGTAGAATCTATCTAATAAGATAGGGATTTTTTTTAGTACTACAGGACAAAATAACACACAAAGGAAGGTCCATATCATTTTGAGCAAGATCTAACGGTCAAGATGTGCGATTTAAATTTTGAAATGTGACATCGTCGGAAATGGCTCCCGCTTGGTTATTTTGGCTTTTTTTCCATCGGGTCGCAGGTTCGACTCACTGAATCACGAACTTTTTTTTTGGGCTGGATCTCTTCCGATTTCATAAACAAGTGAAATTACAGAAGTGAAACTGAATTTCCTCTCTCATCATTTCACCTCTCACAACCTCACACAACACTCAAGCAAAGCGCTTAGGTAATTTCAATTACAAATTAAGCTCAAATTGATTTGAATACAAGTGAAATTACGGAAGGGAAACTGAATTTCCTCTCTCATCATTTCACCTCTCACAACCTCATGCAGCACTCAAGCAAAGCGCCTAGGTAATTTCAATTACAAATTAAGCTCAAATTGATTCGAATTTCATTCAAATGGATATGGTGAAGTAAAATATTTGAAATTTGGGTTCAATTTGATCTTTTTGAATCAAACTTTTTATTGGTTATGTTTGGTATAGGAAGGACAAACTTTCATTACTGAATTTTTGAAAAATTAATAATTGCAGGAACTTAAATTGTTTAATCGACGACGAAAATTGACTGGGGGAGGATCTTTCAGGAAGAACTTAACTCTGATCAAAGAAGGATGATCACTTAAGCAAGGTATGAACCTTTCTGGATTTGTCAGGTATCAATATTGTATGCGGATTGCAAATTCTATCAACCAATTCTACGCGGATTGCAATGACATGGTTTCTGCTCATGTTTTATTTGATAAAATGTATGAACCAAATGTGTTTGCATGGATAGCGGTTATCGAGTATTATTCTAGGATTGGGATGTATAAAGAGTGTTTAAGAATCAACGATGATCAATATGCAAACAAAGTGTGTTGAACCAGATAGGTATATTTTTCCTAAGGTGTTAAGAGCTTGCACGCAAGCCTTATCATTAAAGGATGGTATTCATGTTCATAATGATGTAGTACAATTTGGTGGTGGGAATATTCCACAAGTGTGTAATTCATTAACTGACACGTATTTGAAATGTGAAGATATTAAAATGGCTAGAAGGGTATTTAATGGAATGAGACAAGGATTTGTTGTCGTGGAATTCGATGATTTATGGTATGGTTTCGAATGGGTATCTTGATTTGGTTATTGAGTTTATTAATGCTAACATCGTCGAACGCTCGAGGTATCTACTTAATTCCTTAATTTTTCATTTTTTCTCCATTTTGGTTTAAAGAGGTAGCATTATTTTAATTTTGGTTTTAATGTTGGTTAGATTCTTCAATTGGTCTGAGTTTTGATTCTATAAAATTTCCTTCCTGTTGATTCGTACAAAAATTATGTAAAAATAGAGGTGAGTTTCACTAAGTTTACGTCGGTGCTTATATAATTAGTAATGCAACCTTCTTGTTAGACAAAACTTGAGTAGCCATGACAAATAGTACTTTACAATTGTTTCAGGTTCCCAATGCCCCCATCTATGTACAAATAATTGGTCAATACGACTATTTCCTCTTTTTCTCCATTTCTTCAATTGGATTCAATAAGTTTTCTTTGGTCGACTATTTATTTTGAGTATGTTTTCCTTAAATTCGACTGAGTGGAAAATTTTATTTCATTCCATTTACAGTGAATGTAAAAAATATATTCTATTCTATTTAGTATTTACAATGATTAGCAGAAAATTCTCGACTGTATCAATTCGATTTTTTTTTTCTATTTCTGTTTAAATTCCAATTGTTGTATATGTTGGTTTGATTTTGATTTAGATACAATTTTCTTTGCTTAGATTCTTTAAGTGGGCTGAATTTTGGTTCAATTCCTTTAGTTTTTTATTTGCTTTAGCGTATTGATTTCAGTTATAACTATTTCGTCTCATCTTTCTTCATACAGATAGTTATTCCAGTCTATTGAGTTTGAATTTAAGCTCCCAATCTAATGTGCATCTAAACTTCCAATCTAATGTGCATCTAATTATTTAATTATATCATGGCGCTTTCCAATTAGACTTTCTAATGTGTTTTACCATTTTCTGCTTTGAGTCTCCATTGTGCTATTTAATTGGGAACTCCCTTCAAACCAAAACCAATATTTAAGGTGTAACATTTCACTCGCTTTTGTTCTTAGAGCTCTCTTTATTAAACCATCATTTCAGTTATGACATTATTTATGTTCTAAGGTTTAGACATTACACTTTCTATTACACAACTTTGACACATTTAACACCGTGCAATGACAAAGTCCTGTACTCATCCCAAGAATAGCTTTGACTCCCTCAATTTTGGAGTTGCCTTTCAAATTATCAAAGCGACAATTCCCTATTCGACTAACTTATGCCATTACAATTAATAAGTCGCAGGGTTAGTTAGTGAAGTATGTTGACATTGATTTGAGAACATCACTTCTTAGTCATGGACAATTCTATATGGCCATCTTCAGATGTATTTCTTCAAAAAGAATATTTGTATTTCTTTCGCCAAATGCAAGAAATTGTACCACAAGTTCTACTCTAAGGACATCGATACCAATGAGAAAAGGTGAGTGGGAAATTAAAGAACCTTAACCTACTTTTATTCTTAAATATAATAGCTATAGCATGATACCTATTATGTTGTATCTATGTAAGTTTTTATGATAGTTTTTTTTTTGGGGACTAAACAGTTCCATATGCTCAGGCTATTTTTATTGCAGTCCACTGGTAAATGATATCCCTATAAACTTATTATTATTATTATCTTTTTGTCCCTAGAACATGCTACTTGGAAGATTCTGGTACTTGGTTGAATTCACATTTGTAGGTTGATATATTACCATAAGAAGGAAGAAAAAAATGGAAGGTAGTTCCAAGTGGCGCATCACAAGTAAAGGTCTTCAGCTCCCTTATTTTAATCAAGTTTCACCCATGCTTACATAAATGTACTTATATTGGCGAATGAACATTACTTATGAGTATTTTTATTAGGATAAACTTTTGTTTTTCAATTTATTTCATGTAGGCACTAATGGTTGCCATGATAAAAAGTTTGCTACATCCAATTATCTCCTTGATCTGATAAAATATATTGCTGTCAAATATCAAAAGTAAGAATATGGATGTTTTCCTTTTTGAGAACCATCCCCTTTGTAAACAAAATGTTAAAGGTACCAAGTTTAGGAGAAATCATATTTATGTGGTTTGCTTGCAGGTACCAAGTTAAATTATTAAGTTTTTAGCAACACATTAGGAAGTTTGTACAGTCATTGGTCCATGGCGGATTAATCTATAGGGGAGGACAATAGTCTGCAACCATCTGAAGTTGATACAGGACCTCCAAATCAATTTCAAGTTAGTACCAACTACCAAGTAAGATACATACGGGAGGAGGAGATAAATGATGAGCTCAGTGAACCAAGAGTATATATATATTTTTTCCTTTCGTTACAAGAATTAATCCAAGGTGAAATGTTACGTGAAGTCCTCTTTAATGTTTAATGAGTTGTCTTTTAGTTTTAGAATTAATTTGTGTTATGTATAAATGTAAAATTATTAATCTTGGCAGGGTTGACCTATGAGAATTGTATTGTTTTAATTTTCAAGTTATGACAGAATTTAGGTGTTTAAAATGTTGAAAATACAAAAGAGATTTTTCCAAATTATATATATATATATATATATATATATATATATATATATATATATATATATATATATATATATATATATTTAAAATGATGATGATTTTAATTCAAGCCTCTTTCCCCTTATTTGTTCCTCATTATGATATGTGTTGAATTATCAAAGTGTAAGGGGTATGTGTAATGAGTTGGTTTGTGAGAAATGAAATGCATAGGATTGCCATAACCTCATTTTAGTGTATGCATGAAATGATTATGAAATATAAAACTGCTAGAAATAGTTATAACATCGATCCAGTGCTACCATGGAGATGGTCTTTTGGGGATTTATTTAAACGCAATGTGTTTTGAGTGCCGACTAGCACGAGCATTAACTAGTCAATCAATAGGGTACGGACTACAGATTCCATCTACAATACAACTAGAAGGAAGAGAGAAAACACTAAAATCCTTCCATTGTTAGAACCTGTTTATTGAACAGTGTTTTCAGTTCTAAGACCAGCATTTTAACTTTGGCGTTGAAAAAAATATGTCATTCTAAACGTTTTTTAGAGCATTCCCAATGCATGTCAATGTTATTCACCTCCACGTAGACAGTATTTCCCCTCTTTTCCACCGTTTTGATGAAAAACAAGGTGAGGCTAGTGAATATTAATCTCGGGCGGGATGTTGGATTCCGTCTGAATGTGAAAATCGAAAAAACGCGCAGGAAGAATGAAACATCCCGTCTGAAGTTAAAAAAAACCGAAAAAACACGCGAGACGTAATGAAACATTCCGTTCGAAAAAAAAACTGATTTTTTTTAAAAAAAACACACGAGATGGAATCCAACATCCCGTCCGAAGTTCACAACTCAGCCACTATCTCGGTTGAATGCTATGTTTGTTTTTGAAAATATTGCTAAAACAGGGCTACATAAAGGCAGCAACAATCTTCTGGCATTAATTTTTTAAATGAATGATTTTTTTGTATCTAAGTGTAACCATAAAATACATCTTTTTCCTGTTAGCAATATTCTAGGGTTTAAAATCTTGATGAAGCCTTCGAGTATCACAATCTTAGATGGAAGCAGGAGTAGAAGTTATGGTTGATATCTATATAAATATTCATATGTTCCAAATTTATCTTGGAATAGATGTAATTCTCCTAATCTAACATTATTTACTTTTCATTTTAAGAGGTAAGTTTCAAATATACAATGGACTCACTAAATGAAACCTGTAAGGCTCTCACCAACTCCAACTTACTCTTGAATATAAGCTGCTACTTCACTTCAGTCGGACTTCATCATAGTAAACCCATGCTCGCCTCAATTGTATACTTACTGTATGGACTGATGTTGTCCTTTCCTTGCACTACTCAAGCTCCAGTAACTTCTTAGTGTAGGGGTATGGTAATCCTAGACACAAAAACATATAAGAGTATTCAAATATAGCTCCTTCAATTAATGAATATATATGGAACGTCATATTGGCTGACCTTTTCCTTTTGGTGGGTCTTTGACTTGCATCCAACCAAAAATCTATACAAAATGTTCTCATACAATACATATGTACATAGCAATATGAAACAAAGATAAATATATATAAGGTTTCGACACACCTAATTCGAAGAGATTACGCGAAAGAGGTTTAATAGGTCTTTCTTTCTTCCTTTCTTTCTGCACACAGGGCAATTAAAACATGATCATTGAAATCAAATACATAGTATGCAAAGTGAAATCAACATGCCCATTAAAAGTTATTTAGCAACAACGTTGAAACTGTGTTCCACCAAATCACATCATGTTACCCCATTCCCACTACTTGAAGAGCATGCACAAAGAGTACTACAAATCGAAAATGAGGTACAACTAATATTGAATTAAATTTAAAGGAAGACCAAACTAAAAGAATTCATCAGTAGACCAAACATGCCACTAATAATGGAAGAAGAGGACCAATCTGAAATGAAGAAAGAGGGATTTCATAAAGAGGTATTTAGCCATTAGAGACTAATTAAATGACTCATAATCCAAAAAATGATGTCTTACTTGCTCTATTCTAGGGTGTAAGCACTTGAGCTAAAAGTCCTAAAGTGGGAGATCAGAACAAACTTACTAAAGAGCATGACTCACGATTTGTCTACTTTTCCCAGGGTTTAGCAATACTTTACGATCCATATACTCTCGCGCCGATGCCGAATATTGAAAGGATGATGCTGTTGAATCTGGAATTTGACTCCACCCAACTGTATGCAAGTGAGCGGAGGTTTGCTGGACACCTGCAGCTTTTGATGTCAATGCTCTTTAATTTGCTCATTGTTAATACCTGAAAAATGATTAGAGACGATGAGAGATACCACAACGACAACGAAGCAAGTCCAAAACCATTGTTCCTATTTCTTGAAAAAACAAAAGAAAAATGTAAAAGATTCATACCTGATTTGAATAGGCTGGGTTTGAAGAAGGAAAAAGAAGGAAAACCAAAGAGGGAGATGGAGAACAAAGAGTTTTGTTGTTTAAATTGGTGGGAAGTTTGTGGGGGTTTTAACGTTGGGACGGTTGGGCTTTTTTTTCAAAGCATCTAATTAACTGGCCTCTATTTTTTTAATCTAAAGGGGGGAGACGTAAAGTGGAGAATTGAGAGGGAGACGGAAGTTCGGAGAAACGAAGGGATTTTTTTGTTTAATTTCACAATTAATAATCTAATTAATTTCCAATCCAACTAACATGATGTCATCGTGGCAGTCGTCCCGACCCTCAATTTATACCCCTGAAACTGAATCACGTTAGAAGAGATGAAAACTATGAAGCAATAGCCCATCCAATGAAAACCGTGCAACCGCAAGTTGAGCTATAAAAAACAAATGAATCAGTGGTTGCACAATTTCAAGTAAACAGTTTCATAGTTATGTGAGACCCAAAACAAAAACTATTTAAAATTTGGGAATAAAGAACGACCAAAGCAAAAGAAGAAAATAGGATAGAAACTTTACCTTGTAAATGCATCAATTGGCTTTGGTGAAGAAGACAACGACATTGGTAATAGCCGGGAGAGAGATCTGTAGAAGTTTGGTGAATTGGAGAAGAGAGAATGACTATTCGGTCAAACTGCTAATTATGTTGAGAATTGAGCGAATGTAAAGAGTTTTGTCAAAGAAGGTAAACACGTAATTCTTTTCTAATTTTAAGAACCAGAAGGGTTGATTGGAATCAAGAAAGGGCAGGTTTACTCATCAATTCTTTTCTAATTTTACACGTGTCTTCGGTTTTGACCCTTGATTCATAATTAACTAAAGACCAATGCCCTCAAAACATTATTTAAGCAAGGCACTCCAACAATGTAAGCAGAGCAATAAAAGAAATGTAGATAGAGAAACATACATGACAAATTACCTGGTCAAAGGGATCTGACTTTTCAATTGTGGCAAGCTGGAAGCAAGGAGACATGTGCAATGACCTACTTAAGGAAAAATGAACAAATGACCCAATCAAGTTGCAACTCAAGATAGAAATCATAAACTTGGTTTATAAAATGTGGCTAATGACTTCAAGAACTATGCATGTCTTACTAAATAACAAAATTTTAAAATGAAAATCAAAAGTCTCATATGGAATCCATCGGTTCTCTTTTATAGATAGTCGATAAACCCCTTTGCAAAAAAAAAAAGGATGCCGAAAAGGCGAAAAGAGTCAAAGAATTATCAAAGTATTAGTTATATTTAAAGAGAGTAAACTGGTAGGGAATATATATAGGAAGCTCTGAACTTGGACAGAGTTTATCGAATTGCAACCTCTTTGGAACCTTTTTTTTTAAAGAACAAATAGTATACGATTGTTCATTTTACCTTATGGATTTTATGTTATCAAATCAACTAAGTAGTCATATATGAAAAATATATTAAAACTTGGAACTGCAATTTCAGAGTAAGTGCAAATGGAAAAAATCAAATAGATAAACCTTGAAAGATATGAAAGCAAAAAATGATCAAAATGAAAACCATTATATATAGTAACAATTACTGATTATCACATCAAGAAACAAATCAACTCAAATAAAAATAGCAAATTTAAGTCAGTATAAAATACAAAATAGATCTGACTTATTTACAGTTGATATCTTTGAAAGACTAATCTCCGTGCACGAAAATAATCCTGCAAAACATAATTAATAAAAATGAAGAATTAGAGAAACCATATAATGAGAACATTCTCAAATAAATAAATAAATTAACACGGAAATATTAAAGAAAACATTCTTCAATTCCAAGAGAGAGAGAGAGAGAGAGAGAGAAGAAAGAGAACTTTCATGAAATTCAAAAAGAGAAAAAGAGTGCCGAAAGAATTTTTTGTGATAGCCTAGATGGAGGGAGAAAGATTACTAACACCTAGATTTTTTAGAGGAGAATGGGAATTGGCAGTTGGCGTGATAAAGATTAGAAGTGGA
The DNA here is from genome assembly GCF_015680905.1 of Coptis chinensis. Classification (NCBI taxonomy): domain Eukaryota; kingdom Viridiplantae; phylum Streptophyta; class Magnoliopsida; order Ranunculales; family Ranunculaceae; genus Coptis; species Coptis chinensis. Next base: position 123,404,386 of record NC_141458.1, on the reverse strand, counting down.
ATGGAGCAGAAGTGGAATTTTTCTAGGCTTGTGTGAGTGAAGAGAGGAAGAAAATGAAAATAGAGGGGAGTGGTTTGAAAATTGATAAATCATGAATTACAGTTATCATATATCATTACAAAAACTCGAATAAAGCCTATCAATAATAAAAAAAATTGAACAAATTCTTCCTATGAATAGATGGAATTTGTTCTAATGAGAGAACTCAATTTGGAGAGAGAGAGAGAACGATGGCTGATTTTTTTTTAGGAGGAGACTTAAAGTGGAGAATTGAAAGGGCGAAGGAAGTTTGGAAAACCGAAAAGAGTTTTTTTGTTTAATTTCATAATTAATACTCTAATTAATTTCTAATCCACCTCACGCTGTCATTGTGTAACTCGTTCCGAATTTCGATTTATACCCCTTGAAATCGAATCCCAGCCGCGAGTCAGAAAACAGCCTTGTTTTGTTAAGTTAATTATTTCAGAAATAAGAGTATAAAATCCTAGTGGTGCCTACAGGAGCCTGTGGAGGTGTAGATTTACAGACCCTATTGGTTCGAGTTGGAGCTGTGATGAAGTTGAAATAGGTAGAACCGGGTTTGTCCACCGAAGTCTGATTTCATGAAGACATTTCACATCTAAGCTCCTTTTTGCCCAACAAATTTTTTTTTCCTAATACCTCAAAAAACAACTAATCTAATTGCTAAAGAAAATTCACATCTGAGCTCCTCCTCCCGACAAAATATTTTTCATAGGGCAAAACACTCTTTTTATGTTTTTGGGAACTGGGACCAGAGGAATTGTGAATTGGGATGGCAGCACGTGAATAAACTGTATATTTATTTCGAGAACCAAAGATTATTGGCACATGGAGATAAATTGATATCAGGTGGAATCACCCTCGTAGAATCAATCAATAGGGTACGGACTACAGACTCCATCTACAGTACAACTAGAAGGAAGAGGGAAAACACTAAAATCCTTGCATTGTTAGAACCTGTTTATTGAACAGCGTTTCCAGTTCTGAGACCAGCATTTTAAGTTTGGCGTGGAAAAAAAATGTCGTTCTAAACGTTTTTTAAAGGAGTTTTGGGCCATATTTTTGTCTATTGGGCCTCGGGCCATGCATTTATAAAACAAACAAGAGGCCCACTAGACCCAATAATCTTGCCTTCATTCTTCCGAAAACCGTGATGGGGATGTGCGGACTTGGAAAATATCAGTTCACCAACGCCTTTGTAATCATGCATGTCGGTACCATTTTGAGTTTCTGGGCTGTCAATAAGCAGAGATATTCATGAACTTGACTGATATATTCATGAACTTGACGCGTCCAAGTGTACTTGATATGCAAATTAAAGTCTAACAAGTGATTCGATGAGACAACAAATTTTGGAACTATCATTAAGATGACCAAGAATTTAACTAAAAATTTATTAAACCATAATAGTCTCACATATCTAAATCCTGAGACGAGAAAATTTGCAGCTAGCTTGTCGATGATCCCCGTATACATCCAAATGTATCACCTACTTCCCAGCTCAATCCATGGGCAATTCACACTAGCAAAACGATTCTATTTACATTAATTAAATCTTTCATCAAATTCAGTGAAATCACACTCCGATCCTAATTGCATCCCTATAAATACTCACCATTCACTAATACATTTCATCACCCACACACCCTCCTCTAATCACTAGTACCACTAAAAGAGTACTACAAACAGTTAATAAGAAATGGGTTCCAAGAGCCATGCATCAGTAGCTCTTTTCCTTGCACTCAACCTCCTCTTCTTTTCCCTTGTCACTGCAACAAGCTGCTCTTACTGTCATCCTAACCCAAAGCCAAAGCCAACTCCAAGTCCTCCCGAGTCAAAGCCTATCCCAGCACCTAAGCCCACGTTTACGCCACCAACGCCTAAGCCAACATTGCCGGCTCCAACTCCACCAACGCCTCCTACTCCCCCAACGCCTCCAACTCCACCAACACCTCCAACTCCACCAACGCCTCCAACTACTCCAACTCCACCAACACCAGTGCCAAAGCCAACACCTCCTACTCCCACACCTAGCCCACCAGTGCCAAAGCCAACACCTCCTACTCCCACACCTAGCCCACCAGTGCCAAAGCCAACACCTCCTACTCCCACACCTACCATGGGTAGGTGCCCAAGAGATACTCTAAAGCTAGGTGTTTGTGCCAACTTGCTTGGTGGATTGGTTAGTGTTGTAATAGGTACTCCTGCTAAGAGCCCTTGCTGCACTCTCATCCACGGGTTTGCTGACCTTGACGCGGCTCTCTGTTTGTGCACTGCTATCAAAGCCAACATATTGGGTACCAACCTTAATGTCCCAATATCCCTCAGCTTGATTCTCACCGCCTGTGGAAAGGATGTCCCATCTGGTTTCAAATGTGCCTAAGCAATCGTACTTTTAGTTGTATTAAGCCTCTACAATATCGTAGTATTAGTAGAATTTCTGATTTCAAGTTTTGGCATTGATCATCCTGCTTTTCTTCTCAATAAGTTCTCCTTTGTAACATTGAGAAAGGATTGAATAAAAAAAAAATTATGTGCACAATTACCTAAATATATGCTCACACAGTGAACGACGCCAGTGAATGACATTAAAGCATGTTCCAATCAGTTCTTATATAAAGACCAGGCTGATATCTTTCAAAATTGTACACTTACCAATCCACAGACTCCCTTGGAGCATACATGTTCAAATTCAGAGGTTGAAAATCATAAAGAACCACTTTTGAGGGTTTGAAGGATGGCTACCGAGGAAAAGCGCTGCATTTTTTTTGGTGGATTCCCTAAATATATAGGATTATATTCACATTCTCTTTGGTGGACTAAATGTGTAGGAATCCCATTATTTTTATTGGATTAAATATGTAGGAATCACATTCTTTTGGGTGGATTAAATATGTAGGGGCGTACATTTTTGTGTATGTGAATCTTAACTGGCCTTCTTGTGTACTGAAGATGCAGTTCACTAGTTTATTTGATATGGCACTTTTTAAGTTACTATCAGATTTTTTTTCTTAAATGCATTAGACTCTAAACAGGTGTGCAGCACACAATTGGGTATGCAAACACCATTTATATGCAAAGAACTCTAAGCAGGTGTGTGGTTTCAAATTTATTTGTGAGTAAATACCAAGTCTACTACACAAGAGCTTCTAGCTCAATTGGTTGTGTATTAGGAGAGGTTGCAAGTTCGAATCTCACAAAGTGTTGGTTGGGATTTATTTCTTGTGTAATTATGTGATGGGCCTTTGGGCCAAGCGAATCTCACCAAGTGTTGGTTGAGATTTATTTCTTATGTAATTATGTGATGGGCCAAGCGAGCCTTCGGGCTAGAGGCAAAGTGCTGCTACGATGGGTGGACCAAGGAGCAAAAGCAAGTCTTCATAGACAAGGTGGAGGCGGTTGGGTCTACTCAAAATGGCGCATCGGTGAGACCCTTCGGAGTTGATGAGCCTTCTGGCTAGGGTCCTTCAATGTAACTGGTGTTGGTCTACCTTAACTCTCTAAAAGAGTTACTGATCTCATTTAAAACAGGCTTGCCAAAAAAAAAAAAAAAAAAATAAATACGGGTTATTAGGGGACCTGCTATTCCTCGGGTTTTCCTTGTCGTCGTATTTCTGGTCCTATCCTGAATCCATTATATATACTGCGTTCAAGTCTACTATCAATTGTATGCTTTTGTATTCTCATACTAGACAGTAGAAAATCTATACAATTCAGGCTAACTGCTTTCTTGTTATAATATACGGCGTGCAAGTCTACTATCAATTGTATGCTTTTGTATTCTCATACTAGACAGTGGAAAACCTATACAATTCAGGTTAACTGCTTTCTTGTTATAATTGTAGTTGCTATCTAATTTCAGGAATTTTGTTTCACTTCTTTGTATGGACAAGCAAAAATTGTACAAGACATCATAGAAAAAGCATTCAAAACTTTATTGTTTTAATCCAACATGATATTGTAACACAATATCAACTCAAAACAAATCAAAACTTAGTTTCCAGCAAAAACAAATCAACTCTCTCGTATTCTGTTTTGAGATGAGAATAGTGAAACCTAAAACCGGGTTCAATTCATTTGTTGAACTGATTTTAAAACAAAAAGAACAATCTAAAAACAACTTGTTCAATTCTTTCCCGGCCGTTAGATCTAAAGTGATCAAAAGGCTGACAACTTAAGTGACTTTGTATGTCAATTTTATATGTCCCTTGAACGCCTCCCTTTACAATAACTAGTAAACTAGCACGTGGCATTCACCACGTGTGCGGTCAGATTTTCTTTATTTCTTTTCTTTTTTTCGAGCAGCAAAATACAATTTTCAGTCAGCTTTTTGGTCCGGGCAGCACAAAAGTATAAAACTCGGGCAGTGGTAATTTTGCAAATATTTGCAAAACTAATGATAGGTCAGTTGTTTTGGGCAGTGACAAAACATTGTAATTTTTTGCAAAACGGATGGCAATGTGCTAAAATTGAGAAGACTCGTCTGAAATTGACTGGTCAACTGCCCATTTTACCCTTCACTCAAACATGTTATTACGAACCTAACCTCTAACACACAACCGTAATTATCGAAACTTTATAGGGACAGTATCGGGAAAAGCTACTATTCACCGAACCATTCTCTTTAAAGTAGTAAGATATTTAATACTTTTCTTAACAAATAACCGATACTTTAATACAATAATATTTAGTTGAACCAGTGGTTTTGAACCGGGACTGGCCTGTCCCAATCCGATTCTGAAAACCAGGATTAACACGGTTTTTAGAATATATCTATCTAATAAAAAGGGTTGGAATAGGGTTTGCAGGGCCCCATCCGACAGCTAACATTGCATTTCACAAATTATGACATGACACTTTCAAGTGAGCTCAAGTAGTGTAATGGTTAGCTAAAGGTTGCTGGGTGACACTAGACCAGACTTACAAATTAGGTTTAGGCCTATGGAGAAAAATTAGTTGGGTTGATTGTTCATCGTTGGGCTGTAGGCACGGGCAACCCCTAATATTATAACCAACTAGTAGAAGAAAAATGAGAGAGCTTTTCATCAATACTATTCTTGATTAGAAAATTGATTCCTCCATATGAAAATAGAGGACGTCTAGTATGCCTAGGGTGCACCTATACACAGACATGAGAGACATTGATTACAGTACTTTTTGGTGCAATACACTCTCACTCCTGCCTGATGAGTGGCCTAGATTCTCTACCACACTCTCTCTCCTGCGCACACTAGCTTTACTAATGAAAATACTATCAATGTTATACTAAAATAAGAGTGATACATTTGAAAGTTTATGTTATAATTAGGTGTTATGAAAACTTAAAGCCGAAATAAACAAACAAGAAGTCATCGAACTTACAAATACCAATCAATTTTTTCTTTTTTTCGTTTTGGACTAGGTTTCATTGACACTCCGTATCGGACACATATAAGAATTGTCGGGCGCGGCAAAATATCAAAATTCGAGATAAATTACATACAATATGTGTCAGACACAGCCACACGTGGATACGTATCCGACACGAATTTTTCTCAAAATATGGCGTGTCCATATAACCTAGGTTTTGGTGGAACATGGTGAATTAATAATTTCCTAGTTAACACGCCCTCAAGAAATTGATAACGTATGATTCTTATTGAGGCTTGCATATTCAAGTTAACAATCCATATTAATGAACGAGATACTCTTGATCAGAAAAATATATGAAAGAAATGAAAGAGACATCAAAGAATGTTCACAACAATACCTCCACTTTTAGGCCTTGTAAATGGAAGCATCTCAAAATCATCATCAACATCATCAATGAAGTCATCATCATTCGCATCATCCATGTCGTAATTAGTGGATTCTTCACTCTCACTCTCACTCTCACTAACACCTTCTCCGATCCATATGAATCACTACAGTGAAAACAAAACAAAAATAAGACTCTCCTACATATATATAATATAATACAAGAAGCCAAAAATAATTACAATCACACACTACAATTTCATACTACTCGCAACATATACCTTTCATCATCATCTTCATCAAATTGGCAGCTTTATCAAGATAATAACCCACAAGGTGAACGCTTCTTGGACCAATAACAGAGAAAGTCACAACATCCTTCGAGAATTCAAAATTCAACGGAGAAGTGTAAAAACGTTTGATTTTAAACTCTGACGTCACTTCAAGTGTCGTCTAAGTTTAAAATTTTCAAATTGTGACTTTAGAAATAGATGAGAACGTTTATTTTGTTCAGATGTGTGTTCAAGTGTTGCCCGGGCTATTTATCAACTGATAGCGAGATGGGGAATTCCCCACTGTAGGGGGTTTTCTGAGTATCCCATGATCCTCTTCTGTGATTTGTGATTCAGAACCTTTTTCTTGATCGAGAATGGATGAGATGATTTAGTATTCAGGGTTGAATCGCCGGGGCGGCTGCCTACGTATCTCCTTGTTTATTCAGAAGAATCAAACCCTATTTTGCGTAGTTCCTAAGAGCAAATTCCTATGGTTTATATAGGAAGAGCCTTGGGAGTCCTAGGGTTAGGGTTAACCTCACCGTTTGTGAGTTCTCTTCCATCTTTGGACTCTGCCTTCCTATTAGGAATCCTCTTCTTATGGAAGTTTGAATCTGAACCATATCTTATTAGAGGTAGGTTTTCTTGTTGGTCATAATATCCCATCGCATATGAGAAGATTAGATCTAAAAGGTAACTTTTAAAGATATGTTATTCTTATTCCTTCTTTATCATCAAAGATCGCCCTCTCCAGTTTCCTTCTATTCAGGAACTGCCTCTATCAGTTCTTAACGACTTGGAGAACTGGTATATTCAGAGGTGAATCGTCACGTGACTAGCACATGCTTACGACACACTCGTGATAAACACGAGATGACTTATTTCCATAACTAATCCGATGGTTCTCGTCTTATTCCAGATATCCATAGTCCTAGGTCATTTCCCATACACGTGTTATCTAATCAATGACGGGAAATCCCCCTTACAGATGCCCCCTCTCATGCCATCTAGCATGTGGGGGCTTGAAGCAACACTTTTTTTGGGCTCGAGAATCTTTTTCATAAACAGTTGTTGGAATTGCTTACGGACTCACCTAATTAAGCCTATGAAAAGACGGCTCAAGCAGACACGCCGTTTCCCGAAAAAGGTAATGATGGTAGTTCCATCCCGAAAAGGTGCAAGGCTTAGGTTAATCGTAACCGTCCATCCCATCTGTATATAAGGGGCTTGGAGAGAGAATCTTCCTTATCTTTTCTGCTATCTTTCTCTGTATACAAACTTTTTGCTCTCCCGCTAGGGTTTAACTAAAAATTCAAGCTTTCTACTCTTTCTGACTATGACGAACCCAAATTGGTCACTTATCAACTTCGGGGATCTCTTCTCCCTGGAACTGATTAGAGAGAAATTTTGCATCCCTGCCAACATTGGGCTTGAGTGGGGGAGATTATCTGACGAGTTGGCCTACAAGGAGGTTGCGCTTGTCACAATTGGTCAACTCAGGGTTGGTCTCACTCTTCCTCTCCACCCATTGTTGAGGGAGTGTCTGATCCACTTCAATCTTGCCTTGGTCAAGCGGCGCCCATGTTCTACAGAAAGTTCATGTACTCTGCCATACTGGCCGGCAAAGAGACATGGATTTGTCTTGAACAGATGGGTGTTTGGGTATTTTTATGAGGTCCGTCGCATTTGGGACCAGTCTTACTACTATCTCATGACTAGGGACAAGAATGCTCCGATCGTCTTCTTTGAGGGAAAGCATAGTGATGAGGGTTGGGTTGATCACCACATCCGGGTGTTGGGCGATGAGTGGGACCTTCGTCCTTAAGATGCTCATGGTGAACTAGTGGGGATTCCTATTCCCAGAAAACATACTCATGCACCGACCAGTAAGCATACTTTCTCATGAATTTACAAATCCTCCATAAGTGCTTTCAACTGATTTCTCTTGTTATTATCCTTTAGATGACTCTTCCCCATGGAACCAACTTACCGCAACTGATGCGGCTACTGTGGATTTCATCAACAAGATCTCCAAAGATCAGAGGATGCCCTGGGTGGTAGTTCCTGATCCCATCAGCTTCCTTGAGTATTTTAACATGTCTGCTGAAGAACTGCTGGCACTTGCCCCCGAATTTTCTTTGTTTGGGGTTAACACTGTGAACACTAGGCCCACAGTACTCCCTCCTCCTGTAGATCAAGATGCTGGTCTTCTTCCTCCTCCAAGTCAGTCAGGATGAATCTTCTCTTAACAATAGAAGAAAGGGGAATCTTAAAGAGAAGAGTTCTATTGTGACTTCCAGTGATGCTGCCACATCGGGTACAATTTAGGAGGCTGATGTCAGTGATGATTGTATAATCACTAGTGGGAGGGGCCCTGAACTGCCGCACGAATTTTTGGAAGCTAGCAATTTTAAGAGGGAAGTATGCGCGTCCAACCGCTCAAAGTCCAAGAGAACTGATTCTTCTCTTACTCTTGGTGCTGCACCCTCAAGTAAGAGAACCAAATTTCGTCTTTTATCTATGGATGAAGAAACTCTTTTCAAAGCTCCTGTGAATGTTCCAAGTTCTGGTAAGTTTTATGAGGAAGTTACCGCACCACTTCCAGTTCCAGACCCTCTCTTAGGTTCTGAACAGCCTGGTGGCCATGTACCATTGACTATTAATCCTTCCCTCCCTGTTGACCGAAGAGGAAAAGGCGTCATTGAGATGGCCGCCGCAACTGTTGCTCTCCTTCCTCCTCGAGCTGATAGGAGGAGGAGGGCAGATGATATGCCCTTCTCGCCAGAATCCCCAGACTCTCTTGAAAGGGAGATGATCGTGGAGATAAGGCGTTGGGGCCGACCTGATGAGCTTCCCGTTACCAATAAACACTCAGTTAATGATGTAGACATTGCGTTTAGAGTTCTGGAAGCTGCGCGACTTCCTGTTGATAGAGCTGAAGCCAGTATGGCTGGTAGTCTGGATCTGTCATATCACAGATCTGCCATTTATCTTGCCAAGGTAAAACTTCCTTCTCTGTACAATGTTATGTTTTTTTCATTGTGTTGCTTACACACCCTATATTCTTTTTCAGTTAGTGAATAACTTCTTGGCCATGAAAGAACCAATCTTTGCAACCTCAGCCAGTATAGCTGCCGATGACATGGCCACTGGCGAGCTGAACTGGGCAAGAGAGGCTGCTGAGAAAAGGGCTGAGGAACTGCAAACCCATGCAGACCAACTTTTGGCCAGAGAGAAGAAATCAGATGCTGGTTTTAGGAACATGAGAGAGACGATTGCCAATCTCTAAAACTATCTAGACAAGGCCCAAAAGGGAGCTGCCGAGGTTGCTTCTTGTAAAGTGAAATTCTTGGAACTGCGTTCCCAATTCACCATACTGCAAGCAAAGCATGACCAAGTCCAGGGGAGTTTCACTGTAGGAATACCGAGATGAGAACCCTTGGCCAAGCCATTACTCATGCAAATGAAGTCATGACAGGCTATGAGAGGGCTCTCAAAGAGAAGCGTTTGCATTCTGAAAAGAAGGCTGGTGATCTCTTGGTGGAGACCTCTGAGTTATATTCCAAGGTGGTGCAGGAGGTAAAGAAGAGGTTAGCTAAAAATGCTATTTGTTTTGCTCTAAGAGTACTTGATGTTTCTGAAGACTTCTTCAATGCAGCCAAACAAGTTAAGTTTGAGGAGGCTATTGAGGTTACTGGGTATGTTTCTCAGGTGGATGATCAGGGGCGAGTGACCAACCCTTTCATCTTATTTCCTGACCTGAATACCAGTATCTTAGTGATTTAGAATGAACTTATGCCTGATGCTTCCTTATCTTCTGAAGAAGACACCGATGATGACATGTCTTCCTTTTTTTGGTCGTGCCCATTTTGTGTGAATGTTCTCGTTTCAGCCTTCACCGCCCCACCAATTCAATCAAGACGCTTAGTTCCCCGAGAGTGGCCCAGGAACTCTTAATGCTGGTGCAGTAGCAAGTACTGATGCTGAACCGAAATTCGATTCTGCCCCTGCTCAACAGGCTAAGTAAAGACTTAGCTATTCAATTCATTATTTAGAAACCATTTATTTTGAAACAATATTTCTATGGGTCTGTAATATTGAGCTATGTTGCTTACATACTATTTACTTACTGAGCTCTGCAACTCTTCTAGTTTATGCATGCATTTAAAACATTAAATGTTATTTAGCATATTATGACATTAACTACTATGCATATTCCACCCCTGATGCCCCCAAAGTTCATTTGGAACAACAATAGGTGACCCTAATAGGCTAAACAGGTTAAATTGATGTGTAACCAGAATCTGATCAGGATATCATGGGAGCCATCCAAGTTTAACCATAAATGAAAGTTCGATCGTAATAGAGAAAGAAGCGTCACAGAGGAGCCATATGTCTATGCGAAGGTAACTTGGTGCCTTGAGCACATCACTGTGTTTAATAACGATAGGCCCAATTTATTTAAAAAATAAATAGGTTATCGCTAGAATAATAGTGGGGGAGTCTTCCTTAGCGCAATCATGCCGATATAATTCTAGGCTAATGATTGTGTGCTAGGATCTGGATCCAACCCAAATCTTCCCAGCAACCCCCCATTAGTGATGTTATGAGAATGCAAGGAACTGACATACAATTTGGGATCTCAAGAACACTATCTCTGGTTTCAAGTCAAGCTGGCATACATTTTACTGAACAGTTAGTGTGGTTAGATTCCCTAAAGGCTTAACCCATCGAGGATAATCTCAGTTTTAAAGAATTGGCGTACAGTTCATGCTGCATGGGGACGAGAAAGGAACTGCCATACAGTTTGGCATCCCTGAACTCAGTATCTCTGGTTCCAAAGCAAATTGGCATACAACATTCTTGAACAGATAGTGAGAAGCTAATTCCCTAAAGGCTTAGTCCATTGTGGATAATAAATAAAGAGCTGACGCAAGGAAGATATTTAATTGCAAGGTTATGAACTTTATTGATAACTGGAGAGAATAAATAATGCATAAAGAACCATGAAATAACAATTTACTGATAGTAGTTGCGGAGGTGCTCTGCGTTCCATGGTTTGACCAGAACGTCCCCTTCAACAGTACATAAGTAGTAAAAACCAATTTGGCCGACCTTGTCGATGATGTAGGGTCCTTCCCAGTTGGGCCCAAGCTTGCCGTTATGCTCTGGGATCTCACGCATAACCAGGTCGCCAGATTTGAAAGCTTGAATTAGGACTCTCTTGTCGTATGATCTTTTCAGAATCTGCTAGTTAGCAGCTAGGCGCAATGCAGCTCTCTCTCATTTTTCATCTAGGAGATCCATTTCTCTGCATAACAATTCCTCATTATCTAGTGTGTGCACAACATCCGACTTCTGAGTGGGGGCTACCAGTTCGGGAGGTATGACAACTTCAGTTTCGTAGATCAGTGAAAATAGAGACTCACCAATCGATCGTCTAGGTGTAGTTCGGTACGCCCATAGGACTTTAGGTAGTTCCTCGACCCACAAACCCTTTACATCATCTAGTTTGCACTTTATGTTATCCAAAATAACCCTATTGGAGGCCTCAGCCTGGCCATTGCCTTGTGGATACCTTGGGCTTGAGAAAAGATGGGTGATGAGCAACTTTTCACAGAGTTCGGCCACCGATCCGCCAGCGAACTGTTGTCCATTATCTGAGATGATGACCTTGGGTATGCCAAACAAACAGACAATGTTGTTCCAAATGAACTTTCTGACGTCCAGTTCTTGAATGAAGACAAGGGGAACTACCTCTATCCACTTGGTGAAGTAATCCGTCACGGCAAATAAGAATTTGACATTGTCAGGGGCGGGTGGCAAGGGGTCCTACAATGTTAGTTCCTCACTGCGTAAATGGCCAAGGGCTGGCCAATGGATGCAGCTCTATCGCGGGAGCATGGATAAATGGAGCATGTCGCTGGCACTTTTCACATTTACGGACAAAAACTTGTGTATCCTTTTGTATGTAGGGGCAAAAGTACCCTTGGCTTAGGATCTTGAGAGCGAGTGTTCTACCCCCAGTGTGGTTACCACAAATTCCTTTGTGAACCTATCGCATCACCTGTTCAGTGAGGTCTGGGGAGAGACATCATAGGTGAGGTCCCAAGAATGACTTATTGTAAAGATCATCCCTAATGAGGGTGAATCTTAGTACCTTTGCAAGCAGGTGTCTAGCCATGTTCCTATCCTCTGGAAGTGTCTCGTCCTTGAGGTAAGACTTGTATGGATCCATCTAGCTTGGTGTGGTGACTGGAATAACACAAACTGTTGTAACAGTGGGTGCATGGATGCATGCTAGGTTTGTCTTGGAACTCTATAGGGATGGAGCGAGACTCGTTGTTGCCCAACATTGAGGCAATATATGCCAGTGCATCTGCGTGTCGATTTTCTGATCGAGGCAACTGATAAAATTGAATATTCTCAAACTTACTCTGGAGACCCCTTACTAGTTCCAGGTATTTAGCCATTCGTTCATCTCTGGCCTCGTAACCTCCATCAACTTGAAACACAATCAGCTGTGAGTCACTAAAAACTGTGAGGTGTGTTAAACCCAGGTCTAGAGCCATTGTGAGGCCAGCAAGAGTCGCCTCATACTCTGCTTCATTGTTAGAGGCATTCCAACCTAACCGAATGGATTTCTCCAGTCGCATGTTGTCATGAGTAACTAACACAGCTCCAACTCCTGCACCTCTGTCATTTAAAGATCCATCCACAAATAGTCGCCACCCGGAGCGTGGCTCCCAAAATTCTGGATGCATACTTGGGGATTCTGGTAGGATACCATCATCTGAACTGAGGATTGTTGAGTCGTACCCAGTGTAGGTCATTGGGAAATCTCCCAAGAATTCTGCTAGTGCCTGGCCCTTCTCTGAGATTCGTGGGACGTAGGTTATATCATACTCTGATAGTTGCATGGACCACTCAGCTAACCTTCCTGATTTGTTCGGTCGTTCCAGAACTGATCGTAACTGGTATTTTGAGATTACTCTGATTGTGTGGGATTGGAAATATGGTCGTAATTTCTCTGCCGCAAAAACGGGGCTAAAGCGACTCGTTCGAGTTTAGGGTACCTTGTTTCTGCTGGTAGGAGCGTTCAACTCAAGAAATATACAAGCTTTTCAACCTTCTTTTTGTCCACACGTATTAGTATAGAACTGATACCATAGTCAGATGAAGAGAGATAAAGGCCTAAAACTTCTCCCTCAACTGGTTTGGAAAGTATCGGTGGTGACCCCAGGTACGTTTTGAGCTAATCGAATGCTTTTTGGCAGTCTTCTGTCCATGCAAATGAGGTATTTTTTTGTAGTAATTGGAACAAAGGTATGCATTTATTTGAACTCTTGGAAATGAACTTGTTCAGAGTTGCTAACCTGCCTGTGACTTTTTGAACCTTTTTCATGTTTTTAGGTGAAGGCATTTCTATAAGCCCCCAGATCTGATCTGGGTTTGCCTCGATTCCTCGCTTAGTTACCAGATACCCTAAAAACTTCCCTGATGAGACAACAAAAGCGTATTTTGCTGGGTTGAGTTTCATGTGATACTTTCGCAGAATATCAAAAACACGTTTTAAGTGGGAGAGGTGATCTCCACGTCTCAGGATTTTGATCAAGAGATCATCTACATACACTTCCACAATATCGCCTATCAATCCCTCGAACATCTTGTTTACCAAACGTTGGTACATGGCACCCGCATTTCTCAGTTCAAACGACATGACCTGATAATAGTACAAGCCATCCTCGGTTGTGAAACTAGCATGCTTGTGGTCTTCCTTATGCAATGGGATCTGGTTGTAGCCAGATGAACCATCTGTGAAGGATAACAATTCATGTTCAGCCGTTGCATCCACCAACATGTCAATTCGTGGCAGAGGGTAACTGTCTTTTGGACACACGCGGTTCAAATCCGTAAAGTCGATACATATTCTCCATGACCCATTTTTCTTACATACTAGGACAATGTTAGAAATCTAGGTGGGGAAATCTCCCTAACAAAATTAATTGCTTTACACTTTTCAACTTCGGCTTTCACTGCTTTGGATCTGTCAGCACCTATTTTTCTTGGTTTCTGTTTGACTACTACTGTGTCACTACAGACATTTAGCTGGTGGCATGCCACATGGGGGTAAATTCCTAGTATTTCTTTGAATGACCAAGAAAATACGTCCTTGTGTTCTCGAAGAAAATGTATTAGAGCCTGGTGCTCTTCAGAACTCAACAAGGTGCCAATGAAAGTGGTTTTGGGTGAGCTTCCTCCCATAATTTCCACTTCTTCTAACGACTTCAATGAGGGGGATCCCCCTCTTGGGACCAGGTCCGGGAGAGGGGGATCCATCTATAATTGCTATTTGGCGGGTTGCCCCACCTCCATTGGTTCGAAAGGGAGTAGGGACTGCTTTGTCGTCAGAGCGTAGCAAGTTTTGGTAGCCACCTGATCTCTTTGGATTGTCTCAATTTTCCCATTATGAGGGAATTTTAGACATTGGTGATAGGTGATAGGAACAGCGTGGAGTCTATACAGCCAGGTCCTGCCCAGGATCATATGATAAGGTGTGTTAGCTTTTACCACAACAAAATTTATGATGAGGGATACCGGACCGGTAGCTACGGGTAGCTAGACCTCCCTAACTATTAGGGCTTTGTCTCCGCTGAATCCATATAGGTTGGAGTTGGTGGCGACCATCTCTGAGTTAGGAATCTGTAGGTTTTTGAATGCGTCATAGTGTAACACATCTGCTGAACTTCCTGGATCAACCAATATGAGATGCAAATCTCAGTCTCCAAAAGGAAGTGTAAGAACCAGAGCGTCCTCATAAGGACTCTAGATACTGAGACAGTCTGCTTTAGTGAACAAAATGAGTGGATCTTTGTGGGGTAACGCATTGACTTGAGCGCAATGTGTAGTTAATTCACTGTTCATGATCCTCATTTGCTTGGCAACTCGCATTTGGTATTGTGCGCTTTGTTCTGTAACCTGTCCACTTCGCTTGCTTGCTTTTCCTGAAATCATGTTTATCTGGACACGACCATTGAGTGGTCCAGTATTTGGGGGATCCTGAATTGACGTCTTCGATCTCCTCGAGGGTTATCTTTGCGCATTCGGCCTTTCGTGTGCTACAAATTGCTTCAAGTACCCCCTCTCAATCAGATAATGTAGTTCATTTTTCAGGGTTCTACGCATGACGGGGCCCCCGCATCGCGGACCTTTACTCTTGTGGAACTTGTAGTAAGTCCGCTGGTCTCTAGTACCCAAGGAGCCTAGCTTGAGAGGAGCTGGCTATTTGAGGTAGCTCTGGTTTTTGATCGAGTCCAGGACCTCGTTTGGCTTTTTGTTCATAGGAGCGAAGTTTCTGTCCATCGAGGGAAGATGTCACACCCCGATTTTCGACAAAATCGGAAAAACAATATTTGCTCCCGACTTTTCGACTTTTGAGGTGTGAAACCATTCCTAACTTTTTCTCATAACACACACCACCGTTTTAAATTCAAAACATTGTAAACCAATAATAATTTTTTATTAAAATAAAAATTCTTATTACAATAATTCACATCTATGAGTAAATTACAAACTTCATTCAATAATTCTTCACTGAACGCAAACCACCATCCACACAGCAAGTAACTTTCCTCAACATCAATCCCATAGAGACTTATCGACTACGTTAATATATAGGAACGCATCCGATAAGCAAACATGCAAATTGGATCAGCATTATAAAAATGCTGGTGTAAGTAGTCTAAAAACATATACCCGCATATATATAGTCCATACGACATTTAGTTCCTCAACTGAGGGGCTTTAACTCCCACTAATAAAAATCATATCGATATGTACATACAACATGTAAGGCAGTTAGTTCCTCCACTGAGGCGCCTTAACTTCCCACTAACCACACAACAAACCATACACATAATAAATAAGGCATGTAGTTCCTCCATTGAGGCGCCTTAGCTTCCCAACAATAATACAAAGGCATTTAGTTCCTCCACCGAGACGCCTTAGGTTCTAACTAAACTAATAACCAGCAAAGCATATTCTATACTTACCGCATTGCATGCTCAATTACAGAGTGGGTCGTCTCTACACAAGTAATTAGTTTGACCCACCCTTCTACAAAACCATATACAATCATATATTTAAAGATATATCATTAACCAACATATTACCATAATTATATTATTTGAGGCTTTCTTTGCGTGCATGTCCCTAGAATCACGTCGTATCTATGTCTTACCTAGTTTCCCTGGCTACCACAATCGCTATCCAACGCCGAACATGTACATCCACATGCCTCCCCTCACATAGTGGACCACTCCGTGCGCAATTACCCTGAGTGGGATGCCGCACACCAGGTAACCCTCACACGGACTCCATTACGTGAGTAATGCAACTATTCGGCATAAAATATCGCTGCGTCTCGTTCTGAATTTGTGAACAAGATAATCAAGCCACTATTCGGCTATGCCAGAAGGGCCAATCAAATTACTTACGCCAGAAGGGCCATTCAGATTTACTGAAACGCCAGAAGAGCCATTCAGATTTACCGAAACGCTAGAAGGGCCAATCAAATTACTTACGCCAAAAGGGCCATTCACATGAGTTGTGGTAGCTAGGTTCTAGGATTTTCGTTACGTAATTTATTTGAGTATCATACGTTCATGTCTCAAAATAATTCATGTTCTATCTCATGCCAATATACTTAATTGTACTGAAGCTCAATGTTTCTCGTTATAATAAAGGGTAATCCACATTATCACGTGCCAATACTATTCATTGCACGATATCCAAGCATCTTTATATCAAATCTCAAAACTTATTATTTCATGTGCCAATCATATATTGCACTACACCATATGGAATATCTCAAGCCTTCATAAATGCTACAACTCATTTAAGTAGCAACTCATAATAGTTATCAATCATATAATGTATTCGTTCAATATATTTATGTGAACTCAATTACCTATCAAAGACACACATTATTTCCGTTTGTGCACAATATAAATAGTAAATAAATAATCAAAATATATGTCCATTCTACCAATGTCAAAATGAAACGACTTTAAAAAGAAAGAACAACTCAAGTCCAAATATCATGCATAATTATTCGAGTTCAAATCACAAGTCAAGTCAAACTGATCAACCGTCAAAAGCCTAATACTAAAGTCCATGAATCTAAGTCCGTATGTAGTTTAATTCTCATAAAAATGTATATATCTAAGTCTTATAAGAATTTCCCTCTTGTTACGTGCCAATATTTATATGTTTTACACACTACTCACGTCAAATCTTAATTAGATAATGACAAACAAGGTTATACAATTTTTGACAACATTTTATTATTACATTTGTCCATAAAATTAAATATGTGAAAATCTAGAAAAAGTCAACATTCCACAGTCAACGGTCAATGTCAAAGTCAACATGTCATTTCCATGTTCAATAGGTTCATGGTCATAGCCATGGTTCATGGCTAAGGTAAAGGTGCATGGCTCATGGGCTCATGGCTAAGATCATGGTTAAGGTCATGGTTCGGACCCAACTAGCCAAGCCCATGACTCAAACAAAAGATTCAAATAATGTTAGCTGGATCTACATAACTAAGCATAAAAGCCAAACCAGAAACCAGCCTAAAAACAGATTTAGCCTAACTAGAAATATCTAATAGAAATAGATCCACTTAAAACAATAATGACCCAGCCCACAAAAATAAAAGGAAACCGGCCCATGTAAACAAAATTAGAACTGACCCCAACAAACAAAAAAATAGAACCGGCCCAAACTCAAAAGAAAAAAGAACTGGTGCAACAACAAACTAATGTTTAGGCCCCAAAACAAAAGAATAGATTTTTGGCCCAAAGCCCAACTAAGGGAACAGAGTCGCTGTCTTCCTCACCAGCGCTCTCCTCCTCCACCAACTCGAGTTCCGGCCACCAACTCTCCTCTTCCTCCCTTCTCTTCCCAGCGGTTTTGATCCTGATGAAAAACCCCGCCACTTTAATACACACAAAACTCTAATACATAAACTTCAAAAATCACTCCCCAACCAATATCCGACCGCCATTAACGCCTCCTTCCAGCTTTCAATCAGCACTCAAACCTCCACCACCACTAATCATCCATCAACCAACCCATAACATAATACAACAATTCAAATATACTATACACATACAACAACAATATCACAGTTCAAAATAGTATACAGGGACAGGACGATGTTTGGGGCTCGCGCCTCCATTGACACTCCTTCAAGCTTCAACAGCCCCATCCAATCGATTAACAACCAATATCAAACGTTTAACCCCCGACATTAACCAACAAATTCAAAACCATAACCAATAAGAGTTCAAACAAAACATGCAGGGGACGATTTCTTTATTTTGGGCTCGCGACGCCATTAACACACATATCCGAGTTTCAGCAGTTCAAAGTTCAGAGTTTCAACAGTTTCGTTCAGCAAATCAATATAGCAACAATGAGCCATTTTTAACTATTCGATAGTACCGCACAATAACTACAGAAAAAATAAACAGAGAAAAATACAAAGCAAAAACCTTTGACAGTAAAGCTATTTATGGACACACGTGAAATAGAAAAACAAAATAACTACTCACATTAATTAAAAGCTCCACGAATCCCTCATAGTTCGAATCGTTGTGCTCCAACTCTCTAGCAATCGATCTTTTATCTCTGCCTCCATTTTATTTTATTTTTATCCAAAAAACCTTATTCTCTGGAAAAATATGAATATATATACCTGGGTCTAAAACCTAAGCCCAACACAGACTTGGGCCTTGAAATCAGGCCCACATATCCCAAATCCAATCCAACAAATTTTAAATAAAAAATAAATAAATACATATTAAAAATACGGGCGTTACAGAAGAGCTTCTTTAGCTCCTTCCGTCCGTGGCTTCTTTTGTGGTTTTCCATCCCCATTGTTGGCTAAATTTTGGTACTGCCCTCTTGGCGTTCATCCCTTTGATGGGGATTCAACCCTTTGGCGACCACGATGGCGGTCTCTCTTTGGCTTTTGAGGTGAAGAGTTCCCGGTTCCCTTTTGTGGGACCAGAGGGGTTGCCTGATTAGCCTTCTTTGCTTCCTGACATCTGTTCAGGACATTCTCCTACCACCCTGCATGAGTTTCAACCCTGTCTAGGAGTTCTTCCAAATCACGGGGTGGTTTCTGGAGAGAGACCCGAATAAGGCGTTGTTTTGTCCAACCCTTGTTTAAAAGCTATTATAGTAGTCTGTTCGTCACAAGACTCTATCTGGATTGAAATTTCCATAAACCACTGCATGTAGGATCTCAATGCCTCTCCGTCCTTTTTCTTAATGTTAAACAATGCATCAATCCAATTCAGTTGGTGCTTATTGCACGAGTATCTGTCGATAAAGGTTCTAAACAGCTCTTCTGAAGACTTGACCTGCCGCTCAGGTAACCTGTGGTACCATTGGAGCGTGGATCCAGACAGGGAAGCTTTGAACTCTTGACACATGACATGGTCATACCTTTCATACTTTCCCATGGTGGCACGATAGCTGAATATGTGGTCTATCGGATCTGACTTGCCACTAAAGATACTGAACTTCGGTTGTCTGTAACCGTGGGGATAGGGCTTTCTCATTACTTATGATGAGAAAGGAAATCTGCCTGCCCCCATTATAGCGGATTGAACAAGGGAGTCTTGCATTTTTCTTCCTTTACCTGTCATCCTATGCATCTGATGGATCAGGTCATTTTTCTTAGTCTCCCATGCACTTTTTTTTGGAAGAAAGTCTCTTGTTCTGGATTCTTTTTCGGTGTCAGGGGATGACATCACGATCCTGGTAAGTTGACTCTGACTCTGATGCCGTATCCGAGTTCTCATCCAAATTATTGTACTCTGATTCTGATGGTTCGTGTTGAACTAGATCCCCACGCCTTGGGCTCCTAGCTCGACTGCCCTCTGAAAGGCCGTCTTCATCAAGATCGATGAGTGGCTCCTTCTCTGTATCAGATTGATACAAATGCCTCAGCACCTGTACCTCGTGCACAAGGTTGCTTCTTTGCTGTTCCAGAGCCTGTATCGCCTGACTTGCCTGAACAGACTATGGATTGGTAAGAATAGCATTCTCACCATTTTGGTGTTCTCCTTGAGCGTTGATAAGTGCTCAAAAAGTGCTATTTAACCCTCAATTATGCCTCTTGTTTAGCCATCTTAGTGGACTAATAGTGTTTATAAGTTGTGTTTTAAGATTCTACAGGTGAAAAAGAGAGTTTTGTAGAATATTAGAGAAAATGGGGTAAAACGAAGCAATTCGGAGCATTAAGGATCACATGGGAGGCCCGTGGACAATCATGGAGAAGGCCAAGGAATTGGAGCTGTTAAAGATGCGACTTGGACCTATTTTAAAGTCTATTTGGAAGCCCAAGGCCAAAGGATTCGTTGTTTGGACCAAAGCCCGCAAAAGAGGATAGAAGGATAGAGCAGAAGAGAGAAAATTGGCTTATGCGTCTGGGATGCATGTATCGAGCGTCCAGACGCATTGAGTGCGTCTGGGATGCATAAATTGAGCGTCCAGACGCATTGATTAAGTCTGGGATGCATAACAAATGCGTCCAGACGCATGAATCGACACTGTAGCCAATTCCTTCTCAGTTTTGAAGACGAAGTCGGACTCTGGAAGAAGTCTATTTGTATTAGGAAACAAATGACGGTTTGGAATGCTTTTAGAGCTCATTGTAACCCCTATAAATAGAGGACCTAAGTGCCTCATGTAATTGGCCAATTCACTTATATTCTTGTCTCCTTAACTTGGAGCGCAGAGAGATTAATAATAAAAGATCGGTTTTAACTAGTCGAGTCTTAATAAATTAGTCTTTCTAGTCTTATGTTCTTCGACTCTTCTTCTTCTTCTCGTTCTTCGTGTTCTTCCTTCTATATGGAAGGCTAATCTTCTCCTTCAAGGGAGGAGATGAAGCCAGTGCTTAAGATTTAATGATTCTTCTGGTTCATGGTGTTCTTCAATCAGGTTAGTTCTTTATGTTTTTAGTTATTAGTTCCATTGCCCACACCAGGGGATGGAAGTATAGATTAAGGTTTTTATTTATTGCAATCGAATATCATGCTAGTTTAGGGTTTTATTTATTGCAATTGAATATTTGCTAGTGACATGCTTTTATTTATTGCAATTGAATATAATGCTAGAATATGATTTTATTTATTGTAATTGAATATTATACTATTATTCTCTACTTTTCTTCTAGTTGTTTAGTGTTTTAGAGTAAGGGAAGTATTCCTTGTGTTTGCCTTAGATGGTGATTCATTGAATAGGTGCCCAAGCTCAAATAAAAGGAAAGAAGATACTAGTAACATGAACATAGGAATAACCTTAAGTAGAGTTATTTGTTAACGATGTTTTGTCCAAGAGGGCATCGGCACTCGCTCGATTGCCTGATTGTAGTATACTAGGATAACAACATGAAGCAAAAGGTCATTGAATCAAAAGCATTGGTGGATTTGAATCTCTTGAATCTATCTCTCTTATATTCTCTCCTTATTTCCAATTCTTAGCTTTAGTATAAGTTTAGTTAGTTTAGTTTAGTTTAATATTAGAATCTACAATATCTATAATCATAGTTTTTAATCCCTCAAACCCCCTTTCCAATCCTGTCCTTCATATAAACATACACTTCTACGCACACGAAAAGAGGTAGTGTCAAATGGCGCCGCTGCCGTTTTAAGTTGTTTATGTTTAACGTTTTCTTTCAAGATTAGAATTTTGGATCTTGAGGTAATTTTAGCTGCATCATCCATCCTTTTAAGAAAGAAAAAAGCTTGAAGGACATCTCGAAGACAAGATCTACCATCCAGGTTAGTCGAGTCTTCATTCTTTTTATTGCTTTCTTAGTATAGTTGCATCATAGTTTAGTTTTATTACTTTCTAGTATAATTGCATTTAGGACTTTTCAACAATTGAAGTTGTAAGCCAACACAGCAAAATATCAAACTCTAGTGTTTCTTGTCTGAATCTTGACAAACGGACTATCGTCTGTGGGTCGTGGTACTTAAGCAATCCAAGTGATTCACCATAATCCTAAAAAAACAGCTTTTGACAACGGGCGAGATACTAGCTGCAAAGCCGAACCCAGTTGAAGGAAAGTAGTTTTGCATATTAATATAATTTAGAATAGTTGCATATTAGTTTAATTGCATTCAAGCATAGTAGGATAGTTTTCATCATCTTCGCATAGCAAGAATACTAGATAGGATTGATACAATGGCCGCACGCAATGATGGAGGTGTTGTAGACACCAATAATCCTGAAGCTATCCCACCCATGCAAGCACAACAGAGGAAGAAGTTGAGCGATTTCTATTCACCAATCATTGGAGACCCTTGTGATGATTGTTTTTCCGAGCGAAGCTAATCGGTTTGAACTTAGAGCATCGCGAGTAATCTCTATGCTTCCAAAGTTCAATGGTTCGATTAATGTTGATTTTATGTTCACATGAACAAATTTCTATCATCCTCTAACTTTCAAGAACCGAGAATATCGGGGATGAGAGTATCAAGTTAATTCTTTTTCCACTCTCACCGAAGGTAAAGCATCCGAATGGTTAAGCTGCCGCACCGATCAATTCAATCAACAACTGGGAAAAGTTAAGAACAAAGTTTATGAACAAGTTTTACCCACCCCAGAAGACAAATGCCATGCAGCAAGCCATCAGCAATTTCAAAGGGAAGGTGACTGAAGAATATCATCAAAGCTGGGAGAAATTCAATAATCTGCTAGTCTCATGTCCACATCATAGTTATGATAAAGCACACGCTCATTTCATTTTTTTTTCGAGGACTTTCTACTATGAACAAGCATGATGATACCAATGCATCAAGGTAAGTTTACATCATTGGATGGAGAGGAAGCTTACAACTTTCTCGAGAATTTAGTCAAGACACTCAACAATGGAGTACTAGCAACGAGGACGAGCTAGAGTGGAGGGTCTTAGAAGAAATTTGGCAACCAAATTCAAGAAGACCCAAATCAAGCAATGCTATCAATTATGGCAAGCCTATCAACAGGACTTGAAAATTTGAACAAGAAGTTTGATCAGTTCTCCATGAATCCTCCAAAACCAAACAATTTCCAAGCTAAACCTCAGCTATCCAAGCCTTGTTATACCATTTGTGAGCTATGTTCTGATGAAGGCCATACTACTGAAGAGTGTTTGTACTATCTGGATACTAATGCAGATGCATGTAGTATCAACTCTTTAGGAAGAAATAACCAGTTCAATCAGGGACAAAATTATTGGAAGCCACAAAATACAAATCAGATGAATTTTCCCCGTGATTTCGTGAATCCGTCAAATCGGTTCGAATAACCCGATGATCGGTTCAAAACCGCCAAAGAACCATACAGAAATCAACAGTCATACCAGAACCAACAATACCAAGCCAACACAAACAGAGAGTTAGTACGGATCTTATGAGTGGATATATTGCCCCCTACTCAATCGAAAGCAAAGCGGTTATCCCACATCCGGAAGAAGCTATCACCACCATTGTCAATGAATGAAACGACAAATCAAAGAACCCGAAGTTGGAGAATAACTTTGTCATTATTCAAGGCCGATAGGGCAAATCCGCCTTGACAGAGAGATCAAAAGGAGCATTACCAAGCCAGCCGGAGCCAAATCCGAAAAGAAGAGGTGTCTTGTAGGTGGATAACCTGGAAATTACTCAGTCGAATGCCCAAGTTAATTCTATCACCACTCTGAGGTCAGGCAAGAAAGTTGATAACAAGATTGTGTATGAACCAGGAAAAGATTCTGCGGAGCCTAAGGTAACTTATGTCCCCACCATCCCACCCAGTTCTAACATTCCAGATATATCTAGTGTTGTGCCACCCATCAAGAAACCGTTGCAAAAGAAGTTGAAGGAACCATCGCGGAAAGTAAGTAAGAAGAAGCCATCACGAGTGACTCAATTTGTCACTCCACTATTTGTCACCAAGCCAACCGCTCTAAAGAAGAGAACCAATATTAAAGAATCCGCAAAGACCGTTTCCTTGAAACTAGTGAATACCGAGAAAAGATGACCCGATAAGGAGATTTGCGATGTATTTCAGAATTTGATTAATACCCCATTTCGACCGCCATCAAGCAAGTTCCCCATATGCCAAGTTCCCGAAAGATCTAGTAAAGAAGAAGACCAACATTCCGAAAAGAACCTTTTATCGCTTCAAAGATGTTCATCGTACCTCTACGAATCTATCGGTTGTAAACCGAAAGATCCGGAAGTCCGGTATTACATGCAGAATTGGAGATTCTTTGGAGGAACAAGCTTTATTAGATTTAGGTGCCAGTGTGAATCTTCTACCATATTTCGTCTACGAGAAGTTAGGCTTGAAGGATCTAAAACCGACTAATGTTACTTTACAGTTGGCAGATAGATCAGTGAAGATACCTAGAGGAATCATTGAAGATGTCATAGTCAAGATCGAAGATTTCTATTATCCAGTTGATTTCATAGTACTCGACACAGAACCTACATCTGGTAGGCAAATACCAATCATTCTAGGCAGACCATTCTTGGCAACTGCAAATGCACTCATCATTTTTAAACGGTAATATGACATTATCCTTTGGTAATATGAAAGTCGAGACCAATGTTTTCCATATGTTACAAAGCAACCACGGAGAGGTGTAATCGTGAACGAGGTATGCATGATTGAAGCGTTAGCGCAGGATTATCGACTCATTCATATCCTGGCGACGAAGTTATTGAAAGCTCGGCGGATTTTCAGTTGTGAGGAACTTAGTGTTGAGTTAATCAATGCAATTTTGGATTCATCACCTGTCATGGATGACATCAAGTTCAAAGAAAAGCTTGAATCGCCTATGCTTGATGGACCACCTAAAGAGCTTAAGAAGGAGCCACCTAATTTAGAATTGAAGCCTTTACCATCTACACTCAAGTATGTTTTCTTGGGGGATTTGGGAACCTACCCAGTAGTCATTGCATCAGATTTGACTGCGGAGCAAGAATCCAGGTTAGTAGCACTTTTAAAGGAACACAAGTCAGCTATAGGTTGGACAATTGATGATATCAAGGGGATCAGCCCTATGATAGTTCAACATAGGATTCATCTGGAAGAGGATTCCAAGACTTCTAAGCAACCACAGAGGAGGCTTAATCCGAAAATGAATTCCAAGACTTCTAAGCAAACAGAGAAGGCTTAATCCAAAAATGAAGGAAGTAGTTAGAGAAGAGGTCGTCAAACTCCTTGACGCCGGCATTATCTACCCTATTTCTGATAGTCAATGGGTTAGTCCAGTTCAAGTTGTGCCAAAGAAGTCCGGAACCACAGTGATCGAGAACGAGAACAATGAGTTGATTCCAACCAGGATTCAGACTGGATGGAGAGTTTGCATTGATTACAGGAAGCTGAATAGCGCATCAAGGAAAGACCATTTTCCATTGCCATTCATCGATCAGATGTTAGAAAGATTATTTGGACAAGCTTACTCATCGCTTTTCTTGATGGTTACTCGGGGATATTTTCAAATCCATATTCACCACGAGGACCAAGAGAAGACCACATTCACATGTCCGTCGAACATTCACCTACCGTCGTATGCCTTTTGGTCATATGCAATGCACCGACCACTTTTCAGCGATGCATGATGAGTATTTTTGGCGACATGGTGGAGAAATACATGGAAGTTTTATGGGACGATTTTTCAGTGTTTGGATCATCTTTTGAGGATTGCCTACACCATCTCTCCTTAGTCCTTAAACATTGTTGCGATACCAACTTAGTTACAACTGGGAAAAGTGTCACTTCATGGTAAAGGAAGGGATAGTGCTAGGTCACCAAGTTTCAAAGGAAGGAATTCTAGTAGATCGAGCGAAGATTGATATTATAAAGGATCTACCCAAACCGAGAACTATCAAAGATATTCGTGCCTTCCTAGGTCACGCGGGATTCTACCGTCGATTTATCAAGGATTTCGCCAGAATTGCAAGACCCATACATCACATCTGTTAGGGAAAGATATTGTCTTTGATTTTGATACAACATGTGTTGAAGCTTTTATGAAGTTAAAGGAAGCACTCACTTCAGCACCAATCATTCGTGCGCCCGATTGGAGCCAGCCATTTGAGATCATGTGTGATGCATCTGATTATGCTATAGGAGCCGTTCTAGGACAAAGAGACAAGAAAGTGCCGTACGCAATCTATTATGCTAGCAAGACTCTAAATGGAGCACGATTTTAATTATTCTACCACTGAGAAGGAACTCTTAGCCGTCGTCTATTCTCTTGACAAATTTCGACAATATTTAATAGGTTCAAAGGTGATTGTCTATACTGACCATGCTGCTTTGCGTCATTTACTCGCTAAGCAGGATGCCAAGCCAAGATTGATCCGATGGATACTACTTTTACAAGAATTTGATTTGGAGATACGTGATAAGAAAGGAACAGAGAATGTCGTTGTTGATCACCTTTCTAGATTGCTAGTGGAGAATACGGAAGAAAATTTATAAATCTGTGAGACTTTTCCTGATGAACAGTTGTTCAGTATATCAGAAGTACCATGGTACAGCCACATTGCAAATTATCTTGTGACCGACAAGGTACCATCACATTGGAGCAAGCAAGAAAAAGATTTATTCTACTCAAAGGTCAGATATTATTTTTGGGATGATCCATACTTATTCAAGAAGTGTTCGGATCAAATTATTCAAAGATGCATCCCAGAATTGGAACAGGAATCCATTCTATCATTCTGTCATGATCAGCCTTGCGGAGGACACTTTGGCCATAGCGTCATCGCAGACAAAAGGTATTACAAGCTGGATTCTATTGGCCTACTCTTTTTAAAGATGCAAATATTTATTGCAAAGCATGTCCGAGATGCCAATTTTTGGGTAAGACCTCGAAAAGGTTCGAGTGGCCTCAACAACCGATCCTTATCTCAAAAATCTTTGATGTATGGGGTATAGATTTCATGGGACCATTTCCTCCTTTTTTTGGTTACACCTACATTCTACTTGCTGTGGACTATGTTTCAAAATGGATTGAAGCAGTTCCTACGAAGACCGCCGATCATAAAGTCATCGTGGACTTTCTGAAGAAGAACATTCTACCAAGATTTGGAACACCGAGAGGCATCATCAGTGATAACGGTTCTCACTTCTGTAACCGTGTATTTGGGAATCTTATGGCAAAGTATGGAGTAATTCACAAGCTAGCTTTACCATATCATCCTCGGACTAATGGTCAGCGAAGTTTGAATAGGAAATCAAGAGTATTCGAGAAGACGATAAATCCATCTAGGAAAGACTGGTCTCTTAGACTCCAAGATACACTATGGGCATACTGAACGACATTCAAAACACCCATAGGGATGTCGCCCCTATCGCTTGGTATATGGAAAAGCGTGTCATCTACATTGAGTTAGAACATAAAGCCTATTAGGCAAGTTGAAAGAGATGAATTTCAACCTAGATCAAGCGGGGAGAAAGGAGGAAGCTTCGGATCGGTGAATTAGAGGAATTGAGAAATGATGCTTATGATAAGTCGAGGATTTACAAGGATAAGACTAAAGCATTACATGACGTGAGGAAGAATTCGAAGAGAGAATTTGAACACAGACGAGGAAGGTTCCGGTCTACAACTCTCGCCTAGAAATTTTCCCTGGAAATTTGAGATCTAGATGGGCCGGGACCGTTTATAGTAAGACATGTCACACCTTTTGGAGCTATTGAAGTAGAAGACATAAAGAGAAGAACTCGTTTCAAAGTCAATGCTCATCGACTAAAGCCTTTTTTGGAGTTACCCATTGGAGGCGTGGAGGCCATTTTTCTCAAGGATCCGGTTTATCGGTAATTAATTTGTTGAAGCGGAAAATTGGGGTAAGTTACCTACACACCTTAAAGATTACATTTTATGTCTTGTTGAACCTGTTACTCTGTCTAGTTTAAGTTTTTGCATGAAGAAGCCTTGGCGTCGTAAAAGCTTGACTCCTTAGGATCTCATTAGTATAAGTGCCATCGATAGCCGCCCCTCAGATTTTCATAACTTTATCCTTTACTGAGAGGAGTTGCAAGCGCCGGAGTCAAAGTCTCATAACTCTAGTAGACCAAGTATAAAATGTCTATAGGAAGTAAGCATGTTGTTGAGAGATCAGTTTTGGAGTAGGAATTCTAGTGTTGAGGATCTGACTATAAAAGACTCACATTACGTCTTAGGGATCTGACGTAAAAAGACCTACCTCCTGATCATTCTTTGGAAAAACTTTCGTTTTAATTATTCTGATCACTTCATTTCGTACACGAAATTTTGATTAGGAACCCATGCTTTAAGGTCCAGTAGTTTTCAAACTAATGTTAAGATTTCCTTTTTCGTTATATGTTATTTTTAGTCTTTCTAAAAAAAAAAAAAAAAAAAAAAAAAAAAGTTGAACAGAATGGATGGAAAAGCTAAGACAAAGGAAGAATTTTCTCTGTAATACAGAATTTGAAGAAGTCTTCCAAAGAAAGAAGCAAAACCCTTAGTGTTTTCAGAAACAACCTTAGAATCCTTTTTACCTTTCTTTCATAAACCAATACCCAAGCCAAGTTACAACCCATGACTTATCATTATAGTATGGTACGAAGTCTAGAATAGGTGAGAGGATGCTAAAGTGAAGGACCCGACACTTCATATGTGATTGACATTCTTTCCATGAGACTACTTTTATTCAGAAGTCTGTTTTTCAAGGTAGTATGTGGGATGTTCGTATGCATTATTCTTTTCCCCACATACATGAGGTAAAATAATAGACCATCTTCTGAGAGATTCTTTTCTGAGAGTATGACTGGTGAGGATTGAAAGTCGAGACTATCTGTCTAAAGGTAAACTAGGGATTCCGTTTCTTGGATAGGAGGGTATAGAAAATTGACTAAGTACACACATAAGCCTTGATTGAGAATTTTGTCAATTTTTACTCTCTCATCATAATCTATGAGTATTTGCAGCAATGTAGTTAGCAATGGAGATTGTCTATTGGAGTAAGCAATAAGTGGATAAGGAATTTCTCTCTCTGAAAAATACTATCATTCTTGAACATGCTATTGATTGATTTTGTGGGTATATCACCTGAAAACCCTCACGAGACTAACTCGTCCTTTTTGGGGAACTTAAAGGTTTAAAGCCTTGTTGCATATGGTAAATGCAATCGCGATGCCTGCGAAAATGAGTTAGGATTTTATTTTTGTTATTAGGATGTGATTTTGATCACTTATCTATTTTTTTATCTTATTTGCTAAGAGACTAGCAAAAGGCTAGTTGGGAGTTGTGATAAGTGCTCAAAAAGTGCTATTTAACCCTCGATTATGCCTCTTGTTTAGCCATCTTAGTGGACTAATAGTGTTTATGAGTTGTGTTTTAAGATTCTATAGGTGAAAAAGAGAGTTTTGTAGAATATTAGAGAAAATGGGGTAAAACGAAGCAATTCGGAGCATTAAGGATCACATGGGAGGCCCGTGAACAATCATGGAGAAGGCCAAGGAATTGGAGCTGTTAAAGATGCGACTTGGACCTATTTTAAAGTCTATTTGGAAGCCCAAGGACAAAGGATTCGTTGCTTGGACCAAAGCCCGCAAAAGAGGATAGAAGGATAGAGCAAAAGAGAGAAAATCGGCTTATCGTCGTGGGGGCGTATGTATCGGCCAGACAAGCATTGATTGCGTCACGGGACGATAGATCGAGTGTCGGCGCG
The DNA here is from genome assembly GCF_015680905.1 of Coptis chinensis. Classification (NCBI taxonomy): domain Eukaryota; kingdom Viridiplantae; phylum Streptophyta; class Magnoliopsida; order Ranunculales; family Ranunculaceae; genus Coptis; species Coptis chinensis. Next base: position 123,374,592 of record NC_141458.1, on the reverse strand, counting down.
ATTGATTAAAGTGGGGGCGCATGAATAATGCGCCCGACGCATGAATCAACATCTTGTAGCCAATTCCTTCTCCGGTTTGAAGGCGAAGTCGGACTCTGGAAGAATTCTATTTGTATTAGGAAACAAATGACGGTTTGGAATGCTTCTAGAGCTCATTGTAACCCTATAAATAGAGGACCTAAGTGCCTCATGTAATTTGCCAATTCACTTATATTCTTGTCTCTTAACTTGAGGAAGAGAGAGATTAATAATAAAAGATCGGTTTTAACTAGTCGAGTCTTAATAAATTAGTCTTTCTAGTCTTATGTTCTTCGACTCTTCTTCTTCTCGTTCTTCGTGTTCTTCCTTCTATATGGAAGGCTAATCTTCTCCTTAAAGGGAGGAGATGAAGCCGATCTTAAGGTTTAATGATTCTTACGGTTCATGGTGTTCTTCAATCAGGTTAGTTCTTTATGTTTGTAGTTATTAGTTCCATTGCCCACACCAGGGGATGGAAGTATAGAATAGGGTTTATGTTTTGCAATATTAATATCATGCTAGTGTTCTTTACTTTTCTTCTAGTAGTGTAATTCTTTAGAGTTAGGGAAGTATTCTTTGTGTTGCCTTAGAAGGGGTAGCTCAGGAAGTGGCTGCCTAGGGCAAGTATTCTTTGTGTTTGCCTTAAGTGGTGATTCATTGAATGGCTGCCCTATTAGGAAGTACTCCTAATAGGGCGTATAGGACGGCTTTCAAAACTCCTATAGGTATGTCTCCCTTTAGACTTGTATTTGGGAAACCATGTCATTTGCCCATTGAATTAGAGCACCGTGCTCTGTGGGCTATAAAAAACCTTAACTTCAATATTGATGAGGCGGGTGTCAAACGCAAGTTGCAATTGAATGAGCTTGAAGAAATCCGTAGCGATTCTTACGATCTCGCGAAGGATTATAAAGCTAACATGAAACGTATTCATGATAAGCAAATCTTGCGCAAAGAGTTTGTGGTCGGTCAAAAGGTCTTGCTTTACAACTCCCGCCTACATATTTTCCTGTGGAAACTAAAACCCGTTGGTGCGGTCCTTTTAAGTTATTGAAGTCACCCCTTACGGGGCAATCACCTTGGTAAATCCAAAGGACAACAAGTACCTTTCAAGTTAATGGTCAACGGTTAAAACATTTTCGCGAACCACGTCCCTCGATGTAGAGGAAGTCCTTTACGGGACCCCGTCTATGAGGATTGACCTTTGTCATTTGGTGTACTTCCTTTCACTTCCATATAGTGGTAAGTGCACCATTCAGGTAACCGGCCCCTCCTATGGAGTGTGTGGTCGTAAGTACCGGATTCTAAGTCCACGTTTCACATAATTCACGTTTTCCACTTTTGCATGTTTTCTCAGTTTTTGAGTCATGTTCCTCTATGGGGTGAATTATGTATTTATTGTTTTTCGTTTTTCTTATAATAAACTAATAAAAAAAAATAATAAAAAAATAAAAAATAAATATAAAAATAAAAATTCTAAAATCATAGAAATAGCAATCTAACAAGTCTTGGGAATCTGACTTTAAACGACCCACGTTTAAAACAAATTTTGTGTTTAAAAATTTGTTTGGGGGTGGGCAGTCGGTCTTTCCATCCGGATTGCTTGAACTTTCCATTTGTGTTGCTTAGGCCATTAGTTATAGTTCATTTGGGTTGACGTTATCTAAAACTTAGATTTCCTTTGTTCGCATAACTTACGTCACACACGCACTTTGAGGCGTTTTTCCACATTCTTATACGTCACACATGGTTGGAATTGAGTGTTTTATGGATCATTGGATTGGAAATTCTTTACTGATCATTTCCATAACTCATTCGCCAAAATCGGACCAGTAACGAAGCAGCAAATTGAATTTGAAATTGCGCGAAATATCAGAAAAGTTCGGAATTCGAATTGGGCTTGGGCCCAAACCGCATGCACGTCTGTGCGTCTCCTTCCTTCCCAAAAACACATAGTTGTTTCCTTTTCCAATCCCGCTGGTTACCAAAGTTTAAAACAAACCTTAAACACCAAAAAAAAAAAAAAAAAAAAAAAAAAAAAAGAAAACCTAACTACACCTACGCCAAGCATTTATATCAAACTGAAATCTTCTCCAAACCATTACACCACCAACCCCAACAATTTTAAAACTCCGAAAACAGCCACCAATTCAAGCTTCAACCTGCCACCGTACCCACCATCCCCACCATCGTTGTTTTTAGTTGTTTTACATCAAACTCGCCTCCTCCACCGTCTACAAAACCATTGGTTGTTTCAAAAACTTCAATAGTGCTACGACGAAGAATTGTGCCCGAGCATGCATTTGCAGCCGACCGCTTCGCGCCATTTTCTGACGTGGAGATGATTAGGAGAAATTGGAATGGACTGTGGTACTTTCGAATCGAGGAATTCTATCACTACGATTTGGTAGAACGGTTTTATAAGAAGCGAGAATTGGAGGGGATAGGATTTTCATTAAGGTAGCGAGGAACGAGGAGGAAGTAACGCGGTTGTTGGCCGAAATTGTTAGGAATTACGCTGAAAAGCAACCTAGAAATGACCATTCGGGAATCGATTATCTTTGGAGTTCCCGCTTTGATGAAAGATACTTGTCGTGGAGGGTGAATACAATACGACGAGTTCTCATTCGTTCGCCATGACCGAGAACCAATCAACCGGGTCAGAGAGCTCGGTGGATTGGTAGGAACGCGATCCCGGGGGAAAGACAAAGTCGGCCGACATCGATCGCAATGTCGCGCGACGTTCTCTAGATTTTGCAAGCGAATAAGTATAATTTCTGCATCCTCGATTTAATTTTTAATGTGATTAGAGGGTGGGAAAGAGCATGGCCTCTTCCGTATTGATCACTAAGATCATGCTCTCATTTAGAGTTGTCACAAAATCTGCTCCTATTAAGATCAAATTGCATTCTAATGCAAGTATTTATCTGGATTGCATCCAAGAGACTTGGCCGTTATGCGAAGGAAATGTGGTTGAGTCGGAGGATGAAAGGGAGGATATGACATGTCCGGATGACGATGCATTAGATAGTTGTAGTTCTAATTTAGAACGATGCAAGTGTTGCAAACCGGCTGGCGTTGCGTTTATGGCATTTGTGAAGATATCCGAGATAGACAGATTGTAGTTGAAATAAACAAAGCGAACCTTCGGGCGAGAGAGTTGAAATGCTCGAAAGGGGTCGGGGAAGATATCTTGTCTAACATGGAGACTATCCACCAAAGATCACCAAGCCCAAGATCGCGACTTTCGGATCGAGATGGAAGCACAACGCTTGTTCCGAATAGAGATGCTACGATGCATGCCACCCGTGGAGGATTCTGTTTCAGCCGAGTCTGAGAGGCATGAGCGTCGTCGCCGAAGGAGAGATGGCTCAAGCCATTCTTCATCCCAGGACCAATCTCCATCTCAGGGTCCATCTTCATCACATGGCTAGGTCTTCACCATCAGTTTGTGTTCGCTGTTATTTCATTGTTTTTATTGTTTTATTAGTTGGATTTTAATTCAGTTGTTAAATTTAAATATTAATGTGTTTGTTTTATGTTGTTTGGATTTAAAATTTTAATATAATTGGTTATTTTGAATTGTCGTGTTTTATCATTAATCCCACCTTCCGAATTGTTTGGGGTGGTAATATTTATACCGAGCATAATTCGTTATATGATCATCTTCGTAAGGTTGTCTTGGAGTAAAGGTTGAGAATTTGGCGATATCGGCATATCTATGATTATGTGTGGTGGTAGCATGAAATCTAGGAGAGTTTAGAAGTTACTATTCTAAATCCAAAGATATAAAAGATACCGGGGTTGTTATAAAATCAAAAATATGGTTTGTTTCCATTTTCGGGTTTGGAAATTTTCTATTTCGAAATTGCTTTTAAACAATTTGGCAACTTGCCGATTCGTTTTGGAAGCTCGAACCTATTTAAACTTCCTTCATTCTACACTCACAACCCACATTACACCCCACCATCATCTCTCACCTCTCACTCCAAGCTTTTCCTTCTTTTTCCTTGTAAAAACTGTTTTTGAAGACTTACGAAGCGCTGCGCCCTAGAATTTGTCGAAATTTTACTCGTAGCGACCGCCCAAGTTGAAGAGCGACTCACTTCAAACACTTGTAACTCCTAAAACACTTGAGTGCGACCCAAGTTGAGCGCGATTCGCGCTCAAACACTGTAACTCCTAAAACACTTGAGCGACCAGCTAAGTTGAGCGACTTCGTGCCCAAACACTTTGTAACTCAAAAACACCCAAGTGCACTGCGCCAAGTGGGCGCTGCGCGCCTTCCCTCAGTAAAACGAAAATTTCCAATTTTTTCGGGGTTGTTCCAGGATTTTGGAGGTGTTCAAAAGAGTAGTTGAGATGACATCTCCTATAGTCATACACGAACGGTCTTTTCGAAGGCGTGTTGGGAACCGAGACCTATGGACATTGGTTCAAACAGGATCCTGCAGTTAGGATGGCGCCATCTACTGGTAAGTGATGACGATTCATATTCAGCACAACTTACTGCTTATTTCTATGACCACATTAGTTTCTATTGTAATCAGGATGGAGATCAAGAATTCTCCGTCGTAGTCAATGACACGACACTAGAATTCAATAAACATGTGGTCGCTTTAGTTTCAGGATTACCAATACCTGATCCTGTTCACACATGGGGATATATGACCGATAATGCATACCTTTATGATTATACATATTTCCATGAGTATTATGGGGGAGGGGTATTTCGAGTAATAGACCAGGGGCGATATAGCATTACCCTTGGTAGCCTGTCCCTAAACGTAGGCACCACCATGTTATTCATCCTGATGAATATTTTGGGGGAATGACAGTTCACTTATGCAAACAGTACTGCTGGTGACATTTTCCTCGCTTTAGCTGAGGGACGTCGCCGATATGACATTCCCCGAGTTTTAGTCGCTAGTCTTAAGAGAGCCCAAAGCATGAGGCGTAAGTATCTTCTTATGCCTGTTTTGGTAAGCCGCATCATGCGTAGTTGTTTACGTGATACGTGCACAATTCACAGATTGGAAAAGGGTTGAAGTCATGAGACCCACCAATTGGGTGGTTCGCTCATTTGCGAATTATGACTTTGGGGATGGCGGTGCGACCTCATTTGGTCGCCCCGTACATCCCATCAGACATAATAACACTTAACAGGTTAGCATTAGTAGATGATAAATGGCGGCAAGCTTGGCAAGTTATAATGGCCTGGCAGGATGCGAAGGAACCTCATCTCTTTATAGAAGAGGAGGATGACGAGTAAACGTTGGAGTGGAGGTAAGTTTTTAGTTTCAGTTAGTGTCTCTTATGTCCCAAGCAATTTAATTCTGTTAACCCCATAATGGGTGGAACTCTTATAGAGTTGAGTCAGTTTTTTTTTTATTATTTCCTATATTAGTATGTTCTAACCTTGTTTTGCAGATGTTCCAGAATTTCACGCGTTTCCATGGTATTTTTCTACCTTCTTTATTTAAATGCTTTGAGGACAAAGCATGCTTCTTGTTTGGGGGGGGGGGGCATAGAAACACGTGTAATTAAGGCATCTGTTAGGATATAGATAGGTATAATGTGCACTTGTTTTCTAGTTAAAATTTCAAAAATTCAAAAATATAAATAAATAAGTTATGTTATACACTTAGGAATATTGGTATTGTTTTCTTTCTCTATGCTCTTAACAATCTAGAAGTCTCTCCGTAGCTTTTGCATCAGAATAATTGTTAGAAACTTAGGTTAATATGTAGGTAATAATCTTTGCATCTATCTATAAATATATTACATGAGTATCTATGATTGTTAACAATAAGTTTTCAAATCTAGGCTAGAGTACTTATTCTACAAATCTGTGAGAATATAGCCTAAAGCCTTATATGAGCTAAAACATTTGAGAAATGACACAAGGAGAAGTAAAATCCGGATAGAAATCACACGCGTCCACTTGCTTGATCACTATGCCATATCCTAAGCGAGAATTTAGGCCATCTTTGGATCGATATAGCCAGAAATTCAAACCTATGAATTATTTTCCGCTAAGTAAGCCCCTCCGAGCCTTTCGTTAGCCTTCCATAAACCACAATTCCTTTACCACATTACTACAAAACAAAACAAAATAAAAAGTCAACTTACCCAATCTAGAATAAGTTTGAGAATAGAATGAGTGAAGAAAAGAAGAAGAGAAAACCTCAGTGTAAAACGAAAATTAGTTAGTTGCTTTAGAAAAGAAAAGAAGTTTCCATCCAAGGAAAAAAAAAAAATAGAAATAAATAAAAACTCCAAAAAAATAGAATAAAAGGAGTCAAAAGCCAAAGAAAAAAGAAAAAGAAAAATATGGCTAAGGATGGAAACAAAGTATAGAAGCAAAAAGAAAATAACAAAGTTTTTCTAAGTTACATAATATGAAGACTCTATTATCTCGGACTTGTCCTTTTGAATATCCATTTCCTTCCTTCTTAAACCATCTCCTAATCCCCATGACACCTAATAAAGACCTCTAGCTCAATTAGGAATATATTAGTGTGATAGTAAGTGGCAGATGTGTTTGATCGACTCCGGCTTCCTTGTTTGTCATTGAGATTGTAAGGTAAAAGTGTGTGCCATCGCGACACCTGGAGTATAAACTTGAGCGGAAAAATCGAGTGGTTTTGTCTTGACATTTATGTGAGGACCTACTTAAGGACGCTTATTCCGAGTTTTGACTTAAACTAACCTCGCTAGGCATTTTATAGTATTACTCATAGTATATATATATTGGTATCATAGATGATTGATTATTATGCATATATTAGCTTAAGTTTTTGACTTGGTTATTCTTATTCATTTGCTAGTGAGATGTATAGATAGTTGAGACATGAATGAGGAAACAATAGTTTTATTTCTTAGTCGTTGTAGTATAGATGAAGTTTGTGAGTACCTTCATTGGAAAACTCTCACGAGGTTATAACTTCGTCCACTAGGGAATTCCTAGTGGTTTAAAAGGCCTTGTTGCATATGGTCAATGCAATCGCACTCAGCTAAACGAGAGTAGTTAGAACTCCATTTTTGGTCACTTATTCTAATTTCTCATATTTGCTTGAGGACAAGCAAAATGCTGTTTGGGGTGGTTTGATAAGAGCCCAAAATTGTAGTTTTAACCCTTAACAATTGTACTTTTAGACCGATTATGTGAATAATAAGTAAGAGTTAATACTTAATATCGATTCGTGTTTTATGCATTTCGGGCTTCAAAGTCAATTATGTGCGAAATGTGCCACTTCGATGAGATAAAGGAGCAATGGTTGGTTGCTAAGGAGTTCTGTGATTAAAGGCCAAGATTCAAGAAGACAAAGCCTTTTAAAGCCCGGGCCAAAGCTGAAAAGTCAAAGTCAACGCGGGCGAGGAACAAAGACACAAAGTCGTGAGAACTTCCGGCGTATCTTTGGACTCAGACCTCGGAATTGGGCCTACCTTATGTCAAAACGACCGGCTCGGAAAGAGCTTTCCAATGGTTTAAACGTTGAACCAATCAGAGGAGCAGAAGTAGACGAAAAGTCTGTCGAAGTTAACTGCAGCTGAAGAAGCCTTTTTGGACTGAAAGTATTGGGTTTTGGGCCTGATTCTCTGGCCCAAAACATGGCTCCAACCCCATGCACGATTTTTGGATCTGAACATATAAAAACAAAAGCTTAGCTCTTTGTTAATGGTAGCTAGTTAGACCTAAAACTATAGATAATTCTAGATCTAGTTTTCATTAAATAAAATTAAGTTTAGTTTAAATTCAATTCTTGTTTTAGATTAAACTCTTAGAATCATTGTTCTTCATTAGTTTGATAAATAAAATAGTTAGTTTGTCAATTTCAATTTTTGTCATTTACAATTGTTTAGATCTAAATTCCTTCATTATTTGTTATTCATTTCCTAGTTATTACCTGAGATTTCAATCATTGTTTAGATAAATCGCATAAAGATAGGATTTTTATATGATGTCTAGTTTTAAATCAATGGGAAATGATAGTACTATGAATCAAGGCTAAACCTCCATTAGAGGGGTTGAAGAAGCCTTGATGACGCTTGATCTTTGTTAAACTTAGAAATCATCGTGATAATTATTCCACTCTAGAAACGATTAATTCACCATGAGAATGGGTTTAATCGCTCACATGCTAGTTATGAATTGGCAGAAATGCCATGTATAATTAGGGATTATAATTACTATTTTGATATGCGAAACATTCAATTTGGATCACGACGAGTCTTTGTTAGTAGGATTAAGTCGAGTTAAGGTAGATTCAATTCCCTTTAATTCTTTATCTAGATTCAAACCCTTAGCATTCTCTCATTTCGTTATTCGTAACTTGTTAATTGAATTCACCTCGTAATATAGAATTCCTCTCGTAAACCTCTCATTAGACTTAAGACCGATTAGTTGACTAGAAAACATTCAATGCTAAAGAACTAGGAGTGGAACGAATTTGTTACTCCACTCTATTTCGATAGAATTGAGAGTAGAAAACTTGATAAACCTAGGCTCGTAATAAGTTTTAGTTTACTTACGTTTTGAGTTTTATCGTTCATTTCGTAGGTAAACTATCATTTTTATGTTTTATCAGGTACATCTGTTATGACCTTGATGTTGTGAGATTGGAAGTAAGGTCGAAACTTGCGAGTAGAGTATAACAAAGATAGCATTATTTTCTCAATTAGAGAGTAATGTTTTTCTGAATCTGCCAATGTCTTGCTGGTGAAATAGACTGGTTTTTAGATTCCCTCGCTTTCGTGAAAGAGGACTGAGTTGATAGCAAAGTCGGTAATTGCAAGGTAAAACCCTAGTGTTTCTCCTTCATTTGGTTTGTACAGGACAGGCGGAGTTGATAGGTAAGCCTTCAGGTCATTGAAAGCTTTGTGGCATTCGTCTGTCCATGTGAATGTTGCGCCCTTCTTGAGTATTTGCAGGAACGGTCTGCATTTGTCAGATGCACGTGAGATGAATTTGTTGAGGGCTGAAACCATGCCAGATAACTTGTGAGTTTGTGGCTTGGAAGTTGGTTCTGGCATTTCAAGGAGAGCTCGTATTTGCTATGGGTTTGCTTAAATGCGTCTTTGCGAGACGAGATATCCTAGGAATTTCCTTGAGACTACCCCAAATACACACTTTGCTGGGTCGAGCTTCATCTTGTTTTGGCTTAATCTTTCAAAGGCTTCTTGTAGGTGAGAAATGTGATCGCTAGCCTTTTCGCTTTTGACTACCATGTGGTCTATGTAGACTTCCATGGTGTCGCCCAACAAGTATTTGAACATCTTTGTGACAAGTCTTTGGTAGGTCGCACCGGCGTTCTTCGAGCCGGATGGTAGGACGTTGTAGCAGAACGTTCCTTGTTCGGTTATGAAGGACGAGTGGCATTTGATTGTACCCACTATATGCGTCCATAAATGATAGAAGTTCATGTCCGTAGGTTTGATCTACCAGTATGTCAATCCTTGGTATGGGGAAGCTGTCCTTTGGGCAATCCTTGTTGACGTTGGTGAAGTCTATACAGAGTCATACCTAGCCATTTTTCTTAGGAACGACTACTATATTAGCTAGCCAAGTCGGGTACTCGACTTCTCTGATGAATCCAACATTTTTGAGCTTTTCTATCTCTTCGTTGATGGCTTTTTAAAATTTGAGTGCTAGTTTCGTATGTCGTTGTTTGATAGGCTTTATATTTGGATCTACATTTAATTTGTGGCAAGCGACCTGAGGGTCGATTTATGTCATATCGATATACGACCAAGCAAAAACATCTTTATTGAGAGATAGAAATTTGATAAGTTACTCCTTGAGCTTGAGGTCTAAATCAACCCCTACATAAACAAATTTTGGGTCATCATTTGTGCCCAAATTGACTTTTTCTCCTGGTTTGATTTGTGCTTGCTTCTCCTTAAGCTTGTCTGTTGCTGATGCTGGCGTGCTAGAAGCTTGAAGATCTTGCGGCTTTGGCATTTCTTTTGTTTGGATGACCTGAGCTTTGGCCGTGCTTATTGCGCTGACTTGATTGCATCGATATATGAGCTTCTAGTTGGTTGCTTCTGAGCTCCATGATGCCTTGGGGTCCGGGGAACCATAGGACTTGGTGTAAGGTTGATGGAACTGCTTGGATCTTATGAATCCACATGGGTTCTAAGATGGCAGTGTAGGACGACTTGACGTCAATCACACTGAAGCGTGTTGAGGTCTTAACCATGTCATCTTTTTCTCCAATGGAGACTGGTAGGATGACGTCTCCAATGGCATTTGTGCGGTCTCTGTTGAACCCATAGAGTGGTGCATTTGACTCTATCATCCCCGAGTCTAGCAGGTGCATATCCTTATATGTTTGGTAGAAGAGGATGTCGTAGGAGCTGCCTAGATCGATTAGGACCTGTTTGACTATCCATCCATTAATCTTGACGTGCACTACCAGGGCATCATTGTGGGGTAGGCACACCTTGTCAAGATCTTCCTCAGTGAATAATATGGAGGTCGTGGATTGAGAGTTGATAGGAGTGATCACCTCAGCTTTGTGGGAGAGGTGGTAGATTTCTTGCAGTGCTCCTACCCGCCTGCGTTTTTCATGACCTGAGGTCTCGTTGCTAGAGGTGTCTGTAATCATGTGGATTACCTTTTCCTTATCGTGATTGGAGGAATGCTGTCTCTTGCTGTGCCTCGACCGACTTGGAGATTTGGATCGTCGGGATATTCTACTTCTGCTCCTTCTATGAGCAGGTCGTTCATGGCTCCGACTTTTGCTTCTGTTGCGGTTGGCATTCAGCTTATGCCTGAGGTCGCTTTTCGGCAGAAACTCTTTCAGTTTTCCCTCTTCGACTAAGTCTTGGAGGTAGTGTTTGAGACTCTAATATTCATCGGTGTCATGGTGGTGGAGTTTGTGGAAATGGCAGTGATATTCTCTAATAATTGTTGCCCTTCTAATATTCTCTTTTGGTGTAGGAGGGCTTGTGGGAATTGTTGCCCTTGTTGTTGTTGCCTGAATGCTGATGGCTTGTTTTGGGTCCTTGCTTGTCGCTTACTGCGAGGACTTCTTTGCCTTTGCGCTGGGCCATCCATTCTTCGTACTTCACGTACTTGTGGACTCTGTGGTATAGGTCGTCTAGGCGCTCTGGCTTGTTGCATATGAGAGACCCTGCTAGATCGGAGTCGTCTAGGAGGGCGTTGGTAAATGCAGAAGTTGCAAAGTTGTCCTTGAGGCATGGCTCCATTGATAGGAGTTCATTCTTGAAATGTCCTAGGAAAGCGCAGATAGTCTCGCCGTGTGCTTGCTTCAGTTGGAACAGCGAGTCTAGGTTGGCTTGTTTCTTCCTGTTGTGGACGAACTCTGCTGCGAAAGTCTCTGCCAGCTTGTCGAAGTTGCTAATTGAATTAGGAGTGAGCGTGTAGAACCAATCTAATGCTCCATCTTTCAAGCTGGCTGGAAATAGTTTGCACTTTAGGTAGTCGTAGTCTGGAGCGTTGTAAAGCGCAAGGATCTGGCTTAAGCAAGCTATGTGCTGGCCTGGACATGAGCTACCATCGTACAACAGGAACTTTGGTTGGATGAAGTCTGTGGGAGGTTGTTTGTCCCTGACTTCAGTGGTGAATGGTGATGCCTTGTACGACTGGAGCATCTTTTGAACGATCTGGGCTGCGCTGGCTTTTTCGCCTGGTTTGGCCATTTGTTGGGTGAGGTCATCGAGGCGTTGATTAGTGGTTATTGTGAGGGATGTGACCGCATTGTGGCCGATGGCGTCTGGAGTCACGTTGTTGGTATTGGAAATGGTTTGCTCGTGCATGATTTGGTTATCTTACTGGAGCGTGGTGAATAACTCGTCAAGGAACTTGACTTGATCTACTAGAGCTTGTAGCTGTGCTTCCATGGTGGTTCTCTTACCAGGTTCATGGGCCTGAGAAAATAGTTTGTGCATTTTTTTCTCAAGGGAACGAACCGGCAAACGGCGCCAATGTAGAGGTTTGTATATTTTGGGGTCTACGACCTGATGTTGTGGTTGGTAGGAAATAACTACACTCTTTTTTAGGATAAGAGTTGCATACGTATCAAGTTTCTTGGGTAAAACTTGAATCAAGTCTCTTGGGTAAAACTTGAATCAAGTCTTACGTAGTTCATCTCTCTCTACTTATAGATGTTTGAGCTGACTTTCCTTATTTGCTCCAAGTCGTTGGCAAGTGTAGATCTATCTTTTGTACTATCTTGATGATTCGTCATTATTCCTGATGTTACAAAATAAATATCTCTTTGATTGGTGCGTTGACTGAGCTCCAGGATTGCACTAGATCATTTGCTTCCATATATGGCTGTAACTGATATTTGGGACGATCTGAGTTTGGGTCATTGTTACGTCATAGTGGCGTGGTACGAGCTGTAAAGATACGACCTGGATTGTGGACACGTGTGCTTTAGTGATATGCTTGAGAACGGAGGGTACTTACACAATTCACATCCACAACCTCAATACAAAAGGGGTGCTGTATTGGGCGCCACTTATATTAGATCGGGCAGCCTCCGCCCAAGCCCAAACAACAAAGCCCAAACAATAAAGCCCAATACACCCCCCCACCAAATCGAAACCGGCAACAACCTACCATTACCGGTCGTCTCTTTCGCCCAAACCCTTCGAAACCCTAACCCCAAATTCGAATTTCAAATCTCCAACAAATCTCCAACAATCCCGATTCGAGTTTCTCCAACAAATCTCCAACAATTCGAATTAAGAACGGTTGTTGTTTTGGCCAAAACAACAACAAATCTCCAACAACTCGAGTTTGCAAAGTCTTCGATTTGGGTTTGTTTGTGAGGATTGCCGATCCGTGAAGAGGTCGGACGCTAGTTTCCGTTCTTATCAAGTTAATAAAAAGGAGTACCAATTGGAGAAATCTGAAGTGTATAACCATACTAAAGGTACTTTCTTGATAGAGATTTCCTTGGTTATCTATAATTGGGATAGTATTCCAATGCAGCTTAACCCGACACACAATGATCTTGATTACCCTTATTATGCAGAGCGGATCAAGATGGTGCAATCCAACCATGAGTTCGGCACCTGAGAACGGTACATCTTGCAATAATATGAACCCTATTAGGTTATGTTAGTGTGAATATATATCAATAATATGAACCCTACTATTAGGTTATGTTAGTGTGAATATATATCTCAATTATACTGTATCTGAATGTAAATTTATTTGTCTAAGATACTAAGCTACCGACCATAATGTTGGATTAAATCTTGTTCTAAGAACATCTGCCGGTTTGATTTAGTCGTAATCTTGATGTGCCCAACTCATGTCACAATAATGTTAACTCTTATTGCCGAAAGTAGCTAGAGTTTATACTAATATAGTAATACACTCATTTTATTTTCAGTTTACCTACTTGAAAGTGTTGATTATCTTGAAGAATTGATAGAGACTAACTACCAAACATCTCTTGGAGGAATCGCGTCTTTGTGCCCATCTACGAGGTACTTGTTGAATTTCTCCAAAAGCATTGTGTGCCCAACTATGGACTTGAGTGTCGTAATTTTCTTTATTATACAGTTCAATTATATGAAACCATCGTGTGTTTAGCTGGTACAACGCAACTAATTGTCGCTGCAAAATGAAGATAAAGTTTGTTTATGGAGTAAAACTATAAGGAAGAAAATGTAAGAAGAGATAACAGGAAAAATTCAATAGTTAGTTAAACTGGTATTATAGCATGACATGTTCACTTATAGGATCTGTTGTGTCTTTCTTGATTGTGTGTATTCTAGGCTTCCATCTTTGTTGATATGTATTTGGGTTTCCTCGAATTTCCAAATATTGTTTGACACTGCAAGTCGGCAACAATGTGGATTTGAATAAGTTACGTTCTTTTTAGTTGAACGCATTTGGCCATTGGTGTAGGTGCATGTCATGCTAGTTCCATCTGCATTCAGAATGTGGATTAATGGCTTGAGTCATTGTTGTTTCATTATTGTTTACCTTGGAATAAAAACCTTGTTATATTGATTACTTGATGATTAATGGTGGAGAGCTAGAGATATTCAGTTGCTGAGTTATCTCGTGTTTTTTTGTTAATGAGGGTTAGTTGGGTATTATGTTTAGGACGTCATTGCTCTCTTTCTACTTTTAGTGTTGTAAGTTGTGAATATTTAATTCTTAATGGAGGAGAGTACTATGAATGTGAGGAAAGCTTCTGTCTTGGCTATAAGATTGCTTTCTTCGTACTCTTCGGTCATTTGTAGGAACTCTGCTGCACATCTTAGTGTAGCTATGTTGGTCGGTGTGAGGTCCACTGGGAGGCCATAGCAAAACTTTAGAACGGTCTCAAATGTTTCTACTCCTCTCGGGAAGTTGTCTAGTTTGAAGTCGTAGCCATTATCTGAACTATGAGACCTACGATTGAGTTGACTCAGGTACTCGCTTCTTGAAATCAAAGGAAGCTGCGTCATCATCACAGAGAGGGAGGAACTGAATTATGTATCGCCCTTGAAAGTTTCATTCATTGAATATACTGTGTGGTCAAGTTTAAGTCTGGCCAAATGAGTTCAAACTTGAATATCTAAATCTAGTGTATTATCATGTGTTAAAACAGAGAAATGGCACGCTCTTAGTTAACCTTGTGATTTTTCTGAAGTGGGCATTGATTTTGTAGGTTCATTTTATAGGATGCCAAAAACAGACAAATTTGAATTAGTAAAGCGTTTAACCTATTTTTTTTTTCTAGAGGGTTAGCTTCCTAGCATATTTTATTTTGTGGGTATAATTTCATTTTGCCCAACAAGATTTTCTTTTCATGTTTTTCTTATAATTTCTTAAAGTATTGTATATTTTATGCATCTCGCTTGAAATCTTTCTGAACTTCATAATGTAAAGGCACCAATTTCCTATCAATATCACACCAATTTTATGCATCACATTATTGATTTCCAGGTTATGACAGGTTTAAGTATACGAAATGTTGACTAAACAAAGGAAACTCTGCCCAAAATTCGATAGAATTTGGATAGTGTAACGCCTCGTATAAACTAAAGTTGTTTACAACCTATATTTTGTGAGATAAATTGATGGAACACGATGACGGTTCACAACCAATCGAAGATTTCTTGTATAAACTAACAAATGAGAAACCAAAATCATTTTCACTTGATGAACTTAAGAGATTTACGTCAAATCTCGAGAAGAATGTAGGTGCTGGTGGGTTTGGAGACGTCTACACAGGCGAATTCCCTAATGGTGTCAAAATAGCAGTGAAGGTACTAAAAGACAACAATAACACAAAGGAATTTTTACCAACCTAAGAATTTACAAGAATTGGAAAAGATTGTACAAGATGCTAATGATAAAAAGTTTAAAATTCGACCCGTGGGCTCTGGGCTTTCGCCTAATGGGATTGGGTTACAGAGGAATGGGATGGTTAATTTGGCTTTAATGGATAAGATATTGAATGTACTTGGAAAAAGGTTAACAAATAAATGACCGTTCTGAAACGATTCTGCTTTTGGGGAAGCCCTACCGAATTTGTACTAATAAAATG
This sequence comes from Coptis chinensis, assembly GCF_015680905.1. Lineage (NCBI taxonomy): Eukaryota > Viridiplantae > Streptophyta > Magnoliopsida > Ranunculales > Ranunculaceae > Coptis > Coptis chinensis. Next base: position 123,359,044 of record NC_141458.1, on the reverse strand, counting down.
ACGCATTTAAGTCCTTCTAAGTTAGAAACGAGTCGAGAAATTAAGCTATTTGAGTTTGTGGAATTTGAGTTTACTAAACATTTTCATTTTTCTTGCCTTGATTACCGGGATAAGAGTGAAGCTAATGAGATGCATAGAAGTATGAGTCCGCTACCACGGTAAGAAACGGTTATTGGGATCAAATCCCAAAGAACCATTACAAGTTGTTGTTGGTAAAAATTCCCATCATCTCATCTAAGGGCGTGTACATCTAAAATCGACTGAATATGATGTTTAAGCACAATAATGTAACTCATATAGCTTATCTAGAACAGCTGATCCACACTACGATACATAATCCTCAAAATCAGACAATACAAGATCGATCACGTTTTGCATTTTTTTTTTTATTGGTACAAAATCTGATCGGGTTGAGAGTTGAGACATAAATATCAACAACAGGCCAATAAGGTCTAACTTATAGGAAGCTTAAGGGTTCCATATATGGCCCTCTAGCATCATATACCAAGCACAAAAAACTCTTGCATGGTTATCCCAAAGTCCTTATTTATCACTAAAATGTGTAATCCGCTTTGCAGTGCGACAAATGTCTGCAATGCTGAAAATTCCACTCAACTTCCTTTGAACAACTACGTGCAAGAAGAACTCCCAGATTGCACTCTCATTACTCGGCTAGGACACATTTACAAAACTTTAACCTTAGGAGCATCCTCGTCCCCATCCCTAAAGCACTCTTTCTATGGCACCTTATTCGCCCACGGGCTGTCGGGAACAAATATTCCTGGCTGGAGATTGTCTAGTCAATGAGTTAAGATTCAGGGTAGAGAAAGTACAATGACATATTGACATGGACTACTCGACTCGATTGTTGGATTTGACTTAAGGGTATCCTATACTCTGATTCAACAATTCAATATTGCATGTTGATGTCATGAGCAGGAAATTGACAAAGAAGTTCACCTGCAATGGTCAGGGAAGCCCCGGCCAAATATTGACCTTCAGAAACATCTTGCAGCGAACGAAGAATTGAAAATGAAGAAATAGCTAACTCAATGTTCTTTTTTCTTTCAAAACGGTTGATTGATAAAAAATTCCTGCGTGACAAAAGTAACTCAAATGTGACATTTCAAGGATAAGTAGAATAACCAAAATACTCTGAATAACGTTAGAACAGCTGAGCCTACAAGATACCAAGATACATTCACCTTTTTCCTACACTATAAATATCTCTACCAGTTTGTATTTGGTGCTAATTTGGTAGTGTATCTCTACCAAGATACACTGAATGTTTTTTGTTAGTACTAGTTGAATGTACTGTTATGCTTATTTGACGATTTATAGGTAGATGTTGGTTTTGAGAGAAATATGAATGTGAATATATGGGTTTCGAGTTTGGACCTAAAAGTTTGAACAATCTGTATTGTGTAGGAATTGATAGGTTTAAGGCTGTTAATGGATAAAGGGAAACTGCTTGCTAATTAAGATCATTATATGTAATTTGTAACATGTTATTATGGATTGAACATTTTGTATTTTATTGATCCAAAAAGAAAGAATGACTATGATAAAATACCATGTATTTAGGAGTAGTGCTCATCTTTCATACCTAGTATTTTCCTTTAGGGCCTGATGTTATAAGAGAAGATACTTTTACCATTTTATGATTAGTGTTTCTATACATTCTTTTACTCACCTTTCATACTGCTTATGTTCTTGAGTCTTGACTAATGAGTAATGACCTTGATCACATGCAGCTTTTACGAAAGTACTTGCTTAAGGTCCGGATCTGGGAACAAAACTAAAGCGGTAAAGCATTATAGGTGAGAAGCTTTCTTTGGTTTTCAAACTTCTTGAATGTATGTTATCAAGGTGGTTTTTGGGTGGTTTCCCCTATGCTTGACGAGGGACGAGTCAAGTTCATTTTGTTGTAGAGAGAGTCCAGTTATTTTGTTGTAATACTTGATGTACATAAATGACGGTTCATCTGTAAAACAGATCTTGTATATATATACATTTTTAATTAATCGTGTAAAAGTTAGGTTATATGTACATATGGTTGTTGGAAGGATGTCATTATTGATTTCCAGGTTATGACAGGTTTAAGTATACGAAATGTTGACCAAACAAAGGAAACTCTGCCCAAAATTCGATAGAATTTGGATAGCGTAACACCTCATTCTATTTCTTCATATATACTTGGAGTTATCATAGCAAGCTTATAAGTCTATTAGTTTTACGACTGGGATGATCTCTTTTTTCTAGTGGTTTTCTTTGTACATTGTTTATTTAAATATGGTTTACTAATACTTATTTTATTTTTCTTTGTAGCGATGGGTCCTCGATCAAAGAATGTGAAGAATGTAGCGAAAACTACATTAAAGGGTGTTAAGAAATTGTTTGGTGGCGGTTCCTCTAGCGGTGATGCAGTTGGAAGAAAAAGACATAGGGTGACGGCTTAACGGCATCAGCGCGTAGAGGGGACCATTTGGAAAAAGAGGTTCTTGAGGTTCCTGAGGTTGATTCGTTTAGTGAAGATAGTGTAGATAGTGTAGATAGTGATACTAATGTAGGTTTAGATGTAGGTTTAGATGTAGGTTTAGATGTAGGTTTAGACAAAGGTTTAGACATAGTAGAAGAGTATAGTAGAAGAGGAGAGTGAGAGGAGGAGGAGAGTGAGGAGGAGGATGAGCAGGATGATGATGTTGAAGAATATGTGGTAGAAGACGTACCACCAGTGGAAGAAGCACCTCCGGTATTGGATTTCGTAAGAAAATCCAATGATGATTTGGAGTTTCAAAGAGGTGTGTATGGGGAGGCCCATTATGAGTCGAGTTGTTGTATGACTATGCGGTGCATGTCATTTCGCGATGTTTGGGAGAGAAGGGTAATATTTTGTTTTTCTTGTGTACTTTGATTTTCTTTTTTATAAAATCTTTTGTTTCTGTTCATATATATCTAATGCGTGCTCGGTTGTTTCAGGAGGATCGCGGAGCGTTGAAGTGTGTTTCACACTTAGCGAAGTTATCCCAATGGAATTTCAAAAATGAATGTGAAAGGTCTCCGAGATTTGCCGTGCAGTTGAGAAGGACTGGGTTGTTTGATCTCGTGGAAGGTTATCACGAGCATATGGATCCACCATTGATCTCGGCGTTTGTGGAGAGATGGCATCCGGAGACCAACACCTTCCATATGCCAGTTGGGGAGATGACTGTGACTTTGGACGATGTTGTCCAAATCAGGAGTGGAGTCACAAGATTAGAGAAGAGAAGGTGCAAAGGGGGGATGAGTGAACTTACAGCAATCGATAAATCTCTTACATCTTGGTCTGGGGCTTCCTATTGATTTGATTAGGGCGGAGATGGAAGCTAGCAGGTTCACTTCAAAAGTAAGGCTAGAATTCATCCGGAAGCATTTTGCGAACAAGATTCATGATAGCCCTATATGTGCTATTCTTTGAATGTGGTAGAGAAGGCCTCGAAGTTTCGGGATGTTCAACGACCGTTAGAGCTTTTATTCTATTTTTCTTTGGATGTGCCGTTTTTTCTTGACAAGTCGGGATTTGGAGTGCCTATATGTTATCTGAGGCCGTTGTTGAAATTCAGTGAGATAGAAGAGTATGCATGGGGTGCAGCAATTTTGGCGTTTTTATATAGAGGTCTCGGGGCTGCCACATGTGCGAAGGTGAAAGGAGTTACAGGCTATATGACTCTTCTACAGGTAAAACTTGAGTATTTTAGAGTTTATTTTTTTTAATGTTAATTTTATTACTCTATCAATATGTTAACTATTTGTGTATATCTAGGCATGGATCTATGAGTATTTTCCGGTATTCGTGACAGTCCCAAACTTCAACTATATCTCGTCTCAGCCGCGTGCTCATAGACACATCCCAGTCGCTCCACACTATTATGACACAACGTATGCATTGCAGTTTTATCGAGTGATAATTGATGATTTGAATGAGTTCAATGTAAGTATTAAATTCAATGACAATTTGGTATTTAAGTTTCTTTATATTTATTTTTTAGTAATTGATCATTAGAGTTGTTAATGACACATTTGATTTTGTTTCAGGTTGTTTGGCATCCCTACAAAAATATCAGAGATACAAACCCGATCGATGACATTGCATTTTTTGAGGGATTGCTATGTTTTTTCAACATTGTCGAGCTTTACGCTGTCGCAAGGGTGGTGCGTCAGTTGGGTCACGTGCAACTTGTACCTAAAGATCCTCCAATGCCAAATTGGAGAACAAGAACCTGTGGAGACCGGGCGGGTATGAGGTGATCTGGACCAATATTGGGCCACTTTATCGAGTCGTGGCAGAATCACGTGATCCAACTCTGCAACCGAGGACCTATTTCATCTTATCCATGGGAGTGTCATCAAAACTACATGACTTGGTATGCGAGGAATTCTCATGTAGTTTTGGTGAACCCTGAGCTTCTTCCGATTCATCCCTCCCGGAGACGCTTAACCTGTTCACCGATTGTAAGTATTGTGATTTTTAATTGAGTTTTTCTAACCGTGATTTTTGCATTCGATTGGTAACTTATCTTGATTTTTCTTTTTAAACGTAATCCGGCGTCATCGATGAAACCAGTCGTTTGCTAGAGAGAGGTCTGCAATTGGCTGGGAATGATATGCCAGAGGAAGCAAGGTCTTCCTTCGAACAGGCGTACAACTTGACTAGGTGCAAGTACATTGGTGGGCGCTATAGTTTATTTGTTTCAGTTTAGGGTTTGTAGAATGTGTTTGTAACTTTGTAGTTTAGTTTGATGGATGTAATTCATACATTGATGGATATGATGTTTGCATGAATGTTTGAATGGAATTTAATGTTTAGGGTTTAGGGTTTAATGTTTGAATGTAATTTGTTTCAGTTTAGGGTTTAATGTATGAATGGAATTTTATGTATGGATGAATGTTTGATATCTGATGAATATGGAATTTGATGTATGGAATTTGATGTATTGATATATGGTTTAATGTTTGAATGTTTGATATATGATGAAAAGTGGAATTTGATGAATATGAAAGTGTTGTAAAACAAAACGAATTTTGAAATTTTTTCTTCCAAAACGACCAGACCATTATCGTTTGGCATAAAGGCCAAACGACCTCGCCAGATCGTTTTTCCTTTATACCAAAGCGACCACGGCAGATCGGTCGCTTTAAATCTCAAAGCGACCCATGCACATCGTTTGGTCTAAAGGCCAAACGACATGACCACATCGTTTGGTATAAAGGCTAAACGACACCACATCGTTTGGTCTAAAATGCCAAACGACATGACCATATCGTTTTCCCCTTTAGACCAAACGATCCGGGCTGGGTCGCTTTTGTATTAAAGCCAAACGACTTCACCGTGTAGTTTCGGTCATTATTGACAACATACGAACGTTATTTCAAATCACTCGATTGCGGTCCGAATCAACTAGTCGATCACTCGATTGCCATCCGAATTAACTTAGTCGATCATTCGATTTCAAAATCACTTTCGATTGGCGTCCGAATCAACTTAGTCGATCGCTCTATTTCCAAATCACTCGATTGCCGTCCGAATCAACTTAATCGATCACTTGATTTCCAAATCAAATCAAATAAAAGCCCTAACATTATTTCCAAATAACAATAAAATAAAATAAAATTACATTTGTTCCAAATTACATCAAAATATCAAATTACATCAATATATCACTTAGTCGATAAATTTCGATTTCAAAATTTGCCGTCCGAATCAACTTAGTCGATTACTCGATTTCCAAATCAAATCAAATAAAAGCCCTAACATTGATAACATAAAAATCAAATCAAATTACACTTGTTCCAAATTACATCAAAATACAAATTACATCAAAATATCATATCGACAACATACAAACAACTTAGTCGATAACATGTATCATTGGTCTTCAACGAGCTCATTTTCCCATATTAAATTGGGAATGTTCAATGCCATAAATTGCAATTGCCTTTATCCAAGGCCAAATTCCAACTTTCAGCAATATCATATCGAGCTCTAAGCCATTGGCGACATCTTGGAGGAACCGGACAATCTTCAACAAGTTCAACATTGACAAAATGATTTCCACCAACATGTGCGCTACCCAACACTTGGGTCACTCTCTCGGGGATTTGCTTGGGTTCTCAGTGGCATGAGAAGGAAGCACCGACGAGCTCCTAAATGCATAAGGACAACATTAAATCTTGAAGCAAATAAGTATCCAAAGAAAAGGCATGCTCATCCACTTATTTAAGGGTGCGTGAACCTTCTTCATGTAGGATTTCCTTCATCGAATAAAAACCTCACTTTGATTGTACAAAGTACAATAAAGGGGAGGTTGTCGAAGCTCTTCGCGTACAACTCCCTTCTCATCCGTGGCCATTCTTCTTGACTTCTTCCTAATGCAATGCAGAAAGCTCTATAACCCTTAGTTGCCATCGCCAATGTGGTCATGGACTCTAACAATGTATTTATGCATTTCTTCAGAATATCCAACCCGTAATCCTTAGGACCCTTCGTCTTTCCAAAGTCTAAGCCATCTCTCACATTTCGTGGTGTGACTGTTTTTGGAGAAGGCTTATTTCGTGGTGTGGTTGTTTTTGGTGTTTTGGGAGAAGGTTTATTTCTTGGTGTGGTTGTTTTTGGTGTTTTTGGAGAAGGCTTATTTGTTGGTGTGGTGTGGATGTTTTGGGTTGGTAGTTTTGGAGAAGACTTCTTTCTTGGTGTAGTGTGGATGTTTTGGGTGGGTGTAATGTTTGGTTGTGACGAGACCCACTCTTCATGGTCACGTTGAGAATGTTCAAAATGAGATGGATCTCGCTTTGAAGAGTTATCATCTCCAGTTTGAAGCTTTCTGCTGCAGCTACCTTTCGGCCGACCTTTGGTTTTGCTTCCTCACAAGGCGGTACTAGCCATGTACTTTTCGGTACGGCAATCTCCATAAGCTTCCTAATCATAACCCCGCGCTTCTTCGTAAAACCATTGCAAACCTATTCATGAACAAGTCCATCGAAGGTGCAACATCGGGACCAACACCCACTGACACATTGGGAGAAGCAGACAATGTTTTCCAAAATGGGTCGATAGCAGTCAAAGGGATGGACCGCTCTTGCTCTTCAAACTCAATTAATTCATGAGCACATGGCAGTCCATGGCTTGTGCGCAAATAGCACCAACACCTTATCTCTCCATCTTTAACACGCTTTACGCGGGTATCTATTTCTTCAAATAACAAGTCTAAACACTTCGTGGAGACAAGGCCTCCGAAGTTCACGAAACAAAGGAATCCGGTGGTGGTGCTGAGTTACAATCATACTTCTCTCGAAGGTAGCTCTAATTTCGGACATCTGGATCTCTAGAATCGGGTGGATTAAGCTAAACATACTCAAAAAATCATGACAGTTTGCATTTCCTAGTACACGCTTCACCTGAGCATGAGACCCTTCAACTCTATTGGTCGTTGTACTCCCAAAGTGAATGTGTTGGTCGGTCCAACAACATACGAATCGATCCCCCGTGAGGAAACCAAGTCTCTCGCAAATAACAAACAAAATTGGAGTACTCAACCCCGTAATATTTTTCCAAAGCATCCCATCTACTGGAAAATAACCTCTCGTCTTCGATTTGACTACGTTGTTCCACGAGAACCGGGCCTTCTACAAGTTCTCGTAGTTGGAAAAATATCGTAACATTTTGAAGGGGACGACGTAGCGATATGCCATCTACATAGATGCTTGTGTGCGTTAGGAAAAACTCGTCACGGCACTCATCGGCTAAGTCCCCCGCCGCACCCATCACGAGGATGGACTTATGTCACCAAGCAAGCCACTAAAATGATGCGGGGCCCACTCATAGTCGATTTGTTGTTTGGTGATCGGCAAAGACGACACACGGTGAAAGATTTCCATGTTGAAGTCACCCCAACAAACCGCACGAAAAGGCCACCGACACCGTTAGTTTTGTAGGTAGCGCCTAACATGAAAAACTGTTTGAAAAGTCCGAGCCAACTTAACACCTTCGGATGGGCCCATAACAATCCCGTTATCTCCTCGGTATTCTCATCCTGTCTCAACTCCTCAAAATAATGTTCTTTTGCTAACAACTCACGCAATCTCTGTAATTGTGTGAGACCGTTCATATCCAATTTCCTCACCTTCTGCCTTGCAGTGTAGACTTGGGATATACTAGAGATGTTATCATGATACCTATTCTTGATGGATGGAATCCAATATTTGTTTAGGTTTTATTCCACACTTACTCATCTCTGACAAATACTCGAACTCTGGAACAGTTAGTCGAGTAGCAAATGCATGTCCTTCAAGGGTCTTCGCCAATGGATGGTTGTGAACACCATTAAGAACGACAATTTTCCAACTATCGACAGTGCCGCGTTGGAAAATACCTTTTAACTTAAATGGACATCCCGATTTCTTGGTTCCCGACCTTCTCTTATTAGCCTTCTCTTCGCCTTCCTTCTTGTGTGACCGATACACACCCGAGCACTCACAAGCCAAATTCAATCTTGCTTCTTTCGGTTTCCTTTGGCACACTCCACTTTTCAATGACCACAACAACATTAACTTGTCTTCCTCTAGCGGTTGCCCAATCGATTGCCTCGCTACGTGTATGAAAGACCTAAACACATAAAAAACAACAACTATTATTAATACACTAATAAAATTATATTTAGAAAATTTAAAAAAATGAAATCAATGCCTACTCAATCATACCTCTTCAGTAGTAAAAATTTACGTTGTATCACTTAAAATCGGTTGACAATCCACATCATTCGAAGTTTGCGTAAGATCGGTTCCGGATAGCGGCAAAAGAATTCTACATATAGAAGAATAAAACAAGAGTCTCAAACAATGCATTTAGTTTCAAACGACCCGACCATGTAGTTTCATCAAGAGTCCAAACGACCCGGCCATGTAGTTCTATAGTGTAATGAAACGACACGCCATGTAGTTCTCAGAAGTGTAATGAAACGACTCCACCATGTCGTTCCATAGTGTTCTCAAACTACACCGCCATGTCGTTCAGTAGTGTTCTCAAACTACAGGCCCATGTCGTTTTGATAGTGTTACCAAAACGAATGACCATGTCGTTTGGTTTCTCGGGTTTTGCATTCATTCATTTTGCATCCATTCATTCATTCATTCAATCAATCAAGTGTTTTGTATTCATTTTAATCAAGTGTTACCTCATTATTTAGGTTTGCATTTTGTCGTCGACGATTTTCGAATTTCATTTGCTTCGACTTGTCGTGATCTTCAAATTCTTCACCTTGACCTTCAACATTTTGTTCCACTTCTTCACTTTCAACATATCTTCTATTTTCTCCTTCTCTAATTTGTTGTTTTCTCTAATTTGTTGTTGTACATCAAACATTACCTCAAATACTTCTTCTTCATCTTCATGTTCCATTTAGAGAAACTTGAGTGTGTAGAGAAACTTGAGTATGTAGAGAAACTTGAGTATTCTATGTAAACCCTAAACTCTAAACCGAAGTGAATGAGTATTCTATATATATTTGAAATTTTGATATATTTGAATAATTGAGTGAAATATATTTGTAAACCCCCAAACTAGTTTATTATTTACAATTGAATAAAAAAAAATGGAAAATAACAAGTTTAGATATAAAACGATTATTATTTTAGATTTGGATAATTTAGTGAAATATGTTTGAAATTAAATTTTTTTTATGTCTGCATTTAAATTTGTAAACCCTAAACCCTAAACCCAAACCCCAAAACCCCAAACTAGATTATGATTCAAAATTTGAAAAGAAAATAAAAAATAATAAGTTTATAAATAAAACAAATTATTATTTTGAATAATTAAGTAAAATTTGTTAGCACTAAATTTGTAAATAACTCTAAACCCTAAACCCTAAATCTCAACCTAGTTTTATGATTCACAATTTTAAAAATAAAATAAAAATAACAAGTTTAGATATAAAACAAATTATTATTTCAAATAATTAAGTGAAATATGTTGGTCTTAAATTTCTAAACCTTGAACTCGAACTCTAAACCCCAAACTAGTTTATGATTCACAATTGAAAAATAATAATAATAACAAGTTTAGATATAAAACAAATTATTATTTTAGATTTTATAGCATGTTTGATTACATGTTTTAACTTGGTTATAAAGATACTATGTCATAACAGGATAAAGAGTGTAGAGTGCATGTAGTTTTATTGATGTAATTGTGTTGTTTCTAACCCAATTTTTTAAATCGGATTTCAATTTTTCTAATTCAATTGAAATCGTTTGAGTGCATTTGGAATCGTTTGAGTGCGTGTCCACGTCGTTTGAGTGTACACTCAAACACGTGACCAAGTCGTTTGAGTGTAAACTCAAATTACATGTCCAAGTCGTTTGAGTGTTACTTTGAGTTTGAGTTACACTAAAACTAGATGGCCAAGTCGTTTGAGTGTATACTCAAACGATATGGACAAGTCGTTTGAGTGTTACTCACACTAACACCGAAAACCGTGGCCATGTAGTTTGAGTACACTCAAACTTACAGCGTCATGTAGTTTGACACTCAAACGACATGACCGGCGTAGTTTGAGTGTTAGTGTGCGTAGTTTGAGTGTTAGTGTGAGTAAACTGAAACTACGTGGCCATGTAGTTTGAGTGTACACTGAAACTACGCGGCCATGTCGTTTGAGTGTACACTCAAACTACATGGCCGCGTAGTTTGAGTGTTAGTGTTTGAGTAACACTCAAAGCGATTATGGTCATGTCGTCGAGTGTACACTCAAACGACTTGGTCAAGTCGTTTCGCGTTTTCACTTAAACGACATGGTCATAAAGTTCTGTTTACATTAAATTCAAACGATTACGCACCATGTCGTTTGAAAGTGTAAACGTAAACGAAAACGCCAAGTCGTTTGAGTGTACTCGACGACATGGTCGGTCGTTGTTTGAGTAAACGTAAACGCAACGAGGGTTCGTTTTGGCAATCCGGTTGAATTGGTTCTTTGGGCTTGGGCTTTATGGCAAATTTGTAATATGGCAAATTTGTAAAATTTCTTTTTTTTTTTGAAGGGTTGCCCAATCCAATTTGATGAGTGCCCAATGGAATCACCTACAAAAGATACCCATGTTAATACGGGTACTCGTCAAACCTGTCGTTGTTTGAATTATATTTCTATACGATTTTTGTAATTACGTGTCGGTGCCCTTTTGATTTCAAAAGAAATATCGACATTCTGACGGTCAATAAGCATATATGAGTTGAATTGTACGTTCATTGAGGACAAATTTATTTTTATTTTTTCCGCAAAATAGGAAGAAGAAGGAAAACGATCAAAAGGAAAAGTCAGTTGAACTGTTGAAGACTTGGAACTTCGAATGGGGAGTTGCATCTGCATGAGGTTTACCCTTTGCTTTTTCCTTACTGCCAAAAGTTGTCGAAGTGTCGTCTCAATCGACCGGAATAAATTGAGCAAGTACCATTGCGTATTGGGTACTGCAATGATCTAGCTAATGCGTAAATTATATCTGCGAGTCAAGTGAACATGTTAATTCTGTTTGTTTCAACTCAAAACGCTTGTAAAAAATAAATAAAATAATCAATAAAAACTAGGCCGATTTATGCTATCAACTAGTTTGTAGGTCCGTGTATATGCACCGGTTTTTGAAAATATTTATATTTTTTTTAGAAAATTAGGACTACCATTTTAGTCGCTAACCCGTTTTAATTTTCTAACAAATTGTTTTAAATTAAGTTTTAAAAACCCGTTTTTTCAATTGGGAGAGAGATTCTGTTTTAATAGGAAAATGATTCCCGTTTTAATTAGATACGCTAGGTTTTCGCTTAATTTTCAATAGGAGAGGAATTCTCATTTTAATAGGAGAAGGATTCTCGCTTTAATTAAAAGTGTTAGAATTTGTTTTAATATGAAAAGAATTCTCGTTATAATAGAAGAGAAATTCCAATTTTTCAAATAGAAGAGAAATTCTCATTTTAATAGGAAATGATGTGGAATTTTAATAGAGCTCGAAAAATACCTCTTATGGGAGCTTTAATATTAAGACTAGTTTGTAGGCCCGTGCATACGCACCGGGTCTTTTGAAAATATTTAGGTTTTTTTTAGAAAATTGGGACTACCGTTTTAGTCGCTAATCTGTTTTAATTTTCTAACAAATTGTTTTAATTAAGTTTTAAAAACCCGTTTTTTTCAATTGGAAGAGAGATCATGTTTTAATAGGAGAATAATTCCCATTTTAATAGGAGAATGATTTTCGTTTTAATTAGAAGTGTTAGAATTTATTTTAATACGAGAGAAATTCCCGTTGTAAAAAAGGATTCTCATTTTTCAAATAGAAGAGAAATTCCTATCATTTTAATAGGAGATGACGTAGAATTTTAATAGAGTTCGAAAAATATTCTTTGTGGGAGCTTTAATATTAAGATATAGATATAGATATCGGCCGAGAGCCCGAGATGATAACATAAAACCACAAAATTATCAGTTTTTCACCAAAAAATACATAAAATTAGACTCTTAAATTTGGATTAATAATAAAATAACTTGATCAATACACAAAACTAAGAGCTTACTTATTTTCTTCTCTTTAAAGAAAGTTAGGTGTACAAATTCTTATATTATCTCTCTAGTGTATATTCTCTATTTTTTTTTCTTCCTTTTATTTCTTTAAATATTTAATATAATTATTATATTTGACATTTTCATAGTATCCGGAACTTGAGATGGTTGGATGTGATTATAAGAATTTGATATTTTTTGTTGCATCTAGGATAACTATTTCGTAATTTTTTGTATGACTATACTCATATATTTTAAAAGGGTCAGATTAAGCACCAATTCATTGATTAATCTCATATCGCTCCTCAACCGATTTTAACTGCTTAGTATGCTCAGTCTTTTAACTTCGCTGATTCATGAACTTGTCGCGTCAATTTTTATTTGATATGCAAAGTCGAACCAAGTGATTCGCAAACATAACAAATTTTGAAACTGTCATTAGGAAGACCAAGAGTTTAACTAAAGATTTATTAAGCCATAATAGTGTCACATATCTAAATCCTGGATGAGACGGGAAGATTGCAGCTTGCGATGATCCCGACCCCGAATACATCCAAACGTAGGAGCAACACGTATTTCCCAGCTCAATCCATGGCCAATTGCTACTAGCACAACGATTCTATTTATATTATTTACTTCTTCTACCAAATTCAATGAAATCACACTCCTTGCATCCCTATAAATACTCACCATTCACCAATACATTCCATCATCCACACACCTCTAATCACTAGTACCACCAAAAGAATACTAGAAACAGTTATTAAGAAATGGGTTCCAGCATCGATCAGTAGCTCTTTTCCTTGCACTCCACCTCTTCTTCTTTTCCCTTGTCACTGCAACAAGCTGCTCTTGTCATCCTAAGCCAAAGCCTAACCCTAACCCTAATTAAGCCAAAGCCAACTCCAAGTCCTCCTAAGTCAAAGCCTACTCCAACTCCTAGGACTCCACCAGGACGTAAGCCAACACCAACGCCTCCAACTCCATGTCCAACAACTCCAATGCCCCCAGCCCCCAGCCCCTACTCCCACACCTACCATGGGTTGCCCAAGAGATACTCTAAAGCTAGGTACTCCTGCTAACATCCCTTGCTGCTCTCTCATCCAAGGGCTTGATCACCTTGATGCGGCTCTGTGCTTGTACACTGCTATGAAAACCAACATATTGGGTATCAATCTCAATGTCCCAATATCCCTCAGCTTGATTCTCACCGCCTGTGGAAAGGATGTCCCATCTGGTTTCAAATGTGCCTAAGCAATCGCACTTTGTTGTACTTTTAGTTGTATTAAGCCTCTACAATTTCTTACTTTTATTCAATCCTTTCTCTATGTTACAAAGGAAGACTTATTGATAAGAAAAGCAGGATAATCAGTGCCAAAACTTGAAATCAGAAATTCTACTGATACAACTATCAGTAGAATATCTGATTTCAAATTTTGGCAGTGATTATCCTTCTTTTCTTATCAATAAATCCTCCTTTGTAACATAGAGAAAGGATTGAATAAACAAAAAATAATGTGGACAAGTACCTAAGTATATTCTCACACAGTGAATGATGCAAGTGAAAGATATTAAAGCATGTTCCAATCATTTCATACACAAAGACCAGGCTGCTTTTTTAATTTTCTTTTTCTTTTCCGATAATATATAAACACCAGGCTGATATCTTTAAAAGTTGTACACTTCATCAATACAGTCACACAGTCCCAACTAGTGTACACTTTCTAAATATTTTTGTATTGAAGTAGGAAGGTTGTTGTGATACTCTGGGCGTGGCCCGAAGAGGGTAATGATGGAAAGGTGCTTAGCCTAGATTTGGGTGACGCGCCATGGTCTGATCCCATTTCTTTTAAGTGACGTGGTTGTCCAAAGATCTGGCTATGATCGAGTAATTGATTCTCAAAATCCTATAATCCAGGCTTTTTCTGGATAATTTGGCTGTGGGGTTGGTGAGAACTCCACAGTTAAGCATGCTGGCACTAAAATGTACAGCAACAATTAGGGGTGATTTCGGATCGGATCGGATCGGATAAAGGACTTTCGAAAAAAATTCCAATTATTTTTCGGATGACAATTTTTTTTTCAGAATTCGGAAAGTTCGGAAAATCGAAAATTTTTCAGAAATTTCAGAATCCGCAAAATATGGAAGTAAATCAGAAATTTGAATTATATAATTGAATTCTCTTTTAGAATAACCATATTTTTTTTATTAGTTAATACATTCATTTAGCAATTATTTTGAAATATATTAATTAAGCAAACAACTTAGACCTTTTAACATATTCATTCAGCAAATTTTTTTCTTCATGTTAATGCATTAATTCAGTAAATAGGAATATGGGATAAATTGATACATATACTAGAATGACAATATTGATTTCTTAAAGTTGTGAAGAGACAATGTTCTACTTCTCTAGGGTTTTTATTTGGTTTGTAAACTATATGTAGTTTTAATTTAGTAACTATATGAAATAGACCGCTATATGTTAAAAAAAATCGAAATTAATCGAAAAATCGGATCGGATCGGATTTTGAAAACACATCAATTCGAGCCAATTATTTTTCAGAAAAATGGGATATCGGAATTTAGGATATCGTAACACAAATATCATTGCCAAATTAGGAAAAATATCGATCGAATTCGAAAAAGAAACACCCCTAGCAACAATGGGCTCGAAAGTTAGCAGTTCAAAAGGCTTAAGGAGAATTAACGCAACAGGACTCAAACACGTGGTCGTGATACTTAAGGAGGGAGAGAACAACAACCATGGCGGGCAAAGCATCGATGGACTAAATCCGAGGAGTTGATAGGGAGATTAGATGTTTTTTCGGTTTGCCATGTATATAGAGAGACAAATAGACTAGGCGATGCATTAGCCGCTACTATTCCTGATTAGTTACATAGAGATAGTACCCAGTTCTTTTACGAGGATGTAAAAAGATTATTTATGAAGATGCCACGGGCAAACAAGATGTTAGAATGTAACCAAGACATATGATTATTTCTAATAAAATAGGGATAAGGGACCTCTCAAAACCCCCTTGCCTTCAAAAAAAAAAAAAAATGAAGAAATACTCCTTTTTAAGCAAAAAAAAATAGTTTTTAGATTTCCACCACCAAAAACTTTGCCAATTAGAGTTCCACCCCAATTTCACGGCATGACCAAGTCAGCCCCTTTATTTGGATGCCATCCGGTTAGTGCATGTGCAATGTCAATTTTACCCTCACCATGTAAAATTAGCAAAATACCCTTTGACCCTCACAAGACCAAAACCAATCCAATTGCCACCGCGGCCATCATCACAACTATTTAATCCAACGAACATAAATATTTTGCCTAAATGGCGTTGACTACCTCGCCCATCTAAAATTAACCTCACTCATGTTTGCATCAACCACCACGCGGCAATTTGTTGTGGTGGACCAACTCGTGGCAATTGATGATGATGACACGTGGAAACTGCTGTGGTGGACCTGAACTGGAATGATGACACGTGGCAGTTGATGATGATGACAAGTGGCGACTGATGATGATGACACGTGGCAGTTGATGCAAACATGAGTGAGGTTAGTTTTGTACTTTTAGGTGGGCAGGGGTAGTCGATGTCATTTAAGCAAAATATTTATGTTCGTTGGATTAAATAGTTGTAATGACGCCACGTGGCAATTGGATTGGTTTTGGTCTTGTAAGGGTCAAATGTTATTTTGGTAATTTTACATGGTGAGGGGTAGAATTGACATCGCACATGCACTAACCGGATGGCATCCAGTCAAAAGGGGCTGACTTGGTCAAGTTATGAAATTGGGGATGGAAATCTAATAATGGAAGAACTTGGGGTGGAAGTTTAATTGGCAAAATTGCTGGGGGTGGAAATCTAAAAAAGTATTTTACATGGTGAGGGGTAGAAATGACATTGCACATGCACTAAGGAATAAGGATGACATCCAGTCAAAAGGAGCTGACTTGTGTGAAATTGAGGGTGGAAGTCTAATAATGGAAGAATTGGGGGTAGAAGTCTAATTGGCAAAATTACTGGGGGTGGAAATCTTAAAAACAGAAAAAAAAAAAAATGTAGAAATACTTCATCTGATGCATTCCTCTGTTCCCCATGCTCGATTCTGTCAGACCACTCCCTGAACCCGGTGGTGCCAGATACACAAATTATGCAAACTGCTGGTGATAGAAACTTCTGCTCCCAACATCCCCAATTTTGCCCTTTGTACTGAGGCCTAATAACAAAACAGAAGTCATCATCAGTTGGAGGACTTCAATCAGCAAAGTTAAAGTTCACACGGTGACAAAACGGTTGAACGTCATTTAAATTGAGCATGCTCTGAACCATGAGTTTAGAAAAAGACAATAGCCAGTAGAGCTTACCATTCAAGGCTGAAGTGGGACTGATGCAGCTCAAACGAAGACACGCCATCACGGCCAATGTGAGGACTTCGTCCCTCTTCACTGTATTTGTCGACAACAAGCTTGGTTGTATCTTAAACACTAGCTCCTAATTTAACCAAAGTCTTCACAGGACCTGGGCTACACTCCACAGTTACATTCACCATTTCACCACTACCTTCGCGTCTTTATTATACCTCTGCATTACCATTTTCGTTCTTTAGCTTCACAAACGTTAAGAAAAGAGTAGGGCAAAAAAGAACGAATCAACTATGAAGTTCCATGGAACAGGAATGAATAATATGTTCCTGGCTACTGTAAAGTTTACATATTCTTAGATTAGGATGGTTCTGTATTTGAGCGTTAGAAACACTATTGATTTGTAATCACAATCGAACTACTACTCCAATGTATAATTTTCAATCTAACAACTTCCACCTTCTTATTCACATACAAAAACTGAGGGAAGGCCCCGCATATCTTTATGATTTTTCAAGTAACCTCTCAAAATAAATGTGAGGGGTGCGGGAGTGATCTCTGAAGTTCCACAGATATCAAGGTAAGCATTAGAATTTGGAAAACCCCAATGTATCCATGTGCGTTCCTTCTAAGCATTCTCTTTCTAGAAAACATTCACCCGTGGGGAAAATTTAATATGACATAAATGGTAAAAGATTTACAAATCAAAGACGGCAAGAAGCAAGTACTTAAAAGAGTACACGAAAATAGTTTTAAGGGTGAACTAGTGTTACCCCCCTACTAGATGAGCCAATTAGGATTTCCCCCCCACTAGATGGAAAATTAGGGTCTCCCCCCTAAATACACACAAAATTTTTTTGGTCAACCCACTTTGACTTTTTTTGTGTGTGTATTTAGGGGGGAGACCCTAATTTCCCATCTAGTGGGGGGGAAATCCTAATTGGCTCATCTAGTGGGGGGGGGGGGTAATACTAGTTAACCCTAGTTTTAATTAATGACAAACAAATTTTCAATTAGACCAAGGTTAACAATGTAACATCAAACTTATAAACCATGAATTCGTTTGTGATCATGTTTGGACCCCCACCTACGTGTCAAATGTCTATTGGTAGGAGTCTCTACTTTATTCGTTTAATCAACAGGGTAAGACCCAATTTGCAATATCATAGATCAATATACATGCCCATTAACTCATGTGTCTAGGGTTGAACCCTAGCCACATGGCTTGCCATTTACGTACATTAATTTATGTCTATATTCGTTTTATATCAAAGAGATAATCATCAATTAAGAGTCATGTTCAATTACGATTACTTGAGCTATAAGAAATCTCTACTCTATACATATAAATACCAAACTATTTTTCATACAGAACTATGTTCTTGAGACTTGATCCCATCGATAATTTGGGTACGTAGGCAACCGAAAGGTACAGTCTCATCATTCACTTAATCACCATCACTTTTCTCACTACTTTTCTACGTTATTTATATCTTTCATCACCACTTAGTGTTTTGATCATATTTGGTCGAAACAGATCACTAAGAAAAAATACGAAAAAAAGAGAGCTATCCAAGTGAACGAGGCTCCCTCCAGGGTCTTGCGAGGGTGGGCGTTTGGGCAAGGGTACGGTTGTCTTTTTGCAACCTCCAAATCTAGAATCACACAAAAAAAATGACTGAGATACACATAAAAAGTAGGAGTTACCTCCGAATTTGAAGGCAATGGAGACACAAAACTACGTGCAAATATGTTAACACAACTTTGCGTTTGTGGCAACTAGGCTTTAAGTGTTTCAATCTCTGAGTCGTAAAAGTTGTACGACGAAAAGATGAGATGTTGGGGTTTGGAGGTTTGACTCTGATGGTTTCTTGAAGTTGTTTTTCTTGATCTTCTTGATGGATCACTTTGTTCAGACATAGAAGAGAGAAAGAAATATTGAAAATCAAAGATGTTACAATATTGAGGTTATGGGGCAAGTAGAGTTAGGTAAGAGAAGTTATAAAGAAAAGGAGACAATGAGGAAGTTACTTGGGATGGAAGGGACGAGAAGACAAAGATAAGAGCATTCCCAATGCAGATGAATATCAAGGGGATGTGACAATATTCACCTCCAAATGGTCAAAAACCTTTGCCCAATGTAAAGGTGAATATCAAGGTGACTATTTTCCCAACTCAAAACGAGAGTGAAACCTTAAACTGAGATGGTAGCTGAGTTGGGAACTTCGGACGGGATGTTTTATTCCGTCTTGTGTGTTTTTTTTAAAAATTTTCCGGTTTTTCACCAAAACGGTGGAAAAGAGGGAAAACAGATTTGACGTGGAGATGAATAAGAGTCGCTTGCATTGGGAATGCTCTAAGTTGGTGACTTTGACTTTTGATGTGAAATGGGGTTTAGAGATCGTGAACTAGCCGACTTGTTTGATTGCTATTGGTGTTTTGGTTAGAGATTTCCTTAATGATGGGGAATGCCTTTTAAATGTCGTTATTAGTTGGACTAAACCGGACAAGTTTTACTGATCTGCTGACTTGGGTTATCTATTATTCTATTTTAATCCATCAACCTATTTGTCTTGATTATTAGGGGTGCCTCACTTTTGGGTTGGGTTTTAGCAGTTTAGGTCTGGGTTTTATTATTTGAGGTTTTATCGGTTTCAGTTCTCAATGGTTTTAGATTTTTAATATGAGAATTATATAACCCAACCCAAAACTATCAAAACCCACGGTTTTTTATCGGTTTCGGTTCTAACGTGGGTCTTTATTATTTATTATCATTATTAAACAATTTCAATCATTTTAACACTAAAACTTGTTTTTATTTTTATTTTTTTCTTTTCCTACATGATAATATTTTATGTATAATTAGTGATGTATCAACAATCATATTTATATCAATCTATGAACATATATCAATCATACACATTAAAACAGTTACCATTTATGTGATAATTACAAGCTTTGATATAGAAATTAATGTATTCAAATATCTAACCCCAAAAATTTGATTTTTTTTTTACTTGCATACACATATATTTGTTTCCTTGTATTAACTTGATCGTGTACACGTGCAATCACATAAATTTGTTATCTTGATATATTTTACGTGCATACACATATATTTGTACACCTGTATTTACTCGTATTTTAAGTTGAACATGTGAGTACATGCGTCTTACAATTACATCTCATCACTAATTTTTAATATGAACACAAAAGAGGGATGTCGATATTTCATGTTATGTAAAAACAATTAGCATTGCTTACACAAACAACAGCTAGCCTAGTTGGTTTATGGACTTAGCTTTCACAAGAGGTACTTGGGTTCGAGTTGTGATGAAGCTGAAATAGGTAGAACTAGGTTTGTCTACCAAAGTCTAATTTCTTGAAGACAATTCACATCTGAGCTCTTTTTTCCTAGCAAAACATTTTTTCTTAGTAGCTCAAAAAACAACTAATTTCTATTAGTTTTGGGGTTTTCATAAAGGCACCACCTATTTTACCAAGTGCTGCCAACACTAAAACAAAACCAAACATACCCAAAAGTCCAAACATGCACCACTTGAAAATTAAATAGGCTTATAACTTTACATAAAAAAATTGTTGATAGGTTTCGATTTTTATGTTACGTTGAATTGAATATATGAGCCTTTTCAAACGTAAATAAATTTATAATTTTGACCATAAGATTTGGACCAAACCAGACAAGTTTTATTGATTTGCTGACTTGGGTTATTTATTATTCTATTTTAATCCACCAACTTATTTGTCTTGATACTGTATTATTTACCGTACTTTATGCTCTCTTGGTCCTTAATTTTTTTTTCTGATAATTCTTGGTCTTTAAAAAAACACAAAAAATGGTTGTTGATAATCGGGTACCCATTGGTAACCCTAGTCTTGATACTGTATTATTTTGGTCAAGCGAAACCATTTGTACTTTATGCTTTCTTGGTCCTTACAAAAACACAAAATAGGGCCGTTAATATTTCATGTTATGTAAAAACAATTAGCATTGCTTATACAAACAACAGCTAGCCTAGTTGGTTTAGGGACTTAGCTTTCACAGGAGGTACCTGGGTTCGAGCTGTGATATGAAGCTGAAATAGGTAGAACTGGGTTTGTCTACCAAAGTCTGATTTCTTGAAGACAATTCACATCTGAGCTCCTTTTTCCTAGCAAAACATTTTTTTCCTAATAGCTCAAAAAACAACTAATTTCTATTAGTTTTGGGGTTTTCATAAAGGCACCACGTATTTTACCAAGTGCTGATGTTGTGACCTATTTTTTCTCCCCCTCTCTCTCCCCTCTCCTATTCTATTTATAATCCCTCACTTCTCTCTTAGGCCCTCCATCTGTCCCTCCATCTCTCGATCCATCGATTGCCGCGTGTAGGGTTCCCGTACGGCCCTAGGGTTTTCCCTTTTGCTCGTGTAGAGCACGTGTCCTAATGGTACGACTCTAGGCCAGCCACACCTTTAGTTCGCGGCTTTCCACTGTCAGTCCTCGGTGTTTATCCCCTTCACCCTCGACTCCTATTTCTGCGGCCCTTCTAGAATGCCTTTCATAGCATCGTATGTCCTCTTTCTGGATCCACCGGCCTCCGGACCCCCGACCATCATAAATAGGGTCGCTACAATGCCCCCTCTTGAGTCCGCAAACCTCCTGAATGTTCGTGGATTCGAGAACCCATCTTTGCCTGCCTTTTCTCTTGGCTTCTGTTTCACGCTTCATTATTATCCATACACGTGTCCCACGCGTGCTTGGTTTGGACTGCTTCGTTTCCCGTTCCTCCACGTGTCGTGCCTCCTCTGGTTCAACTGACGGCTCCTTGGTTTCTGCTCCCCTTCTTTTACCCTTTTACCCCCTTTGCACTTCAAATTCCTCATTTGCTTCTCACTCTCCTCCTTCTTTCTCACTAGACGCCATTTTTTACTCCTTTTTCTCTTTCCCACTACCCCCCTATCCTCCTTGCATTCAGCCCTTCCCCCTTCTTAGAGTTCTTCTCCCCCGTCATTTCTCCGTTCATTGCTTGCTCAGACGTTCGTTCTTGCCCTTGGATCGGTGTATCAGTGATAAGAGCCAAAAACTATAGTTTTAACCCCTTTAACAATATTTCTTTAGACCAATTATGTGATTAATAAGTAAGAGTTAGTATTGTTATCGTGCTTTTGTGTATTTCAGGCTTCGAAGTTGAATAAATGTCAATTCGTTATTAAGTAGGCGCTAAAAAGAGCTAAAGTGATTGCTATGAAAATTCTATGAAGAAAGCCCAAGTTTCATGGAGAAAAAGCCCTTAAAAAGCCCAAATCAAAGTTGTTAAGTGAAAGTCAAACCGGATTAGAAAACTGAAGAAAAGTCAACAAAACTTCAAAATACCATATCTTTGGACTCAGGCTTCGGAATTAGGCTAATTTTATATCAAAATAACCGACTCAGAAAGATCTTTTCAATGGTCCAAGCCTTGATTCTATCAGAGTAGTATAAGTTAGTGAAATCGCGTGCTACAGTAACACGACCAGAATTAGAAGTCTTGGATTTACCCAATTGGGTTATGAACTTGATTTATGGGTCCATAACCTAGCCTAAAAGCCTATGCACGAAATTGTAACCTAACCCTTTCCTATATAAAGATGGTTAAGGCTAAAACAAAGAAAAGAAAAACTACTCCCACTTTAGTTTAATATAGTTTAGGGCTCTCTCTCTCTCTCTCTCTCTCTCTCTCTCTCTCTTTTTGTAGTTTAGTTTATGTTAGAATAATTTAGTTTGTAGCCTCTATTAAATCCTTCAATAAAAACCCTTAGTTTAATATTCAATTATTGTCTCTTTAATTTAATGTTTTCATCTTATTGTTTTGATATTGTTCATCCAATGAAACTAGGCCAAAACCTCCATTAGAGGAGGTTAAAGAAACCCTGTGAGGATGATTGTTTGTTAGAATAGTTGTTATTTAGAATAGAATTTCAAGTTCATTATTATGAGTGTTTAGAGATAAACCTCATAATGATGAACTAGAGTTTAGAGTCACCATCAAAGAGATTTGTGGTGGAGCTAAACTCTCATGCTAGTAGAACCTTGATTCGAGAGGACTTGGTATTCACTAGGGATCAATATTCGATTCGATGACTAACTAATAGCCAATCGAATTGCATGGTGGAATTTGCCTCCTCTCTGTTATTCCAATTCATTAAATTCACCTTTTAATTGCTTAGTTAAATTAGTTTTAGTTTAAATAAATCACAACACTACTCTCATTGTTCTCACAATTATTTCCTTGTGTTTGATTAATTGAATTCACTTATGTCTTGCTAGTTTAAGAGTGGAACGATTCCGTACTCTATATATTGAATGAATATATATGTGAGAGTAGGAAATAAAATAATTGAAACCGTAAGAATAAGGTTAGAGTAGTCTAGTCGAGTTTTTACAGGTTATCAATTAGGTTGGTAGTCTTTTCCCTTCTCTTTTGCATTTCCTTTCGTGGACTGTTCATCTTCCTTAACTCTCCCCCGATGTCGGATTCCCAATCAGAGGGTCTGACTTCTTCGCGGTCATATGCAGAGGCGTCCCCTCCTCTGTCAGATCCCACTGCGGCCCCCTCCACCACTGGGCGGCCTTTTAAACTTCCACCGCCTCCCCCACGCTCCCGTCGACCTAACTTAAAAGCGATTAGGGTTGGCTATGGCATTCCAGACAATATCCTCCTTGAGCACGTGCTTGATGTGACTCACTTTCCCCATTTAGTTCCCCCCAGACCGGGATGTCTTGTGGCCACGGTTGGTCAAATTGTCTCCAGCTTGCGGCTGCCGCTGTCTCTAGATGTTGAAGTATGCAACCACTTCAACATTCCCCAAGGTATAGGAAATTTTTGGCATATCATGTATGCTGCAAACAATTACAACCACCACCATGATCCCCAGATAGTCCTCCTCGACATAATTTCTCACTACTATATATGCAAAAGCACCATGGACGTGAGCGTGGGATACCACTCCTTCTGTGTCCGTCCCGGTAAACAGTCCTTTGTCCTCAAAATCACCATCTCGGACAAAACTTGGCACCACTACCCTCTGTATATGTCTCCGGTAATTTCCTGTCCGCGGATATACCCTCTGAAGTGACTCTCAATCATCTCACTTTTCTGCCTTGCGGTGAGTTCGATTAACTACTTCTCTTTCTTATGTCGATTATGCTGCGGACTTATTCATTATCTTTATTTTTCTCTTACACAGGTTGGAAGACCGACTCGAAATCCCACTTTTATGCCGGCGTGACGTCCGCGGTCTTTGAACAGATTCGCAACCTCGGCTCTTCTCAAGTTGAAGTTCTCGGCATAGATCCCTCCCATTTAAACCCCTTGTTGATAGACCCCGCTCTACATACCTTGGGTAAATACTCTGCCCCGTTCTATCGTCCACCGCCCCCCAAAGAACGGAAGACTCGGCTTTCACCTCCTCCCCCATCCGCGTCCCATCCTCCCTAGAGTAAGTCGCACAGTCGCGGCTTCACTCGGAAAACAACCAAGTCCTAGGCCCAGGCTCGTGCTCTAGCAGAGATAGTCAGAAAATCCACTGCTGCCCTTCCTTCTCAGTCTTGCCGATATACCCCCTTCTCCTTCCGTCCCTTACTGATTGGGAAGATCAATATATTCCTCCAAATTCCCCTCCTGCAGACTCCCCGCCTTCCCCCATGGATGTCACTAAGATTAGGTTATATGACAGTGACTCTGATGATGAAGTGACAGGGGTTCTCACCTCTCTGTCCCAGCCTCAGCTGGCCCCCACACGCCCGCGGATCCATCATCCAAAGAGCCCCCACTTAAGCGCAGTAGGTCCTCCCCCTTCGCAAGACCTTCCGCGATGCCTCACCCCACTTCCCAGATGCAGCGCCCCGGCAAGGAAACCGCTCAATCACTCCTAGGGTCTGCAGCTCCGGAGATTTTCTGCCCCACCTTCAAGATGCGCGGCCGTTCTGTCAATGTTGAGGACTCTGCTCTAGAGAATCCGGCTGTGGCCTCTGCTATGTTCTATGGTTCCCATCTCCCCCGTGACCTGGCTTATGCAGATACTGGGACCTTTGAATAGCATCACACCTCCCTCTATGCCGGCTGGGAGAAGGTACATCCCTCTTTCCCCACCTACCACTCTCTGTTCTATCTATTGTTCCGATTGCTCCTTTGTTGCTAGGTGAGCTTGGACATGTCCTACATGATCTGCGGCCTCTTCTCCTCCTTGAATACTGTGGAATCATTAGAGAAGGAGGTTGGCGGTCCCAATGGACCGAGGGCCACCTGTGCCCGCCTCCAAGCCGATCTGACAGCTGCGAACATGGCCAAACTTCGAGTCGAGGATGAGTTAAGGACTGCAGAAGCTTCACATCAAGACTTCATGGATGGAGTGAATGACTGCTTGAGCAAGCAGCGGGAAGCCCTTGTCCTCCAACATACCAAAAGTACCGCCGCCCTCCTTCTACAACACGCTCCAGACATGGAGTAGCTGCGGATAAGCTTCAAAGCTCAAGCTAATAAGCATATGGCTAGAAAGCTCTCTGACGAACATGCCCGCTTGATCAAAGAAGGCCGACTCCTCCTAGAAAAACCTCACTCTCCCATGTCAAAAGACCTTGTTGTCACGGTCCCAGTTGCCGCGGATCCGACTGTTTCACTTTCGATTAATGTTCTACTCCAAATCCATTTTGCCGAAGAAGACCCCCACGCGTGAGACCACCTCTCCAGACCATGACTCGAGTTCTCTTGAACGTCCAACCCTTGTTGAAGACCTACTACCGAACTTAGACTAGCCCCTATGTTGGCTATCTTGTTGTTTTGCTAGTTGTTTTGTAACTAACTCATCTGACTATGTATGCCGTTGTTATTTTTCCATTGCGTACTTATTTTGTTTGGAACTGTTTTATCTCCCTGCATTATATGTGTTGTCTCTTTGTTTTAATTATTGTTTTACTCAAAGTGCTGCTATTCATCCTTTTGCATCTCTACTCTCTCTCCACTCGTTGGTGTCCTCATTGGGGCCCTCTCTTTTCTTGCCCCCATGTGTGACCCAGGCATCTCATCCGCGAATGGCTCATTCCACTTCGTAGGCTCTAATAGACTATGAGGTCCGTTGGGGCAGCTCAACCTGCCGTGGACACGATTTGAACAGTTTGTCCGTGAATGGCTAATCCCCCCCGCGGCCTCTCTCTTGGAGTGGCTTCGCCGACCGCTAGGTCTCTCTCTTTGCCCCCAGGTGCAGCTTATGCCTTTCTTCCGCGGATGGCTCTCCCTGATCTGCGGCTCTAATTTGATATGGACCTCTCGTCCGTGAATATCTCTTTCTCCCAAGCCGTGTTTAATATGATTGTTGAATTTACGCATAAGGGGAGAAATTTACTTCCCAAAAGTGTCATTGTATTATATATTTACAAACAGCTCCAGTGTGTTGTTCTAGATTTTCATTACATTCAAACGTAGAATTTTTTCAACATTCTCACATTCCACGGCTTTTCTAGTACTTTTCCCTCCACTGTCCGCAACTTGTAGGTGCCAGCCCCTCTTACATCGACCACTGTATAGGGCCTCTCCCAGTCCGAGCCCAACTTTTCATCGTTCTCTTTCTTGGTACTGGGTGTCACTCGTCGCAATACGGAATCCCCTATTCTGAACTGTCGCGGCTTGACTCTTTTGTTATACCGTCTCTGAAGGCATCTGTGATACTCCTCTAGTCTTATTCGTGCCGCGTCCCTTCTCTCTTATGCTAAAGTCATATCTGCTGCCAGTATGCTCTCATTCCGTCCCGTTTCCACCGCTCTTGTTCGCGTTGTGGATGCCACCATTTCCGAGGGGATCACGGCCTCGACTCCGTAAGCTAAAGAGAAGGGAGTTTCCCCGGTTGACGTTCGAGGCGTTGTCCTATAGGCCCAGAGAACATGATTCAGCTCATCTGCCCACGCGCCTTTTTTATCCTCTAGCTTTCTTTTGAGATTGTTCATAATGGTCTTGTTAGAAGATTCTGCTTGCCCGTTGCCTTCTGGATTGTATAGAGCTGAGAACCCTTGTTTCACCTTGTATGCTTGTAAGAATGACTGCACTTTGGATCCTGTGAACTGGGTTCCATTGTCCTCAATGATAATATACGGCAACCCAAATCTACAGATGATGTTCTCCCATAAGAATTTGATCACTTGTGTTTCCTTGACCTGTTGCAGAGATACTGCCTCGATCCATTTGGTAAAATAGTCTGTGGCCGCTAACATGAACCTCCTTTTGCCACTGGCCATGGGCAGCGGACCCACTATGTCCATTGTCCACATCGCGAAGGGCCACGGACTAGACACACTATGTAGTGGTTCTGCTGGTGCAAAGATCATCTAAGCAAATCTCTGACATTTATCGCACCGCTTAGCATATTTCACGGCATCCCTCTTCATGTGTGGCCAAAAGTAGCCCTGTGTTATCAATCTGTGCGCCATTGTTCTGCCCGTCGAATGACTTTCACAATCTCCCTCATGTAACTCCGCCAGCACCTCTATGGCCAGCCTCGGCCTGAGACACTTCAACAAAGGCCCATTAAAATTCTTTTGATATAACTCTCCTTCTATTAGAACGTACCTCCGAGAAGTTTGCTCCAACCTCCTTTTCTCCTTTTTATCTATTATCATGTCCCCAGACAAAAAACTCTTGATAGGCTTCATCGAATTCCCCTCTTCCTCCTCGGCCTAACATATCTCCGCACCTTACTCTTCCACTTCCTCGGTACTAGGTTTCTCCAATCGCTTTATTTTTATCACTCTCTCTTGGACTTCGGGAATTTGGCTGACACATATGTTAAGGCATCGGCATGTTCCGTTTCGCCGCGACCGGATATACGAACTTGATCTTTGCAAACCTGGTGGCCCTCATTTGCAGTACTTTCAAATATTTTACCATCTGTCGACATCGCACGGCAAACCCCCCATTTACCTAGCACACTACCAAATTCGAGTCCAAATACACCATCAGCTCTTTTACCCCCACATCCTCTACCATTCTCATACCCGCTATTACCGCCTCATACTCTGCCTCATTGTTGGATGCCGCGAACCCTCTTCATGGTTAACTCCGTTCTGTTGTTCTCCGGCGTAACCAATACCACTCCTATCCCACTGCAAGCGTCTGTGGCTGACCCGTCGGCGAATACTCTCCACCCATTTCTCTGGTCCCAGGGGTCTAACTAGTCCTGCTCAATGATTTTCTCTGGCTCCATGACCATCTTTTCTCCCCAGGTGGGATCTTCTGCTGGGAACTATGTTAAGAATTCTGCCACCACCTACGCCTTCTCCGCTGTCTTGATCTGGTACTGTATCTCGTAAGAACTCAATATTACTTCCCATTTCAGCATCCTCCCAGATTTTTCCGCTTTCAACGCTTGCTTTAAAGGCAGATTTGTCACTACCACTACTGAGTGTGCTTCAAAGTATGGTTTCAACTTCAAGGCAGAGAAAACCAATGCCAAGGCATACTTCTCGACTCTGCTATGTCGGGTCTCGGCATCCAGCAATGTTTTACTTTGGAAGTACACTGGCTTTTCTAACTTACCCACAATTCTAACTAGCACTGAGCTAACTGCATACTTCGTGACCCCTAAATACAAGTAAAGTTTTTCTCCCTGTTCTGGCCGCGACAACAGAGGGGCCTTACCTAGATAATTCTTCAACTCCTGGAATGCCTCCTCGCATTCCGCGGTCCATACAAAATCCAGAGTGCTTCTTAGCACCGATACAATGGCCTACACTTGTCCGACGACTTTATGATGAATCTATTCAAAACCGCGACCCTTCCCGCAAGTCTCTGCACCTCTTTGATGTCCTGAGGCGACGACATCTCCACCAAGGCTCTTATCTGCTCAGGATTGGCTTTTATTCCCCGGTAAGTAACTATGTACCCCAGAAACTTCCCCATAGTAACGCCGAATGTACACTTCTCTGGGTTAAGCTTTAGATTGTACGACCGCAGTATATTGAACGTTTCTTTCAAACCCTCTAAATGTTCTTCCTCTAACATACTCTTCTCCACTATGTCGTCTATGTAAATCTCAATCCCTTTTCGGATCTTGTTTTCAAACATTTTCTCCCCTAGCCGCTGAAATGTAGCCCCAATGTTCTTCAATCCAAACGGCATTCTCGTATAGCAATACGTACCGCCTTTTACCACGAAGGTTGTCTTCTCCTGATCTGGCCCATACATGGCGACCTGGTTGTATCCCATTGATGCGTCCATGAAAGAAAATATTTTGAACCCTGCGGTTCTATCCACCAGCTCGTCTACTCTCGGCATGGGGTAGCTGTCTTTAGGACATTCTGAATTCACGTCAGTTAAGTCGACACACATACGTACCTTGCCATTCTTCTTCGGCACCGCGACCACATTCGACAACCAGTCGGTGAACGACATGCACCTCTCGTATTATACCTGCCCCCTTCAACCTCGTGACCTCCTTGCGAATTCCTTCGGCGTACTTCGGTCTAATACCTCGCATCTTCTGTCTTATTGGCTTAGTGTCTTCCCTCATATGTAATTGATGACATGCGAATTCTGGGTCCAATCTGGTGACCTCCTCAATTATAACACCCCGCATTTTCTTTTATTTTCCTATAATAGTAATAGTAATAATAATAATAATAATAATAATAATAATAATAATGAAAATATATAAAACAGTTATATGATAACTATCAGCTTAGGGATAAAAGTCCCGTAAGTAACTAGATAAGTGTTATCCTTGTGTTTCGGTAAGGTTTTTAAAACTAATAAAAAAAAAGGGTGTTTTCTCACGTAGAGTTTCTGGGAGAAAAACACAGCGAAAGTTTTAGGGAAAAAAAAAAAAAAAAAGAGTTTTACTGAAAAGGGTTTTGAACAAGAAAGATCGTCTTTTTCGCGCGACAGTCGACTTCGGTCTTTCGGGGGAGTAGATATTTTACGTTTTTTTTATTTCTTGTTTACTGTAGATTTCATGATACGAGGTACTGTTCACATGATGTTTTGTTTAATCAGTTCGATATACTATTTAGTGTTAACTAAGTATATAACTTTGAAGAACCTATATACAGAAGTGGATAAAAAATGAGGGTAGTAAATTGATTGCTGGCTATAAACAAACTGGACAATTTATGTATTCGTGCTTTGGTTGGATGGAGAGTTGTGGGTTCTGGAGGTTGTCGAAGCCTTGAAATCGGTTGTTACTGGCGTCAACCTCAGAACCAAAGCGTCCTATTCTTTGTTGTGTTTGAGTGATTGTTTTGTTAGAAATTTTGTTGTGATGTTATCTTCGTTAGTTGGTTTTATTATTGATGTTTGATTGGGCGCTGGAGAGAGAGCTGATGGCGGCGCGAGACTATATCATTGAACTGTTATACTGTTGTGTGTGGGTTGTTTTTGATTTGGTTGATGTCGGGGTTTTAGAGATGGAGGACGGGTTTAGTATCGGTGGTTGGGGTTGGGTTGAAATTTGGTGTGCTGTTGAAGCTCCGGAGGAGCGTTAATGGTATAGAGAAATTTCAGATCTAGTTTTGGTTGAAGGATTTCAAAATTAAGAATTGAGGTTATTGCTTTTGTAAATGTTATAGGGGTTTTGAAGGGGAGTATTTTTGGTTAGGTGGGGAGGGCTGACGAGTGGCTGGCCGGTGGTGGCTAGAAGTGGAGGGGAGGTGTTGTGAGGAAGAAGATGAACAGTGAATTTCAATTTGGGCTTGGGCCCAATCGTGGGTGGGCTTATGTGTTTTAAATTTTAGATTTTTCATTTTGGACTTAAGTTTAGACTTTGGGCCTTACGCTTTGGGCTTTTGGGTTAGAGGAGTTTAGGTCTGGTTGACTGCTGTTGACCAGTGGCTGGTTGACTGCTGTTGACCATGGGCAGGTTGACTTTGACTGTTGACCAAGGTTGACTTTGACCAGTTGACCCAATTTGACTTTTACCTCGGATTATGATTCGGTCTATTAGGATAGGTCTAGGATTATTAGCATGCTTGAATTTAGGCTAAGACCTTTCTAAATATACTTGTGTACGTGTATTTACTACTCTGTGATATGTCAGTCTTTTATGATACACAACGTTATGACACTTATACATCCATGTAATTAATAGCGCGTAAACCAAAAATACAAGAAACAAGATACTCCTTAGTTCTCTGAAATAATATATACAACAAAGTTCAATAATGCGTAAACAAATTTACCGCACCCCTTTAGAACTCTCCATGCCTCAAGTTTTGGAATTGAGTTTTATGACTGATGATGTCATATGTTAGGTGGGCATTTATTGAATGTGCCATAAATGGCCCGTTAGCATTATATATGGGTATTCATTGAATATGCCATGAATTACCCAGGTATTCATTGAATGTGCCATGAATGACCAGATTGTTTGGACTGCCCTAAAGAGGAACTAAGGTATTCGCCTTGCGGGTTAGTTGTATTCCTTAAGTGTACAGGAATGTATGTTTGGGTATTCCTTGAATGTGGCGGGAATGACCTAGGGCATTCATTGAATGTACCATGAATGGCCCGTTAGTAATATGATAGGTATTCCTTGAATGTGGCAGGAATGACCTAAGGTATTCATTGAATGTGCCATGAATGACCGAAGTTTTGTGCCCAAAGAAAACGTGAAATATGTGTATGAAAGCCCGTGAGGTGGCTATGATATTGTGGTATTCGATTGGGAGAGAGGCACAGGAATGTGTGATTTGGCAAATGTGTGGAGTGCAAATCGTGGAGTAGGTACTAAAGGGTGGGTGTATAAGAAAAGTAATTGATTAATTGATAAGAGAAATTTATTTGATTATGCGAGTGTGTTTGGGCTTACATTTGAATACCTATAGGATATCTACATATGTTATATAAAATTTCTAACTTTCTTTTGCAGGAGGGTAGGACTTAATAATATTTTGTGCAGAGACGCGGTCCTACCCTAATACAACAGTGGATATCGGTAAGTTTTAGTTCAATTACTTAGTTATTAAAACAAGTTATTATAACGAGTAAATAAGATGGAAGTTTTGCTTGGGAAAAAACTATGTCGGTTGAGATGACGGAACTACCTGTCTTCCAAGCTGAGAATGATTAGGTTATGATAGATTTAAAGTGTTAGTTGGATAAGTAAAGATTTGAAATGTTTATATGTGGTTAGTCTACTCATACCAGCAAATTCCATTTTTGCTGACCCATGTTTGCTTTGTTTTGGCAACGTGGGTGTGTTCTTGGGAACATAGGTGGAAGGCAGTGGAACCGCGGCGTGTGATTTGGATTCTTGCTTGGAGCAGTCCGTTAGTCCTTTTATTAGGTCTGATTCGTATTAGAAGGATGTAATAATGTAGTTAACTTTTTTTAGCATGACATGAGAACATGGTAGTGAGGAATTTTATTCAGAGAGTTTGTTTGATGTTTTATTTGGATGGAAGATAGTTTAATAAAGTGATGGTGGAAAAATTATGGAGATTGTGCAGTTTAAGTTGTTTATTTTATGATGTGGCTGTTAGGGTTTTGAATGTGTTGTATCCACCCTGTCATAGTCTGGGTTTTTAAACAAGTGAACATAGTGATGTTTGAGATATTTATATTTCAAATATTCACTTTGTTATTGTTTAGAAATTCGGGCTGTGACATCAATCGTCCACGCAAATACCTCTTTATTGGCAGACAAAAACTATACTAACTTAACCTTCCATTCCTCAGACAAGCTAGAACATACTGATGTGAACTTCTCCTCCTCGCCTTCCCCTAAATTCACTACTTCTATCTCGTCCAAGGTCTTCGGTCCCGCTGTCGACTCCGTCGACCCCTCCCTGGCGGTGCACTGTAATTGCTATGCTTGCCTCTTCTTGGAATACGAAGTCTCTTCCTCTGAACCGCGGATCAATCTCTTCATTGTACTCTGATGACTATTTTTGGCTGTCACCTGATCCCCGCGGACCTCATATACCCCGGTAGGAGTAGGGAATCGGATCACTTGGTAGTATGTAGAAGGGACTGCTTTCATCTCATGAATCCACCTCCTTCCCAGGATGGCGTTGTATTGCTAATCGGCATCCACCACTTTGAACCTCGAGAACATTATAACTGGTCCCGTGGTCACTAGGAGCAGAAGTTCCCCTAAAGGTTCTGTCATGCTTCCGTTGAACCCATACAAATTTGTTGGTGAGGGCCTCAACTGCTTCCTTTCTATCTTCATTTCCTCCATTATCCCTTTAAACAGTAAATCCACAGCACTGTCACAGTCCACTAACACCCTTTTTACCATGTAATTTCCCATCGCCACCGTGATCACCAACGCATCCTCATGCGGGGAATCAATTGACTGAAGGTCCGCGTCGGTGAACATTATGCTTCCCCTTCCATTCAAGGACGGACCGGGTTAAGCCCGCGGCCGGGCTTTGTTGATTCGTGGACATCTTTGTATGCTTTCATTTGCTTCGCCTTATCCTATATCGGTGTGCATTGTGGCTCAATATCTCTCCACTGAAGATTACGTTGATCGTTCCCAATATCCTTCCCTGGGTCGGTGCTTGCTCTACTTTCTCCTCTTCTGTTATAAACTCCTTCAACAACCCCTTTCCTATCATCCTCTGAATCAGCCATCTTAACGCGTAGCAGCCGTCCGTCTCATGGTTATGTATCTGATGGTATGCGCATTAGGGTTTGCCTTGCACCTCCACTAGTTTGGTTCGCGGACCCTCATACCCCTACAAATTATGAATCAATGGTAGTATCTCACTCAGCGACTTGTTAAATGGCACTTATTCTACTTCATGATAGGGCTTTCTGTCTCGACTCTCCCTCCTAGCCTCTTCTTTGCTCTCTCGGGCCGCGATGAATATCCTCGGTATCCACTGCCTCCTTTGTCTGATGACTCATATATCGCCGACGGTCCTCGCCTTTTTCTAGTGATAACACTGCCTTCCCCGGCCTTCTCACCTCCTTTTGCATGGTGTCTTCGTACCTGATGTACTTCTCCACCCTCAGGTATAGATCCTGTAATGTCACAATTTTATTCTTGGCTACCGACTCGTGTACCCTCGTTCCCGGACGCAATCCTCTCTCGAAAGCTATCACCGCAGTCCTTTCATCTAGATTCTCCACTTTCAAGGTCTCCACCTTGAATCTGCACAAGAAGTCCCTCACCAATTCCGCGGACCTTTGTCTTACATTGAATAAGGTTGCGATATCAACCGCACGCTTCTTCTGGTGTATAAAATGATCAATGAAAGCCTGCTCTAACTCTTAAAAGCTATTAATACTCTTAGAAGATAATCTGTAATACCAGTCAGATGCTCCCCCTTTTAAGCTTGTTGAGAACATCATGCACCTCAACCCGTCATACCGTGGCTCCTGCCATAGTGGCATCTGCTGCCGAAAATGGTGAATATGGTCCGCGGGGTCTCCAGTCCCATCATACCTTTCAAACCTTGGCTGGTTGAATCTCTTCGACACCTCAAACTTCCAGATCGCGTCCGCCAGTGGGTTGCGGTTCAATCCTGCCACCACCTGGCTTGTCGCACCCCCCATGCCCTTGGCCTGTTCCATATTAGCTATCAGATCGCTGACAATCATTTCTCTCACTTGCTCCTTGGTGAGTCCAACCACCGTCTACTCTGCCGCATCTGTCTTCCCTTCCTCTTCTCTCTCTGCTACCGACACCTCCCTTTCTGACTCCTCTATTGTCTCTTTCTCTCTCCTTAACCCTTCATTTTCTTCCCTCAACCTTGATATCTCCTCATGTAACAGCCTTGTTTCCTCCACCTCTGACATTACTATCTCTTCCCTACCTTGCTCTTCCCCTTCACTCCTCACTGACTCCATGTCCATCTCGGTAACCGACGCCTTTTTCGGTCGGCCCACTCTTCTTTTTGTCGCCATCTCTCAATTTCTCACTCTCGTTCCCCACAGACGGCGCCAAATGTTGTGACCTCTTTTTTCTCCCCATCTATCTCCTCTCTCCTGTTCTATTTATAATCCCTCACTTCTCTTTTAGGCCCTCCATCTCTCGGTCCATTAATTGCCGCGTGTAGGGTTCCTGTCCGACCCTAGGGTTTTCCCCTTTGCACGTGTCCTGATGGTACGACTCTAGGCCAGCCACACCTTTAGTTCGCGGCTTTCCACTGTCAGTCCTCGGTGTTTATCCCCTTCACGCTCGACTCCTGTGTTCGCGACCCTTCTAGAATGCCTCTCATACCAACGTATGTCCTCTTTATGGATCCACAGGCCGCCGGACCACCGGCCATCATAAATGGGGTCGCTACAGCTGCCAACACTAAAACAAAACCAAACATACCTAAAATTCCAAACATGCACTACTTGAAAATTAAACAGGCTTATAACTTTACATAAAAAAATTGTTGATAGGTTTTGATTTTTATGTTACGTTCAATTGAATTTATGAGCCTTTTCAAACGTAAATAAATTTATTATTTTAACCATACGATTTGGACCAAACCATACAAGTTTTACTGATTTGCTGAATTGGGTTATCTATTATTCTATTTTAATCCACCAACTTATTTGTCTTGATACTATATTATTTTGGTCAAGCGAAGCCATTTGTACTTTATGCTCTCTTGGTCCTTATTTTTTTATTTTTTTTTCTGATAATTCTTGGTCCTTAAAAAAACACAAAAGATGGTTGTTGATAATCGGGTACCCATTGAAAACCCTAGTCTTGATACTGTATTATTTTGGCCTAGCGAAACCATTTCTACTTTATGCATTCTTGGTCCTTACAAAAACACAAAAGAACGTTGTTGATATTTCATGTTATGTAAAAACAATTAGCATTGCTTAAACAAACAACAGCTAACCTAGTTGGTTTAGGGACTTAGCTTTCACAGGAGGTACCTGGGTTCGAGCTGTGATGAAGCTAAAACAGGTAGAACTGGGTAGTCTACCAACTTCTGATTTCTTGAAGACAACTCATCTGAGCTCCTTTTGCCTAACAAAACATTTTGACCTAATAATAGCTCAAAAAACAACTAATTTCTATTAGTTTTGGGGTTTTTCATAAAGGCACCACCTATTTTACACAGTGCTACCAACACTAAAACAAAACCAAACATACCCAAAATTCCAAACATGCACTACTTGAAAATTAAATAGGATTATAACTTTACATAAAAAAATTGTTGATAGGTTTTAATTTTTATGTTACGTTGAATTGAATATATGAGCCTTATCAAACGTAAATAAATTTAAAATTTTAACCACAGGATTCGGACTAAACCGGACAAGTTTTACTGATTTGCTGACTTGGGTAATCTATTATTCTATTTTAATCCACCAATTTATTTGTCTTGATACAGTATTATTTTAGCCAAGCGAAGCCATTTGTAATTTATGTTCTCTCGGTCCTTAAATTTTTTTTCCGATAATTCTTGATAATTCATGCTCCTTAAAAAAATACAAAAGATGGTTGTTGATAATCGGGTACCCATTGGCAACCCTAGCCTTGATACTGTATTATTTTGGTCAAGCGAAACCATTTGTACTTTATGCTTTCTTGGTCCTTACAAAAACACAAAAGAGAGTTGTTGATATTTCATGTTATGTAAAAACAATTAGCATTGCTTACACAAACAACAACTAGACTAGTTGGTTTAGGGACTTAGCTTTCGCAAGAGGTACTTGGGATCGAGCTATGAACAAGTTGAAATAGGTAGAACTGGGTTTGTCTACCAAAGTCTTATTTCATGAAGACAATACACATCTAAGCTCCTTTTGCCTAACAAAACATTTTTTCCTAATAGCTAAAAAAACAACTAATTTATATTAGTTTTGGGGTTTTCATAAAGGCACCACCTAATTTACCAAGTGGTGCCAAAACTAAAACAAAACCAAACATACCCAAAATCCCAAACATGCACTACTTGAAAATTAAATAGGCTTATAACATTAAATAAAAAAATTGTTAATAGGTTTTGATTTTTATGTTACGTACGTAGAATTGAATATATAAGCCTTTACAAACGTTAATAAATTTATAATTTTAACCATAGGATTTGGGCAAGACCGGACAAGTTTTACTGATTTGCTGACTTGGGTTCTCTATTTTTCTATTTTAATCCACCGACATATTTATATAGATATTGTATTATTTTGGTCAAGCAAAGCCATTTGTACTTTATGCTCTCTTGGTCCTTAAATTTTTTTTTTTTCGATAATTCTTTATAATTCTTGATCCTTAGAAAAACACAAAAGAAGGTTGTCGATAATCGGGTACCCATTGACAACCCTAGTCTTAATACTGTATTATTTTGGTCAAGCGAAATCATTTGTACTTTATGCTTTCTTGGTCTTTACAAAAACACAAAAGATGAATGTTGATAATTCTTGTTATGTAAAAACAATTAGCATTGCTTACTAAAACAAAAGCTAGCCTAGTTGGTTTAGTGACTTAGCTTTCACAAGAGGTACCTGGGTTCGAGCTGAGATGAAGCTGAAATAGGTAGAACTGGGTTTGCCTACTAAAATCTGATTTCGTGAAGACAATTCACATCTGAGCTCCTTTTGCCTAACAAAACATTTTTTCCTAATAGATAAAAAAAACAACTAATTTATATTAGTTTTGGGGTATTCATAAAGGCTCCACCTATTTTGCCCAGTGCTGCCAACACAAAAACAAAACCAAACATATATACCCAAAATTCCAAACATGCACTACTTGAAAATTAAATAGGCACCACTTAAGATTTATAACTTCACATAAAAAAATTGTTGTTAGGTTTTGATTTTTATGTAATGTTGAATTGAATATATGAGCCTTTTCAAACGTTAATAAATTTATAATTTTAACCATAGGATTTGGACTAAACCGGACAAGTTTTATTGATTTTCTGACTTGGGTTATTTATTATTCTATTTTAATCCACCGACTTATTTGTCTTGATACTGTATTATTTTGGTCAAGCCAAGCCATTTGTACTTTATGCTCTCTTGGTCCTTAAAATTTTATTTTTCCGATAATTCTTGATAATTCTTGGTCCTTAAAAAAAATACAAAAGATGGTTGTTGATAATGGGGTACCCATTGGCAACCCTAGTCTTGATACTGTATTATTTTGGTCAAGCGAAACCATTTGTACTTTATGCTTTCTTGGTCCTTACAAAAACACAAAATAGGGTTGTTGATATTTCATGTTATGTAAAAACAATTAGCATTGCTTACACTAACAACAACTAGACTAGTTGGTTTAGGGACTTAGCTTTCACAGGAGGTACTTGGGTTTGAGCTGTGGTGAAGCTAAAATAGGTAGAACTGGGTTTGTCTACCAAAGTCTTATTTCTTGAAGACAAAACACATCTGAGCTCCTTTTGCCTAACAAAACATTTTTTCCTAATAGTTCAAAAAACAACTAATTTCTATTATTTTTGGGGTTTTCATAAAGGCACCACCAATTTTATCAAGTGGTGCCAACACTAAAACAAAACCAAACATACCCAAAATTCCAAACATGCACTACTTGAAAATTAAAAAGGCTTATAACTTTACATAAAATAATTGTTGAAAGGTTTTGATTTTTATGTTACGTTGGACTGAATATATGAGCCTTTTCAAACGTTAATAAATTTATAATTTCAACCTTAGGATTTGGACTAGACCGGACAAGTTTTACTGATTTGCTGACTTGGGTTATCTATTATTCCATTTTAATCCACCGACTTATTTGTATAGATACTGTATTATACTGGTCAAGCGAAGCCATTTGTACTTTATGCTGTCTTGGTCCTTAATTATTTTTTTTTCGATAATTCTTGGTCCTTAAAAAAACACAAAAGATGGTTGTTGATAATTGGGTACCCACTGACAACCCTAGTCTTAATACTATATTATTTTGGTCAAGCGAAACGATTTGTACTTTATGCTTTCTTGGTCTTTACAAAAACACAAAAGAAGGATGTTGATATTTCATGTTATGTAAAAATAATTAGCATTGCTTACACAAATTAAACAACAGCTAGCCTAGTTGGTTTAGGGACTTAGCTTTCACAGGAGGTACCTAGGTCTGAGCTGTGATGAAGCTGATATAGGTAAAAACAGGGTTTGCCTATCAAAGTCTGATTTCTTGAAGGCAATTCACATCTGAGCTCCTTTTGCCTAACAAAATATTTTTTCCTAATAGATCAAAAAACAACTAATTTCTATTAGTTTTGAGGTTTTCATAAAGGCTCCACCTATTTTTCCCAGTGCTGCCAACACAAAAACAAAACCAAACATACACAAAATTCCAAACATGCACTACTTGAAAATTAAATAGGCACCACTTAAGATTTATAACTTTACATAAAAATATTGTTCTTAGGTTTTGATTTTTATGTAATGTTGAATTGAATATATGAGCCTTTTCAAACGTTAATAAATTTATAATTTTAACCAAAGGATTTGGACTAAATCGGACTAGTTTTATTGATTTTCTGACATGGGTAAATTATTATTCTATTTTAATCCACTAACTTCTTTTTCTTGATACTTTATTATTTTGGTCAAGCCAAGCCATTTGTACTTTATACTCTCTTGGTTCTTAAAAAAAAAATTCCGATAATTCTTGATAATTCTTGGTCCTTAAAAAAACATAAAAGATGGTTGTTGATAATAGGGTACCCATTGGCAACCCCTAGTCCTGATACTGTATTATTTTGGTCAAGCGAAACCATTTATACTTTATGCATTCTTGGTCCTTACAAAAATACAAAAGAGGGTTGTTGGTATTTCATGTTCTATAAAAACAATTAGCATTGCTTGCACAAACAACAACTATACTAGTTGGTTTAGGGACTTAGCTTTCACAGGATGTATTGGGGTTCGAGCTGTGATGAAGCTGAAATAGGTAGAACTGGGTTTGTCTACCAAAGTCTTATTTCTTGAAGACAATACATATCTGAGCTCCTTTTGCCTAACAAAACATTTTTTCCTAATAGCTCAAACAACAACTAATTTCTATTAGTTTTGGGGTTTTCATAAAGGCACCACCTATTTCACCAAATGGTGCCAACACTAAAACAAAACCAAACATACCCAAAATTCCAAACATGCACTACTTGAAAATTAAATAGGCTTATAACTTTACATAAAAAAATTGTTGATAGGTTTTGATTTTTTTGTTACGTTGAATTGAATTTATGAGCCTTTTTTAACGTTAATATATTTATAATTTTAACCATAGGATTTGGACTAGACCGGACAAGTTTTACTAATTTGCTGAATTGGGCTATCTATTATTCTATTTTAATCCACCGACTTATTTGT
This sequence comes from Coptis chinensis, assembly GCF_015680905.1. Taxonomy (NCBI): domain Eukaryota; kingdom Viridiplantae; phylum Streptophyta; class Magnoliopsida; order Ranunculales; family Ranunculaceae; genus Coptis; species Coptis chinensis. The sequence goes on along the minus strand of NC_141458.1, from coordinate 123,318,836 downwards.
ATATATACTGTATTATTTTGGTCAAGCGAAGCCATTTGTACTTTATGCTCTCTTGGTCCTTCATTTTTTTTTTCGATAATTCTTGGTCCTTAAAAAAGACAAAAGATGGTTGTTAATAATTGGTACCCATTGACAACCCAAGTCTTAATACTGTATTATTTTGGTCAAGCGAAACCATTTGTACTTAATGCTTTCTTGGTCCTTACAGAAACATAAAAGAGGGATGTTGATATTTCATGTTATATAAAAACAATTAGCATTACTTACACAAACAAAAGCAAGCCTAATAGGTTTACGGTCTTAGCTTTCACAGGAGGTACTTGGGTTCGAGCTGTGATGATGCTTAAATAGGTAGAAATGGGTTTGTCTACCAAAGTCTGATTTCTTGAAGACAATTCACATCTGAGCTCCTTTTGAATAACAAAATATTTTTTCCTAATAGATTAAAAAAAAAACTAATTTCTATTAGTTTTGGGATTTTCATAAAGGCTCCACCTATTTTGCCTAGTGCTGCCAACACAAAAACAAAACCAAACATACCCAAAATTCTAAACATGCACTACTTGAAAATTAAATAGGCACCACTTAAGATTTTTAACTTTACATAAAAAATTGTTGTTAGGTTTTGATTTTTAAGTAATGTTCAATTGAATATATGAGTCTTTTCAAACGTTAATTAATTTATAATTTTAACCGTAGGATTTGAACTAAACCGAACAAGTTTTACTGATTTTCTGACTTGGGTTATTTATTATTCTATTTTAATCCCCCGACTTATTTGTCTTGATACTATATTATTTTGGTCAAGTGAAACCATTTGTACTTTATGCATTCTTGGTCCTTACAAAAACACAAAAGAGGGATGTTGATATTTCATGTTATGTAAAAACAATTAGCATTGCTTACATAAACATGCTAGCCTAGTTGGTTTAGGGACTTAGCTTTCACAAAGAACAACTATAGGGGACGTTTAGGGAACTTTTGTGATATGAGGTTGAAATAGGTAGAACTGGGTTTGTCTACCAAAGTTTGATTTCTTGAAGACAATAAACATCTGAGCACCTTTTACCTAACAAAACATTCTTTTTCCTAATAGCACAAAAAAAAAAACAACTAATTTCTATTAGGTTTGGGGTTTTCATAAAGGCACCACCTATTTCACCAAGTGCTGCCAACATTAAAAAAAAACCCCCAAACATACCCAAAATTCCAAACATGCACTACTTGAAAATTAAATAGGCTTATAACTTTACATAAAAAAATTGTTGATAGGTTTTGATTTTTCTGTTACTTTGAATTGAATATATGAGCCTTTTCAAACGTTAATAAATTTATAATTTTAACCATAGGATTTGGACTAACCCGGACAAGTTTTACTGTTTTGCTTACATTGGTTATCTATTATTCTATTTTAATCCACCGACTTATTTGTATAGATACTGTATTATTTTGGTCAAGTGAAGCCATCTGTACTTATGCTCTCTTGGTCCTTAAAAATTTTTTTCGATAATTCTTGAAAATTCTTGGTCATTAATAAAACACAAAAGATGGTCGTGGATAATCGGGTACCCATTGAAAACCCTAGTCTTGATACTATATTATTTTGGTCAAGCTAAACCATTTGTACTTTATGCTTTCTTGGACTTTACAAAAACACAAAAGAGGGATATTGATATTTCTTGTTATGTAAAAGCAATTAGCATTGCTTACACAACAAAAGCTAGCCTAGTTGGTTTAGGGACTTAGCTTTCACAGGAGGTACCTGGGTTCGAGCTGTGATGAAGCTGAAATAGGTAGAACTGGGTTTGTCTACCAAAGTCTGATTTCTTGAAGACAATTCACATCTGAGCTAGCTCCTTTTGCATAACAAAACATTTTTTCCTAATTGCTCAAAAAACAACTAATTTCAATTAGTTTAGGGGTTTTCATAAAGGCTCCACCTATTTTGCCCAGTGCTGCCACCACTAAAACAAAACCAAACATACCCAATATTCCAAACATGCACTACTTGAAAATTAAATAGGCACCACTTAAGATTTATAACTTAACATAAAAAAAATTGTTTATAGGTTTTGATTTTTATGTTACGTTGAATTGAATATATGAGCCTTTTCAAACGTTAATAAATGTATAATTTTAACCAAAGGATTTGGACAGGTTTTACTGCTTTGCTGACTTGGGTTATTTACTATTCTATTTTAATCCACCGACTTATTTGTCTTGATAATGTATTATTTTGGTCAAGTGAAGCCATTTGTACTTTATGCTCTCTTGGTCCTTAAAAAAAAATTCTGATAATTCTTTATAATTCTTGGTCCTTAAAAAAAACAAAAGATGGTTGTTGATAATCGAGTACCCATTGGTAACCCTAGTCTTTATACTGTATTATTTTGGTCAAGCGAAACCATTTGTACTTTATGCTTTCTTGGTCCTTACAAAAACAAAAAAGAGGGTTTTTGATAATTCATGTTATGTAAAAACAATTAGCATTGCTTACACAAACAACAACTAGACTAGTTGGTTTAGGGACTTAGCTTTCACAAGAGGTACTTGGGATCGAGCTGTGAACAAGTTGAAATAGGTAGAACTGGGTTTGTCTACCAAAGTCTTATTTCATGAAGACAATACACATCTGAGCTCCTTTTGCCTAACAAAACATTTTTTCCTAATAGCTCAAAAAACAACTAATTTATATTAGTTTCGGGGTTTTCATAAAGGCACCACCTAATTTACCAGGTGGTGCCAAAACGAAAACAAAACCAAACATACCCAAAATTACAAACATGCACTACTTGAAAATTAAATAGGCTTATAACATTAAATAAAAAAAAAATAGTTAATAGGTTTTGATTTTTATGTTACGCACGTAGAATTGAATATATAAGCCTTTTCAAACGTTAATAAATTTATAAATTTAAACATAGGATTTGGGCTAGACCGGACAAGTTTTACTGATTTGCTGACTTGGGTTATCTATTTTTCTATTTTAATCCACCGACTTATTTATATAGCTATTGTATTATTTTGGTCAAGCAAAGCCATTTGTACTTTATGCTCTCTTGGTCCTTAAATTTTTTTTTTTCGATAATTCTTGATCCTTAAAAAAACACAAAAGAAGGTTGTCGATAATCGGGTACCCATTGACAACCCTAGTCTTAATACTGTATTATTTTGGTCAAGCGAAATCATTTGTACTTTATGCTTTCTTGGTCTTTACAAAAACACAAAAGAGGAATGTTGATAATTCTTCTTATGTAAAAACAATTAGCATTCCTTACTAAAACAAAAGCTAGCCTAGTTGGTTTAGGGACTTAGCTTTCATAGGAGGTAACTGGGTTCGAACTGCGATGAAGCTGAAATAGGTTGAACTGGGTTTGCCTACTAAAATCTGATTTCTTGAAGACAATTCACATCTGTGCTCCTTTTGCCTAACAAAACATTTTTTCCTAATAGATAAAAAAAAAACAACTAATTTATATTAGTTTTGGGGTTTTCATAAAGGCTCCACCTATTTTGCCCAGTGCTGCCAACACAAAAACAAAACCAAACATACCCAAAATTCCAAACATGTACTACTTGAATATTAAATAGGCACCACTTAAGATTTATGACTTTACATAAAAAAATTGTTGTTAGGTTTTGATTTTTATGTAATGTTGAATTGAATATATGAGCCTTTTCAAACGTTAATAAATTTTTAATTTTAACAATAGGATTTGGACTAAACCGGACAAGTTTTATTGATTTTCTGACTTGGGTTATTTATTATTCTAATTTAATCCACCGACTTATTTGTCTTGATACTGTATTATTTTGGTCAAGCCAAGCCATTTGTACTTTATGCTATCTTGGTCCTTAAAATTTTCTTTTTCCGATAATTCTTGATAATTCTTGTTCCTTAAAAAAATACAAACGATGGTTGTTGATAATCAGGTACCCATTAGCAACCCTAGTCTTGATACTGTATTATTTTGGTCAAGCGAAACCATTTCTACTTTATACTTTCTTGGTCCTTACAAAAACACAAAAGAGGGTTGTTGATATTTCATGTTATGTAAAAACAATTAGCATTGCTTACACTAACAACAACTAGACTAGTTGGTTTAGGGACTTATCTTTCACAGGAGGTACTTGGGTTTGAGCTGTGGTGAAGCTAAAATAGGTAGAACTGGGTTTGTCTACCAAAGTCTTATTTCTTGAAGACAAAACACATCTGAGCTCCTTTTGCCTAACAAAACAATTTTTCCTAATAGTTAAAAAAAACAACTAATTTCTATTATTTTTGGGGTTTTCATAAAGGCACCACCAATTTTATCAAGTGGTGCCAACACTAAAACAAAACCAAACATACCCAAAATTCCAAACATGCACTACTTGAAAATTAAAAAGGCTTATAACTTTACATAAAAAAATAATTGTTGAAAGGTTTTGATTTTTATGTTTACGTTGAATTGAATATATGAGCCTTTTCAAAGCGTTAATAAATTTATAATTTCAACCTTAGGATTTGGACTAGACCGGACAAGTTTTATTGATTTGCTGACTTGGGTTATCTATTATTCCATTTTAATCCACCGACTTATTTGTATAGATACTGTATTATACTGGTCAAGCGAAGCCATTTGTACTTTATGCTGTCTTGGTCCTTAATTATTTTTTTTTTCTATAATTCTTGATAATTCTTGGTCCTTAAAAAAACACAAAAGATGGTTGTTGATAATTGGGTACCCACTGACAACCCTAGTCTTAATACTATATTATTTTGGTCAAGCTTTTAAATCATTTGTACTTTATGCTTTCTTGGTCTTTACAAAAACACAAAAGAAGGATGTTGATATTTCATGTTATGTAAAAATAATTAGCATTGCTTACACAAATTAAACAACAGCTAGCCTAGTTGGTTTAGGGACTTAGCTTTCACAGGAGGTACCTGGGTTTGAGCTGTGATGAAGCTGATATAGGTAAAAACAGGGTTTGCCTATCAAAGTCTGATTTCTTGAAGGCAATTCACATCTGAGCTCCTTTTGCCTAACAAAACATTTTTTCCTAATAGATCAAAAAACAACTAATTTCTATTAGTTTTGAGGTTTTCATAAAGGCTCCACCTATTTTTCCCAGTGCTGCCAACACAAAATCAAAACCAAACATACCCAAAATTCCAAACATGCACTACTTGAAAATTAAATAGGCACCACTTAAGATTTATAACTTTACATAAAAATATTGTTCTTAGGTTTTGATTTTTATGTAATGTTGAATTGATTATATGAGCATTTTCAAAGCGTTAATAAATTTATAATTTTAACAAAGGATTTGGACTAAACCGGACAAGTTTTATTGATTTTTGACTTGGGTTAATTATTATTCTATTTTAATCCACTAACTTATTTTTCTTGATACTTTATTATTTTGGTCAAGCCAAGCCATTTGTACTTTATGCTCTCTTGGTTCTTAAAATTTTCTTTTCGATAATTCTTGATAATTCTTGGTCCTTAAAAAATAAAAGATGGTTGTTGATAATAGGGTACCCATTGGCAACCCTAGTCTTGATCTTGTATTATTTTGGTCAAGTGAAACCATTTATACTTTATGCATTCTTGGTCCTTACAAAAATACAAAAGAGGGTTGTTGGTATTTCATGTTCTATAAAAACAATTAGCATTGCTTGCACAAACAACAACTATACTAGTTGGTTTAGGGACTTAGCTTTCACGGGATGTATTGGGGGGTTGGTGGATGAAGCTAAAATAGGTAGAACTGGGTTTGTCTACCAAAATCTTATTTCTTGAAGACAATAAACATCTGAGCTCAGCTTCTTTTGCCTAACAAAACATTTTTTCCTAATAGTTCAAAAAACAACTAATTTCTTTTGGTTTTGGGGTTTTCATAAAGGCACCACCTATTTTATCAAGTGGTGCCAACACTTAAACAAAACCAAACATACCCAAAATTCCAAACATGCACAACTTGAAAATTAAATAGGCTTATAACTTTACATAAAAAAATTGTTGATAGGTTTTGATTTTTATGTTACGTTGAATTGAATATATGAGCCTTTTCAAACGTTAGTAAATTTATAATTTTAACCATAGGATTTGGACTAATCCGGACAAGTTTTACTCTTTTGCTTTGAATTGGGCTATCTATTATTCTATTTTAATCCACCGACTTATTTGTATAGATAATGTATTATTTTGGTCAAGCCATAAGCCATTTGTACTTTGCTGCTCTCTTGGTCCTTAAATTTTTTTTTTTTTTCGATAATTCTTCAAATTCTTGGTCCTTAAAAAACACAAAAAGATGGTTGTGGATAATCGGATACCCATTGACAACCCTAGTCTTGACATTTGTATAATTTTGGTCAAGCAAAACCATTTGTACTTTATGCTTTCTTGGTTTTACAAAAAAACAAAAAAGGGATGTTGATATTTCATGTTATATAAAAACAATTAGCATTGCTTACGCAAACAAAAGCAAGCCTAATAGGTTTAAGGTCTTGGTTTAGGGACTTACTTGGGTTCAGTTTGTGATGATGCTTAAATAGGTAGAAATGGGTTTGTTACCAAAGTCTGATTTCTTGAAGACAATTCACATAGGAGCTTTTTTAACCTAATTTTTCTAAAAAAAAAAAACTAATTTCTATTAGTTTTGGGATTTTCATAAAGGCTCCACCTATTTTGCCTAGTCTTGTGCCCAACACAAAAACAAAACCAAACATACCCAATATTCCAAACATGCACTACTTGAAAATTAAATAGGCACCACTTAAGATTTTTAATTTTACATAAAAAAATTGTTGTTAGGTTTTGATTTTTATGTAATGTTGAATTGAATATATGAGCCTTTTCAAACATTAATAATTTTTAATTTTAACCATGGGATTTGGACTAAACGGACAAGTTTTTCTTGATTTTTCTGACTTGGGTTATTTATTATTCTATTTGAATCCACCGACTTATTTGTTTAACTTTGGTCAAGTTTAAACCCGTAATTTAAGTTCTTTGGTCCTTGATAATTCTTGGTTCTTTAAAAAACAAAAAGATGGTTGTTGATATTATTTTGGTCAAGTGAAACCATTTGTACTTTATGCATTCTTGGTCCTTACAAAAACACAAAAGAGGGATGTTGATATTTCATGTTATGTAAAAACAATTAGCATTGCTTACATAAACATGCTAGCCTAGTTGGTTTAGGGACTTAGCTTTCACAAGAGGTACCTGGGACGTTCGAGCTGTGATATGAGGTTGAAATAGGTAGAACTGGGTTTGTCTACCAAAGTTTGATTTCTTGAAGACAATAAACATCTGAGCTCCTTTTGCCAAACAAAACATTTTTTTCCTAATAGCACAAAAAAACAACTAATTTCTATTAGGTTTGGGGTTTTCATAATGGCACCACCTATTTCCACAAGTGCTGCCAACAAAAAAAAAAAAAACCAAACATACTCAAAATTCCAAACATGCACTAATTGAAAATTAAATAGGCTTATAAATTTACTTAAAAAAATTGTTGATAGGTTTTGATTTTTATGTTACGTTGAATTGAATATATTAGCCTTTTCAAACGTTAATAAATTTATAATTTTAACCACAGGATTTGGACAAATCCAGACAAGTTTTACTGTTTTGCTTACATTGGTTATCTATTATTCTATTTTAATCCACCGACTTATTTGTATAGATACTGTATTATTTTGGTCGAGCGAAGCCATTTGTACTGTGTGCTCACTTGGTCCTTAATTTTTTTTTTCCAATAATTCTTGAAATTTCTTAGTCCTTAATAAAACAAAAAAGTTGGTTGTGGATAACCGGGTACCCATTGACAACCCTAGACTTGATACTGTATTATTTTGGTCAAGCTAAACCATTTGTACTTTATGCTTTCTTGGTCTTTACAAAAACACAAAAGAGGGATGTTGATATTTATTGTTATGTAAAAACAATTAGCATTGCTTACACAAACAAAAGCCAGCCTAGTTGGTTTAGGGACTTAGCTTTTCTGGGTGGTTTTGGGTTCGAGTTTGTGATGAAATTTGAAAATAGGTAGAACTGGGTTTGTCTATCAAAGTCTGATTTTCTGAAGACAATTCACATCTGAGCTCTTTTTGCATAACAAAACAATTTTTCCTAATAGCTCAAAAAACAACTAATTTCTATTAGTTTAGGGGTTTCCATAAAGGCTCCACCTATTTTGCCCAGGGCTGCCACCACTAAAACAAAACCAAACATACCCAATATTCCAAACATGCACTACTTGAAAATTAAATAGGCACCACTTAAGATTTATAACTTTACATAAAAAAATTGTTGATAGGTTTTGATTTTTATGTTACGTTGATTTGAATATATGAGCTTTTTCAAACGTTAATAAATGTATAATTTTAACCATAGGATTGGGACTAAAGAGGACAAGTTTTACTGCTTTGCTGACTTGGGTTATTTACTATTCTATATTAATCCACCGACTTATTTGTCTTGATACTGTATTATTTTGGTCAAGCGAAGCCATTTGTACTTTATGCTCTCTTGGTCCTTAATTTTTTTTTTCTGATAATTCTTGATAATTCTTGGTCCTTAAAAAAAACAAAAGATGGTTGTTGATAATTGAGTACCCATTGGTCAAGCGAAACCATTTGTACTTTATGCTTTCTTGGTCCTTACATAAACACAAAAGAGGGTTTTTGATATTTCATGTTATGTAAAAACAATTTGCATTGCTTACACAAACAACAACTAGACTAGTTGGTTTAGGGACTTAGCTTTCACAGGATGTATTGGGGTTCGAGCTGTGAACAAGTTGAAATAGGTAGAACTGGGTTTGTCTACCGAAGTCTTATTTCATGAAGACAATACACATCTGAGCTCCTTTTGCCGAACAAAACATTTTTTCCTAATAGCTAAAAAAAAAACTAATTTATATTAGTTTTGGGGTTTTCATAAGGCACCACCTAATTTACCAGGTGGTGCGCGCCAAAACTAAAACAAAACCAAACATACCCAAAATTCCAAACATGCACTACTTGAAAATTAAATAGGCTTATAACATTAAATAAAAATATGTTAATAGCTTTTGATTTTTATGTTACGTACGTAGAATTGAATATATAAGCCTTTTCAAACGTTAAAAAATTTATAATTTTAACCATAGGATTTGGGCTAGACCGGACAAGTTTTACTGATTTGCTGACTTGGGTTATCTATTTTTCTATTTTAATCCACCGACTTATTTATATAGATATTGTATTATTTTGGTCAAGCAAAGCCATTTGTACTTTATGCTCTCTGGGTCCTAAATTTTTTTTTTTTCCGATAATTCTTGTTCCTTAAAAAAACACAAAAGATGGTTGTCGATAATCGGGTACCCATTGACAACCCTAGTCTTAATACTGTATTATTTTGGTCAAGCAAAATCATTTGTACTTTATGCTTTCTTGGTCTTTACAAAAACACAAAAGACGAATGTTGATAATTCTTGTTATGTAAAAACAATTAGCATTGCTTACTAAAACAAAAGCTAGCCTAGTTGGTTTAGGGACTTAGCTTTCACAGGAGGTAATTGGGTTCGAGCTGCGATGAAGCTGAAATAAGTAGAACTGGGTTTGCCTACTAAAATCTGATGTCTTGAAGACAATTCACATCTGAGCTCCTTTTGCCTAACAAAACAATTTTTCCTAATAGATAAAAAAAACAACTAATTTATATTAGTGTAGGGGTTTTCATAAAGGCTCCACATATTTTGCCCAGTGCTGCCAACACAAAAACAAAACCAAACATACCCAAAATTCTAAACATGTACTACTTGAAAATTAAATAGGCGCCACTTAAGATTTATAACTTTACATAAAAAAATTGTTGTTAGGTTTTGATTTTTATGTAATGTTGAATTGAATATATGAGCCTTTTCCAACGTTAATAAATTTTTAATTTTAACCATAGGATTTGGACTAAACCGGACAAGTTTTATTGATTTTCTGACTTGGGTTATTTATTATTCTAATTTAATCCACCGACTTATTTGTCTTGATACTGTATTGTTTTGGTCAAGCCAAGCCATTTGTACTTTATGCTCTCTTGGTCCTTAAAATTTTCATTTTCCGATAATTCTTGATAATTCTTGGTCCTTAAAAATATACAAACGATGGTTGTTGATAATCGGGTACCCATTGGCAACCCTAGTCTTGATACTGTATTATTTTGGTCAAGCGAAACCATTTGTACTTTATGCTTTCTTGGTCCTTACAAAAACACAAAAGAGGGTTGTTGATATTTCATGTTATGTAAAAACCATTAGCATTGCTTACACTAACAACAACTAGACTAGTTGGTTTAGGGACTTAGCTTTCACAGGAGGTACTTGGGTTTGAGCTGTGGTGAAGCTAAAATAGGTAGAACTGGGTTTGTCTACCAAAGTCTTATTTCTTGAAGACAATACACATTTGAGCTCATTTTGCCTAACAAAACATTTTTTCCTAATAGCTCAAAAAACAACTAATTTATATTAGTTTCGGGGTTTTCATAAAGGCACCACCTAATTTACCAGGTGTTGCAAAAACTAAAACAAAACCAAACATACCCAAAATTCCAAACATGCAATACTTTAAAATTAAATAGGCTTATAACATTAAATAAAAAAAAATTGTTAATAGGTTTTGATTTTTATGTTACGTACGTAGAATTGAATATATACGCCTTTTCAAACGTTAATAAATTTTTAATTTTAACCATAGGATTTGGACTAATCCGGACAAGTTTTACTGTTTTGCTTACATTGGCTATCTATTATTCTATTTTAATCCACCGACTTATTTGTATAGATACTGTATTATTTTGGTCAAGTGAAGCCATTTGTACTGTATACTCTGTTGGTCCTTAAAAAAAAAATTCGATAATTCTTGAAAATTCTTGGTCCTTAAAAAAATACAAAAGATGGTTGTGGATAATCGGGTACCCATTGACAACCCTAGTCTTGATACTTTATTATTTTGGTCAAGTTAAAGCATTTGTACTTTATGCTTTCTTGGTTTTTACAAAAACACAAAAGAGGGATGTTGATATTTCTTGTTATGTAAAAACAATTAGCATTGCTTACACAAACAAAAGCTAGCCTACTTGGTTTAGGGACTTAGCTTTCACAGGAGGTACCGGGTTAATTTTGTGATGAAATTTGAAATAGGTTGAACTGGGTTTGTCTACCAAAGTCCGATTTCTTGAAGACAATTCACATCTGAGCTCTTTTTGCATAACAAAACATTTTTTCCAAATAAAAAAAAAAAAACTAATTTCTATTAGTTTACGGGTTTTCATAAAGGCTCCACCTATTTTGCCCAATGCTGCCACCACTAAAACAAAACCAAACATACCCAATATTCCTAACATGCACTATTTGAAAATTAAATAGGCACCATTTAATATTTATAACTTTACATAAAAAAATTGTTGATAAGTTTTGATTTTTATGTTACGTTGAATTGAATATATAAGCCTTTTCAAACGTTAATAAATTTATAATTTTAACCATAGGATTTGGACTAGACCAGACAAGTTTTACTGATTTGCTGACTTGGGTTATCTATTATTCCATTTTAATCCACCAGCTTATTTGTCTTGATACTGTATTATTTTGGTCAAGTGAAGCCATTTGAACTGTATACTCTGTTGGTCCTTCAAAAAAAAAATTCGATAATTCTTGAAAATTCTTGGTCCTTAAAAAAACACAAAAGATGGTTGTGGATAATCGGGTACCCATTGACAACCCTAGTCTTGACACTGTATTATTTTGGTCAAGTTAAACCATTTGTACTTTATGCTTTCTTGGTTTTTACAAAATCACAAAAGAGGGATTGTAGCGACCCAATTCATGAGGGCCGAGGGTCTGTCGGGTAAGGGAGCCGGGAAGAGGACGGGGTGTGGGATGACGGACAGGCTACTTAAGACGGTGGGCATGGAAGCCAAATATGGAGGCCGAGAACCGAGGACCGATAGTGGTGGAAACCTGGCGCTGAAGGCTAGTGACATGGAATTGAACCATCTAGACCGTGCCTAGCAGGAGGAAGAGGGGCGAAACCCTAACGCCAGACGGGAACTTAAACACATGGCACTCCGAGGGACCGTAAGATGAGTGGGCGGGAAGGAGGGCCGGGGAGGGAGGAGGGGGATTATAAATAGAATAGTAGAGGAGGAGAAGAGATAGGTCACAACATTTTGGCCGTCTGTGGGGAGAGAAAAGAAAGAGAGTAAGAAAAATAGTGAGATGGCAAAAAAAGAAGAGTGGGGGCGAAAAAAAAGAACCGGTCGCCGAGATGGGCGTGGAGTCAACAAGGAGGCGAAGGGGAGGGCGGGATAGGGAAGAGACAATAATGTCTGGAGCGGAGGAAACAAGGTTGTTGCATGAGGAAATATCGAGGTTGAGGGAGGAAAATGAGGGGTTAAGAAGGGAGAGAGAAACAATAGAGGAGTCGGAAAGGGAGGTGTCTAGAGCAGGAAAAGAGGAGGAAGGGGGAACGGATGCGGAAGAACAAACGGGGGTGGGGCTCATTAAGGAACAAGTCAGGGAAATGATAGCCAGCGATCTGAAGGCTAGCTTGGGACAGACCAAGGGAGCAAGAGGTACGGCGAGTCAGGTGGTGGCGGGGTTGAATCGCAACCCACTGGCAGATTTGGTATGGAAGTCAGAAGTGCCGAAGAGGTTCAACCAGCCAAGGTCTGAGAGGTATGATGGAACGGGAGACCCAGCGGACCACATTCATCATTTCCGGCAGCAGATGCCGTTGTGGCAGGAGCCGCGGTATGACGGACTAAGATGTATGATGTTCCCGGCAAGCTTAAAAGGTGGAGCATCCGATTGGTATTACAGGTTACCTTCTAAGAGTATTGATAACTTTCAGGAGTTGGAGCAGGCGTTCATTGATCACTTCATACATCAAAAAGCGTGTGGTGGTGGACATCGCGCCTTGTTCAACGTAAAGCGCGAGATCCGCGGAATCGATGAGAGATTTCTTGTGTAGATTCAAGGCGGAGACTTTGAAAGTGGAAAATCTAGATGAAAGGACTGCGGTGATAGCTTCGAGAGAGAGGGTTCGCCGGGAACCGGGGTACATGAATCGGTAGCAAAAGAATGAGATAGCAACACTACGGGACTTGTATCCGAGGGTGGAAAAGTACATCGGTATGAGGACACCATGCAGAAGGAGGTGAGAAGGCCAGGAAAGGCGGTGTTATCGTTGGACAAAGCGGAGGGGCGTCGGCAATACGAACCCTCTGACAAAGGGGGCAGCGGGTATCGAAAGTACTCATCACGGCCCGAGAGGGGCCGCGAAGAGGCTAGGAGGGAGGGTCGAGACAAAAAGCCTTATCGCGAGGAAGAGCAAGTGCCAATGAATAAGCCGTTGAGTGAAATACTACCGTTGATTCAGAATTTGCAGGGGTATGAGGGTCCGCGAACCAAGCCAGTGGAGGTACAAGGCAGACCTTATTGTGCTTATCATCAAATACACAATCACGAGACGGACGGCTGCTATGCGTTAAGGTGGTTAATTCAGAGGATGATAGCAAAAGGATTATTGAAGGAGTTTGTAGCGGAAGGGGAAAAAGGGGAGCAGGCGCCTACCTAGGGGAGGATACTGGGAACGATCAACGTGATCTTGGTGAGAGATATTGAGCCACAATGCACACCGACAGGATAAGGCGGCGGCAAGCATACAACAAGTACATGAGGCGGCGAGGGCGATTCGCGGATGGATTACTGGGTCGCATAAAAGGAATGAAGAAAGCATCACGTTCAATCGTAGCGGACCTCCGAGCCATCGACTCCCCGCATGAGGACGCGTTGGTGGTCACGGTGACTATGGGAAATTACATAGTAAAGAGGGTGTTGGTGGATTGCGGCAGTGCTGTGGATTTACTATTTCGAGGAGCAATGGAAGAAATGAACATAGAAAGGAAGCAGCTGAGACCCTCACTAACAAATTTGTTTGGGTTCAACGGGAGCATGACGGAACCCCTGGGGGAGCTCTTGCTCCCAGTGACTGCGGGACCTGTTACGGTGTTTTCAAGGTTTAAGGTGGTGGATGCCGACTTCATGAGATAACGCCATCCCGGGAGGAGATGGATTCCGCGAGATGAAAGCGGTTCCCTCCACTTACTACCAAGTGATTCGGTTCCCTACCCTACCCGGGGTATACGAGGAATCCGGAGATCAGGGTGTCGGCAAAGAATAGCCACCGAAAGTACGGTGAAGAGATTGATCCGGTGGGGGGAAGAGACCTCGCGGTCCGGGAAAAGGCGTGCATAGCAATTCATAATTGCCCTGATTGCCGAGAGGAGGGATCGGCGGAGTTAGTAGAAGGGCGAAGACCTTGGATGAGAGAGTGAGGTAGTAAAATTGGGGAGAACGGTGAAGAGAAGTTCACATCGTGGGGTCGTTTTATCCGAGGAGTGGAAGAACAAATTAGTAACGATTCTTATCATTAACCAAGATGTATTTGCTGGATGATCGAGGAAGTCACCGGATTGGACCCGGAGTTCGCATGTCATAAGTTACATATGAGGGGGCGCTAAAAACCAGTAAAGGCGAGAAGATCACGGGATTAGACCGAGGTAATGCCGATGAATTAGCGAAGAGGTCGCGAGGTTGAAAGGGCGGTATATCTGAGAGGTGTCCTTTACCGAATCGGGTTGTCAAATGTGGTAGCGGTACCTAAGAAGAATGGCAAGGTGCGGATGTGCGTCGACTTCACGGGCGTGAATTGAGTGTCCCAAAGATAGCTACCCCATGCCGAGAGTAGACGAGTTGGTGGATAGAACGGCAGGGTTTAAAGTGTTTTCTTTCATGGGCAGCGTCAATGGGATATAACCGGTGGCCATGTATGGGCGGATCGGGGAAAAGACAGCCTTCGTGGTGGAAGGTGGGGCGTCTTGTTACAAGAATGCCGTTTGGATTGAAGAACGCCGGGCCACATTTCAGTGGGGGAGAAAATGTTGAAAGCAAGATTCGAAAGGGGATTGAGATTTACATAGACGACATGGTGGAGAAGAGCATGTCGGAGGAAGAGCATCTAGAGGGTTTGAAAGAGACATTTAGGATACTGCGGTTGTACAATTTAAAACTTAATCCAGAGAAATGTACGTTCGGCGTCACTACGGGGAAGTTCTTGGGATACATAGTTACTCACCGGGGAATAGAAGCCAACCCCGAGCAGATAAGGGCCCTAGTGGAGATGCCGTCGCCTTAGGATGTCAAGGAGGTGCAGAGACTTGCCGGAAGAGTCGCGGCTTTGAATAGATTCATCTTGAAGTCGTCAGATAAGTGTAGGCCGTTGTATCGGTTGCTGAGGAATACGCGGGATTTTGAATGGACCCCGGAGTGCGAGAGGGCGTTCCAAGAGTTAAAGGGTTATTTAGGTAAGGCCCCTATCTTTGTCAGCGACGAGCGAGGGAGAAGTTGTACTTATATTTGGGGTCACGAAACGCCATTAGCTTCGGTACTAGTCGAATTGTGGGTAAATTGGAAAAGCGGTGTACTTCCAAAGTAAAACACTTCTTGGAAGCGAGACCGGATATAGCGAAAGAAATATGCCTTGGCATTGGTGTTCGACCACGAAGTTGAGACCGTATTTTGAGGCGACTCTGTAGTGGTGGTGACCAATTTGTCGGCTGAAGCAAAGCGTTGAAAAGCTGAGAAGTCGGGAAGGATCTTTGAAATGGGCGTAATGTTGAGTTCTTACGAGATCTGATATCAGTTAGAATAGCGAAAAGCGCAGCGGTGGCAGAATTCTTAGCAGAGTTTCCAGCGGAGGACCCCACCTGGGGAAACGAGATGGTCATGGAGCCGGAAAGGATCATGGAACAGGATTGGTTGGACCCCTGGGATCGAAGGAATGGGTGGAGAGTCTTCGCCGACGGGTCGGCTACAGACAATTGCAGTGGGATAGGGGCAGTGTTGGTCACGCCGGAAAACAACAGAATAGAATTAACCATGAAGCTTGGGTTCGCGGCATCAAATAACGAAGCAGAGTACGAGGCAGTGATAGCGGGCATGAGAATGGCAGAAGAGGTAGGGGTGAAAGAATTGACAGTGTATTCCGACTCAAATCTGGTGGTATGTCAGGCAAACGGAGGGTTTGTGGCGCGGTGCCCACGCATGGCAAAATATTTGGAAGTGCTGCAAAAGAGGGCTGCCGGGTTTGCGAAGGTTAAGTTCATACACTTGGGTCGCGGTGAAAACAGACATGCCGACGCCCTAGCATACGTGGCGGCCGCAATCCCTGAATCGGAAGAGAGGGTGATAAAAGTAAAGCGATTGGAGAAGCCTAGCACGGAGGGGGGGGAGGAAAGAGTGGCGGAAATATGTCAGGCCGAGGAGGAAGAAGGGGGATGGATCGTACCCATCAAGAGTTTTTTGTCGGGGGACGTGGTGGAAGATAAAGGGGAGAAAAGGAGACTGGAGCAGACGTCTCGGAGATACGTGCTCATAGAGGGGGAGCTATATCGAAGGAATTTCAGTGGGCCTTTGTTAAAGTGTCTCGGGCCGAGATTAGCCCTAGAAGTGTTAGCGGAGTTGCATGAGGGAGACTGCGGGAGTCACTCGGGGGCAGAACAACGACACACGGACTGGTATCAAAAGGGTAATTTTGGCCGCACATGAAAAGGGACGCCGTGGACTATGCTAAACGATCGCGAAGTGCGGAAGTTCGCTCGGATGATCTTTGCACCAGTGAACCGTTACGGTGTGTCAAGTCCGTGGGCTTTTCGCAATGTGGGCAATGGACATAGTTGGCCCGCCCATGGCTACGGGCAAAGGAGATTCATGTTGGCGGCCACAGATTATTTTACCAAATGGATTGAGGCGGTGGCCGCGAACAGTCAAGGAAACTCACGTGATCAAGTTAGGTGTGGGAGAATATCATCGTAGATTTGGGTTGCCATATATTATCATAGCGGACAATGGAACCCAGTTCACGGGTCCAAGGTGAAGGTGTTCTTGCAAGCATACAAAGGTGAAGCGGGGTTCGGCCCCATACAATCCAGAAGGCAATGGGCAAGCGAGTCTTCCAACAAGGCCATTATGAACAATCTCAAAAGGAAGCTAGAGGATAAGAAAGGAGTGTAGGGGATGAACTTAGTCATGTTCTATGGGCATACTGGGACCCGCCTCGGACATCAACAAAGGGAAACTCCGCCGGCTTTGGCTTACGGGGTAGAGGCCGTGATTCCCACGGAAATGGTAACAGCCACGAGCGAGGACAAAGGGCGTGGAGGCGGGGGCTGAACGAGGGCATATCTTGGCGGTGGATATGACCTTAGCGTAAGAAAGAAGAGAGCGAGGTAGCGAATCGGACTAGAGGAGTACCACCGCAGCCCGCGGAGGCGTTATAACAAGAGAGTCAAGCCGAGAGCAGATTCAGGGGTAGGGGGATGCCGTGCTGCGGCGGGTGTATGAGTACCAAGAGAGAATGATGGAAAGCTTCGGGCCGAACTGGGAGGGCCCTATACGATTGGTCGGCGTGGGAGGAGCCGGTACCTTACAAGCTAAGAACGGCGGAAGGAAAGGTGCTAGAAAAGCCATGGAATGTGAGAATGCTAAAAAGTTTCATGTTTGAATGTAATGAAAGTCGAGAATGATACTTTGGAGCTATTTGTAAATATATAATACAATGGCACTTTTGAGGAGTAAATTTCACCATTTTACATAAACCGCAACGGTCGGGGCTAAACACAAGTGAGGGCAAAGAGATGCCCGGGGGACGAGAGGTCCACCTCAAGATAGAGCCGCGGGTCGGGGAGAGCCGTCCCGGAAGAAAGGCATCACTGGCGCACCGGGGGCAAAGAGAAGCCCAACGGTAGGCGAAGCCACTCAAAAAGAGGCTGCGGAGGGATGAGCCTTCAGCGGTTGAATGGTTCGAATCAGACCCACGGCAGGTCGAAGCTGCCCGATGGAACCCTAGAGTCAACGAAAGTGACTCAAAGGGGAAAAGAGGAATTCAAAGCGAGGCGGGGATCACACATGGGGGCAAGAAGAAGAGAAGGCCCCAAAGATAGATAAGGACGAAATGAGAAGAAATAGGGGCAAGAAAAATGAGCGGTGACATGCCAGACAAAGCAACAATTAAAGCTAAGAGATTATACATGTAATCGGGAAGAGTGAAACAGTTTCTAATCACGCCAACATACGAATGAAAGGGAGAGAACAAATAAGATTAGTGGCACACTTAGTTGGAAGAGTAAGTTACAAAATAGCTAATACAATAACAGACAGCCAATGTGGGGCTAGTCTAAATTCTGCACCAGATCTTCGGCAAGGGGAGCTTGGTCAAGAGCACTCGAGTCGGGGACCAGGGAGGCGGCCTCGCAAACAGAGCCTTCAGGCAGCGGATTGAGGAGGGCAACGTCAGCCGACCCCGAAACGAGCGGCAATGGGGGTACCAGCGGTGGATGGATCTTCCGGCATGGGGAGGGGGCTTTTGGGGAAGGAGTCTGCGCCCTCTTTGAGAAAACGCGCACATGTTCCTCGGCAAGCTTCTTGGCCACCCGTTTGTCGGCAGGCCTTGAAGCTTACCCCACCGCTCCATGTCTTGAGTGTGTTCTGCAGAAGGAGGAAGCGGCCGTATTTTTCCTTATCTTTGGAGGGCAAAAGGCGTCCCGTTGTTTGCTTAAGCGGTCGTTCCTCCGTCCATGAAGCCCTGGGTGGGAAGCTTCGGCGATCCTCGGTTCATCCTCGGCTTCGGAGTTTGGCCATGTCCGCTGCCGACAACTTCGGCTTGGGGCTCACAGTGGCCCTTAGTCCATCGGGGCGCCGACCTCCTTTCTCAAGGATTCCACGAGAACTTCGGGGAAGAGAAGAGGTCGCGGATCATATAGGCCATGTCCGGGCTCACCTAGCAGGAAGAAGCGTCGAATAAGAGTCAATACAGAAAGTGCAAAGTGGGCAAGAGAGACGGACCTTCTTCCGGCCGGCATACAAAGAGGTGCGCGATGTTGTTCGAAGGTCGAGTCGGCATAGGCCAAGTCCACGAGGAAGATGGGAGCCGTAGAACATTGCTTGAGGCCACGGCGAGGGTTTTCTAAGAGCAGAATCCTCTACATTGACCCGGCCGCCAAGACCTTGAAGTGGGGGGAAAGTTTCTGGAGTCGCAGAGACCGGGGAGAGAGCGGCGGTTTTTTTTGCCGGGCTGTGGATGGGGGAGAAGGCGGAGGAGCCGCAGAAGGCTTTGCGATGAAGGAGAAGACCTGCGGCACTTGTGGGGGCTCTTGGATGAGGGATCCGTGGGCAGTGGGGGAACAGCAGAGGCCGGACGATCGCGGGGAAGGAGGGACTTGATCATCCGTCATCGTCGAAGTCATTGTCAAACGGCTTGATCTTGGAGAGCGTCCATAGGGGAGGTGATGAGTCGGGCGGGGGGGAATTGGGGAATATATTGATCGTCGGTCGGTAAAGGGAACGGAAAGAAGGAGATGTATATTGGCGAGGCCGAGAAGAAAGATGTCGCGGTGGACTTTCGACTATCTCCTCTAGAGCCCGAGCCCGGCCCGGAGACTTGGTGGTTTTATGAGTGAAGCCGAAGCCGGCGGTGGGGTTTACGTTGGGACGGATGGGAGGCGGATAGTGAGGATGGAGAAGCGGCGGAGCTTTTCGTTCTTGGGGGCGGAGGACGATAAAAGGGAGCTGAATATTTGCCCAAGGTGTGCAAAAAGAGGGTCGGATAAAGGGGTTCCATGAGAGGGATCTATGTCGAGGACTTCACGAGAAGAGCCCAAATTGCGGATTTGCTCAAAGATTGCAGACACCGGGCCGACGTAAAATCGGGACTTGGAGTCGGACTTCCAACCCGGGAGAAAAATAGAGACAATGAGTGAGTCCGCAGTATAAGTCAATATAAGAAAAAGAGGCAGTAAAGCGAACTCACCACGAGGCAGGAAGGTGAGATGGTTGAGAGTCACTTCAGGTGGAACCTCCGCGGACACGAAATTACCAGAAACATACAGGGGGTAGTGATGCCAAGTTTTGTCCGAGGTGGTGAGTTTGAGAATGAAGGACTGTTTACCGAGACGGACACAGAAAGAATGGTACCCAACGCTCACATCTTTGGTACTTTTGCGTATGTAATAGTGAGAAATTATGTCGCGGAGGACTATTCGGGGCTCGTGGTGGAGGTTATAATAGTTCGCGGCATACATGATACGCCAAAAATTGCCGATACCCTGGCAAGGGGGAATGTTGAAGTGGTTGCATACGTCGACATCTAGTCGAGACAGTGGCAGTCGCAAGCCAGATACAATTTGGCCGACTGTGACCACGAGGCATCCCGGCTTGGGGGGGACTAGATGAGGGAAGTGAGTCACGTCGGGCACGTGCTCGAGGAGGATGTCGTCTGGGATGCCATAGCCAACCCTAATCGCTTCCAAATTAGGTCGACGGGAGCGTGGGGGAGGCGGTGGAAGCTTGAAAGGCCGCCCAGTGGTGGAGGGGGCCGCGGTGGGATCAGGCGGAGGAGAAGACTCCTCCGCATACGACCGCGAGGAAGTCGGACCGTCGGATTGGGAATCCGACATGGGAGGAAGCTAGGGAATATGAACGGTTTACGAAAAGAAATGCGAAAATTAAAGAGAGAAGAGTACCAACCTGGTGCACCAATCCAGCAGCAGAGGCAAACGTTCGAGCGGGCAAGGTGTGTAGAATGGAGGAGTAGGAGGAAAGTTAGAAGAAGGATGGAGTTGACTGTAAACAGGGGCGACAGTAGTGGGGAAGGAAAGTGGAAGGTTTGAAAATGGCGACTGGTAAGGAAGAAGTAGAAGGGTGAGAAAGGAATGAGAAGGAAAGAAGGGGTAAGTAGAAGTTGAAGCGTGGAGGGGGTAAAAGGGGAAAGAAATAGGATCAAAAATCAAGAAGCCATCAGTTGAACCAGAGGAAAGGTGACACGTGGAGGGGCAAGAAACGAGGCGACACAAACCAAGCACGCGGGGAACACGTGTGTCAATAATAGAAAGGCGTGCAGCAGAAGTTACGGAAAAAGGCAGGTGATTTGAGTTCTCGGGTCCACGAACATTCGAGAGGTTCGCGAACTCGAGAGGGGGCATTGTAGCGACCCAATTCATGAGGGCCGAGGGTCTGTCGGGTAAGGGAGCCGGGAAGAGGACGGGGTGTGGGATGACGGACAGGCTACTTAAGACGGTGGGCATCGAAGCCAAATATGGAGGCCGAGAACCGAGGACCGATAGTGGAAGCGCTTGGCCGGAAGGCTAGCCGACATAGAATTGAACCATCTAGACCGTGCCTAGCGGGGAGGAAGGGCTTAAACCCTAACGCCCGTGCGGGAACTTAACACATGGCACTCCAGAGACCGTAAGATGAGTGGACAGATGGAGGGCCCAGGAGGGAGGAGGGGGATTATAAATAGAATAGTAGAGGAGGAGAAGAGATAGGTCACAACAGGGATGTTGATATTTCTTGTTATGTAAAAACAATTAGCATTGCTTACACAAACAAAAGCTAGCCTAGTTGGTTTAGGGACTTAGCTTTTCGAGGAGTACACAGGTTAGAGCTGTGATGAAGCTGAAATAGGTTGAACTGGGTTTGTCTACCAAAGTCTAATTTCTTGAAGACAATTCACATCTGAGTTCCTTTTGCATAACAAAACATTTTTTCCTAATAGCTCAAAAAAAAAACTAATTTCTATTAGTTTACGGGTTTTCATAAAGGCTCCACCTATTTTGCCCAATGCTGCCACCACTAAAACAAAACCAAACATACCCAATATTCCAAACATGCACTATTTGAAAATTAAATAGGCACCACTTAAGATTTATAACTTTACATAAAAAAATTGTTGATAAGTTTTGATTTTTATGTTACGTTGAATTGAATATATAAGCCTTTTCAAACGTTAATAAATTTATAATTTTAACCATAGGATTTGGACTAGACCAGACAAGTTTTACTGATTTGCTGACTTGGGTTATCTATTATTCCATTTTAATCCACCGACTTATTTGTCTTGATACTGTATTACTTTGGTCAAGCGAAACCATCTGTAATTTATGCTCTCTTGGTCCTTAAAAAACGATAATTCTTGGTTCTTAAAAAAAACAAAAAAGATGGTTGTTCATAATTGCGTACCCATTGGCAACCCTAGTCTTGATACTATATTATTTTCGTAAAGTGAAACCATTTGTACTTTATGCATTCTTGGTCCTTACAAAAACACAAAAGAGGGATGTTGATATTTCATGTTAAGTAAAAACAATTTGCATTGCTTACACAAATATGCTAGCCTAGTTGGTTTAGGGACTTAGCTTTCACAGGAGGTACCTGGGTTCGAGCTGTGATATGAGGTTGAAATAGGTAGAACTGGGTTTGTCTACCAAAGTTTGATTTCTTGAAGACAATACACATCTAAGCTCCTTTTGCCAAACAAAACATTTTTTTCCTAATAGCACAAAAAAACAACTAATTTCTATTAGGTTTGGGGTTTTCATAAAGGCACCACCTATTTCACCAAGTGCTGCCAACATTAAACAAAAAAAACAAAACATACACAAAATTCCAAACATGCACTACTTGAAAATTAAATAGGCTTATAACTTTACATAAAAAAATTGTTGATAGGTTTTGATTTTTATGTTACGGACGTAGAATTGAATATATAAGCCTTTTCAAACGTTAATAAATTTATAATTTTAACCATAGGATTTGGGCTAGACCGGACAAGTTGTACTGATTCGCTGACTTGGGTTATTTACTATTCTATTTTAATCCACCGACTTATTTGTCTTGATAATGTATTATTTTGGTCAAGTGAAGCCATTTGTACTTTATGCTCTCTTGGTCCTTAAAAAAAAATTCTGATAATTCTTTATAATTCTTGGTCCTTAAAAAAAACAAAAGATGGTTGTTGATAATCGAGTACCCATTGGCAACCCTAGTCTTTATACTGTATTATTTTGGTCAAGCGAAACCATTTGTACTTTATGCTTTCTTGGTCCTTACAAAAACACAAAAGAGGGTTTTTGATATTTCATGTTATGTAAAAACAATTAGCATTGCTTACACTAACAACAACTAGACTAGTTGGTTTAGGGACTTAGCTTTCACAGGAGGTACTTGGGATCGAGTTGTGAACAAGTTGAAATAGGTAGAACTGGGTTTGTCTACCAAAGTCTTATTTCATGAAGACAATACACATCTGAGCTCCTTTTGCCTAACAAAACATTTTTTCCTAATAGCTCAAAAAACAACTAATTTATATTAGTTTCGGGGTTTTCATAAAGGCACCACCTAATTTACCAAGTGGTGCCAAAACTAAAAGAAAACCAAACATACCCAAAATTACAAACATGCACTACTTGAAAATTAAATAGGCTTATAACATTAAATAAAAAAAATAGTTAATAGGTTTTGATTTTTATGTTACGTACGTAGAATTGAATATATAAGCCTTTTCAAACGTTAAAAAATTATTAATTTTAACCATTGGATTTGGGCTAGACCGGACAAGTTTTACTGATTTGCTGACTTGGGTTATCTATTTTTCTATTTTAATCCACCGACTTATTTATATAGCTATTGTATTATTTTGGTCAAGCAAAGCCATTTGTACTTTATTCTCTCTTGGTCCTTAAAATTTTTTTTTTCGATAATTCTTGATCCTTAAAAAAACACAAAAGAAGGTTGTCGATAATCGGGTACCCATTGACAACCCTAGTCTTAATACTATATTATTTTGGTCAAGCGAAACCATTTGTACTTTATGCTTTCTTGGTCCTTTCAAAAACACAAAAGAGGGTTTTTGATATTTCTTGTTATGTAAAAACAATTTGCATTGTTTACACAAACAACAACTAGACTAGTTGGTTTAGGGACTTAGCTTTCACAGGATGTATTGGGGTTCGAGCTGTGAACAAGTTGAAATAGGTAGAACTGGGTTTGCCTACCAAAGTCTTATTTCATGAAGACAATACACATCTGAGCTCCTTTTGCCTAACAAAACATTTTTTCCTAATAGCTAAAAAAAAAACTAATTTATATTAGTTTTGGGGTTTTCATAAGGCACCACCTAATTTACCAGGTGGTGCGCGCCAAAACTAAAACAAAAGCAAACATACCCAAAATTCCAAACATGCACTACTTGAAAATTAAATAGGCTTATAACATTAAATAAAAAAATTGTTAATAGCTTTTGATTTTTATGTTACGTACGTAGAATTGAATATATAAGCCTTTTCAAACGTTAATAAATTTATAATTTTAACTATAGGATTTGGGCTAGACCGGACAAGTTTTACTGATTTGCTGACTTGGGTTATCTATTTTTCTATTTTAATCCACCGACTTATTTATATAGATATTGTATTATTTTGGTCAAGCAAAGCCATTTGTACTTTATGCTCTCTTGGTCCTTAATTATTATTTTTTCGATAATTCTTGATCCTTAAAAAAACACAAAAGAAGGTTGTCGATAATCGGGTACCCATTGACAACCCTAGTCTTAATACTGTATTATTTTGGTCAAGCGAAATCATTTGTACTTTATGCTTTCTAAGTCTTTACAAAAACACAAAAGAGGAATGTTGATAATTCTTGTTATGTAAAAACAATTAGCATTGCTTACTAAAACAAAAGCTAGCCTAGTTGGTTTAGGAACTTAGCTTTCACAGGAGGTAATTGGGTTCGAGCTGCGATGAAGCTGAAATAAGTAGAACTGGGTTTGCCTACTATCTGATGTCTTGAAGACAATTCACATCTGAGCTCCTTTTGCCTAACAAAACATTTTTTCCTAATAGATAAAAAAAAACAACTAATTTATATTACTTTAGGGGTTTTCATAAAGGCTCCACATATTTTGCCCAGTGCTGCCAACACAAAAACAAAACCAAACATACCCAAAATTCCAAACATGTACTACTTGAAAATTAAATAGGCGCCACTTAAGATTTATAACTTTACATAAAAAAATTGTTGTTAGGTTTTGATTTTTATGTAATGTTGAATTGAATATATGAGCATTTTCAAACGTTAATAAATTTTTAATTTTAACAATAGGATTTGGACTAAACCGGACAAGTTTTATTGATTTTCTGACTTGGGTTATTTATTATTCTAATTTAATCCACCGACTTATTTGTCTTGATACTGTATTGTTTTGGTCAAGCCAAGCCATTTGTACTTTATGCTCTCTTGGTCCTTAAAATTTTCTTTTTCCGATAATTCTTGATAATTCTTGGTCCTTAAAAATATACAAACGATGGTTGTTGATAATCGGGTACCCATTGGCAACCCTAGTCTTGATACTGTATTATTTTGGTCAAGCGAAACCATTTGTACTTTATGCTTTCTTGGTCCTTACAAAAACACAAAAGAGGGTTGTTGATATTTCATGTTATGTAAAAACAATTAGCATTGCTTAATTACACTAACAACAACTAGACTAGTTGGTTTAGGGACTTAGCTTTCACAGGAGGAACTTGGGTTTGAGCTGTGGTGAAGCTAAAATAGGTAGAACTGGGTTTGTCTACCAAAGTCTTATTTCTTGAAGACAATACACATCTGAGCTCATTTTGCCTAACAAAACATTTTTTCCTAATAGCTCAAAAAACAACTAACTTATATTAGTTTTGGGGTTTTCATAAAGGCACCACATAATTTACCAGGTGGTGCAAAAACTAAAACAAAACCAAACATACCCAAAATTCCAAACATGCACTACTTGAAAATTAAATTGGCTTATAACATTAAATAAAAAAAATTGTTAATAGGCTTTGATTTTTATGTTACGTACGTAGAATTGAATATATAAGCCTTTTCAAACGTTAATAAATTTATAATTTTAACCATAGGATTTGGACTAATCCGGACAAGTTTTACTGTTTTGCTTACATTGGCTATCTATTATTCTATTTTAATCCACCGACTTATTTGTATAGATATTGTATTATTTTGGTCAATTAAGCCATTTTTATCTTGTATACTCTGTTGGTCCTTAAAAAAAAAAATCGATAATTCTTGAAAATTCTTGGTCCTTAAAAAAACACAAAAGATAGTTGTGGATAATCGGGTACCCATTGACAACCCTAGTCTTGATACTGTATTATTTTGGTCAAGTTAAACCATTTGTACTTTATGCTTTCTTGGTTTTTAGAAAAACACAAAAGAGGGATGTTGATATTTCTTGTTATGTAAAAACAATTAGCATTGCTTACACAAAGAAAAGCTAGCCTAGTTGGTTTAGGGACTTAGCCTTCACAGGAGGTACCTGGGTTAGAGCTGTGATGAAGCTGAAATAGGTTGAACTGGGTTTGTCTACCAAAGTTTGATTTCTTGAAGACAATTCACATCTGAGCTCCTTTTGCATAACAAAACATTTTTTCCTAATAGCTCAAAAAAAAACTAATTTCTATTAGTTTACGGGTTTTCATAAAGGCTCCACTTATTTTGCCCAATGCTGCCACCACTAAAACAAAACCAAACATACCCAATATTCCAAACATGCACTATTTTAAAATTAAATAGGCACCACTTAAGATTTATAACTTTACATTAAAAAATTGTTGATAAGTTTTGATTTTTATGTTACGTTGAATTGAATATATAAGCCTTTTCAAACGTTAATA
Source organism: Coptis chinensis (assembly GCF_015680905.1). Taxonomy (NCBI): domain Eukaryota; kingdom Viridiplantae; phylum Streptophyta; class Magnoliopsida; order Ranunculales; family Ranunculaceae; genus Coptis; species Coptis chinensis. Next base: position 123,292,236 of record NC_141458.1, on the reverse strand, counting down.
AATTTATAATTTTAACCATAGGATTTGGAGTAGACCAGACAAGTTTTACTGATTTGCTGACTTGGGTTATCTATTATTCCATTTTAATCCACCGACATATTTTTCTTGATACTGTATTACTTTGGTCAAGCGAAACCATCTGTAATTTATGCTCTCTTGGTCCTTAAAAAAAACGATAATTATTGGTTCTTAAGAAAAACAAAAAAGATGGTTGTTGATAATTGGGTACCCATTGGCAACCCTAGTCTTGATACTATATTATTTTGGTCAAGTGAAACCATTTGTACTTTATGCATTCTTGGTCCTTACAAAAACACAAAAGAGGGATGTTGATATTTCATGTTAAGTAAAAACAATTAGCATTGCTTACACAAACATGCTAGCCTAGTTGGTTTAGGGACTTAGCATCCACAGAGGAGGTACACGGGTCGATTTTGTGATATGAGGTTGAAATAGGTAGAACTGGGTTTGTCTACCAAAGTTTGATTTCTTGAAGACAATACACATCTAAGCTAGCTCCTTTTGCCAAACAAAACATTTTTTTCCTAATAGCACAAAAAAACAACTAAGTTCTATTAGGTTTGGGGTTTTCATAAAGGCACCACCTATTTCACCAAGTGCTGCCAGCATTAAACAAAAAAAACAAAACATACCCAAAATTCCAAACATGCACTACTTGAAAATTAAATAGGCTTATAACTTTACATAAAAAAATTGTTGATAGGTTTTGATTTTTATGTTACGGATGTAGAATTGAATATATAAGCCTTTTCAAATGTTAATAAATTTATAATTTTAACCATATAGGATTTGGGCTAGACCGGACAAGTTTTACACAAACAACTAGACAAGTTGGTTTAGGGACTTAGCTTTCACAGGATGTATTGGGGTTCGAGCTGTGAACAAGTTGAAATAGGTAGAACTGGGTTTGTCTACCAAAGTCTTATTTCATGAAGACAATACACATCTGAGCTCCTTTTGCCTAACAAAACATTTTTTCCTAATAGCTAAAAAAAAAACTAATTTATATTAGTTTTGGGGTTTTCATAAAGGCACCACCTAATTTACCAGGTGGTGCGCGCCAAAACTAAAATAAAACCAAACATACCCAAAATTCCAAACATGCACTACTTGAAAATTAAATAGGCTTATAACATTAAATAAAAAAATTGTTAATAGCTTTTGATTTTTATGTTACGTACGTAGAATTGAATATATAAGCCTTTTCAAACGTTAATAAATTTATAATTTTAACCATAGGACTTGGGCTAGACCGGACAAGTTTTATTGATTTGCTGACTTGGGTTATCTATTTTTCTATTTTAATCCACCGACTTATTTATATAGATATTGTATTATTTTGGTCAAGCAAAGCCATTTGTACTTTATGCTCTCTTGGTCCTTAAAATTTTTTTTTTTTCAATAATTCATGATCCTTAAAAAAACACAAAAGAAGGTTGTCGATAATCGGGTACCCATTGACAACCCTAGTCTTAATACTGTATTATTTTGGTCAAGCGAAATCATTTGTACTTTATGCTTTCTTGGTCTTTACAAAAACACAAAAGAGGAATGTTGATCATTCTTGTTATGTAAAAACAATTAGCATTGCTTACTAAAACAAAAGCTAGCCTAGTTGGTTTAGGGACTTAGCTTTCCACAGGGAGGTAATTGGGTTCGAGCTGATGATGAAATTTGAAATAAGTAGAACTGGGTTTGCCTACTAAAATCTGATGTCTTGAAGACAATTCACATCTGAGCTCCTTTTGCCTTACAAAACATTTTTTCCTAATAGATAAAAAAAAAAACAACTAATTTATATAAGTTTAGGGGTTTTCATAAAGGCTCCACCTATTTTGCCCAGTGCTGCCAACACAAAAACAAAACCAAACATACCCAAAATTCCAAACTTGTACTACTTAAAAATTAAATAGGCGCCACTTAAGATTTATAACTTTACATAAAAAAATTGTTGTTAGGTTTTGATTTTTATGTAATGTTGAATTGAATATATGAGCCTTTTCAAAGGTTAATAAATTTTTAATTTTAACCATAGGATTTGGACTAAACCGGACAAGTTTTATTGATTTTCTGACTTGGGTTATTTATTATTCTAATTTAATCCACCGACTTATTTGTCTTGATACTGTATTGTTTTGGTCAAGCCAAGCCATTTGTACTTTATGCTCTCTTGGTCCTTAAAATTTTCTTTTTCCGATAATTCTTGATAATTCTTGGTCCTTAAAAATATACAAACGATGGTTGTCGATAATCGGGTACTCATTTTCAACCCTAGTCTTGATACTGTATTATTTTGGTCAAGCGAAACCATTTGTACTTTATGCATTCTTGGTCCTTACAAAAACACAAAAGAGGGATGTTGATATTTCATGTTAAGTAAAAACAATTAGCATTGCTTACACAAACATGCTAGCCTAGTTGGTTTAGGGACTTAGCTTTCACAGGAGGTACCTGGGTTCGAGCTGTGATATGAGGTTGAAATAGGTAGAACTGGGTGTCTACCAAAGTTTGATTTCTTGAAGACAATACACATCTAAGCTAGCTCCTTTTGCCAAACAAAACATTTTTTTCCTAATAGCACAAAAAAACAACTAAGTTCTATTAGGATTGGGGTTTTCATAAAGGCACCACCTATTTCACCAAGTGCTGCCAGCATTAAACAAAAAAAACAAAACATACCCAAAATTCCAAACATGCACTACTTGAAAATTAAATAGGCTTATAACTTTACATAAAAAAATTGTTGATAGGTTTTGATTTTTATGTTACGGACGTAGAATTGAATATATAAGCCTTTTCAAACGTTAATAAATTTATAATTTTAACCATAGGATTTGGGCTAGACCGGACAAGTTTTACACAAACAACAACTAGACTAGTTGGTTTAGGGGCTTAGCTTTCACAGGATGTATTGGGGTTCGAGCTGTGAACAAGTTGAAATAGGTAGAACTGGGTTTGTCTACCAAAGTCTTATTTCATGAAGACAATACACATCTGAGCTCCTTTTGCCTAACAAAACATTTTTTCCTAATAGCTATAAAAAAAACTAATTTATATTACTTTTGGGGTTTTCATAAAGGCACCACCTAATTTACCAGGTGGTGCGCGCCAAAACTAAAATAAAACCAAACATACCCAAAATTCCAAACATGCACTACTTGAAAATTAAATAGGCTTATAACATTAAATAAAAAAATTGTTAATAGCTTTCGATTTTTATGTTACGTACGTAGAATTGAATATATAAGCCTTTTCAAACGTTAATAAATTTATAATTTTAACCATAGGATTTGGGCTAGACCGGACAAGTTTTACTGATTTGCTGACTTGGGTTATCTATTTTTCTATTTTAATCCACCAACTTATTTATATAGATATTGTATTATTTTGGTCAAGCAAAGCCATTTGTACTTTATGCTCTCTTGGTCCTTAAAAATTTTTTTTTCAATAATTCATGATCCTTAAAAAAACACAAAAGAAGGTTGTCGATAATCGGGTACCCATTGACAACCCTAGTCTTAATACTGTATTATTTTGGTCAAGCGAAATCATTTGTACTTTATGCTTTCTTGGTCTTTACAAAAACACAAAAGAGGAATGTTGATAATTCTTGTTATGTAAAAACAATTAGCATTGCTTACTAAAACAAAAGCTAGCCTAGTTGGTTTAGGGACTTAGCTTTCACAGGAGGTAATTGGGTTCGAGCTGCGATGAAGCTGAAATAAGTAGAACTGGGTTTGCCTACTAAAATCTGATGTCTTGAAGACAATTCACATCTGAGCTCCTTTTGCCTAACAAAACATTTTTTCCTAATAGATAAAAAAAACAACTAATTTATATAAGTTTAGGGGTTTTCATAAAGGCTCCACCTATTTTTCCAGTCTTTGCCAACACAAAAACAAAACCAAACATACCCAAAATTCCAAACATGTACTACTTGAAAATTAAATAGGCGCCACTTAAGATTTATAACTTTACATAAAAAAATTGTTGTTAGGTTTTGATTTTTATGTAATGTTGAATTGAATATATGAGCCTTTTCAAAGGTTAATAAATTTTTAATTTTAACCATAGGATTTGGACTAAACCGGACAAGTTTTATTGATTTTCTGACTTGGGTTATTTATTATTCTAATTTAATCCACCGACTTATTTGTCTTGATATTGTATTGTTTTGGTCAAGCCAAGCCATTTGTACTTTATGCTCTCTTGGTCCTTAAAATTTTCTTTTTCCGATAATTCTTGGTCCTTAAAAATATACAAACGATGGTTGTTGATAATCGGGTACCCATTGGCAACCCTAGTCTTGATACTGTATTATTTTGGTCAAGCGAAACCATTTGTCCTTTATGCTTTCTTGGTCCTTACAAAAACACAAAAGAGGGTTGTTGATATTTCATGTTATGTAAAAACAATTAGCATTGCTTACACTAACAACAACTAGACTAGTTGGTTTAGGGACTTAGCTTTCACAGGAGGTACTTGGGTTTGAGCTGTGGTGAAGCTAAAATAGGTAGAACTGGGTTTGTCTACCAAAGTCTTATTTCTTGAAGACAATACACATCTGAGCTCATTTTGCCTAACAAAACATTTTTTCCTAATAGCTCAAAAAACAACTAATTTATATTAGTTTCGGGGTTTTCATAAAGGCACCACATAATTTACCAGGTGGTGCAAAAACTAAAACAAAACCAAACATACCCAAAATTCCAAACATGCACTACTTGAAAATTAAATTGGCTTATAACATTAAATAAAAAAAATTGTTAATAGGTTTTGATTTTTATGTTACGTACGTAGAATTGAATATATAAGCCTTTTCAAACGTTAATAAATTTATAATTTTAACCATAGGATTTGGACTAATTCGGACAAGTTTTACTGTTTTGCTTACATTGGCTATCTATTATTCTATTTTAATCCACCGACTTATTTGTATAGATACTGTATTATTTTGGTCAAGCGAAGCCATTTGTACTATATAGTCTGTTGGTCCTTAAAAAAAAAAATCGATAATTCTTGAAAATTCTTGGTCCTTAAAAAAACACAAAAGATGGTTGTGGATAATCGGGTACCCATTGACAACCCTAGTCTTGATACTGTATTTTATTTTGGTCAAGTTAAACCATTTGTACTTTATGCTTTCTTGGTTTTTAGAAAAACACTTAAAAGAGGGATGTTGATATTTCTTGTTATGTAAAAACAATTAGCATTGCTTACACAAACAAAAGCTAGCCTAGTTGGTTTAGGGACTTAGCTTTCACAGGAGGTACCTGGGTTAGAGCTGTGATGAAGCTGAAATAGGTTGAACTGGGTTTGTCTACCAAAGTTTGATTTCTTGAAGACAATTCACATCTGAGCTCCTTTTGCATAACAAAACATTTTTTCCTAATAGCTCAAAAAAAAACTAATTTCTATTAGTTTACGGGTTTTCATAAAGGCTCCACCTATTTTGCCCAATGTTGCCACCACTAAAACAAAACCAAACATACCCAATATTCCAAACATGCACTATATGAAAATTAAATAGGCACCACTTAAGATTTATAACTTTACATTAAAAAATTGTTGATAAGTTTTGATTTTTATGTTACGTTGAATTGAATATATAAGCCTTTTCAAACGTTAATAAATTTATAATTTTAACCATAGGATTTGGACTAGACCAGACAAATTTTACTGATTTGCTGACTTGGTTTATCTATTATTCCATTTTAATCCACCGACATATTTGTCTTGATACTGTATTACTTTGGTCAAGCGAAACCATCTGTAATTTATGCTCTCTTGGTCCTTAAAAAAACGATAATTCTTGGTTCTTAAAAAAAACAAAAAAGATGGTTGTTGATAATTGGGTACCCATTGGCAACCCTAGTCTTGATACTATATTATTTTGGTCAAGTGAAACCATTTGTACTTTATGCATTCTTGGTCCTTACGAAAACACAAAAGAGGGATGTTGATATTTCATGTTAAGTAAAAACAATTAGCATTGCTTACACAAACATGCTAGCCTAGTTGGTTTAGGGACTTAGCTTTCACAGGAGGTACCTGGGTTCGAGCTGTGATATGAGGTTGAAATAGGTAGAACTGGGTGTCTACCAAAGTTTGATTTCTTGAAGACAATACACATCTAAGCTAGCTCCTTTTGCCAAACAAAACATTTTTTTCCTAATAGCACAAAAAAACAACTAAGTTCTATTAGGTTTGGGGTTTTCATAAATGCACCACCTATTTCAGTGCTGCCAGCATTAAACAAAAAAAACAAAACATACCCAAAATTCCAAACATGCACTACTTGAAAATTAAATAGGCTTACAACTTTACATAAAAAAAATTGTTGATAGGTTTTTATTTTTATGTTACGGACGTAGAATTGAATATATAAGCCTTTTCAAACGTTAATAAATTTATAATTTTAAACATAGGATTTGGGCTAGACCGGACAAGTTTTACACAAACAACAACTAGACTAGTTGGTTTAGGGACTTAGCTTTCACAGGATGTATTAGGGTTCGAGCTGTGAACAAGTTGAAATAGGTAGAACTGGGTTTGTCTACCAAAGTCTTATTTCATGAAGACAATACACATCTGAGCTCCTTTTGCCTAACAAAACATTTTTTCCTAATAGCTAAAAAAAAAAAACTAATTTATATTAGTTTTGGGGTTTTCATAAAGGCACCACCTAATTTACCAGGTGGTGCGCGCCAAAACTAAAATAAAACCAAACATACCCAAAATTCCAAACATGCACTACTTGAAAATTAAATAGGCTTATAACATTAAATAAAAAAATTGTTAATAGCTTTTGATTTTTATGTTACGTACGTAGAATTGAATATATAAGCCTTTTCAAACGTTAATAAATTTATAATTTGAACCATAGGATTTGGGCTAGACCGGACAAGTTTTATTGATTTGCTGACTTGGGTTATCTATTTTTCTATTTTAATCCACCGACTTATTTATATAGATATTGTATTATTTTGGTCAAGCAAAGCCATTTGTACTTTATGCTCTCTTGGTCCTTAAAATTTTATTTTTTCAATAATTCATGATCCTTAAAAAAACACAAAAGAAGGTTGTCGATAATCGGGTACCCATTGACAACCCTAGTCTTAATATCTTGTATTATTATTTTGGTCAAGTTTAAATCATTTGTACTTTATGCTTTCTTGGTCTTTACAAAAACACAAAAGAGGAATGTTGATAATTCTTGTTATGTAAAAACAATTAGCATTGCTTACTAAAACAAAAGCTAGCCTAGTTGGTTTAGGGACTTAGCTTTCACAGGAGGTAATTGGGTTCGAGCTGCGATGAAGGTGAAATAAGTAGAACTGGGTTTGCCTACTAAAATCTGATGTCTTGAAGACAATTCACATCTGAGCTCCTTTTGCCTAACAAAACATTTTTTCCTAATAGATAAAAAAAACAACTAATTTATATAAGTTTAGGGGTTTTCATAAAGGCTCCACCTATTTTGCCCAGTGCTGCCAACACAAAAACAAAACCAAACATACCCAAAATTCCAAACATGTACTACTTGAAAATTAAATAGGCGCCACTTAAGATTTATAACTTTACATAAAAAAAATTGTTGTTAGGTTTTGATTTTTATGTAATGTTGAATTGAATATATGAGCCTTTTCAAAGGTTAATAAATTTTTAATTTTAACCATAGGATTTGGACTAAACCGGACAAGTTTTATTGATTTTCTGACTTGGGTTATTTATTATTCTAATTTAATCCACCGACTTATTTGTCTTGATACTGTATTGTTTTGGTCAAGCCAAGCCATTTGTACTTTATGCTCTCTTGGTCCTTAAAATTTTCTTTTTCCGATAATTCTTGGTCCTTAAAAATATACAAACGATGGTTGTCGATAATCGGGTACTCATTGGCAACCCTAGTCTTGATACTGTATTATTTTGGTCAAGCGGAACCATTTGTACTTTATGCTTTCTTGGTCCTTACAAAAACACAAAAGAGGGTTGTTGATATTTCATGTTATGTAAAAACAATTAGCATTGCTTACACTAACAACAACTAGACTAGTTGGTTTAGGGACTTAGCTTTCACAGGAGGTACTTGGGTTTGAGCTATGCTGAAGCTAAAATAGGTAGAACTGGGTTTGTCTACCAAAGTCTTATTTCTTGAAGACAATACACATCTGAGCTCATTTTGCCTAACAAAACATTTTTTCCTAATAGCTCAAAAAACAACTAATTTATATTAGTTTCGGGGTTTTCATAAAGGCACCACCTAATTTACCAGGTGGTGCAAAAACTAAAACAAAACTTAACATACCCAAAATTCCAAACATGCACTACTTGAAAATTAAATAGGCTTATAACATTAAATAAAAAAAATTGTTAATAGGTTTTGATTTTTATGTTACGTACATAGAATTGAATATATAAGCCTTTTCAAACATTAATAAATTTATAATTTTAACCATAGGATTTGGACTAATCCGGACAAGTTTTACTGTCTTGCTTACATTGGCTATCTATTATTCTATTTTAATCCACCGACTTATTTGTATAGATATTGTATTATTTTGGTCAAGCGAAGCCATTTGTACTGTATACTCTGTTGGTCCTTAAAAAAAAAAAAATCGATAATTCTTGAAAATTCTTGGTCCTTAAAAAAACACAAAAGATGGTTGTGGATAATCGGGTACCCATTGACAACCCTAGTCTTGATACTGTATTATTTTGGTCAAGTTAAACCATTTGTACTTTATGCTTTCTTGGTTTTTACAAAAACACAAAAGAGGGATGTTGATATTTCTTGTTATATAAAAACAATTAGCATTGCTTACACAAACAAAAGCTAGCCTAGTTGGTTTAGGGACTTAGCTTTCACAGGAGGTACCTGGGTTCGAGCTGTGATGAAGCTGAAATAGGTTGAACTGGGTTTGTCTACCAAAGTCTGATTTCTTGAAGACAATTCACATCTGAGCTCCTTTTGCATGACAAAACATTTTTTCCTAATAGCTCAAAAAAAAACTAATTTCTATTAGTTTAGGGGTTTTCATAAAGGCTCCACCTATTTTGCCCAATGCTGCCACCACTAAAACAAAACCAAACATACCCAATATTCCAAACATGCACTACTTGAAAATTAAATAGGCACCACTTAATATTTATAACTTTACATAAAAAAATTGTTGATAAGTTTTGATTTTTATGTTACGTTGAATTGAATATATAAGCCTTTTCAAACGTTAATAAATTTATAATTTTAACCATAGGATTTGGACTAGACCGGACAAGTTTTACTGATTTGCTGACTTGGGTTATCTATTATTCCATTTTAATCCACCGACTTATTTGTCTTGATACTGTATTACTTTGGTCAAGGGAGACCATCTGTAATTTATGCTCTCTTGGTCCTTAAAAAAACGATAATTCTTGGTTCTTAAAAAAAACAAAAAAGATGGTTGTTGATAATTGGGTACCATTGGCAACCCTAGTCTTGATACTATATTATTTTGGTCATGTGAAACCATTTGTACTTTATGCATTCTTGGTCCTTACAAAAACACAAAAGAGGGATGTTGATATTTCATGTTAAGTAAAAACAATTAGCATTGCTTACACAAACATGCTAGCCTAGTTGGTTTAGGGACTTAGCTTTCACAGGAGGTACCTGGGTTCGAGTTGTGATATGAGGTTGAAATAGGTAGAACTGGGTTTGTCTATCAAAGTTTGATTTCTTGAAGACAATACACATCTAAGCTCCTTTTGCCAAACAAAACATTTTTTTCCTAATAGCACAAAAAAACAACTAATTTCTATTAGGTTTGGGGTTTTCATAAAGGCACCACCTATTTCACCAAGTGCTGCCAACATTAAACAAAAAAAAACAAAACATACCCAAAATTCCAAACATGCACTACTTGAAAATTAAATAGGCTTATAACTTTACATAAAAAAATTGTTGATAGGTTTTGATTTTTATGTTACGTTGAATTTAATATATTAGCCTTTTCAAACGTTAAAAAATTTATAATTTTAACCACAGGATTTGGACTAATCCAGACAAGTTTTACTGTTTTGCTTACATTGGTTATCTATTATTCTATTTTAATCCACCGACTTATTTGTATAGATATTGTATTATTTTGGTCAAGCGAAGCCATTTGTACTGTATGCTCTCTTGGTCCTTAAATTTTTTTTTTTTTCGATAATTCTTGAAATTTTTTGGTCCTTAATAAAACACAAAAGATGGTTGTTGATAATCGGGTACCCATTGACAACCCTAGTCTTGATACGGTATTATTTTGGTCAAGTTAAACCATTTGTACTTTATGCTTTCTTGGTCTTTACAAAAACACAAAAGGGGGATGTTGATATTTCTTGTTATGTAAAAACAATTAGCATTCCTTACACAAACAAAAGCTAGCCTAGTTTGTTTAGGGATTTAGCTTTTACAGGAAGTACCTGGGTTCGAGCTGTGATGAAGCTGAAATAGGTAGAACTGGGTTTGTCTACCAAAGTCTGATTTCTTGAAGACAATTCACATTGAGCTCTTTTTGCATAACAAAACATTTTTTCCTAATAGCTCAAAAAACAACTAATTTCTATTAGTTTAGGGGTTTTCATAAATGCTCCATCTATTTTGCCCAGTGCTGCCACTACTAAAACAAAACCAAACATACCCAATATTCCAAACATGCACTACTTGAAAATTAAATAGGCACCACTTAAGATTTATAACTTTACATAAAAAAAAATTGTTGATAGGTTTTGATTTTTATGTTACGTTGAATTGAATATATGAGCCTTTTCAAACGTTAATAAATGTATAATTTTAACCATAGGATTTGGACTAAACAGGACAAGTTTTACTGCTTTGCTGAGTTGGGTTATTTACTATTCTATTTTAATCCACCGATTTATTTGTCTTGATACTGTATTATTTTGGTCAAGCGAAGCCATTTGTACTTTATGCTCTCTTGGTCCTTAAATTTTATTTTTTTTCTGATAATTCTTGGTCCTTAAAAAAAACAAAAGATGGTTGTTGATAATTGAGTACCCATTGGCAACCCTAGTCTTTATACTGTATTATTTTGGTCAAGCGAAACCATTTGTACTTTATGCTTTCTTGGTCCTTAGAAAAACACAAAAGAGGGTTGTTGATATTTCATGTTATGTAAAAACAATTAGCATTGCTTATTCAAACAGCAGCTAGCCTAGTTAGTTTAGGGACTTAGCTTTCACAGGAGGTACCTGGTTCGTGCTGTGATGAAGCTGAAATAGGTAGAACTGGGTTTGTCTACCAAAGTCTAATTTCTTGAAGACAATACACATATTAGCTCCTTTTGCCTAACAAAATATTTTTTCCTAATAGTTCAAAAAATAACTAATTTCTATTAGGTATGGGGTTTTCATAAAGGCACTAAAACAAAACCAAACATACCCAAAATTCCAGACATGCACTACTTGAAAATTAAATAGGCTTATAACTTTACGTAAAAAAATTGTTGATAAGTTTTGATTTTTAAGCTACGTTGAATTGAATATATGAGCCTTTTCGAACGTTAATAAATTTATAATTTTAACCATAGGATTTGGACTAAATCGGACAAGTTTTACTGATTTACTGACTTGGGTTATCTATTATTCTATTTTAATTCATCGACTTATTTGTCTTGATACTGTATTATTTTGGCCAAGCGAAGCCATTTGTACTTTCTGCTCTCTTTGTCCTTAAAAAAAAATCGATAATTCTTGATAATTCTTGGTCCTTACAAAAACACAAAAGATGGTTGTTGATAATCGGATACCCATTGGCAACCCTAGTCTTGATATTTTATTATTTTGGTCAAGCGAAACCATTTGTACTTTATGCTTTCTTGGTCCTAACAAAAACACAAAAGAGGGCTATTGATATTTCATATTATGTAAAAACAATTAGCATTGCTTGCACAAACAAAAGCTAGCTTAGTTGGTTTATGGACTTAGCTTTCACAGGAGGTACCTGGGTTTGAGCTGTGATGAAGCTGAAATAGGTAGAACTGGGTTTGTCTACCAAAGTATGATTTCTTGAAGACAATTCACATATGAGCTCTGTTTGCCTAACTAAACATTTTTTCCTAATAGCTCAAAAAACAACTAATTTCAATTAGTTTTTGGGTTTTTATAAAAGCTCCACCTATTTTACCGAGTGATGCCAACACTAAAACAAAACTAAACTTCCCAAAATTCCGAACATGCACTTTTTGAAAATTAAATAGGCACCACTTAAGATTTATAACTTTACATAAAAAAAATTGTTGATAGGTTTTGATTTTTATGTTACGTTGAATTGAATATATGAGCATTTTCAAACGTTAATAGACTTATAATTTTAACCATTGGATTTGGACTAAACCGGTCAAGTTTTACTGACTTGTTTTACTGATTTGCTAAATTTGGTTATCTAGTATTTTATTTTAATCCACCAACTTATTTGTCTTGATACTGTATTATTTTGGTCAAGCGAAGCCATTTGTACTTTATGCTCTCTTAGTCCTTTTTTTTTTTTTTAAAAAAAACGATAATTCTTGGTCCTTAAAAAAACTCAAAAGATGGTTGTTGATATTTCTCGTTTTTTTTTTTCTTTTTAACTTCATTCCTATTAAATTAAAACATGCCTAATGTGTTCTGCTTGATACAAACAAAAGTTGTTGGGCCATGAAGAACGCCAAGGAGTTGGCAAATACATGGCATAACATAAACTTGGAGAAATTAAAAGATTCAAATGCAACAATTAAGCTATCAACTATTGGTCTCCAAGTCTAGTTATAGCTCACATCAAAACAATTATTTTCGTTTACATAATAAAACAGCTAGCCTAGTTGGATAAGGGATTTAGCTTTCACAGGAGAGACTTGGGTTCGACTTGGATATGTGGTGAAGTTGAAATTGGTAGAACTGGACTACAATTTACGTCTGAGCTCCTTTTACGCATTTGCACACATTTCCCACTAACTACCCTTTTAATATGTTTGGCCCACTAATACAAAGTGACAGTTTTGCAATATGTTGCACTCATGTACACAGTATAAATATAAATAGGTCAAGAGGGGGTTAGTTATTCTTGGGATTTCTGATTTTGTATTGAACTATTAAAATTAAAAAACCAATTTTAATCTTAAAAGTGGATATATGAAAGTAATGAAACTATGGAGATGAAAAAATCATTTGGTTATGCATTTGTTGTGAAAAAGACGATGAAAAGAATGTATAAATAAATAAATAAAATTAAGTAAAAGATGACATAAGGTAGTTTTTCACTTCTGCACTACTCTAGCCAAATAGGTGAAGTGAATTGTCAATGCAATTCATTGTCATGCATTAGGCTGCAATTGCATCCGTTTGCTGTTTGCACTTGTTTGCATCAAACAAAACAGAGTGTAATAGTTCAAAAAAACAACTAATCTCTTTTAATTTTTACTAGTATTTTGGTTTCATACATTTTTGTTAATCATTGGAAGTGATAGGTTTTTTTTTTTGGGGAGGGGTTAGTTATTCTTGAGATTTCTGATTTTGTATAGAACTATTAAAATTAAAAACCAATTTTAATCTTAAAAATGGGTATATGAAAGTAATGAAATTGTGGAGATGAAAAAATCATTTGGTTATGCATTTGTTATGAAAAAGACGATGAAAAGAATGTATAAATAAATAAATAAAATTAAGTAAAAGATGACATAAGGTAGTTTTTTACTTCCGCACTACTCTAGCCAAACAGGTGAAGTGAATTGTCAACGCAATTCATTGTCGTGCATTAGACTGCAATTGCATCCGTTTGTTGTTTGCACTTGTTTGCATCAAACCAAACAGAGTGTAATAGTTCAAAAAAATAACTAATCTCTTTTAATTTTCACTAGTATTTTGGTTTCATACATTTTTGTTAATCATTGGAAGTCAATTTTTTCGAGACTGGTTTATCAATTACATTTATCAAATTTACATAATTTCAGTTACATTTATCAAATTTACATAATTCGACTACATACACACTAATATAGAAGGTTAAAGCTCTGGCAAGCGTGATGCGCCTGGTTCTTTCACACCATTTTGTTGCTCATTGGAAGTTTCCAAGACTAGCTAGTTTATCATGTTTCACTTATCAAATTAACACAATTCAACTATACGCTAATATAGAATGTTAAAGGTATGGAGTATTTGATCACTACCTCAAGCTTTGCCATCCAATATTCTATATTAATTTGGTGGAGTGAAGCCATTTGCATTTTATGCTTTCTTGGTCGTTAAAAAACACAAGAGCGGCTATTGATATATTCATGTTATGTAAAAACAAATAGTTTTGTTTACACAAAAAACAACTAGTCTAGTTGGATAAGGGACTTAGCTTTCACCCCAGAGACCTGAGATCAAGTTGGAGCTGTGATGAAGTTCTACCCAAGTCTGATTTCTTCTTTTGAAGACATTTCATATTTGAGCTCATTTTTGCCCAACAAACCTAATAGCTCAAAAAACAACTAATCTCTTTTAATTTTCACAAGTATTTTGGTTTCATACATTTTTGTTGCTCATTGAAGTCAATTTTTCCGAGACTAGTTTATCCGAAACTTATCAAATTTACACAATTCGACTAACATACTATACGCACTAATATAGAATGTTAAAGCTTGGGAGTTTATCGGCACGCGTGATGCACATGCTTCTTTCACACCTTTTTGTTGCTCATTGGAAGTTTCCAATACTAGTTTATCACGTTTCACTTATCAAATTAACACAATTCAACTACACACTAATATAGAATGTTAAAATTTTGGAGCACTCCCTGTAGCGCCCCAATTTTCTAAACAATTGAATATTCAGATAAAAAAGCTCGATCCAAATATTCAACCATCTAATAAACCAAGATGTGAGCGGGTTTGACTCCCACGAGTCCAAACTCGAACTAAAACATAACACAACCTCTAAACATCGCATTCTAAAAAAAAAATCGGCAGAATTTTCTCTGTATTACCAACTTTTTATAAATTTAAAACCTGTCCTAACCTGAAAATCAAATAATATACTTCCATTTGATATATTAAAGAGTCGCGGTATTGACACCCTACTTTTTGAAATTGGCACCCCTTTAACCAATTCAAAGGTACTGGCACCCCTCTATTAATCACATAAAAAATACTCGCTGCAAGAAGCTGCCGCAAAATCGCACAATCTACGACATTGGATTGCCACGTGATCCCATATCTCACAGAAGGTAGTTGTCGTGGGTCATTTTTTCTTTTAAATTTTTTTTAATAGCCACAGTAAAAAAAAGTTAGTTGCCGCGAGATGGTTGTATTCACTAAAATGGAGTTTTTGCTTGTGTTAATTATCAAAAACCCTTCTTCATTAATTTGATCACAAATTTTTCTTATAGCATATGAAATATATTTGCTACGAGATAGCAAAATTATGCCTCGATTGTACATTTTTTTTGTTATGGTTTTGGTATTGTTCTTGGAGTGTATAAAGAAACTTTAAAGAATAAAATGAGGTATCCATATGTCGTGTGTGTCAATACGCAAAATTTGAAGTGAAAAAAAAAACAAAAAACACAAAAAAAAACGTTCCGCAGCAACACCCTGTCGTGGGATATAGGATCTCGCCGCAACCTAATGCTGTAGATTGTGCGATCTCGCGGCAACTGCCTGCCATGGGATATGGGATCTCGCGACAACCCGATGTTGTAGAACTATCAGGCATGTGGGGTATAAAAGGACATATAAGAAATAACCATTATGATTTTACTTTTTGCTAAAGGGGTGCCAATACTGCGCCCCATATTAAAACCTTAATCGTAAACCTAACTACTAAAAGATATATTGATTCGTTGCACTGGCTACTTAACCATCTCGACAAATGCCAATTAAATCAAGTAGCTGCAGCGCCCCGAAACCGATCTTTTACCCAAGATCGGTACTTTACACCTGGACGCTAATTCACGTCATAATTTGTAACTAATATATGCATGCTAAGGTGGATTCATAATTAAAGACAAATAACATTATAACTAAATTATTACAAAACAACTTAAAATGAATCAATTTGAAAATAAAATGAATAGGTAAAAGAATCGTTGTATCAATCAGAGTGCGCTTCATTCACGTTAAATTGTTCTTAACTTACACATACGCCCTTTCTTGTCTTATGGCATGGGGGCACCGGTTCATCCTTGTGAAGATACTCCAACGCCCAAACATTGGATACATAGTCAAGATATAATAATCAACTTGAAATGAAATTGAATACAAAAGGCAAGGTTAACACGTACCTTTAGCTGCTTAATAAAACTTACCGTTTTCTTATTAAATCCTCGTAAGCGCATTGACTAACATAATCTCAAGAAAAGCGTTAGCATTCAATATAAATCAATATTTCCATGCCTAACACGTACAATTATATATTTCTCATGTCCCAATTCAACAGCGATAAAAGAATATTAAAACATTCGGTTCTCTTTCTCAAAAGGGTAGGGGTTTTCCTATGGAAGCGGCTGAGCCAGGTGGCTGCCTACATACCCATTTAGAGATCAAGCCAATCATAGTTCTCCTTTTGATAGGGCGTTTATATAGGAATGGATTAAGCCATTTCCAATGAGGAAGGCGGTGTGGGTTCCTCACTCATGTTCTAATTATGTAACGCCACTAATTAACCAATTTCCAACCTTGAATCCGTATTCCACATGGTATTTCACTTCACTTCTACTCATTTGAGGTCTTTCCCGAATCTCAAGCAAACAAACAAAAATCTCAATACCAATAAAAGAAGATTAATTCATTACTAATCTAACTAACATATATAGCTACGCTAGAAAAATCAAACGATAATTAATTAACTAGATAAGAGAATAATAAACATAAAATGGCCTACGGTGGGTAGTTTGGCACGTGACATGTAACTGCTGGAGACGGCCTGACGCGTCTAAGCAAATGGCCTGCAACGGCCGGAGCGGCTTGTAGAGTGCCCTGGTACGGCTGCTAGTTACGCAGAAATTAATAAAGCATATCAATCAAATGATAAGGCTTGTACCATTAGTTAGCCAAATTCAATTACCTAGTTCCAGTCCAGCATGAAACTTCTTTACCATGTTCATATCTTTCTTATTTTATCTATTACTAATTATCAACCACACATGTATACATGTATAGATTTAAGCAAGTATAATATTCAAACTATTCAATAGCTCGACATGCCGTAAACATTCGAACCAAAGGATGATCGATATCAGGTGAGATTCCTCCTCTTTTTCTTCTAGCAGCCCTTTCTATTTTTCCATATGGAATCCTCTGATGAGTGAGGTGGTGACAATATCGTAGATTTCTTTTTTCATTCTCAAAACCCAGCTCCTCTCATCAGGCGTATCCCCTTTTCTTTTTCTCTATTTTCCCCAAAAGATCCCGTATTCCCGAGAGAAAAAGTGAGTGCTGCCAGTGTTTTTTCTTCCTTTCTAACTGTCAGCTCCCTTCCATTCCAAAGGAGGAGGTGTCCTCTCACAAATTACTCCCTTATATATATGAAGTTTCATGGTAAAGAAGGAGCAACCCATTATATATGAACAGGCCCATATAATAGCATAAGCCAAAATAACCAAACAAGGCCAGTAATAAAACAAACCCAAGAATATAGCATGCTCAATTTTAATATAGAAGGCCCAATAAAATAGAATATGTACATTGATTTTTCTATCCAAGCCCACACAAATGCCCAATTCAAACAACTATCCAAATCTATATCTAGGGATGTCCAAACGGGTATCTGATCCGGTCCGAACTCGACTTTTCCGGTTTTGAACGGGTATTGGGTTATCCGAACCTAGACCGGTTTTCAGCTAGTCGGGTTCAGAGTCGGATATTTTGTTGAAAAGTGTGACCAAACCCTATCCTAACCCTATATTTCGAGTACCCATCGAGCTCGAGTTCGGGTTTCGGGTAGAATAAAGCCCGGTATAAATAAAGAAAGAAGACAATAAAAACTTTATTTGAAATATATATCTACATTTTATTTCTTCTTCTATTATTCACCAATCCTTCAAAACAAAATAAAACTTCTAATGAACTTGGAAGTAATTATCACATATACTTTGGACATAATTATTCGATATGATTTAAAATAGATAGACTCAAAATGAACTATAAACACATGATCACGTGCAATTATTGAAAAAATTGGAAATTCCGACATAAATTTTTTCATAATCCAATATATTAAATAACTCATCATTGTAAACATGAATGAGATCATAATCCAAATATTTATCAAACTCATTCTTTTATATGAGATTAGTAATATACAATTGAAACCGGATTTGGGGTTCTATTTCTGTCCGGGTTCGGTTTCGGGTTTTTTAGCCCTTTTAACAGGTTTATGGTTAAATTATCGGGCCGGTCCGGATTTAGAGAGTATGACCAAACCCTACCCTATGTATTTCGGTTTGGGTTCAGGTTCGGGTTTTGTCGAGTTCAAATAGGGTTTCAAAAGGTATTTTGTTGGGTTTTGGGCGGGGTTTCAAGTTTCGGACAAGATGGACATCCCTATCCATATCAAACCCCGCCAAATATATACATGTTAAACCTCCGTCAACCGGATTCCAATTAATGATATAAATAATAAATTCACCCTAGATAATAACTACACATCAACTAATTATGTAAACCGCTTAACAATTTATTCGTGTCAAATACAACTATGCAAGTCCACATCAAAATCAATTAGAACAAGACAAGTCGAACACGTAATTTCTTACATAAATGTTGAAATAGAATAAAAAATGACCAGAATACCCGTTACTAAAATCCGGGTCATTACACTACCCGACTAAGCTTTGCCATCCAGTATTATGTATTATTTTGGTGGAGTGAAGCGGTTTGCACTTTGTGTTGTCTTTGTTAAAAAACCCAAAAGAGGCTGTTGATATTTCATGTTATGTAAAAACAATTAGCTTTGTTTACACAAAAAACAGCTAGCCTAGTTGGATAAGACACTTACTCTCACAGGTAGAACAAACCCACCTAAGTCTGATTTCTTGAAGACATTTCACATCTGAGTTCCTGTGCAATAACAAGGTTAGAGAGATTCATTTCTGTCCTAAATTGATATCAGGTGGAATCAATAGAGTACGGACTACAGACTCCACCTACAGTACACCTAGAAGGAAGAGGGAAAACACTAAAATCCTTGCATTGTTAGAACCTGTTTAGCATATACACCATGGATACTAATAAGTTGTACAAAGTAACTTTACAAATACTATTTTCAAAGAGGAATCGCAGACTCCAGCTGACTAGGATTTCCGCCACTTCTTTTCAAACTCCGAATAAGGACGTTCAGTAACAAACTGGGTATCCATTGGATAACCCAATGATGCTCGGACCATCACTTGATGGGGCCAACTTATTTAAGATCTAACAAATGAGTTCCAGGTTATAGCTTCTGCATCAGTTTGAATGTTTGATTTAGCCGTTCTGATCGTATGCAAATAATAATCAGAAAACCCCACTCGTCCAGCTTTTAATCATAGCTCCCGTTTGGGAAAGGCTAAGAGACCTCCCGAATGAAGGTTGGGTTACGGAAGTATATCTTCAAACAAATAGAAGCTAGTAATCTGAAACTCTGTATCCACACTTTCAAGTTGATTCCATCCAGCTACGACCAGGTGTCTTGGTCAAACTTCGTTTCCTCCATCATTTTTCTCAATCTTTTTGCGTCGTCCCATCTTTCAGCAGAAGCATAGATATTAGCTAGAAGAGAGCAGTACCCACTTGAGTCTGGCTCCATCTCAATGCAATGTTGAGCAGCAATTTCACCCAGCTCAACATTACTGTGTAACCGACAAGCAAGAAGCAAGGCTCCCCAAACACCTACATTAGGTCGCATTGGCATACTCTTTATCAATCCATGTGCCTCGTCCAACTGTCCAGCCCGACCAAGAAGATAAACCATGATGCCATAGTGATCCGCTGAGACATGAGACATGAGTCCATGCTCAGTCATCGAAGAAAAGCATTTCTACCCTTCTTCAACCAGTCCAGCATGGTTGTAAACAGTTAAAATCCCGGTATAAGTAATTGAATTTGGCATTATTTGAGCAGTTGTCATCTCTCTGAAAAGCCTAATTGCTTCAAAAGCTTTACCATTTATGCCACATCCGAATATCAATGCACTATATGCAACCACATCTTTCTTTTTCAAGCCATGAAATAGCTCATATGCCTTCTCAATGTTACCACATTTAGCATACAAGTCGACTAGAGCAGTAGCCAGGTGATCATCCAATTCAACCCCGATTTTACTCAAATAAGTCTCTATCCATAACCCGAATTTCAAGTCTCCCAACTGAGAACACGCAGATATAGCACGGTCAAATATCATTTCATCAGGCTGCACACTTACATTGTGGTTCCTCATTTCATTAAAAAGCTGAAGAGCTTCCTTCGGTCTACTATTCTGAGCATAACATGCAATCATAGCATTCCACGACAACAAATCCTTTTCACCCATCTGATCAAAGAGCTCAGAAGCCGAATTAACATCACCACTCCTTGAATACCCAGATATCATTGTTGGGGTTAATACCAATACCAATCGATCCCCACTACACAAATAACTTGTACTAGGACCAACAACAATCACCAGACAACAATCTAAATATCAACTACAACTTAGCTAATATGCCCAACTCTCAAAACAACTATTAACAGCAGATAATAATGTAAAGAGAAGAACAAACAAACTACAACACAAAGATATATCGTGGTTCAGCCAATGTTGTCTATTTCCACAAGAGCTAATCCTTTTATAAAGTAGGAAGGAAAATTACAATCATTCTTTTCAGTCTCTCACCTTACTAGATCACTCTTCTCTCTTTACAGGTTTGTCTCTCTGTAAAGGTTATCTCTTAATCTTGATTGCTTTCAAGATTGGGTTTGCTTTTTCTTGTGTTACCTTGGTTCGTGTTGCTTAGGTTTTCCAAAACCTTGTTTTGTTTATATAGTAACCCACAATCTCGCCGGTTCTTGAAGAAACCGAAACTACTAAAAATAGACATGGGGGAAGGTTTGGAAGGCCAATATCGGTAGCCAGCCGCCTCAATGTACTTTAAGTTGTTCACGACATGGCGCTGGCGCTTTGGACCAAACTAAACCGAAGGCTACGGTCTTCTTCACGCAAACTGAACTTCTTTTTCTCTCCTCATGTGAGGGATAATTCCAACAATCTCCCCCTCCCGAATAGCGCTCAGTCTGCTACCATTTCGACGGTAGCACAACAAACATTAAACTTACTTTTCGGTAAGACTTTGGTCATCATATCCGACCCGTTCTTGTCGGTATGAATCTTCTCAATACACAAATGTTTGTCTTTGAGTACTTTTCTAATCCAATGATAACGCACATGCATGTGCTTGGATCTAGAATGAAAACTCGGATTCTTGCTCAAATGGATAGCGCTCTGACTGTCACATAGAACTACAAACTGTTTCTGCTTTAGCCCTAATTTATCGAAGAATCTCTTCATCCATAGTATCTCTTTTGCAACTTTCGATGCTCGCAATATACTCGGCTTCTGTAGTGGAGAGGTCAACACACTTTTGCAACTTAGATTGCCAAGAAACTGCTCCCCCTACAAAAGTAACCAGATAACCGGAGGTGGACTTCATCAAGTCAACATCACCTGCCATGTCTGCATCAGTGTAGCCGTCAAATAAGGCCTTACTTCCACCAAAACACAAACACAATTTGGAAGTGCCCTTGAGATATCTCAATATCCACTTAACACCTTCCCAATACTCCTTACCCGGATTTGACAGAAATCGGATTACAACACCAACGGCGAAAGCAATATCTGATCTTGTATACACCATTGCATACATCAAGCTGCCCACTGCGGATGTATACAGAATCTTTTCCATCTGACTCTGCTCATGCTCACCCTTTGAACACATCTCTTTGGTCATGCGGAACTGGCTACCAAGCGGACAACTGATTGGCTTCGCTTGATTCATGTTGAATATACCTTCTCAATGTAGCTTTATTAAGAAAGCCACAACTTCCCACTCTTTCTGTCACAAGTGATCCGCATCCCAAGTATCTGCTTTGTTTGACCCAAATCCTTTATCTCAAAGGACTTACTCAAGTCTTTCTTTAGCTTGGATATATTGTTGATGTTCGAGCCAACTATCAACATATCATCCACATACAACAAGAGCACTATGAAATCCCCATCTGGAAATTTCTGAACAAACACACAATGATCGGACGCAGACTTCTTGTATTCTTGCTTCACTATAAAAGAATCAAACTTTATATACCACTGTCTCGGTGCCTGCTTCAACCCATACAAGCTCTTTATTAGCTTGCATACTAGGTGTTCCTTGCCTTTGATCTCAAAATCCTCGGGTTGGTCCATGTAGACATCTTCTTCAAGGTCTCTATGAAGAAAAGCTATCTTAACATCTAGCTGCTCAACCTCCAGGTCCATACTTGCAGTCATACCCAATACCACCCGGATAGAAGTCATCTTCACTACAGGAGAGAAAATCTCATCAAAGTCAATGCCTTTCCTTTGACCAAATCCCTTCACAACAAGGCGAGCTTTGTGCCTTGGGTGTGGATTATTCTCCTCATACATGACTTTGTAGATCCACTTATTCTTGAAAAAATTTCTTCCTTCCGGTTTCTCAACTAACTTATAAGTGTGATTCTTATGCAAAGAATCTACCTTATCATGCATGGCCTTCAACCACTTTTCTTTATCTGTACCTTCAAGAGCCTCTTGATAGTACATAGGTTCTCCACTATCAGAAATTAAAATATACGTATGTGGTGGATACCTGGTTGAAGCTTGTCTCTCTCTGTCTGACCTCCTTGCCCCATTTGCTGGTTCCTCAAGAGGATGCACTTGTGCTTGCTCTGGTGGTAGTTCATACACTTCATCTGTATCTTCTATATCAATAGGTTATATCCCATCATGAGCAATAGGATTCTCATCATGAGCTTCAAGCCCATGGTTCTCTGCATTCTCAATGCCTTCTGCACGTTCCACAGTAGGAACTTCTGGTTCTGAATCAACAAGATCATTAGTGAAAACTTGTAGCTTCTCACCCTCCTCGAAATCTGCTATGGTTTGGTCTTCCAAAAACACAACATCTCGACTTCGGATTACCTTCTTGTTAATTGGATCATAGAGTTTGTAACCAAACTTCTCATCCCTATAACCAAGAAAAATGCACTGCTTGGCTTTGTCATCAAGTTTGGATCTCTCATCTTTCGAAATATGCACAAATGCCCTACACCCAAATACCCTCAAGTATCCATAATCAACATCTCTGCCTGACCATACTCTCTCTGGATAATCACTATTCAGAGGCTTTGACGGTGATAGGTTGATCACATGCACATCTGAATGCATTGCTTTTACCTAGTAGATTTTAGGTAACTTAGAGTGAGATAGCATGCATCTCATCCTCTCTACAATGGTACGATTCATCCTCTCGGCTATACCATTTTGCTGCGGAGTTTTGGGAACGGTCTACTCATAATGAATCCCATGACTCTTGCAATACTCTTCAAACAGCCCAATGTACTCACCCCCATTATCTGAGCGAATACACTTCAAAAGCTTCCCTATCTCTCTTTCCACCATGTTATGCAATTTCTCAAACATGTCAAGTATTTCATCCTTAGTCTTCAGACTATATGCCCATGCCTTTCTCGACGCATCATCAATGAAGGTCACAAAGTATAAAGCTCCCCCGTGGGACTTTACTTTTATAGGACCACATAAATCTGTGTGCACTAGTTCAAGGACGTTGTCCTTTTTATGAGACGGGAATCTTTGGAAAGACACTCTGTGTTGCTTTCCTACCAAACAATGAGTGCATCTATTTAAATGTGTACCTTTGATGTCTGGCAAGGCCTTTTGCTTGGCAAGAACTTCTATCCCTTTTTCGCCCATATGACACAGTCTCTTGTGCCACAGTTCGGATGAAGCTTCTTCTTCTACCGCATTTACTTCTGCTTTACACAAACTACCCCGTTACCAAACAAGTTTAGAAAGCCATCATTATCTAACTTCCCATCGGAAATTAGGTTTAACCAAATGTCAGGGACATGTCTTACATCTTTGAGTGTCAAGGTGTATCCGACATTGGTTTCTATATGAACATCCCTAATGCCTACAATCTTCGAGACTCCACTGTTGCCCATCTTCACTTCACCATATTCACCACAGCTGTAGGTAGTGAAGAATCCCCTGTACGGTGTGACGTGATAGGATGTTCCTGTATCTATCACCCACTCTGTATCTTGGCATGAGGTACTAAGACAACACTCACCAGAATCTGACACAATTCCTACTAGACCATCATCGACTAGTGCGGTAGTATCTCTGCACGAGTTTAGTTCCTCTTTACCATGTCTTCGGTACATACGTTATTCTTCTTATCCCTCTTCGATTGTTTAAGACTCATACCTAAAGTGACCCTTGGTGGCACAATAGTAACATTGCCTCTCTGCCTTAGGAGTTCTAGCTTCACCCCTAGATTTGCTTCTGTCATCAACTCTAGAAAAAGATAATTTTCTGCTCCTTCCTCTCCCCCGTTTCTCTGTGACAAGGATCTCTGAGTGAGAGGAGCTGCTTCTTGAACTCCTTCTAGTCTCCTCATTAAACAAAGACGTGGTAGCCATCTCCATGAAAATGATTCCATCCTTAGCTGATCCATGTAGAGAAACTGCAAACGTCTCCCAACTTTCGAGTAGAGAGTTTAATAGAAACAAAGCATCAACTTCGTCTCCCATATTAATCTTCATCAAATGCAACTGATTGATGGTATTATGTACTTCATTAAGATGCTCAGACATTGAATAATCTTCTTGGTATTTCGTGTTGGCAAACTTTTTAACGAGCAACACTTTGTTTCCGCCCGACTTCCTCTCATAGAGGTTTTTGAGTTTCTTCCACAAACCAAAAGTTGTAGTCTCTTGGGATACATGGTGAAAGACACTATCGTCAATCCACTGTCGAATGTACCCAATTGTTTTTCTGTCAAGCTTGCTCCACTCAACCGCAACAACCGATTCCGGTTTTTCTCCTCCATTCTTAATGGGTTGTGCCAAGTCCTTGCAATAGAGTAAGTCTTCCATCTTGGCTTTCCAAATGGTATAGTTCTTTTTATTCAAACTAGTCATGCGAGTGCTCAAGGAATGGTCCATCTCTACAAGTTATTTTCAACTCAAACCTCCTCTCAGGAATTTGCTCAAACACCTTCTTGGCTAGCCTTGGATAACACCCTATCTAACTTTGGCTCTGATACCACCTATTAGGGTTAATACCAATACCAATCGATCCCCACTACACAGATAACTTGTATTATGACCAACAACAATCACTAGACAACAATCTAAATATCAACTACAACCTAGCTAACATGCCCAACTCTCTAAACAATTATTAACAACAGATAATAATGTAAAAAGAATAATAAGCATACCACAACACAAAGATATACCGTGGTTCGGCCAATAGTGCCTACTTCCACAAGAGCTAATCTTTTTATAAAGTGGGAAGAAAGATTACAATCACTCATTTCAATCTCTCACCTTACTAGATCACTCCTCTCTCTTTACAGGTTTGTCTCTCTGTAAATATTATCTCTTAATCTTTATTGCTTTCAAGATTGGATTTTCTCTCACTTGTGTTGTCATGGTTCGTGGTGCTTAGGTTTTCCAAAACCTTGTTTCTGTTTATATAGTAACCCGCAATCTCGCGGTTATTGTAGCAGCTAGAAACTACGAAAATAGATATGGGCATGCCGTGGGCAAAAATGTCGAAATCGGCGTCTTGGCCCCCTCAATGTATCTTGTAAGTTGTTCGACATGGGCGTATTGAAAGCAAGACCAAACCGGAAGGCCAAATTTTCTTCACACAAACTTGCTCAACTTTCTTCACGCAAACTGAACTTCTTTTTCTCTCCTGTGAGGGATAACTCCAACAATCATTGGAACCCAAGAAACATTGCTTCTCTCCGGCATCTCATTAAACAACTTCCTTGCCTCTTCCATGTTTCCACAATCAGCATACCCACTAATCATTGAATTCCAAGAAGCAGAATTCCTGTCTGGCATCTGCGCAAACAAATGATTCGCCCTTTCAAAATCCCCCGCTTTTGCATACCCCGAGATCATCGAATTCCAAGTAACGACGTCCTTA
The DNA here is from genome assembly GCF_015680905.1 of Coptis chinensis. NCBI lineage: Eukaryota > Viridiplantae > Streptophyta > Magnoliopsida > Ranunculales > Ranunculaceae > Coptis > Coptis chinensis. The sequence continues at coordinate 123,265,995 of NC_141458.1, read as the reverse complement.
ATCGGAATCTTATCAAAAATACCACGAGCCTTACATAACTCCCCAGCTTTCAAAAACCCAAAAAGGATCGACTAATCGAGTTCCAGGAAACTACATTCTTCTCTGGCATCTCATTAAACACTTTTCAGCAGTTTCATATCATCCAACTTTGAGTAAAAATCAAGAAGAGACGCTTGAACATAAACATCTGAACAATACCCATAGTTAACAACCTGACAATGTATTGATACACCAAATACCTTGTCAAACATTCGAGCACACGCCATTCGAACGTAAAGCGCAATGGCATCTTTGAACCGACCATGTTGCGAGAAGTAACGAATGGCAGTAGCCCATGTGAATTCATCTGGTGTTGGCAATTGGCGGGTGTACTGAAAGCTAGCTGTAGAAGATGTACCGTTGGTGAGGATTTGTTTAATTTGGTTGAAAGTTTTGGATTTAGTGAACAGTGTTTTCAGTCCTGACTTCTGAGACCAGATTTTTAATTTGTTTAATTTGATTAGACCCAATAACCGTGACGTGAGGACTTGGAAAATATCGTCAGTCTACGACGTTCTTTCTTCATAATCATGCATGTCGGTACATTTTGAGTTTCTGGCTGTCAATAAGCAGATATGATTCGAATTTTTATTTGAGGACAAAATAGAAAAAAGAAGGAAAGCTGAAAAAGGAAAAGTCAGTTGAAGTACGTACACTCGAAACTTGGATCGATCCGCATGAAGGCTACTGTGGTACTGTTTGCTTTTTACTTAATGCCAAAAGTTGTCGGAAATATAGAAAAATACTCGAGAGACTCTAGTCTCAATCGACCTTAGATCGACTGAGCGAGTCCTATAGCTACTATTAGGTTACTACAAAGTCTACAATGATCTTATGATCTAGTGCACAGAATGATATCCAGTCGAGGGAACATGTTAAATAAATGAGCAACTTAAGCAATCAGGTTGGTGTAAAAAATGAAAGATAGAAACAATGTTGCTGTTCGTGAGCTGATATGCTCAGTCCGTCAACTTCACTGATATATTCATGAACTTGACGCGTCCAAGTGTACTTGATATGCAATTAAAGTCTAACAAGTGATTCGATGAGACATATCATTAAGATGACCAAGAATTTAAATAAAAATTTATTAAACCATAATAGTCTCACACTCTCACATATCTAAATCCTGGAGACGATAAAATTGCAGCTAGTTTGTCGATGATCCCCACCCCGTATACATCCAAATGTAGGAGCATCACCTATTTCCCAGCTCAATCCATGGGCAATTCACACTAGCAAAACGATTCTATTTACACTAATTAAATCTTTCACCAAATTCAGTGAAATCACACTCCTAATTGCATCCCTATAAATATACACCATTCACAAATACAGTTCATCACCCACACAGTACACCTCGAATCACTAGTACCACTAAAAGAGTACTACAAACAGTGAATAAGAAATGGGTTCCAAGAGCCATGCATCAGTAGCTCTTTTCCTTGCACTCAACCTCCTCTTCTTTTCCCTTGTCACTGCAACGAGCTGCTCTTACTGTCAGCCTAAACCAAAGCCAAAGCCAAAGCCAACTCCAAGTCCTCCCAAGTCAAAGCCTACCCCAACACCTAAGCCAACATTTACACCACCAACGCCTAAGCCAGCATCAACGGCTCCAACTCCACCAGCGCCTCCAGCTCCACCAAGCTCCACCAACGCCTCCAGCTCCACCAGCGCCTCCAACTACTCCAACTTCAGCTCCACCAGCGCCTCCAGCTCCACCCAGCTCCATCAGCGCCTCCAGCTCCACCAGCGCCTCCAACTACTCCAGCTTCAGCTCCTGGCGCCTCCAACTCCACCAGCTCCACCAGCGCCTCCAACTCCACCAGCGCCTCCAACTCCTACAACACATCCAACTCCACCAACACCAGAGCCAAAGCCAACACCTCCTACTCCCACACCTAGCCCACCAGTGCCAAAGCCAACACCTCCTACTCCCACACCTTGCCCACCAGTGCCAAAGCCAACACCTCCTACTCCCACACCTACCATGGGTAGGTGCCCAAGAGATACTCTAAAGCTAGGTGTTTGTGCCAACTTGCTTGGTGGATTGGTTGGTATTGTAATAGGTACTCCTGCTGAGAGCTCTTGCTGCACTCTCATCCACGGGTTTGCTGACCTTGACGCGGCTCTCTGCTTGTGCACTGCTATGAAAGCCAACATATTGGGTATCAACCTCAATGTCCCAATATCCCTCAGCATGATTCTCACCGCCTGTGGAAAGGATGTCCCATCTGGTTTCGAATGTGCCTAAGCAATCGTACTTTTAGTTGTATTAAGCCTCTACAATATCGTAGTATTAGTAGAATTTCTGATTTCAAGTTTTGGCACTGATTATCCTGCTTTTCTTCTCAATAAGTTCTCCCTTGTAACATTGAGAAAGGATTGAATAAAAAAAAATTATGTGGACAAGTACCTAAATATATGCTCACACAGTGAACGACGCCAGTGAATGACATTAAAGCATGTTTTGTGAGGGAGTAATATACACTTCCATTGAATATTAGCCACGTGTCCAACACACCAGGACGATCACACTCATCCACATATTCAGGTCGTTGATGACCAATTCATACAGATTAAGCGATCTCATCAGCACCCCGAACGTCCTTCTCCCATAGCGCCCGCGTCCAGAATGTCAAGCTTCTACGCAACCTGGCACACTCGAAACACTCTCTCGGCGATGCGGCTCAATCGAGGCTCAAATGCTTTATGGCACTCTAAGTCTTCCTAGACAGCGGGATATACATCTCTAGGTCTAATTCCTACTCAAATGTCAAGACAACACACACCAAGCATTAAAAAAAAAAAACTAATACTTCAAAGCAAACATGCATTTCATAAGTGCAAAATCTGAACTGCTGAACATACTCGGAAAACCGGTTCTTTATAACTACCGAACTGCCACTTATGTGGAAATCAGCTCGTCCAAATACCAAAATTACAGCAAAAAGTAAAGGCAAACTGCCTAGGTCGCCCCAGGTTAACAGCTCTTAATGTATGTAGCACAAGCCATAGCGAACATAAAAGACAAACTACCCAGGCAAGCCCAGGAAACCAACTCTATTGTATTAAGATAACCCTTTTAAAGACAAAACAAAGACGAACAGACTTTCAAGAGAACACTCACTCAAAGGTGACAAGATTCAAGAAACATTCGGCAAATTCTCAGTGGCTAGGGGCTCTAGTGCGACCTCCAAAGCGGCTGCATCCAAGGCTAGATCTAAAGGCGAGTCATTCACAAGAAACGGTACCTTCCGGATACGGGGAAGAGCGGTACTAGCATCTCTAGGTGTGTCTATCACTATTGCACCTCGAGCCCCACGATCGGTTCCTCTTGTAAAGCAAGATACTTATGCTCGGCTTCGTTGTAATCTTTGGCCCATTTCGATTCGCCTCTCCAAAAGCGAGTCTCATAGGCGCCCTACACGCCGCCTTGGCTGCGGTACATTGCTTTCTCGACATACCCGATTAATACAATGCCACCTCGTCATTCGCTTCCTCGATTGCCCTGCCCGGGTTCATTTTCTCAAAGCGGCCGACCTTGCTTCTTCAATTCGTCAAAACTAGCTTAGAGAGACTTGATGGTGCGAGCGTTCTCTAGTTCTTCTTTCATCTTCTCTCGTTAAGCTCTTTTTCGAGCATCGGTGATCATAGCCGACTCTTTCGGTTTACGGTATCCGGATAGTACCTACAAAACAACGGTACACTCACACATCAATACATCATTCTACCCACACATAAAAAGCCAAACCACACAAATACTTACCAAACAATACCCGAGGTCCTTCAGCCTCACATTGGCGGCAAAGGTCTCCCATGGCGTCCGGGTTACGCGATCTCCATTGAAAGAGCAATGCTATCCGATAGCGACTCGGCTATAGGCCGAAGGGAAGCTATAGTCGAGCTTCGGCCGTGCTAAGTCTCACCGATGTCGGGGATTGACATAGGAGACCCCGCTTCACCGAGGGCCTGACCCTTTCCCTTGCCAAAACCGGTCTTGGCACCTCCCCTTTACTTGAAGCTTTTTCTTTACCTCTACTAGGCGGGGAAGAACAACAACAACATAACTATTTTTCTCTCCTTTCGGGGAGTTGGATCCATCTCTCAAATCGACCCTGCGGGCGACCTCCCGGGAACTCAAACCACCACCGGTTCGCCCGGTCGGTCTATCAATGAGGCGATGACCGAATCTCCCTCATTATGCCCCTCCGACGAGCGCCGCCTTTGGTAAGCGTCTATCGTCTGACACCGACTTTTCTCTTTAACAAGCTTCGGGTTCTGGCTGGAACTAAGCTCCCCTACATCCACCGCGGAGCGGGCACTGCGCCTCCTAGGTTGTTCCACAGGAGTAGGATCGAGAACCGGCATGGTGACCGCTTCTACCAAAATGCTTGGTCACACCATCATCACCCCGGAGGTCCCACCACCACTACCGAGGCCTCGCGGCCCGCTCCGACTCTGTTCCTAGCCTCCCTAGTTCTGGCGCCACTATCTTCCTTCTCATGACAAACTTGCTGGAGCGACCTTAGCTATCGACGACCCGAGCCGCTTTTCTTTTGACTCTTCCGGCTTTAGCCTTATCCCGCGACCTCCCCTTTCCCAAAGAAAGCCCTACCTCGGCGGTTTCTTTTGCTTCCTAGCTTTCGACTAAGCTTTAGCGAATCTCCGATCCTCCCGGTTAGTGCGACTTGTAATAGGGACCTCTGCCAAAACAATCGGTTCAAGGTCGGTTCAAAATAAACAAATATTGCTTTCGATATCTGACAAAGACACAAAACATACGACCAAAATTGCAAACCTGAGTATGAAGCGAGCTGCAAACCCGTTAGCCGCGATAATTTCCAATTAACAACAACGGCCTTCTCTCCCCGAGGTTTGTTGCTCACACCACCGAATGCTTTCGACTTCCTGTTGGCGTCGCAAACTGAAATTATTGGCATGAAATCAACTTCCGCGACAAAGTGCTTCAAGAATATCGGCTGACCTCGATCGATACTCCCCGCTATCGTTCACCGGATCGAAAATTCTAAAGCAGCCCGGTGTTGCCAATGGCGGCATGGCGGCTTTCTTACAAAAGTTCAAAAGCGCAAGTAAAGTTTGAGCGGTATCCTCATACCCATTTCGTAGCGCCCCTGCTGAACAACTACCCTGAAAACATGGCGGTATGTAACCGTTGCTAAACACATTTGCATCCTCCCCAAGTTAGGTGTATCTCCAAGTTAAACACATGTAATATCATAAAGCTTCCTTTTAACTCTACAAAAAGCTTTAGCGACGACGCTTATCTAATACCACAGGCGGTAAAACCACTAGGGGATGGCGAAAATCTATTACGGAACTACTGCGCCCGCGGTGACTACGAATCGGAACCAACATCTTCAACTTCCTCGCTCGATGAAACCTCTCCGGATCTCGTCGGATCGGTATCATCTGAATCGGACATACTTCCCTCTTCTAATACAAGTTCGACAACAAGTAACTTCTGACTAAACCTAACAAATGACAAAGAAACAAGAATCAAAGAAAGCGCCAAAAAAATGGAAGGAAACTAACCTTAGCCTCTTGAACTCGAAAGGATGCAATGAGAAACTTCATGAGTTCTCGGTATATTACCAAAGCCGTGCGTTTCCCAAAGAAACACAATCATGTATTTAACCACAACATGCCCGTCGCTCCACAAAACAAAGGCGGTTAGCTTGCGACCCTTCAAATCAACCGTCCCCGTGCCATCCCGCGTGCCAACTTAAATCTCACCGGATCGCTATCCGGTATTTAGCGACCTGGGCGAGGCGAATGAGGGAGTAATATACACTTCCATTTAATATTAGTCCGTGTCCGGTACGCGGGGCGATCACAAATCCATCCACACATCCAGTCGGCGAAGACCGGTTCATCTGATTAAAGCGACCTCGTCGACACCCCAAACGTCCTCTCCAGGCCCGCGTCTAAAACATCAAGCTTCTAGAATGCTAACTCTAGCCCGGCACCCAATGGCTAGTAGCGTATGTTGCATTTGGCATCATCAATACGAGGCTTGACTATGCTTGCCATTACTCAGCGCAAAGGCACCTTCATGGTTCATTAAATGTCATCAAGTCGAACTTGACTGACGCGAGAGGAGGAGGCAGCGGTCATCTTTGCCTATATAAAGAAGATAAGGAACTTCGTCGACTGATTCAAGTCCCCGTGAGAGAACGATCGTAGACAATTCATCCAAAGCGAACTTCGGTCGATTCAATCCCACAAACACCTTTCCCTCGAAGATTGCCTATATCGTAAGGTTAACCAAATATAACATTTACATGTTCAATCGGTTCTTATATAAAGACCAAAATTTGGTATCTTTAAAAATTGTACATTTACCCGATCCACGGGGCTCCCTTGGACTATTGTACTACACTTCCATATATTTTTGTCATAGAGTTGGAAGGTTGTCCGCAACAAGACTATAATGTACAACCCTGATCAGAAATAGTTCATCGATGCATTCCTCATTACCCATAGCTTGATCTTTGTCGGACCACTCCACGAACAAAGTGGTGATGTCGAAGCAATGTTGGCGTTATCCCGCATGAGGAGAAAAGGTGTTATGTTTGCGTGCATAAGCCTAAAAGCGTGACCGCTTCGAGAATAGGTTTGCTTTCAGTAGCGACCAGCTCATGCATTAAGTGGACCTCCGGGCACTTTAAGCGATCCGTGCTCGACTTGGCCTTGCTTTCGAGGTATACAATGCCCATGCCTATTTTTAGGAGAATTTTATTTTTGTGGACCTTGAGTTTGCAATAAGGGTTGGGGTTTTGGCAAAATCTAACACTCGAAAACCAAACACGAGAAACAACATAAAAGTCATAAAAACCCAATCTTGAAAGCTATCAAGATTGAGGAGATAATAACTTTATAGAATCTGACCACGTAAAGAGATGAGTGATCTAGTAAAGGGCGCAAGAAGTGATTGTAATCTTCCTTCCGGCTTTATATAAGGACTAGCTCTTGTGGAAGTAGGCATCATTGGATGAACTACGGTATATCTTTGTGTTGTGGTTTTGCTTTTCTTGTTTTACATTATTATTATCTATTGTTAATAGTTGTTTAGCGAGTTGGGCATGTTAGTTTGGTTGTATGGAATATTTAGATTGTTATGCAGAGTTGAATTGAGTTCAAATACAAGTTATCGTGTAGTGGAGAATCGATTGGTATTAGTATTAACCTCGACAAGTGGTATTGGGGCCCGGGTTAGATTAGCTTAGGGTGTTATCGAATCTTGGTGGAAGGTGTTTGACAAAACTCCTTAGAAAAGATTTAAGTTTAAATAATTTGTAGAGATGGACAATTCCATGAACTTCACATGATGAGTCTGAATAGAAAGAACTACACCATTTGGAAAGCGAGATGGAAGACTTGCTTTATTGCAAGGACTTACCTGACCTATTGAGAATGGAGGAGAAAGACCGAAAGCGGTTTTTCACGGTGAGTGGAGCAAGCTTGAGAGAAAAACAATTGGGTACATTCGACTGATGGATTAGCGGCGGTGTTTTTCACTATGTATCGAGAGACTACAACTTTTGGCTTGTAGAAGAAACTTCGAAGACCTCTATGAGAGAAAGTCGGTGAAACAAAATGCTAGTCATTAAGAGTTTCTTGAGCCGCGAAGTACCAAGAAGGTTCTTGAATGCGAGCATCTTAACAAAGTCAAAATACCATCAATCGGATCGTTTGATGAAGATTAATTTGGGAGGCGAAGTTGGGGCTTTGTTTTATTAGGCTCTACCCGAAAGTTGGGAGGCGTTAGCGAGTCTACCGCGGGCTGACGAGGATGGAATTATTACCATGGAGATGGCTCTGGCGTCTTTGTTGAATGAGGAGACTAGGAGTTCAAAAGTGACTACTCTCACCTCGAGGAGATCATTGTCCGCGAAAGCGGGGAGAGGTGAATCTGAGAAAACCATCTCATTCTAAAAGGTGATGGCCAGTAAATCTAGAGGTGAAGCTAGAACTCACAAAAGGCGAGAGAGGCAATGTTACTATTGTGCCTGCCCCTTAGGATATGAGTCGCGAGAAATTTGAAGAGGGATGAGAAAATAAGCGTGTACATGAAGACATGGTGCGGAGGAGGCGAAAACCGAGGCAAAGATCTTACGCACTAGTCAGCGACCTAGTGGAAATTATATCAGTTGTGGTGTGTCTTTGTCTTAGTACCTACGTGTCGGGATCTGAGTGGGTGATAGAATCTGAGGAGCATCTATCCGTCTTTGCTGCCCGGGGAATTCTTCACTATCTCACGGCGGTGGTGAATATGGTGAAGTGAAGATGGATACGATGATGCGTCGAAGATTATAGGCATTGGTGATGTTCATGTAAGAAACCCGATGTCGGCTACACCTTGACCTTTCGAGGATGTAAGACATATCCGACATTAATTAAACTAATTTAATTTGGTTGGGAAGTTAGATGGCGATGGCTTTGTAAACTTGTTTAGTAGCGGGGTATGGAAATTGAAAGGAGGTTCCATTGTAGCGGCGAGGAAGGGAAAACTTGCTCTTTACAAAACAGGCTAGTTTATTGTAAAAGCGAAGTGAATGTGAGAAGAAGAAGCTTCCTCCCAAATTTTGTGGCACAAGATTTTGTGTCATATGGGCATAAAAGGGATGGAAGTTCTTGCTAAACAAAAGGTTTTGCGGACATCAAAGGTACACATTTAAATACATGTACTCAGCTTTTTGATAGGAAAGCAATCTGAGGTGTCTTTCCAAAGATTCGATCTCCTGAAAAGGACAATGTCCTTGAACCCCAATTGAGACTTATGTAGTCTATAAAAGTGAAAGTCCCGTAAGTGAAGTCCCATTGGGGAACTTCATGCCGTGACCTTCATTGATGATGCATCAAAAAGATATGGGCATATAGTCGAGAAGACCCGAGGATGAAGTACTTTGCGTATTTGAAATTCCATGACATAGTGGAAAAAAATTTGGGAAGTTGTTGAAGTGTATTACATTTCGGATAATGGGGGTGAGTACATTGTCTTGGTTTGAAGAGTATTACCGAGTCGTAGGATTCGTCATGAAGCCGGACCCGTTTCAAGACACATGACAAAATAGAATAATAGTAGAAGAATGAACCATTACCATTGTAGAGGGGATGGGATGCATAATATATCACTACAAAGCTACCTAGAACCCTCTTTGGGTAGAAGCGGTCGTCTGACCCGTGCATGTGATCAACCTATCGCCGTCCAAGCCTACGAATAGTGATTATCTAGAGAAAGTATGGTCGGAGGAGATGTTGATTATGGATCTAAAAGGTATTTGGGTGCGGGGGCATTTGTGCATATTAAGAAGGATGAGAGATCAAGCTTGATGACAAAGCCAAGCTGATTACATTTTCCCAGGTTATGGAGATGAAAAGTTTGGTTACAAACTCTATGATCCGATTAACAAGAAGGTAATCGAAGTCGGGATGTTGTTCTTAGAAGACCAAACCATAGCGGACTTTGAAAGGAGGAATTTGAAAGCTACATTCTTCACCTGATGATCTTGTTGATTGAAACCCGTAAGTTCCTACTTATGGAGCGTCACGAGAGAAGCGTGAGAATCTGAGAGAACCATGAGTTTGAATCTCATGATGAGAATTCTATTGCTTTCATGATGGGATAAAACATATTGGTATAGAGGATCTTGAGATAAAGTGCATGAACCACCACCGAGCAGCGAAGTGCATCCTCGAGGCACCAACGAGATGGGACAAAAGAGATCAAGCGAAGACTAACTTCAACTGACGGATATCCACCACATACATCGTTCCTACTATCGGATGGTAGAAAGAACCTATGTACTATCAAGGCACTTGAAAGTCTGGACAAAAGAAAAGTGGTTGAAGATGTCATTGCATGGCCGAGTTGGATTTTTGCATGAGAATCACACTTATGAGTTAGTTGAGAAACCGCAAAGAGACAAAAAATTCTCAATAATAAGTGGATATACAAAGTTAAGCATAGGAAAAAACAATCCTCACCTGAGGCACCGCGGCTTCAAGCCTTGTTGTGAAGGGATTCGGTCGAAAGGAAAGGATTGACTTTATGAGACTTTGATGACTTTGATGGGATTGACTTCAATCGGGTGGTATTAGGTATAGCATGCAAAGTATGAACTAGAGGTTGAAGCGGTTAGATGTTAAGACATCCTTTCCATGAAAGAAGATGTCTGGACCCGGACCGAGTGGTTTGAAATTCCAAAGGCAAATAGCACAAGTATAAAGATGATAAAAGAGCTTGTATGGGTTTGAAAAGCGCGAAATGATGAATACGTAAAATTTGATTCCTTTATGGCGGCAAGAATCCAAAGTCGCTTCATCATTGTTTGTTCCTTCGAGAGATTTACAGATAGAGGGATTTCATAGTGCTCTTGTTGATATGTGGATGATATGTTGATAGTTGGCTGAAACATCAACAAGATATCAAAAAGAAAGACTTGAGTAAGTCCTTTTGAGATTAAAGATTTAGGTCAAGCAAAGCGGATCTTTGGGATCACGGATCACTCGCTGACAAAAAGTGGGAAGTTGCGGGCTTTCTCAAGAAAGCTACATTGAGAAGAGTTGAAAAGATTCAACATGGATCAAAGCGAAGCGATCCCGGTTAATCGGCGGTGGCGGTTCATGTGAACAAAAGAGATGTGTAATCGAAAGGTGACAAAGCGGGCGGATGGAAAGGATTCATTATGCATCCGCGGTAAAACTTGATGTATGCGATGGCGCAGTACAAGACCGGATATTGCTTCGCCGTTGGTGTTGTAAGCCGTTTTAATCAAATCCGGTGCGAACATTGGGAAGGTGTTAAGTGGATATTGAGATATTTCAAAGGCACTTTCAAATCGTGTTTGTGCTTTGGTGGAAGTAAGCCCCTTATTTGAAGTTACTAGCGATGCGGACATGGCGGGGTGATGTTGACTCGATGAAGTCCACCTCCAGGTTATCTAGTTACTTTTGCGCAGAGAGTAGTTTCTTGGCAATCAAAGTTGCAAAAGTGTGTTGACCTCTCCACTTCTAAAACCGAGTATATTGAAGCCACCGAGGTGTTGCAAAGAGATGTTATGGATGAAGAGGTTTTTGAAGAACTAGGACTAAAAGCGGCCGGTTTGTAGTTCTATGTGGTGATCGCCATCCGTTTAAAGCAAGAATCGAGTTTTTTATTCTAGATCGAAACGCATTACATATGCGTTATCATTGGATTAGAAAGTATACTTTCAAAGACAAGCATTTGTGTATCGAGAGAAGATCCATCTAGGACAAAGAGCGGATTGGGATATGATGACCAAAGTCTTATCGAAGATAAGTTTGATATTTGTTTCTGCTTGGTAGATAGTATGCGACTCCTCTATTGATTTGGAAATTGCATGGAGGGGTATCCCCTACAACATTGACCGAGGGGAGATTGTGGCGTTATCCCCTCACACATGAGGAGAAAAAGGTGTTATGCTTCGAGGCGTAAATTCGGCGACCCTTCATTACGCCAATCGAACCCTAGAGGCTTCGGACTCGATCGCGTTAGACTGACTTTCGAAGCGCCGCGCCTATTTTATTTTTGAAGAATTCTATTTTGTGGAATTTGGTTTTCACGATAAAACAAAATCAAGGTTTGGCAAAACTAACTGGCTTCCAAAGAAAAACTACAGAACAACACAAAAGTCGAGAAAAACCGATCTTGAAAGTTATCAAGATTGAGAATAACCTTTACAAAATACAACTCGAAAAAGAGATGGTGATCTTCAAGTAAAGTGAGATTTGTAAGGGTAATTGTAATCTTCTTTCCCATTTTATATAAGAACTAGGCTCTTGTAAGAGTAGGCATAATTGGTAGAACCGCGGTATATCTTTGTGTTGTGGTTTTGCTTTTCTTTTTTACATTATTATCATTTGTTAATAGTTGTTTAAATGAGTTGGGCATGTTAGTTTTGGTTGTAAAAGGGAATATTTAGATTGTTGTCTAGTAGTTGAATTGAGTTCAAACACTGAGTTATTTGTATAGTGGGGAATCGATTGATATTAGTATTAACCAACATAATCCGTAGACAAAGTCGCATGATACACAAATTTAGCAACATTTGCTAGTAATCAAATTATGTGTAGTCCGCACCTCTTTTTCAGGTTGCAATCAGCTAGTCGAGAGAGATCAAAGGGAAATATGTTGAGAGAACTTGCGGTTAAATTTCAAAATCTAATAAAAACTTGAATGGAACAAAAAACATAAATAGTTCATGAAAATACAAACTAAATTTCTAAGTTTCAGGCTAACGCCGCGCACAGTTAAAAGCGTAATTCATCTCTTTTATGAAGCATCCAGCTCTCTTTTTCCCTCTCTTTTCCATTTTTCACTGCCACACATAATGATGGAATATGTCTCGCTAATAAGGATCAGGAAGCCACAACGGCTTTTCAATTTTAGTTCCCGTTATAGTGATAACAGAAAGTAAATGTGTAAACCAAGACTACTTGCGTTAGCAATTTTACAACAACACCATGGTTTTATTTTTTTAGGATGCTTTCTTTTTATCTTTCTTGTTGTACTTGTAGGCATAGTATAAAATATCGGCCACGGGTATTTATTGATACTCAATTTCTTGATATGTATAGTGGATATATCTCCTCTCGGGGATATTTTACATTGTTTCATATGCAAATATTGTGAATATATCCAAACTATCAACAAATATCGAGAATATTGTGGAAATTTCTTGTTATATCATTTATATTTAATTGAAATATAATGGTAAATATTAAATAAAATTGTTACATAAACCAAATATCTCCAAATATCGCCAACATCGTCAAAATATGGACGATATTTGCAGTCTTAAATATCTCTACACATATCACAATATTTATGTATCCCTTGCTGAAATCTCGATAGATATCGCTATATGATATTTTGTACTGTGCTTGTAGGTTTTCTTGACCTACTTATTTTTTAATGGAAATTTCAATTTACCGATCAAGAGAAAGATATACCAATTATAGGCTCCATCTAGTAAATAAATGATGATGTGGCCATGCAGGACAAGTGTAGGGCACCTGTATAAGTCAGAATAAGTTTTCTAATTTCTTTACAAAGACATTGTCAGGACAATTGAACCACGTCATCACCATTGTTTGTACTTTCTCTAGTAATAAACAGACAGGAATGAAAAGAAGAAGCCATAATCCATAGGAAGAAATTAGATGAGATTAACAAACCTCGCAGTTGTCGAGAATGAGTGATCTAAGAGTTGGACAACCGCCTCCATCACTAAAAACATCACAAATAGAATTGGTCAAGGACTCACACTCAGTAAGGTCCACTTCTTGCAAACAGTGACAACGCAATGCCAAAGTGGTCAAACTTTCCTGCCGTTGCACCAATTTCTGCATACACGAGACACTAGATTTGAAATCCAGTTCTTAAAAATGTTTAGAATAGAAAATTTATGTTGACTGTCTTGAACTCAGACCTGAAGCGAATTGGAACTAAGGTTGATGCGATGCAGTGAGGCACAATTAGAAACAGTTATAGATGAAAGCTTAGGGCTTTGTAGGCTTAAATCAACAAATCTGCAGAAATCAGGGAAAGGTTATTTGGTAACGTGAGTTTTCTTAACAGTAGTACGACTAGAAGAAGAAAGTCAGAAGTAATATATCATACTTGCGGCAATGTATAAGTCGGATATTCTGCAAATACTGAAGGTTTAAGGACACTGATGTCAATAACCCACAATTATCGAGCTCCAGAACCTGCAAAGGGAATAATCATTTTATTTTGATCGTTGGGTTCTATGTGATGGAAAGACTACACACAACATACGTAAAGAAAATCAGAACGTCTTATAAGTGAAAAAAGATTAACCTCCAACATATAACTATGAGATATTGCAACCATTGACGGATGTTATCCCTCACAGTTATCAAGCTTCAGAACAGACAGCATAGGGAGCCTAACAGACTTGCAGCAGAAAGAAATCATGTCAGGAAAAATAACCTAAGACTAAATCAAACAAGAGTCCTCCAACCCCACAAAAATAAACAGGAAGGAGAAAGAAGCTGACCTCAAGTGAGATGTTTGGACAGTAAGATGCATTGAGGTCGAAGATTAGAACAAGCTACGGCTATTTCATGAGAGTTTCATCAGTAACACATGAGCAGTTTGACATGTCCAGAGATGTTAATAATGGGCATGAAGTTGCTGCAGAGCGTATCCCTGTATCCGATAGCTTGTGACAAGAACCTACATCTAATTCACGTAACTGAGGACAATTCAGGGCATGTGCCATGTTTGAGCGCTTCATAGACAAAACTTCGAGTTGGGGACACCTGATAAGTACCAAAGTTCAGTACAAAAGTTCATTCAAAGCTAAACCATGCCAGCTTGTAAGCCTAACAATATCTCACCTGACAGAGACCAAGCACGCGGCACTTTACAATTTGAAGACTACGCAGTCTATCATGAAAGACAGTTATCTCTTGGATACCATTACCAAGGATACCATCACCAAGAATTGCATCAATGACACTCAAACTTTTAAAGCGGCACAATCTCCTAATACGTTAAAAAACCTTCTCCTAGCTGTCCCACCCAAGATTAGAATCTCCAAGTTCCTGAAGATTAATCAAATTTGTAGGCTTAACGGAAAAATAAAATAATAGAACTTTCTATAAAGCATGGCAGTTTGTACAAGCCCAAAATGTTGATTACCTCAGTAACTCTATTGCATTTATACCAAGCCAGTGAATACCAGGAGCCACAGACATTCACCTCAGTGGCATTGGGATACCGTGACACATATCAGTAACTGCAAATGCACAAGTTCAGTAACAATTGGCTACCACGTTCAAACTAATAAAATATACATTACAAACCACATAACTTAAACCAATTTTAAATACTAAAAAGTACAGAAAATTAAGCAAGGCTACAACTCGTCCATGACATCTGAAGATGGGTATGTCAAACTCACTAATTAACCTAATTTGTAACAAATGTTCAAAAAAACTCATAAAGGCAATGCGCCGCAAGCTTTTGAAGACTAGGACGGACCTCAGAGTCAATTGAGGCATAAGCCGCATTAACGGGAAAAATTCAAAGTGTTTTTCAAACTTTGATGCTAACTAAGATGTCAACGGCATTTCCTGAACAAAACTGTGCTGTGGAATTGTCTGGAAATTTTAACTAGCAAACCTGAGGCCAACATGGAACCCAACCCACAATTCCACCAAACGTGAGGTAGTACCTCCAAAACTCAAAAATTCCTTAATAGTGCGGTGAGATTTGCACAACTTATTCTATATTAAGTTCATTGCACACCGCGTCATCAGCATCAAGGCTCCTATTTTTGTTTGTCAAGAACTCACGATTACAATTTTCGATACTTTGTAGCCAGCTGGGATGCCACTATTCTACAATATTATGGCTGTATATCTACTGTTAATGAGTGTACCCTGGGACCTTGCTAAAGGGAGTAATATGTGGGACTGACAAAGGATAGTTGGACTAAAAGAAGCCAAATTAGTTAGAATATCAATGTGATATAAAGATACCTAATCATCCTTTTATGGCTGCGAGTTATTTAACATTCCCCAAAATAACACACATTTATTTGAAGACGGTATTGTGAGGAAGACTTACACTGTTGATGAAATACACCCGATCTTAAAATTTAAGTACCTCCAAGAGTCTTCTACCGTGGGCTTTTAGCTACTCTCCACTGTCTACATACACTAGCAGCTCGAGAAAAGATCAACTTGGCCCAAGAAAGATGGAAACCTGAGACCAATTGCATACCTCTGATTATACAGATAACAAAACGCATAAAAAATAGAAAAAGGAAAATGACAAATGCCTTCGAGTTACCATATGCAACAAGTCATCTGTCAGGTCCATCTAATTTCAAATTCTTCCATTTTGGAAGCATCGTCACTAGGTCCATATGGTCTTCACTACCACCCTCAATTGGGTTGGTTGAGATAAAGGACCATTACTTAAATTAAGTGTGAAACAGAATCCAAAGATATAATATGTCCCACATCAGCACGTGAGGTAGGCGAATCAAGACCTAAGGACAATACATTTTCTATAGTGGTGTTCCTGTAAACAAGACAGCAAAATCAGAGTTCAGATCCAAATATAAATCACATTTTCAGAATGCTCCTAGCAGACATATCAACTGACATTCAGGAAGAAAACAATATAGGGTAGATAAATTTTGTGGAAGAAGATGTGGTTCAGCTAAGAACATGTCAAAATCTCAAAAGTTATTGGTGTCACTAAGATTTACCACAACTTCGGGGAATGGATTTCGAAGTAACTTCACTAGAACTCCATCAAGGTGTCATTCAGGGATTTACATTAGTTTATTATGAATCTAATGTCAGTTAAAGGCAAAGTATTAAATGTCCATGGAATTTCATTATAAGCCAAATAAAATATTGCAATGTTTTTACAATAAACAGTGAACCTCCACATTGCATAAATTTTCCAAATGGAATTTTAACAATTGTTTACAGTGAATGGTAACACGTTATTATACATAACAGCAACCAAGTGCTTCAACACCTCCATGATCATATGATGCATTTACTATAGAAAAGATATAATCATGCAACGTGTAAATCACAGATTGCATATACATATAGCCATAGTCTCTAGAAGCACTACTATCCGTGTTAAAAATTGATGATACTGAAAACTCACATATAATCTGAATGCACTTTAGCTCTTTTTATGTTGGGAATCGCGACTTTTGGTCATTTGCACCGAATAACATCATCCAGAAAAATCAACATTAATAATAATTCCCTCGTACTACCAGAACCAAACTCATCAAAATTGCTTGAACTCCCATCCCCAGCTCCATTCCAGCAGAACTTTCACCTTCAACTGCTGTCCCCGAAGAACCTTCCCCATCCATGAATCTATCTAAAGCTTTTACGTCTCCTCGAATCAAGACTTCTAGATTCATCATTCCCCAAATCACCATAACCATTCTCCTCTCCTTTCCCTTCATTCATTTTCTCCCATATATCACCAAAACAACAACACCAAAACCTGTATACAATTGAACAAAACAATCAAATTCATTACCAAAACCTCGAATTATTCCATTTCCAGCCAAAGTTTCAATCTTTTCACAAACCTAACCAAATTTTCAAAAATTTCTCATCCAAAAACACTAATTTAACAAAGCCCATCATCCAAATTCATCATTTCCAAAAACATCACCCCATTCTAAACTAGTTCATAAAAACACTAAAAATAGCCCAAAATTTTACCTAATAAAAGTTTTCATTGTGAACAACACAGATCCAAGGCTTCTCAAAGCTGTGAGAAATGAAAGTTCATAGAGATTAACAGATCTGATCACTTTTTTGTGTGTGTGTTTGTGTGAGAGAGAATTGAATCGGCGGTGTTGAGAAATTAGGAGAGAAAATTTGAAGGTTTTATACTCGTACTGATTTTTTGGGATTAAAGTTTGCTGACTGTTTTTCTTCTTTATGCAAAATAAATTTTACCAATTATAGAAACCAAATCTTTTATTATTATTATTATGAGTTTTCCTCTATTTTAACTTAACCTGAAAATTGCTTTTGTTTTTTTTAAATTCATTTTAAAGAAATTTGAAATTTGAATCTAGATTCAGAGGTGGCTCTTTGTCATCTTTTGACTGTTTCTTCAATCTTGATTGTTTGAGCCCCAAGTCGGGTTTGTGAAAGCAAGGCCCAAAATTTCGATATCGGTTCATATATCGGTGTACCCAAAAACCGATATATATAGGATATATCCATTTTTTTTGTGACGAGTCCAAACTATTTAAAATATCAGATATATCGGAAATATAATATCATAAATATCAGAAATATATCGAAAATATATTAGAAATATCGGATTTATATTAAAAGATGGTCAAAAAGTCAACCGATATATATCGATTATATCGGCGATATAAAGTTTCATATCGGAAATTTTGACATATATCGGAAAAAAGGGGTTCAATATTCGGTGGATATATATCGAAAATATCGATATCGGTGTACCATTTTACCGATATATATCGGATATATCGATGATATTTTGGGCCTTACATTGTGAAAGCAAGTCCAAAAAATATAGCTCTCCAACTACAAAAATGTCATTTTAATAGAATTCACTAAAAAGGTCTTAAATTTGGAAAAGAAAACTTCGGTAAAGTTAAGGCCTTAGATGCCATTTCTTTGTAATAAGTTCGGAGGCGGATGGCATACTTATATCGTGATGTGTGTTAAAATTCGATGGGCCGGTAGAAACCGTGGTCGTTTGTCCAAAAATTTAACTGAAATTTAAAATAATTGATGAACTAAGAACGTGTTATTAAGTATCATTTAGCACTTCAAAGCAGAAAATGTGATTGGATTGACTTTTTTTATTTTGTGGTGCCAAATTTGGCTTCGGCAAGGTAAAAAGCCTATGTGACACCTTTTAGCAGCCCAATTTAACAGCTCTCTATTGGACTTGTTTTGAGTCATAAATTAATTAGGCTAGTGGGGTTGGTTTTAGATTTTCATACTCATTAAATGTGTATAAGATGTAAAATTTAATTAATTTACACCCCAACTTCAAAAAATAATAAACTACTAGCAAATAGAGCGAGTGAGAAACTGAGAATGCACTGAATAAAACTATCTCCAGTAGTAATAATATAGTGAGTTGAACGAGCTTGGACATTGGGCCACCAAAAGCTTCCCCATTCAGCGTCTGAGGTCCTGCCTTAACTTGAAAGGTGAACCATCGAATGCAAACATCTTTTTTTTTCTTCAGAAGATAAAATTGATTAAACATAGGCATGCCAAACAACAGACAAAGATCCATTTCCAATGTGAACCACATGTCCCACAATCCCCACATGAATATCTTCACCAGATACTACACTTGAAGAAACAATACCTAAACCTTCCACAAGTCTTTCAAACTATTTCTAATTAGCAAAATCTTAAGTTAACATGAAATCATCAAGATATATATACGACTGCAAATATCAGTTATATTTCGATAATATTTACAATATTTGGCGATATTTTGTATATATAATAATTTTATTTAATATTTACCATTATATTTCAAATAAATATAAATAATGTATCATGATATATCGTTAAATATCCACAATATCCACAATATTTATCGATATTTGGATATATATCCACGATATTTACAAATAATGAAACAATGTCAAATATCCCAAAAAGAAGGATATATCCACGATACATATCCGAAATTGAATATCGATAAATACCCATATCCCCGATATTTTGACCATTTAAGATATGCACAAAAGAACTTTATCCCCGTTGTCCCACATATAGCATACACCTTCAGGGGAGGCTCTGTAAGAGGTAAGGCTAGGCTTTCTTTTGGGTCGAAAACTTCAGCCCAGGGTGTTGGGATATCTGTAGAACCACCATGATTAGGATGGTGAAAACTTATGCCTTGAAAACAACTCGTCATAAAAATCTTGGACCCTAGACCTACAGAACCGAAACATCTACCAACTTCAGGGCAGGGAAGTGTGCGAAGCGGGGACATAAAAGTATTAGTTTTAATGTTTGTGCTCTTCTTAAGATCAATCTTGTCCCAATAAACAGTGTAATCCAAGCCATAGTTTGCAAAATTCATAAACAAATGTTTAACCTGCTTTGAATCCAACCTGGGGCAGATGGATTCTTTCCCATCTCCATTCGTGGTGTCCTAAACTTTAATTCTTTGCCTTTATTATCTATAGAAGACATGTAAAGACACCATGTTGGCGCTCCGCACTACGAAGTAACCGACATCAAAAGTTTAAAAACCCAAAAAATGAATTAGCATTCACGAAATTGCTGGGCTTGTTTCTTATGCAAATGCTATTTTTAGTATTTTCTCTTGTTCTAAAAATGGGGTAAATGCTATTTTCATTATTTTCCTTGTTCTAAAAATCGGTCTAGGGCGGGTTCTAGGCGGTTAAGTGCTTAACCGACTTCGCTTAGGTCCTAGTCGTTTAAAAATCAGTGGACCGACTAAGGGTCGACCGATAAAGGCCGGGTCTAGGCTGGAAGTCGATCAAGTATTTTTTTTTTAATGATTAAATGTGAAAAAAAATAAAGGCCTGTATTGGGCTTAAGATTTGAATGAGTTTAATAAACTTAAGTCTAATGTAAATTATATGCCACTATAACAAAGAGTATGTTTTATATGAAATCAATATTCCCAATTATTACGCATTTTTGTAATAAGTATCTCATTTTGTGTTTATTTTTGAGTTATTGTAAAATGTCTAAAAGGCCTAGAGCGCTCTCCCACTGCCTAACTACCGCCTAGTGTTTTAGAACTTTCTTGGTATTTTCCACACACTGTTATGCAAACGCTCAACACCTGAAATGCAACCAATATTTAGTGTAAAAGGACATAAGTAGCAACAAGCCCGATAAACTCCGCAAATTATTACGATATCTACAAGTGTCCAAGATCACGAAACACGATTGCCATAAAGCGAGAATATACTTTATAAAAAAAATAAAGCAGAATATATGATATGTTACAAGTATATATATATATATATCGAGGGCGCTACGTCGACATACTATTCTAACATACTATATTGACATACCCAGCCGACCCTCAGATCAAATAAAATCTAATAGTCGATTTATTTCTAGAAAACCAAGCAAATAATTAAAAAATAACGGCAAAAATAACGTTTTTGTTTCAAAAAGGAAAAACTTTCTTTTTCAGTGGCTTTTTAAGCTTTTACACAAAAAAAGGGTGTATTGAAGCCACTTATATTAGATCGGCTGACCTCCGCCCAAGCCCAAACAACAAAGCCCAAACAATAAAGCCCAATACACCCCACCAAAATCTAAACCGCAACAACCTACCATTACCGGTCGTCTCTTTCGCCTTCAAAACCCTTCAAACCCTAACCCCAAATTTTTCAAATTTCAAATCTCCAACAATCCCGATTCGAAGTTTCTCCAACAAATCTCCAACAATTCAAATTAAGAACGGTTGTTGTTTTGGCCAAAACAACAACAAATCTCCAACAACTTCGAGTTTGCAAAGTCTTCGACTGGGTTTGTTTGTGAGGATTGTCACGATCAAGAAACATCTGAAGATCTCTTTCGGACGCTTTAATTTATCGTTCTTTATCAAGTTAATAAAAAGGAGTACCAATTGAGAAATCTGAAGTGTATAACCATACTAAAGGTACTTTCTTGATAGAGATTTCCTTGGTTATCTATAATTGGGATAGTATTCCAATGCAACTTAACCCGACACACAATGATCTTGATTACCCTTATTATGCCAGTGCGGATCAAGATGGTGCAATCCAACCATGAGTTCGGGCACTGAGAACGGTACATCTTGCAATAATATGAACCCTATTAGGTTATGTTAGTGTGAATATATATCAATAATATGAACCCTACTATTAGGTTATGTTAGTGTGAATATATATCTCAATTATAATCAGATCGAATGTAAATTTATTTGTCTAAGATACTAAGCTACCGACCATAATGTTGGATTAAATCTTGTTCTAAGAACATCGCGGGTTTGATTTAGTCGTAGTCTTGATGTGCCCAACTCATGTCACAATAATGTTAACTCTTATTGCACGGAAAGTAGCTAGAGTTTATACTAATATAGTAATACACTCATTTTATTTTCAGTTTACCTACTTGAGTGTTGATTATCTTGAAGAATTGATAGAGCTAACTACCAAACATCTCAAGGAGGAATCGCCTTTGTGCCCATCTACGAGGTACTTGTTGAATTTCTCCAAAAGCATTGTGTGCCCAACTATGGACTTGAGTGTCGTAATTTTCTTTATTATACAGTTCAATTATATGAAACCATCCGTGTTTAATGGGTACAACGCAACTAATTGTCGCTGCAAAATGAAGATAAAGTTTGTTTATGGAGTAAAACTATAAGGAAGAAAATGTAAGAAGAGATAACAGGAAAAATTCAATAGTTAGTTAAACCGGTATTATAGCATGACATGTTCACTTATAGGATCGGTTGTGTCTTTTTATTGATTGTGTGTATTCTAGGCTTCCATGTTGTTGATATGTATTTGGGTTTCCTCGAATTTCCAAATATTGTTTGACACGCAAAGTCGGCAAGCAAGGTGGATTTAATAAGTTACGCTTTTTAGTTGAACGATTTGGCCATTGGTGTAGGTGCATGTCATGCTAGTTCCATCTGCATTCGAGAATGTGGATTAATGGCTTGAGTCATTGTTGTTTCATTATTGTTTACCTTGGAATAAAACCTTGTTATATTGATTACTTGATGATTAATGGTGGAGAGCTAGAGATATTGATTCTGCCGAAGTTATCTCGTGTTTTTGTTGTGAGGGTTAGTTGGGTATTATGTTTAGGACGCCATTGCTCTCTTTCTACTTTTAGTGTTGTAAGTTGTGAATATTTAATTCTTAATGGAGGAGAGTACTATGAATGTGAGGAAAGCTTAAATCTTGGCTATAAGATTGCTTTCTTCAGACTCTTCGGTCATTTGTAGGAACTCCCGCACATCTTAGTGTAGCTATGTTGGTCGGTGTGAGGTCCTTTGGGAGGCCATAGCAAAACTTTAGAACGGTCTCAAATGTTTCTACTCCTCTCGGGAAGTTGTCTAGTTTGAAGTCGAGCCATTATCCGAACTATGAGACCTACGATTGAGTTATTTCAGTGTACGCTTCTTGAAATCAAAGGAAGCCGCGTCATCATCACAGAGGGAGGAACTGAATTATGTATCGCCCTTGAAAGTTTCATTCATTGAATATCTTGTGTGGTCAAGTTTAAGTCCGCCAAATGAGTTCAAACTTGAATATCTAAATCTAGTGTATTATCATGTGTTAAAACAGAGAAAAATGGCACGCTCTTAGTTAACCTTGTGATTTTCTCGAAGTGGGCATTGATTTTGTAGGTTCATTTTATAGGATGCCAAAAAACAGACAAATTTGAATTAGTAAAGCCGTTTAACCTATTTTTTTTTTTTTCTAGAGGGTTAGCTTCCTAGCATATTTTATTTTGTGGGTATAATTTCATTTTGCCCAACAAGTTTTTCATTTTTTCATGTTTTTCTTATAATTTCTTAAAGTATTGTATATTTTATGCATCTCTCGCTTGAAATCTTTCTGAACTTCATAATGTAAAGGCACCAATTTCCTATCAATATCACACCAATTTTATGCATCACATTATTGATTTCCGTGTTATGGACAGTTTAAGTATTTAAATGTTGACTAAACAAAGGAAACTCGCTTTAAAAATTCGATAGAATTTGGATAGTGTAACGCCAGATAAACTAAAGTTGTTTACAACCTATATTTTGTGAGATAAATTGATGGAACACGATGACGGTTCACAACCAATCGAAGATTTCTTGTATAAACTAACAAACGAGAAACCAAAATCATTTTCACTTGATGAACTTAAGAGATTTTACGTCAAATCTCGGAGAAGAATGTAGGTTTGGTGGGTTTGGAGACGTCTACGTGCTAATTCCCTAATGGTGTCAAAATAGCAGTGAAGGTACTAAAAGACAACAATAACACAAAGGAATTTTTACCAACCTAAGAATTTACAAGAATTGGAAAAGATTGTACAAGATGCTAATGATAAAAGTTTAAAATTCAATCTGGGCTCTCGGGCTTTTCGCCCTAATGGGATTGGGTTACAGAGGAATGGGATGGTTAATTTGGCTTTAATGGATAAGATATTGAATGTACTTGGAAAAAGGTTAACAAATAAATGACCGCTTCAAAACGATTCGCTTTTGGGGAAGCCTCTACCGAAATGTACTAATAAAATGACGATTTAAGTCCTTCTAAGTTAGAAACGTGAGTCGGAAATTAAGCTATTTGAGTTTGTGGAATTTGAGTTTACCAAACATTTTCATTTTTCTTGCCTTGATTACGGGATAAGAGTGAAGCTAATGAGATGCATAGAAGTATGAGTCCGGCTACCACAAAGAACCGGTTATGGGATCAAATCCCAAAGAACCATTACAAGTTGTTGTTGGTAAAAATTCCCATCATCTCATCTAAGGCGTGTACATCTAAAATCGAATGAATATGATGTTTAAGCACAATAATGTAACTCATATAGCTTATCTAGAACAGCTGATCCACACTACGATACATAATCCTCAAAATCAAAGAATACAAGATCCGATCACGCTTTTGCATTTTTTTTATTGGTACAAAATCTGATCAAAGTTGAGAGTTGAGACATAAATATCAACAACAGGCCAATAAGGTCTAACTTATAGGAAGCTTAATGGTTCCATATATGGCCCTCTAGCATCATATACCAAGCACAAAAACTCTTTGCATGGTTATCCCAAAGTCCTTATTTATCACTAAAATGTGTTATGACACTGCAGTGCAAACAAATGTCGCAGAGTCTTTGAAAATTCCACTCAACTTCCTTTGAACAACTCGTGCAAGAAGAACTCCCAGATTGCACTCTCATTACTTTCGGCTAGGACACATTTACAAAACTTTAACCTTAGGAGCATCCTCGTCCCCATCCCTAAAGCACTCTTTCTATGGCACCTTATCGCCACGGTGTCGGGAACAAATATTCCTGCTGGAGATTGTCTAGTCAATGAGTTAAGATTCAGGGTAGAGAAAGTACAATGACATATTGACATGGACTATCGACTCGATTGTTGGATTTGACTTAAGGGTATCCTATACTCGATTCAACAATTCAATATTGCATGTTGATGTCATGAGCAGGAAATTGACAAAGAAGTTCACCCCAATGGTTAGGAAGCCCCGCCAAATATTGACCTTCGTAAACATCTTGCAGCTGAACGAAGAATTGAAAATGAAGAAATAGCTAACTCAATGTTCTTTTTTTTTCAAACGGTTGATTGATAAAAATTCTGCGTGACAAAAGTAACTCAAATGTGACATTTCAAGGATAAGTAGAATAACCAAAATACTCGAATAACGTTAGAACAAATTGAGCCTACAAGATACCAAGATACATTCACTTTTTCCTACACTATAAATATCTCTACCGGTTTGTATTTGGTGCTAATTTGGTAGTGTATCTCTACCAAGATACACTAATCAATGTTTTTGTTAGTACTAGTTGAATGTCTTGTTATGCTTATTTGACGCATTTATAGGTAGATGTTGGTTTTGAGAGAAATATGAATGTGAATATATGGGTTTCGAGTTTGGACCTAAAAGTTTGAACAATCAGATTGTGTAGGAATTGATAGGTTTAAAGGCTGTTAATGGATAAAGGGAAACTGCTTGCTAATTAAGATCATTATATGTAATTTGTAACATGTTATTATGGATTGAACATTTTGTATTTTATTGATCCAAAAAGAAAGAATGACTATGATAAAATACCATGTATTTAGGAGTAGTGCTCATCTTTCATACCTAGTATTTTCCTTTAGGGCCTGATGTTATAAGAGAAGATACTTTTACCATTTTATGATTAGTGTTTCTATACATTCTTTTACTCACCTTTCATACTGCTTATGTTCTTGAGTCTTGACTAATGAGTAATGACCTTGATCACATGCAGCTTTTACGAGTACTTGCTTAAGGTCTGGATACAGGGGAACAAAACTAAAGCGGTAAAGCATTATAGGTGAGAAGCTTTCTTTGGTTTTCAAACTCACTGAATGTATGTTATCAAGGTGGTTTTTTTGGGTGGTTTCCCCTATGCTTGACGAGGGACAGAGTCAAGTTCATTTTGTTGTAGAGAGAGTCCAGTTATTTTGTTGTAATACTTGATGTACATAAATGACGGTTCATACGTAAAAACGATCTTGTATATATATACATTTTGTAATTTGTCGTGTAAAAGTTAGGTTATATGTACATATGGTTGTTGGAAGGATGTCATTATTGATTTCCGTGTTATGACAGGTTTAAGTATCTAAATGTTGACCAAACAAAGGAAACTACGCCCAAAATTCGATAGAATTTGGATAGCGTAACACCTCATTCTATTTCTTCATATATACTTGGAGTTATCATAGCAAGTTTATAAGTCTATTAGTTTTATTTAATCGGGATGATCTCTTTTTCTAGTGGTTTTCTTTGTACATTGTTTATTTAAATATGGTTTACTAATACTTATTTTATTTTTCTTTGTAGCGATGGGTCCTCGATCAAAGAATGTGAAGAATGTAAGCTTAAAACTACATTAAAGGGTGTTAAGAAATTGTTTGGTGGCGGTTCCTCTAGCGGTGATGCAGTTGGAAGAAAAAGACATAGAGGTGACGGCTTTAACCAAGATGGTAGTAGAGGGGACCATTTGGAAAAAGAGGTTCTTGAGGTTCCCGAGGTTGATTCGTTTAGTGAAGATAGTGTAGATAGTGTAGATAGTGATACTAATGTAGGTTTAGATGTAGGTTTAGATGTAGGTTTTAGATGTAGGTTTAGACAAAGGGAAGAGTTTAGTACAAAGGAAGAGATAGTAGAAGGAGGAGAGTGAGGAGGAGGAGGAGAGGAGGAGGAGGATGAAGCAGGATGATGATGTTGAAGAATATGTGGTAGAAGACGCATTACCACCCGTGGAAGAAGCACCTCCGGTATTGATTTCGTGAAGAAAATCCAATGATGATTTGGAGTTTCAAAAAGAGGTGTGTATGGGGGAGGCCCGTATGAGTCAGAGTTGTTGTATGACTATGCGGTGCATGTCGCTCGCGATGTTTGGGAGAGAAGGGTAATATTTTGTTTTTCTTGTGTACTTTGATTTTCTTTTTTATAAAATCTTTTGTTTCTGTTCATATATATCTAATGCGTGCTCGGTTGTTTCGGGGAGGATCGCGGAGCGTTGAAGTGTGTTTCACACTTAGCGAAGTTATCCCAATGGAATTTCAAAAATGAATGTGAAAGGTCTCCGAGATTTGCCGTGCAGTTGAGAAGGACTGGGTTGTTTGATCTCGTGGAAGGTTATCACGAGCATATGGATCCACCATTGATCTCGGCGTTTGTGGAGAGATGGCATCCGGAGACCAACACCTTCCATATGCGGTTGGGGAGATGATCGCGGACTTTGGACGATGTTGTCCAAATCTGTGGAGTCACTGATTAGAGGAAGAGCGGTGCAAGGGGACGTTGAAATTTGAACTTACAACAATCGATAAATCTCTTACATCTTGGTCTGGGGCTCCCTATTGATTTGATTAGGGCGGAGATGGAAGCTAGCAAGTTCACTTCAAAAGTAAGGCTAGAATTCATCCGGAAGCATTTTGCGAACAAGATTCATGATAGCCCTATATGTGACGCTGCTGGGAATGTGGTAGAGAAGGCCTCGAAGTTTCGGGATGTTCAACTGACCGTTAGAGCTTTTATTCTTTTTTTTTTCTTTGGATGTGCCGTTTTTACTGACAAGTCTGGGACTGGAGTGCCTATATGTTATCTGAGGCCGTTGTTGAAATTCAGTGAGATAGAAGAGTATGCATGGGGTGCAGCAATTTTGGCGTTTTTATATAGAGGTCTCGGGGCTGCCACATGTGCGAAGGTGAAAGGAGTTCTGGTGCTATATGACTCTTCTACATGTAAAACTTGAGTATTTTAGAGTTTATTTTTTTTTAATGTTAATTTTATTACTCTATCAATATGTTAACTATTTGTGTATATCTAGGCATGGATCTATGAGTATTTTCCGGTATTCATGACAGTCCCAAACTTCAACTATATCTCGTCACCCGGCGTGCTCATAGACACATCCCCCGCTCCACACTATTATGACACAACGTATGCATTGCGGTTTTATCGAAAGTGATAATTGATGATTTGAATGAGTTCAATGTAAGTATTAAATTCAATGACAATTTGGTATTTAAGTTTCTTTATATTTATTTTTTAGTAATTGATCATTAGAGTTGTTAATGACACATTTGATTTTGTTTCAGTTGTTTGGCATCCCTACAAAAATATCGAGATACAAACCCGATCGATGACATTGCATTTTTTTGAGGGATTGCTATGTTTTTCAACATTGTCGAGCTTTACGTTGTCGCAAGGGTGGGCGTCGGTTGGGTCATGTGCAACTTGTACCTAAAGATCCTCCAATGCCAAATTGGAGAACAAGAACCGTGGCGGACGCTGACGGGTATGAGGTGATTTGGACCAATATTGGGCCACTTTTATCGAGTCGCGGGCGTAATCACATTGATTCAACTCGCAAACCGAGGACCTATTTCATCTTATCCATGGGAGTGTCATCAAAACTACATGACTTGGTATCGCGAGGAATTCTCATGTAGTTTTGGTGAACCCCGAAGCTTCTTCGATTCATCCCTCCCCCGAGACACCGCCTTTAACTGTTCACCGATTGTAAGTATTGTGATTTTTAATTGAGTTTTCTCTAACTGTGATTTTTTGCATTCGATTGGTAACTTATCTTGATTTTTCTTTTTTCGACAGAACGACGTCATCGATGAAACCAGTCGTTTGCTAGAGAGAGGTCTGCAATTGGCTGGGAATGATATGCCAGAGGAAGCAAGGTCTTCCTTGAACAGCGCATAACTTGACTAGGTGCAAGTACATTGGTGGGCGCTATAGTTTATTTGTTTCAGTTTAGGGTTTGTAGAATGTGTTTGTAACTTTGTAGTTTAGTTTGATGGATGTAATTCATACATTGATGGATATGATGTTTGCATGAATGTTTGAATGGAATTTAATGTTTAGGGTTTAGGGTTTAATGTTTGAATGTAATTTGTTTCAGTTTAGGGTTTAATGTATGAATGGAATTTTATGTATGGATGAATGTTTGATATCTGATGAATATGGAATTTGATGTATGGAATTTGATGTATTGATATATGGTTTAATGTTTGAATGTTTGATATATGATGAAAAGTGGAATTTGATGAATATGAAAGTGTTATAAAAACAAAACGAATTTTGAAATTTTTTTCTTCCAAACGACCCAGCCACATCGTTTGGCATAAAGGCCAAACGACCTCAGCAGATCGTTTTCCCTTTATACCAAACGACCACGGCAGATCGGTCGCTTTAAATCTCAAACGACCCATGCACATCGTTTGGTCTAAAGGCCAAACGACATGACCACATCGTTTGGTCTAAAGGCCAAACGACATGACCATATCGTTTTCCCTTTAGACCAAACGATCTGGCTGGGTCGTTTTGTATTAAAGCCAAACGACTTCACCGTGTAGTTTCGGTCATTATTGACAACATACGAACGTTATTTCAAATCACTCGATTGCGGTCCGAATCAACTAGTCGATCACTCGATTGCCATCCGAATTAACTTAGTCGATCATTCGATTTCAAAATCACTCGATTGACGTCCGAATCAACTTAGTCGATCGCTTTATTTCCAAATCACTCGATTGCCGTCCGAATCAACTTAATCGATCACTTGATTTCCAAATCAAATCAAATAAAAGCCCTAACATTATTTCCAAATAACAATAAAATAAAATAAAATTACATTTGTTCCAAATTACATCAAAATATCAAATTACATCAATATATCACTTAGTCGATCGCTCGATTTCAAAATTTGCCGTCCGAATCAACTTAGTCGATTACTCGATTTCCAAATCAAATCAAATAAAAGCCCTAACATTGATAACATAAAAATCAAATCAAATTACACTTGTTCCAAATTACATCAAAATACAAATTACATCAAAATATCATATCGACAACATACAAACAACTTAGTCGATAACATGTACTGTTGGGTCTTCAACGAGCTCATTTTCCCATATTAAATTGGGAATGTTCAATGCCATAAATTGCAATTGCCTTTTGTCAAGGCCAAATTCCAACTTTCAAACAATATCATATCGAGCTCTAAGCCATCAAGGCATTACATGGAGGAACGGGACAATCTTCAACAAGTTCAACATTGACAAAATGATTTCCACCAACATATGCTACCCAACACTTGGGTCACTCTCAGGATTTGCTTGGGTTCTCCGCATGAGAAGGAAGCAATCGACGAGCTCCCTAAATGCATAAGGACAACATTAAATCTTGAAGCAAATAAGTATCCAAAGACAAAAGGCATGCTCATCCACTTATTTAAGGGCGCGCGAACCTTCTTCATGTAGGATTTCCTTCATCGAAATAAAACCTCACTTTGATTGTACAAAGTACAATAAAGGGGAGGTTGTCGAAGCTCTTCGCACAACTCCCCTTCTCATCCGTGGCCATTCTTCTTGACTTCTTTCCTAATGCAATGCAGAAGCTCTATAACCGCTAGCAGTTGCCATCGCCAATGTGGTCATGGACTCTAACAATGTATTTATGCATTTCTTGGGGAATATCCAACCCGTAATCCTTAGGACCCTTCGTCTTTCCAAAGTCTAAGCCATCTCTCACATTTAGTGGTGACCGTTTTTTTGGAGAAGGCTTATTTCGCGGGTGTGGTTGTTTTTGGTGTTTTTGGGGAGAAGGTTTATTTCTTGGTGTGGTTGTTTTGGTGTTTTGGAGAAGGCTTATTTGTTGGTGTGGTGTGGATGTTTTGGGTTGGTAGTTTTGGAGAAGACTTCTTTCTTGGTGTAGTGTGGATGTTTTGGGTGGGTGTAATGTTTGGTTGTGACGAGACCCACTCTTCATGGTCACGCGTTGAGAATGTTCAAAATGAGATGGATCTCGCTTTGAAGAGTTATCATCTCGGTTTGAAGCTTTCGCTGCTACCTACCTTCGGCCGACCTTTGGTTTTGCTTCCTCACAAGGCGGTACTAGCCATGTACTTTACGGTACGGCAATCTCCATAAGCTTCCTAATCATAACCCTCGCTTCTTCTTCGTAAAACCATTGCAAACCTATTCATGAACAAGTCCGTGAAGGTGCAACATCGGGACCAACACCCAATCGATACATTGGGAGAAGCGGCATAATGTTTTCCAAAATGGGTCGATAGAAGTCAAAGGGATGGACGGCTCTTGCTCTTCAAACTCAATTAATTCATGAGCACATGGCAGTCCATGGTTTGCGCAAATAGCACCAACACCTTATCTCTCCATCTTTAACACGCTTTACGCTGGTATCTATTTCTTCAAATAACAAGTCTAAACACTTGCGTGGAGACAAGGCCTCCGAAGTTCACGTAAACAAAGGAATCCGGTGGTGGTCTTTGAAGTTACAATCATACTTCTCTCGAAGGTAGCTCTAATTTAGGACATCCGGATCTCTAGAATCGGGTGGATTAAGCTAAACATACTCAAAAAAATCATGACGGTTTGCATTTCCTAGTACACGCTTCACCGAGCATGAGACCCTTCAACTCTATTGGTCGTTGTACAGATTTAAAGTGAATGTGTTGGTGGGTCCAACAACATACGAATCGATCCCTCGTGAGGAAACCAAGTCTCACCGCAAATAACAAACAAAATTGGAGTACTCAACCCCGTAATATTTTTCCAAAGCATCCCATCTACTGGAAAATAACCTCGTCTTCGATTTGACTACGGTGTTCCACGAACCGGGCCTTCTACAAGTTTCAGAGTTGGAAAAATATCGTAACATTTTGAAGGGACGACGTAGCGATATGCCATCTACATAGATGCTTGTGTGCGTTAGGGAAAACTCGTCGGCCGGCACTCATCGGGGGCTAAGTCCCCGCCGGACACGATCACGGATGGACTTATGTCACCAAGCAAGCCACTAAAATGATGCGGGGCCCACTCATAGTCATTTGTTGTTTCAGATCGGCAAAGACCGACACACGGTGAAAGATTTCCATGTGAAGTCACCCCAACAAACTGTCATTTAAAGGCCACCGATACCGTTAGTTTTGTAGGTGGCGTCTAACATGAAAAACCGTTGGAAAAGTCCGAGCCAACTTAACACCTTACGGATGGGCCCATAACAATCCCGTTATCTCCTCGGTATTCTCATCCTGTCTCAACTCCTCAAAATAATGTTCTTTTGCTAACAACTCACACAATCTCTGTAATTGTGTGAGACCGTTCATATCCAATTTCCTCACCTTCTGCCTTGCAGTGTAGACTTGGGATATACTAGAGATGTTATCATGATACCTATTCTTGATGGAATCCAATATTTGTTTAGGTTTTATTCCACACTTACTCATCTCTGACAAATACTCGAACTCTAGAACAGTTAGTCGAGTAGCAAATGCATGTCCTTCAAGGGTCTTCGCCAATGGATGGTTGTGAACACCATTAAGAACGACAATTTTCCAACTATCGACAAGTGCCGCGTTGGAAAATACCTTTTAACTTAAATGGACATCCCGATTTCTTGGTTCCGACCTTCTCTTATTAGCCTTCTCTTAGCCTTCCTTCTTGTGTGACCGATACACACCCGAAAGCACTCACAAGCCAAATTCAATCTTGCTACTCGGTTTCCTTTGGCACACTCAGGCTTTTCAATGACCACAACAACATTAACTTGTCTTCCTCTAGCGGTTGCCCAATCGATTGCCTCGCTACGTGTATGAAAGACCTAAACACATAAAAAACAACAACTATTATTAATACACTAATAAAATTATATTTAGAAAATTTAAAAAAAAAAATGAAATCAATGCCTACTCAATCATACCTCTTCTGTAGTAAAAATTTCTGTTGTATCACTTAAAATCGGTTGACAATCCACATCATTCGAGTTTGCAGAAGATCGGTTCCCGGATAGCGGCAAAGAATTCTACATATAGAAGAATAAAACAAGAGTCTCAAACAATGCATTTAGTTTCAAACGACCCAGCCATGTAGTTTCATCAAGAGTCCAAACGACCCGGCCATGTAGTTCTATAGTGTAATGAAACGACCTGGCCATGTAGTTCTGTAGTGTAATGAAACGACCCAGCCATGTCGTTCCATAGTGTTCTCAAACTACACCGCCATGTCGTTCCGTAGTGTTCTCAAACTACAGGCCCATGTCGTTTGATAGTGTTACCAAACGACCCAGCCATGTCGTTTGGGCTCGGGTTTTGCATTCATTCATTTTGCATCCATTCATTCATTCATTCAATCAATCAAGTGTTTTGTATTCATTTTAATCAAGTGTTACCTCATTATTTAGGTTTGCATTTTGTCGTCGACGATTTCTCGGAATTTCATTTGCTCGACTTGTCGCATCTTCAAATTCTTCACCTTGACCTTCAACATTTTGTTCCACTTCTTCACTTTCAACATATCTTCTATTTTCTCCTTCTCTAATTTGTTGTTCTTCTCTAATTTGTTGTCAGACATCAAACATTACCTCAAATACTTCTTCTTCATCTTCATGTTCCATTTTAGAGAAACTTGAGTGTGTAGAAACTTGAGTATGTAGAGAAACTTGAGTATTCTATGTAAACCCTAAACTCTAAACCGAAGTGAATGAGTATTCTATATATATTTGAAATTTTGATATATTTGAATAATTGAGTGAAATATATTTGTAAACCCCCAAACTAGTTTATTATTTACAATTGAATAAAAAAATGGAAAATAACAAGTTTAGATATAAAAGCAGATTATTATTTTAGATTTGGATAATTTAGTGAAATATGTTTGAAATTAAATTTTTTTTTTTTATGTTTAAATTTTTAAATTTGTAAACCCTAAACCCTAAACCCAAACCCCAAACCCCCAAACTAGATTATGATTCAAAATTTGAAAAGAAAATAAAAAATAATAAGTTTATAAATAAAACAAATTATTATTTTGAATAATTAAGTAAAATTTGTTAGCACTAAATTTGTAAATAACTCTAAACCCTAAACCCTAAATCTCAACCTAGTTTTATGATTCACAATTTTAAAAATAAAATAAAAAATAACAAGTTTAGATATAAAACAAATTATTATTTCAAATAATTAAGTGAAATATGTTGATGCGAAATTTCTAAACCTTGAACTCTGAACTCTAAACCCCAAACTAGTTTATGATTCACAATTGAAAAAATAATAATAATAACAAGTTTAGATATAAAACAAATTATTATTTTAGATTTTATAGCATGTTTGATTACATGTTTTAACTTGGTTATAAAGATACTATGTCATAACGGATAAAGAGTGTAGAGTGCATGTAGTTTTATTGATGTAATTGTGTTGTTTCTAACCCAATTTTTAAATCGGATTTCAATTTTTCTAATTCAATTGAAATCGTTTGAGTGCATTTGGAATCGTTTGAGTCGCGTGTCCACGTCGTTTGAGTGTACACTCAAACACGTGACAAGTCGTTGAGTGTAAACTCAAATTACATGTCCAAGTCGTTTGAGTGTTACTTTGAGTTTGAGTTACACTAAAACTAGATGGCCAAGTCGTTTGAGTGTATACTCAAACGATATGGACAAGTCGTTTGAGTGTTACTCACACTACTTTGAACTACGCTTGACGGCCATGTAGTTTGAGTGTACACTCAAACTACTGCGGTCATGTAGTTTGAGTGTACACTCAAACGACATGACCGCGTAGTTTGAGTGTACACTCAAAGCGACATGGCCGCGTAGTTTGAGTGTTAGTGTGAGTAACAACTGAAACGCGGCCATGTAGTTTGAGTGTACACTCAAACCATGTAGTTTTCAGAGTGTACACTCAAACTACATGGCGGCGTAGTTTGAGTGTACACTCAAACGACATGGCCAGCGTAGTTTGAGTGTACACTCAAACTACATGGCAGCGTAGTTTCGATGTTAGTGTGAGTAACACTCAAACGATTAATGTCATGATGCGAGTGTACACTCAAACGACTTGGCGAAGTCGTTTTGTTTTCACTTAAACGACATGGTCATATCGTTTACGTTTTACACTCAAACGACGCGACCATGTCGTTTGAGTAAAACGTAAAACGACTTCGCCAAGTCGTTTGAGTGTTTATTTCGACATACATGGTAATGTCGCTTGAGTGTAAACGTAAAACCAACCGGAGGGTTCGTTTTGGCAATACCGGTTGAATTGGTTGTTGGGCTTGGGCTTTATGGCAAATTTGTAATATGGCAAATTTGTAAAATTTCTTTTTTTTTTTGAGGGGTTGCCCAATCCAATTTGATGAGTGCCCAATGGAATCACCTACAAAAGATACCCATGTTAATACGGGTACTCGTCAAACCTGTCGTTGTTTGAATTATATTTCTATACGATTTTTGTAATTACGTGTCGGTGCCCTTTTGATTTCAAAAGAAATATCGACATTCTGACGGTCAATAAGCATATATGAGTTGAATTGTACGTTCATTGAGGACAAATTTATTTTTATTTTTCCGCAAAATAGGAAGAAGAAGGAAAACGATCAAAAGGAAAAGTCAGTTGAACTGTTGAAGACTTGGAACTTCGAATGGGGAGTTGCATCTGCATGAGGTTTACCCTTTGCTTTTTCCTTACTGCCAAAAGTTGTCGAAGTGTCGTCTCAATCGACCGGAATAAATTGAGCAAGTACCATTGCGTATTGGGTACTGCAATGATCTAGCTAATGCGTAAATTATATCTGCGAGTCAAGTGAACATGTTAATTCTGTTTGTTTCAACTCAAAACGCTTGTAAAAAATAAATAAAATAATCAATAAAAACTAGGCCGATTTATGCTATCAACTAGTTTGTAGGTCCGTGTATATGCACCGGTTTTTTTGAAAATATTTATATTTTTTTTAGAAAATTAGGACTACCATTTTAGTCGCTAACCCGTTTTAATTTTCTAACAAATTGTTTTAAATTAAGTTTTAAAAACCCGTTTTTTCAATTGGGAGAGAGATTCTGTTTTAATAGGAAAATGATTCCCGTTTTAATTAGATCTGTTAGGTTTTAATTTTAATTTTCAATAGGAGAGGAATTCTCATTTTAATAGGAGAAGGATTCTCGCTTTAATTAAAAGTGTTAGAATTTGTTTTAATATGAAAAGAATTCTCGTTATAATAGAAGAGAAATTCCAATTTTTCAAATAGAAGAGAAATTCTCATTTTAATAGGAAATGATGTGGAATTTTAATAGAGCTCGAAAAATACCTCTTATGGGAGCTTTAATATTAAGACTAGTTTGTAGGCGGAGCATGCATCCGGTCTTTTGAAAATATTTAGGTTTTTTTTAGAAAATTGGGACTACCGTTTTAGTCGCTAATCCGTTTTAATTTTCTAACAAATTGTTTTAATTAAGTTTTAAAAACCCGTTTTTTTCAATTGGAAGAGAGATCATGTTTTAATAGGAGAATAATTCCCATTTTAATAGGAGAATGATTTTCGTTTTAATTAGAAGTGTTAGAATTTATTTTAATACGAGAGAAATTCCCGTTGTAAAAAAGGATTCTCATTTTTCAAATAGAAGAGAAATTCCTATCATTTTAATAGGAGATGACGTAGAATTTTAATAGAGTTCGAAAAATATTCTTTGTGGGAGCTTTAATATTAAGATATAGATATAGATATCGGCCGAGAGCCCGAGATGATAACATAAAACCACAAAAATTATCAGTTTTTCACCCAAAAAAATACATAAAATTAGACTCTTAAACTGGATTAATAATAAAATAACTTGATCAATACACAAAACTAAGAGCTTACTTATTTTCTTCTCTTTAAAGAAAGTTAGGTGTACAAATTCTTATATTATCTCTCTAGTGTATATTCTCTATTTTTTTTTCTTCCTTTTATTTCTTTAAATATTTAATATAATTATTATATTTGACATTTTCATAGTATCCGGAACTTGAGATGGTTGGATGTGATTATAAGAATTTGATATTTTTTTGTTGCATCTAGGATAACTATTTCGTAATTTTTTGTATGACTATACTCATATATTTTAAAAGGGTCAGATTAAGCACCAATTCATTGATTAATCTCATATCGCTCCTCAACCGATTTTAACTGCTTAGTATGCTCAGTCTTTTAACTTCGCTGATTCATGAACTTGTCGCGTCAATTTTTATTTGATATGCAAAGTCGAACCAAGTGATTCGCAAACATAACAAATTTTGAAACTGTCATTAGGAAGACCAAGAGTTTAACTAAAGATTTATTAAGCCATAATAGTGTCACATATCTAAATCCTGGATGAGACGGGAAGATTGCAGCTTGCGATGATCCCGACCCCGAATACATCCAAACGTAGGAGCAACACGTATTTCCCAGCTCAATCCATGGCCAATTGCTACTAGCACAACGATTCTATTTATATTATTTACTTCTTCTACCAAATTCAATGAAATCACACTCCTTGCATCCCTATAAATACTCACCATTCACCAATACATTCCATCATCCACACACCTCTAATCACTAGTACCACCAAAAGAATACTAGAAACAGTTATTAAGAAATGGGTTCCAAGAGCTATGCATCGATCAGTAGCTCTTTTCCTTGCACTCCACCTCTTCTTCTTTTCCCTTGTCACTGCAACAAGCTGCTCTTGTCATCCTAAGTCAAAGCCTAACCCTAACCCTAATTAAGCCAAAGCCAACTCCAAGTCCTCCTAAGTCAAAGCCTACTCCAACTCCTAGGACTCCACCAGGACGTAAGCCAACACCAACGCCTCCAACTCCATGTCCAACAACTCCAATGCCCCCAGCCCCCAGCCCCTACTCCCACACCTACCATGGGTTGCCCAAGAGATACTCTAAAGCTAGGTACTCCTGCTAACATCCCTTGCTGCTCTCTCATCCAAGGGCTTGATCACCTTGATGCGGCTCTGTGCTTGTACACTAATATGAAAACCAACATATTGGGTATCAATCTCAATGTCCCAATATCCCTCAGCTTGATTCTCACCGCCTGTGGAAAGGATGTCCCATCTGGTTTCAAATGTGCCTAAGCAATCGCACTTTTTGTACTTTTAGTTGTATTAAGCCTCTACAATTTCTTACTTTTATTCAATCCTTTCTCTATGTTACAAAGGAAGACTTATTGATAAGAAAAGCAGGATAATCAGTGCCAAAACTTGAAATCAGAAATTCTACTGATACAAGTATCAGTAGAATATCTGATTTCAAATTTTGGCAGTGATTAT
Organism: Coptis chinensis; assembly: GCF_015680905.1. Taxonomy (NCBI): domain Eukaryota; kingdom Viridiplantae; phylum Streptophyta; class Magnoliopsida; order Ranunculales; family Ranunculaceae; genus Coptis; species Coptis chinensis. The sequence continues at coordinate 123,228,010 of NC_141458.1, read as the reverse complement.
CCTTCTTTTCTTATCAATAAATCCTCCTTTGTAACATAGAGAAAGGATTGAATAAACAAAAAATAATGTGGACAAGTACCTAAGTATATTCTCACACAGTGAATGATGCAAGTGAAAGATATTAAAGCATGTTCCAATCATTTCATACACAAAGACCAGGCTGCTTTTTTAATTTTCTTTTTCTTTTCCGATAATATATAAACACCAGGCTGATATCTTTAAAAGTTGTACACTTCATCAATACAGTCACACAGTCCCAACTAGTGTACACTTTCTATATATTTTTGTATTGAAGTAGGAAGGTTGTTGTGATACTCTGGGCGTGGCCCGAAGAGGGTAATGATGGAAAAGTGCTTAGCCTAGATTTGGGTGACGCGCCATGGTCTGATCCCATTTCTTTTAAGTGGTTGTCCAAAGATCTGGCCATGATCGAGTAATTGATTCTCAAAATCCTATAATCCAGGTTTTTTCTGGATAATTTGGCTGTGGGGTTGGTGAGAACTCCACAGTTAAGCATGCTGGCACTAAAATGTACAGCAACAATTAGGGGTGATTTCGGATCGGATCGGATCGGATAAAGGACTTTCGAAAAAAATTCCAATTATTTTAGGATGACAATTTTTTCAGAACCAAAAGTTCGAAAATCGAAAATTTTTCAGAAATTCAGAATCCCATAAAATATGGAAGTAAATCAGAAATTTGAATTATATAATTGAATTCTCTTTTTAGAATAACCATATTTTTTTTATTAGTTAATACATTCATTTAGCAATTATTTTGAAATATATTAATTAAGCAAACAACTTAGACCTTTTAACATATTCATTCAGCAAATTTTTTTCTTCATGTTAATGCATTAATTCAGTAAATAGGAATATGGGATAAATTGATACATATACTAGAATGACAATAATGATTTCTTAAAGTTGTGAAGAGACAATGTTCTACTTCTCTAGGGTTTTTATTTGGTTTGTAAACTATATGTAGTTTTAATTTAGTAACTATATGAAATAGACCGCTATATGTTAAAAAATCGGAAATTAATCGAAAATCGGATCGGATCGGATTTTGAAAACACATCCAATTCCGAGCCAATTATTTTTCAGAAAAATCGGATATCGGAATTTCGGATATCGTAACACAAATATCATTGCCAAATTCGGAAAAATATCAGATCGGAATTCGGAAAAAAGAAACACCCCTAGCAACAATGGGCTCGAGTTAGCAGTTCAAAAAGGCTTAAGGAGAATTAACGCACAAACAGACTCAAACACTGTGGTCGCATACTTAAGGAGGAGAGAACAACAACCATGGCGGGCAAAGCATCTGATGGACGAAATCCAGGAGTTGATAGGGAGATTAGATGTTTTTTCAGTTTGCCATGTATATAGAGAGACAAATAGACTAGCCGATGCATTAGTCGCTACTATTCAGTTAGTTAGTTATAGAGATAGTACCCAGTTCTTTTTCTGAGGATGTAAAAAAGATTATTTATGAAGATGCCACGGGCAAACAGTATGTTAGAATGTAACCAAGACATATGATTATTTCTAATAAAATAGGGATAAGGGACCTCTCAAAAACCCTGCTTGCCTTTCAAAAAAAAAAATGAAGAAATACTCCTTTTAAGCAAAAAAAATAGTTTTTTAGATTTCCACCACCAGCAACTTTGCCAATTAGAGTTCCACCCCCAATTTCACAGCATGACCAAGTCAGCCCCCTTTGACTGGATGCCATCCGGTTAGTGCATGTGCAATGTCAATTTTACCCCTCACCATGTAAAATTAGCAAAATACCCTTTGACCCTCACAAGACCAAAACCAATCCAATTGCCACGTGGCGTCATCACAACTATTTAATCCAACGAACATAAATATTTTGCCTAAATGACGTTGACTACCTCTGCCCATCTAAAATTAACCTCACTCATGTTTGCATCAACCACCACGTGGCAACTGTTGTGGTGGACCTGAACTCGTGGCAATTGATGATGATGACACGTGGAAACTGCTGTGGTGGACCTGAACTGGAATGATGACACGTGGCAGTTGATGATGATGACAAGTGGCGACTGATGATGATGACACGTGGCAGTTGATGCAAACATGAGTGAGGTTAGTTTTGTACTTTTAGGTGGGCAGGGGTAGTCGATGTCATTTAAGCAAAATATTTATGTTAAGTTGGATTAAATAGTTGTAATGACGCCACGTGGCAATTGGATTGGTTTTGGTCTTGTAAGGGTCAAATGTTATTTTGGTAATTTTACATGGTGAGGGGTAGAATTGACATCGCGACATGCACTAACCGGATGGCATCCATCAAAAAGGGCTGACTTGGTCAAGTTATGAAATTGGGGATGGAAATCTAATAATGGAAGAACTTGGGGTGGAAGTTTAATTGGCAAAATTCTTTGGGGTGGAAATCTAAAAAGTATTTTACATGGTGAGGGGTAGAAATGACATTGCACATGCACTAAGGAATAAGGATGACATCCAGTCAAAAGGAGCTGACTTGTGTGAAATTGAGGGTGGAAGTCTAATAATGGAAGAATTGGGGGTAGAAGTCTAATTGGCAAAATTACTGGGGGGGGGGTGGTGGAAATCTTAAAAACAGAAAAAAACAAAAATGTAGAAATACTTCATCTGATGCATTCCTCTGTTCCCCATGCTCGATTCTGTCAGACCACTCCCTGAACCCGGTGGTGCCAGATACACAAATTATGCAAACTGCTGGTGATAGAAACTTCTGCTCCCAACATCCCCAATTTTGCCCTTTATACTGAGGCCTAATAACAAAACAGAAGTCATCATCAGTTGGAGGACTTCAATCAGCAAAGTTAAAGTTCACACGGTGACAAAACGGTTGAACGTCATTTAAATTGAGCATGCTCTGAACCATGAGTTTAGAAAAAGACAATAGCCAGTAGAGCTTACCATTCAAGGCTGAAGTGGGACTGATGCAGCTCAAACGAAGACACGCCATCACGGCCAATGTGAGGACTTCGTCCCTCTTCACTGTATTTGTCGACAACAAGCTTGGTTGTATCTTAAACACTAGCTCCTAATTTAACCAAAGTCTTCACAGGACCTGGGCTACACTCCACAGTTACATTCACCATTTCACCACTACCTTCGCGTCTTTATTATACCTCTGCATTACCATTTTCGTTCTTTAGCTTCACAAACGTTAAGAAAAGAGTAGGGCAAAAAAGAACGAATCAACTATGAAGTTCCATGGAACAGGAATGAATAATATGTTCCTGGCTACTGTAAAGTTTACATATTCTTAGATTAGGATGGTTCTGTATTTGAGCGTTAGAAACACTATTGATTTGTAATCACAATCGAACTACTACTCCAATGTATAATTTTCAATCTAACAACTTCCACCTTCTTATTCACATACAAAAACTGAGGGAAGGCCCCGCATATCTTTATGATTTTTCAAGTAACCTCTCAAAATAAATGTGAGGGGTGCGGGAGTGATCTCTGAAGTTCCACAGATAACAAGGTAAGCATTAGAATTTGGAAAACCCCAATGTATCCATGTGCGTTCCTTCTAAGCATTCTCTTTCTAGAAAACATTCACCCGAGGGGAAAATTTAATATGACACAAATGGTAAAAGATTTACAAATCAAAGACGGCAAGAAGCAAGTACTTAAAAGAGTACACGAAAATAGTTTTAATTAATGACAAACAAATTTTCAATTAGACTAAGGTTAACAATGTAACAATGTCTATTGGTAGGAGTCTCTACTTTATTCGTTTAATCAACAGGGTAAGACCCAATTTGCAATATCATAGATCAATGTACATGTCTAGGGTTGCAATATCATTACGTATATTAATTTATGTCTATATTCGTTTCATATCAAAGAGATAATCATCAATTAAGAGTCATGTTCAATTACGATTACTTGAGCTACAATAAATCTCTACTCTATACATATAAATACCAAACTATTTTTCATACAGAACTACATTCTTGAGACTTGATCCCATAGATAATTTGGGTACGTAGGCAACCGAAAGGTACAATCTCATCATTCACTCAATCACCATCACTTTTCTCACTACTTTTCTACGTTATTCATCTCTTTCATCACTACTTAGTGTTTTGATCATATTTGGTCAAAATATAATTGGCGCCGTCTGCGGTTCTTATTCAACACCCTTAATCACGTTCTGCAAAAATTATGACGAATACTAGAAAAGCTCAAGTTCCCGATACAATTACTGTCGATCATCGCGTACATGATGTTCAAGGTCAAGTTGGCGATTACAGACTAATCCTTCCTACTCCTTTTCAACAATAGGTTGCACGTGACCCTACTGCCGTTCCACCGATGCACCAAATTATTCAGCGTGAAGTTATTGCCTCTGACGATTCTCCATCGTTTGATGCGAATAATGTAAGTCCAATGTCTCGCGAAATACTTCTTCGATAGTTCAAGTGTGTACGGAAACAAAATAGTTACTACAAACGTCGTCTGAAACGAACCATTCCTCTCGAAGATGTTGTGAAATCTATCACACCACAACATAGCACATGCCAATGACATCGTAGCATGTGGGATCGTTTACGTGGTGAGAATGAGATTCCTGTTGTTCACAACGTACGGTCATCTATGAGTTCTCAAAAATGGTGTTGTATTTGTCACACCACAACGTAACACTCGCCAACAACATAGTTGCATGTGGGATCGTTTACATGGCGGTGATTAGATTTTTGCTATTCACAATAGTTTACCCACGAGTTCAAGATGATAAATACAGACTTCGAAATAGTTACTTTTCACGAATCTTAGCGAAACATATCCAATTCATATTTGTCCATTTCCGTTTCAAGTTCTGATAGTCGTCTCATATTCTTTGTTAGCAAAACTCTTATATCAGCTGAATCGAGGCATTCTTGCATTGAGAAAATTGCAATGGCCTTATTTCATGCTGCCATACGTCTTAAGCTTATTTCTAGAAAGGAATAGTCGAAGTTTATACTCAATATTCGTTGCGCAAGTTTTTTTGTAATGTCTACAAATCGAGTCGCATAATGGAAAAGTTATCTTAGCGCTTACAACATTATTTCTGACACTCATAAAATTAAAAAAAGACAAACTTTGGTTTCGCTAATGGGTGATTTTCTTATTGAAGATATTTCTATGTCGAACGTATTACTCGATGAGGAAAACATCGATACCTAATTGTCATTACCTCCCGGGGGCGATGATGGGCAATACTTTTTGGCTATATCAACTGATTGTTGGATTTACACCGAAGGTTCGCATAATAAGTCTGGCTCTGATCTTGGTTTTGTCATCTTGAAGCTTAATGAAGATATAATCGAGAGGTCTCTACGTTTGGGTTTTGATGCTTCAAATAATGTGGCCGAGTACGAAAATATCATTTGTGGTATACGCACAACTCTTCAACTGGGGGCGACTAAGTTACGATTGATTATTCTAACTTAGTCGCTACCCACTTTGAATGATCTTATGCGGCTCGCGATGATAGAATGAACTTTTATTTGGACTTAGTTCAACGAATTGTATGAAATTTTACATCTATCAGTATTGTACAGTATCCGCGTTATGATGTAAGGCATCCTGATTCTACACATACTTATCCGTGGAAAATCAAGTCGTCGCTGTCACGACAACACTGGATTAACCACTTATATTGTTAAATGATTCCAACGAGTTTGGCACTGATAATGTATCGGTATCTACCGATGACGATCATGCAGCTGACGATACTCTGGAATTCCTGATGACCAAAAACTCTATCACAATGGCACAAGTCTCAATCCTATCCTTCGTTGTTTGGGCAGAACGAACGATTTACTACGCCTCGAAAAAATTCATTCAGGACTATGTGAACACCACTCCCGGGGGCGAAGTCTCGCTCACATAGCTATGACCCAATGGTATTGGTGGCCATACATGCCAAAGGATGTTAAGCGTTTGTCTGAGAAGTGATATGGGTCAAACTTCCCGCGATGAAGCGTCATCCAATCCATAAACCTTGGTCATTTGCAAAATGGGGGCTTGACATTGTTGGTTTATTTTCGACAGCCCCGGCAGTGTTCGTTTCTTGCTCGTCGTAACAAATTATTTTACTAACTGAGCGGACAAAATAGACAAGTTGAACAAAAACAACTAATTTCTATTAGTTTTGAGGTTTTCATAAAGGCTCCACCTATTTTGCCCAGTGCTGCCAACACAAAAACAAAACCAAACATACCCAAAATTCCAAACATGCATTACTTGAAAATTAAATTGGCACCACTTAAGATTTTTAACTTTACAAAAAAAAATTGTTCTTAGGTTTTGATTTTTATGTAATATTGAATTGAATATATGAGCCTTTTCAAACGTTAATAAATTTATAAATTTAACCATAGGATTTGGACTAAATCGGACAAGTTTTATTGATTTTCTGACTTGGGTTATTTATTATTCTATTTTAATCCACCGACTTGTTTTTCTTGATACATTATTATTTTGGTCAAGCCAAGCCATTTGTACTTTATGCTCTTTTGGTTCTTAAAAAAAAAATTCCGTATAATTCTTGATAATTCTTGGTCCTTAAAAAAACACAAAAGATGGTTGTTGATAATCGGGTACCCATTGGCAACCCTAGTCCTGATACTGTATTATTTTGGTCAAGTGAAACCATTTATACTTTATGCATTCTTGGTCCTTACAAAAATACAAAAGAGGGTTGTTGATATTTCACGTTCTATAAAAACAATTAGCATTGCTTTCAAAAACAACAACTAGACTAGTTGGTTTAGGGACTTAGCTTTCACAGGCTGTATAGGGGTTCGAGCTGTGATGAAGCTGAAATAGGTAGAACTGGGTTTATCTACCAAAGTCTTATTTCTTGAAGACAATACATATCTGAGCTCGTTTTGCTTAACAAAACATTTTTTCCTAATACCTCAAAAAACAACTAATTTCTATTAGTTTTGGGGTTTTCATAAAGGCACCACCTATTTTACCAAATGGTGCCAACACTAAAACAAAACCAAACATACCCAAAATTCCAAACATGCACTACTTGAAAATTAAATAGGCTTATAACTTTACATAAAAAAATTGTTGATACGTTTTGATTTTTTTGTTACGTTGAATTGAATTTATGAGTCTTTTTAAACGTTAATATGTTTATAATTATAACCATTGGATTTGGACTAGACCGGACAAGTTTTACTGATTTGCTGACTTGGGCTATCTATTATTCTATTTTAATTAATCCACCGACTTATTTGTACATATATTGTATTATTTTGGTCAAGCGAAGCCATTTGTACTTTATGCTCTCTTGGTCCTTCATTTTTTTATTCGATAATTCTTGGTCCTTAAAAAAACACAAAAGATGGTTGTTGATAATCGGTACCCATTGACAACCCTAGTCTTAATACTGTATTATTTTGGTCAAGCGAAACCATTTGTACTTAATGCTTTCTTGGTCTTTACAAAAACACAAAAGAGGGATGTTGATATTTCATGTTATATAAAAACAATTAGCATTGCTTACACAAACAAAAGCTAGCCTAGTAGGTTTACGGTCTTAGCTTTCATAGGAGGTACCTGGGTTCGAGCTGTGATGTTGCTGAAATAGGTAGAAATGGGTTTGTCTACCAAAGTCTGATTTCTTGAAGATAATTCACATCTGAGCTCCTTTTGCCTAACAAAACATTTTTTCCTAATAGATAAAAAGAAAAAACTAATTTCTATTAGTTTTGAGGTTTTCATAAAGGCTCCACCTATTTTGCCTAGTGCTGCCAACACAAAAACAAAACCAAACATACCCAAAATTCCAAACATGCACTACTTTAAAATTAAATAAGCACCACTTAAGATTTATAACTTTACATAAAAAAATTGTTGTTAGGTTTTGATTTTTATGTAATGTTGAATTGAATATATGAGCCTTTTCAACCGTTAATAAATTTATAATTTTAACCGTAGGATTTGAACTAAACCGGACAAGTTTTACTGATTTTCTGACTTGGATTATTTATTATTCTATTTTAATCCCCTGACTTATTTGTCTTGACACTTTATTATTTTGGTCAAGCCAATCCATTTGTACTTTATCCTCTCTTGGTCCTTAAAAAAAAAATTTCCGGATAATTCTTGATAATTCTTGGTCCTTAAAAAAATACAAAAGATAGTTGTTGATAATCGGGTACCCATTGGCAACCCTAGTCTTGATACTGTATTATTTTGGTCAAGCGAAACCATTTGTACTTTATGCTTTCTTGGTCAAAAGAGGGCTGATGATATTTCATATTATGTAAAAACAATTAGCCTAGTTGGTTTAGGGACTTAGCTTTCATAAGAGGTACCTGGTTTGAGTTGTGATGAAGCTGAAATAGGCAGAACTGGGTTTGTCTACCAAAGTCTTTTTTCTTGAAAAAAATACACATATGAGCTCCTTTTGCCTAACAAAACATTTTTTCTTAATCGCTCAAAAATCAACTAATTTCTACTAGGTTTGTGGTTTTCATAAAGGCACCACCAATTTTTCAAATTGCTGCCAACACTAAAACAAAACCAAACATACCCAAAATTCCAATCAGGCACTACTTGAAAATTAAATAGGCTTATAACTTTACATAAAAAAATTGTTGATAGGTTTTGATTTTTATGTTACATTGAATTGAATATATGAGCCTTTTCAAACGTTAATAAATTTTTATTTTACCCATAGGATTTGGACTGGACCGGACAAGTTTTACTGATTTGCTGACTTGGGTTATCTATTATTCTATTTTAATCCACCGACTTGTTTGTCATGATACTGTATTATTTTGGTCCAGCGAAACCATTTGTACATTCTGCTCTCTTGGTCCTTAAAAAAAAAATCGATAATTCTTGGTCCTTAAAAAAACAAAAAAGATGGTTGTTGATAATTGGGTACCATTAGCAACCCTAGTCTTGATACTATATTATTTTGGTTAAGCGAAACCATTTGTACTTTTTGCTTTCTTGGTCCTTACAAAAACACAAAAGAGGGATTTTCATATTTCATGTTATGTAAAAACAATTAGCATTGCTAACAAAAACAAAACCAAATATACCCAAAATTCCAAACATGCACTACTTGAAAATTAAATAGGCTTATAACTTTAAATAAAAAAATTGTTCATAGGTTTTGATTTTTATGTTATGTTGAATTGAATATATAAGCCTTTTCAAACTTTAATAAATTTATAATTGTATCCATAGTATTTGGACTAGACCGGACAAGTTTTACTGATTTGCTCACTTGGGTTATCTATTATTCTATTTTAATCCACCGACTTATTTGTCTTGATACTGTATTACTTTGGTCAAGTGAAACCATCTGTAATTTATGCTCTCTTGGTCCTTAAAAAAACGATAATTCTTGGTCCTTAAAAAAACAAAAAAGATGGTTGTTGATAATTGGGTACCCATTGGCAACCCTAGTCTTGATACTATATTATTTTGGTCAAGTGAAACCATTTGTACTTTATGCATTCTTGGTCCTTACAAAAACACAAAAGAGGGATGTTGATATTTCATGTTATGTAAAAACAATTAGCATTACTTACACAAACATGCTAGCCTAGTTGGTTTAGGGACTTAGCTTTCACAGGAGGTACCTGGATTCGAGCTATGATATGAGCTATGATATTAGGTTGAAATAGGTAGAACTGGGTTTGTCTACCAAAGTTTGATTTCTTGAAGACAATACACATCTGAGCTCCTTTCGCCAAACAAAACATTTTTTTTCCTAATAGCACAAAAAAACAACTAATTTCTATTAGGTTTGGGGTTTTCATGAAGGCACCACCAATTTCACCAAGTGCTGCCAACATTAAAAAAAAAAAAAAAAAAAAAAAAAAACCAAACCTACCCAAAATTCCAAACATGCACTACTTGAAAATTAAATAGGCTTATAACTTTACATAAAAAAAATGTTGATAGGTTTTGATTTTTATGTTACGTTGAATTGAATATATGACCCTTTTCAAACGTTAATAAATTTATAATTTTAACCATAGGATTTGGACTAATCCGGACAAGTTTTACTGTTTTGCTTACATTGGTTATCTATTATTCCATTTTAATCCACCAACTTATTTGTATAGATACTGTATTATTTTCGTCAAGCGAAGCCATTTGTACTGTTTGCTTTCTTGGTACTTAAATTTTTTTTTCGATAATTCTTGAAAATTCTTGGTCCTTAATAAAACACAAAAGATGGTTGTGGATAATCGGGTACACATTGACAACCCTAGTCTTGATATTGTATTATTTTGGCCAAGTTAAACCATTTGTACTTTATGCTTTCTTGGTCTTTAAAAAAACACAAAAGAGGGATGTTGATATTTCTTGTTATGTAAAAACAATTAGCATTGCTTACTCAAACAAAAGCTAGCCTAGTTGGTTTAGGGACTTAGCTTTCACAGGAGGAACCTGGGTTCGAGCTGTGATGAAGTTGAAATAGGTAGAACTAGGTTTGTCTACCAAAGTCTGATTTCATGAAGACAATTCACATCTGAGCTCCTTTTGCATAACAAAACATTTTTTTCTAATAGCTCAAAAAAAAACTAATTTCTATTAGTTTAGGGGTTTTCATAAAGGCTCCACCTATTTTACCCAGTGCTGCCACCACTATAACAAAATCAAACATACCCAATATTCCAAACATGCACAACTTGAAAATTAAATAGGCACCACTTAAGATTTTTAACTTTACATAAAAAAAAATTGTTGATAGGTTTTGATTTTTATGTTACGTTGAATTGAATATATGAGCCTTTTCAAACGTTAATAAATGTATAATTTAAACCATAGGATTTGGACTAAACAGGACAAGTTTTACTGCTTTGCTGACTTGGGTTATTTACTATTCTATTTTAATCCACCGACTTATTTGTCTTGATACTGTATTATTTTGGTCAAGCGAAGCCATTTGTACATTATGCTCTCTTGGTCCTTAAATTTTTTTTTTCTGATAATTCTTGGTCCTTAAAAAAAACAAAAGATGGTTGCTGATAATCGAGTACCCATTAACAACCCTAGTCTTTATACAGTATTATTTTGGTCATGCGAAACCATTTGTACTTTATGCTTTCTTGGTCCTTACAAAAACAAAAAAGAGGGTTGTTGATATTTAATGTTATATAAAAATAATTAGCATTGCTTACACAAACAACAACTAGACTAGTTGGTTTAGGGACTTAGCTTTCGCAGGAGGTACTTTGGATCGAGCTGTGAACAAGTTGAAATAGGTAGAACTGGGTTTGTCTACCAAAGTCTTATTTCATGAAGACAATACACATCTGAGCTCCTTTTGCCTAACAAAACATTTTTTCCTAATAGCTCAGAAAACAACTAATTTATGTTAGTTTTGGGGTTTTCATAAAGGCACCACCTAATTTACCAAGTGGTGCCAAAACTAAAACAAAACCAAACATACCCAAAATTCCAAACATGCACTACTTGAAAATTAAATAGGCTTACAACATTAAATAAAAAAATTGTTAATAGGTTTTGATTTTTATGTTACGTATGTAGAATTGAATATATAAGCCTTTCCAAACGTTAATAAATTTATAATTTTAACCATAGGATTTGGGCTAGACCGGACAAGTTTTACTGATTTGCTGACTTGGGTTATCTATTTTTCTTTTTTAATCCACCGACTTATTTATATAGATGTTGTATTATTTTGGTCAAGCAAAGCCATTTGTACTTTATGCTCTCTTGGTCCTTAATTTTTTTTTTCGATAATTCTTGATCCTTAAAAAAACACAAAAGAAGGTTGTCGATAATCGGGTACCCATTGACAACCCTAGTCTTATCAGATTATTTTGGTCAAGTTTTAAATCATTTGTACTCTATGCTTTCTTGGTCTTTACAAAAACACAAAAGAGGAATATTGATAATTCTTGTCATGTAAAAACAATTAGCATTGCTTACTTAAACAAAAGCTAGCCTAGTTGGTTTAGGGAGTTAGCTTTAATAGGAGGTACCTGGGTTCGAGCTGCGTTGAAGCTGAAATAGGTAGAACTGGGTTTGCTTACTAAATTCTGACTCCTTGAAGACAAATTCACATCTGAGCTCCTTTTGACTGACAAAACATTTTTTCCTAATAGAAAAAAAAAAAAAAAAACACAACTAATTTATATTAGGTTTGGGGTTTTCATAAAGGCTCCACCTATTTTGCCCAGTGCTGCCAACACAAAAACAAAACCAAACATACCGAAAATTCCAAACATTCACTACTTGAAAATGAAATAGGCACCACTTAAGATTTATAACTTTACATAAAAAAATTGCTGTTAGGTTTTGATTTTTATGTAATGTTGAATTGAATATATGAGCCTTTTCAAACGTTAATAAATTTATAATTTTAACCGTAGTATTTGGACTAAACCGGACAAGTTTTATTGATTTTCTGACTTGGGTTATTTATTATTCTATTTTAATCCACCGACTTATTTGTCTTGATACAGTATTATTTTGGTCAAGCCAAGCCATTTCTACTTTATGCTCTCTTGGTCCTTAAAATTTTCTTTTTCCGATAATTCTTGATAATTCGTGGTCCTTAAAAAAAAAAAAGATGGTTGTTGATAATCGGGTACCCATTGGCAACCCTGGTCTTGATACTGTATTATTTTGGTCAAGCAAAACCATTTGTACTTTATGCTTTCTTGGTCCTTACAAAAACACAAAAGAGGGTTGTTGATATTTCATGTTATGTAAAAACAATTAGCATTGCTTACACTAACAACAACCAGACTAGTTGGTTTATTAGGGACTTAGCTATCACAGGAGGTACTTGGGTTTGAGATGTGGTGAAGCTAAAATAGGTAGAACTGGGTTTGCCTACCAAAGTCTTATTTCTTGAAGACAGTACACATCTAAGCTCCTTTTGCCTAACAAAGCATTTTTTCCAAATAGCTCAAAAAAAAACTAATATCTATTAGTTTTGGGGTTTTCATAAAGGCACCACCTATTTTACCAAATGGTGCCAACACTAAAACAAAACCAAACATACCCAAAATTCCAAACATGCACTACTTGAAAATTAAATAGGCTTATAACTTTACATAAAAAAATTGTTGATACGTTTTGATTTTTTTGTTACATTGAATTGAATTTATGAGCCTTTTTAAACGTTAATATATTTATAATTTTAACCACTGGATTTGGACTAGACCAGACAAGTTTTACTGATTTGCTGACTTGGGCTATCTATTATTCTATTTTAATTAATCCACCGACTTATTTGTATATATATTGTATTATTTTGACCAAGCGAAGCCATTTGTACTTTATGCTCTCTTGGTCCTTCATTTTTTTTTTCGATAATTCTTGGTCCTTAAAAAAACACAAAAGATGGTTGTTGATAATCGGAACCCATTGACAACCCTAGTCTTAATCTTCAGATTATTTTGGTCAAAGTTTAAACCATTTGTACTTAATGCTTTCTTGATCTTTACAAAAACACAAAAGAGGGATGTTGATATTTCAAGTTATATAAAAACAATTAGCATATTGCTTACACAAACAAAAGCTAGCCTAATAGGTTTACGGTCTTAGCTTTCACAGGAGGTACCTGGGTTCGAGCTGTGATGATGCTGAAATAGGTAGAAATGGGTTTGTCTACCAAAGTCTGATTTCTTGAAGACAATTCACATCTGAGCTCCTTTTGCCTAACAAAACATTTTTTCCTAATAGATAAAAAAAAAAACTAATTTCTATTAGTTTTGAACATACCCAAAATTCCAAACATGCACTACTTGAAAATTAAATAGGCACCATTTAAGATTTATAACATTACATAAAAAAATTGTTGTTTGGTTTTGATTTTTATGTAATGTTGAATTGAATATATGAGCCTTTTCAAACGTTAATAAATTTATAATTTTAACCGTAGAATTTGAACTAAACCGGAAAAGTTTTACTGATTTTCTGACTTGGGTTATTTATTATTCTATTTTAATCTCCAGACTTATTTATCTTGATACTTTATTATTTTGGTCAAGCCAATCCATTTGTACTTTATGTTCTCTTGGTCCTTAAATTTTTTTTTTTCCGAATAATTCTTGATAATTCTTGGTCCTTAAAAGAACACAAAAGATAGTTGTTGATAATCGGGTACCCATTGGCAACCCTAGTCTTGATACTGTATTATTTTGGTCAAGCGAAACCATTTGTACTTTATGCTTTCTTGGTCCTTACACAAACGTAAAAGAGGGCTGATGATATTTCATATTATGTAAAAACAATTAGCATTGCTTACACAAACAACATCTGAGCTCCTTTTGCCTAACAAAACATTTTTTCTTAATAGCTCAAAAATCAACTAATTTCTATTAGGTTTGTGGTTTTCATAAAGGCAACACCAATTTTTCCAAGTGCTGCCAACACTAAAACAAAACCAAACATACCCAAAATTCCAATCAGGCACTACTTGAAAATTAAATAGGCTTATAACTTTACATAAAAAAATTGTTGATAGGTTTTGATTTTTATGTTACGTTGAATTGAATATATAAGCCTTTTCAAACTTTAATAAATTTTTATTTTACCCATAGGATTTGGACTGGACTGGACAAGTTTTACTAATTTGCTGACTTAGGTTATCTATTATTCTATTTTAATCCACCGACTTGTTTGTCTTGATACTGTATTATTTTGGTCCAGCGAAACCATTTGTACTTTCTGGTCTCTTGGTCCTTAAAAAAAAATCGATAATTCTTGGTCCTTGAAAAAACAAAAAAGATGGTTGTTGATAATTGGGTACCATTAGCAACCCTAGCCTTGATACTATATTATTTTGGTCAAGCGAAACCATTTGTACTTTATGCTTTCTTGGTCCTTACAAAAACACAAAAGAGGGATCTTCATATTTCATGTTATGTAAAAACAATTAGCATTGCTAACAAAAACAACCACTAGCCTAGTTGGTTTAGGGACTTAGCTTTCATAGGAGGTATTTGGGTTCGAGCTGTGATGACGCTTAAATAGTAGGTAGAACTGGGTTTGTCTACCAAAACAAAACCAAATATACCCAAAATTCCAAACAAGCACTACTTGAAAATTAAATAGGCTTATAACTTTAAATAAAAAAAAGTGTTCATAGGTTTTGATTTTTATGTTATGTTGAATTGAATATATAAGCCTTTTCAAACTATAATAAATTTATAATTTTATCCATAGGATTTGGACTAGACCGGACAAGTTTTATATAAGCTAAAATACACATCTGAGCTCCTTCTGCCTAACAAAACATTTTTTCCTAATAGTTCAAAAAACAACTAATTTCTATTAGTTTTGGGGTTTTCATAAAGGCACCACCTATTTTATCAAGTGGTGCCAACACTAAAACAAAACCAAAAATACCCAAAATTCCGAACATGCACTACTTGAAAATTAAAAAGGCTTATAACTTTACATAAAAAAATTGTTGAAAGGTTTTCATTTTTATGTTACGTTGAATTGAATATATGAGCCTTTTCAAACGTTAATAAATTTATAATTTCAACCTTAGGATTTGGACTAAACCGGACAAGTTTTACTGATTTGCTGACTTGGGTTATCTATTATTCCATTTTAATCCACCGACTTATTTGTATAGATACTGTATTATACTGGCCAAGCGAAGCCATTTGTACTTTATGCTGTCTTGGTCCTTAATTATTTTTTTTCGATAATTCTTGGTCCTTAAAAAATCACCAAAGATGGTTGTTGATAATTGGGTACTCACTGACAACCCTAGTCTTAATATTATATTATTTTGGTCAAGCGAAACGATTTGTACTTTATGCTTTCTTCGTCTTTACAAAAACACAAAAGAGGGATGTTGATATTTCATGTTATCTAAAAATAATTAGCATTGCTTACACAAATTAAACAACAACATGCCTAGTTGGTTTAGGGACTTAGCTTTGACAGGAGGTACCTGGGTTCGAGCTGTGATGAAGCTGAAATAGGTAAAAACAGGGTTTGCCTACCAAAGTCTGATTTCTTGAAGACAATTCACATCTGAGCTCCTTTTGCCTAACAAAACATTTTTTCCTAATAGATCAAAAAACAACTAATTTCTATTAGTTTTGAGGTTTTCATAAAGGCTCCACCTTTTTTGCCCAGTACTGCCAACACAAAAACAAAACCAAACATACCCAAAATTCCAAACATCCACTACTTGAAAATTAAATAGGCACCACTTAAAATTTATAACTTTACATAAAAAAATTGTTCTTAGGTTTTGATTTTTATGTAATGTTGAATTGAATATATGCGCATTTTAAAACGTTAATAAATTTATAATTTTAACCATATGATTTGGACTAAATCGGACAAGTTTTATTGATTTTCTAACTTGGGTTATTTATTATTCTATTTTAATCCACCGACTTGGTTTTCTTGATACAGTATTATTTTGGTCAAGCCAAGCCATTTGTACTTTATGCTCTCTTGGTTCTTAAAAAAAAAAATTCCGATAATTCTTGATAATTCTTGGTCCTTAAAAAAAACACAAAAGATGGTTTTTGATAATCGGGTACCCATTGGCAACCCTAGTCCTGATACTGTATTATTTTGGTCAAGTGAAACCTTTTATACTTTATGCATTCTTGCTCCTTACAAAAATACAAAGGAGGGTTGTTGATATTTCATGTTCTATAAAAACAATTAGCATTGCTTGCACAAACAACAACTAGACTAGTTAATTTAGGGACTTAGCTTTCACAGGATGTATTGGGGTTCGAGCTGTGATGAAGCTGAAATAGGTAGAACTGGGTTTGTCTACCAAAGTCTTATTTCTTGAAGACAATACATATCTGAGCTCCTTTTGCCTAACAAAACATTTTTTCCTAATAGCTCAAAAAACAACTAATTTCTTTAGTTTTGGAGTTTTCATAGAGGCACCACCTATTTTACCAAATGGTGCCAACACTAAAACAAAACCAAACATACCCAAAATTCCGAACATGCACTACTTGAAAATTAAATAGGCTTATAACTTTACATAAAAAAATTGTTGTTAAGCTAGTTTTGATTTTTTTTGTTACGTTGAATTGAATTTATGAGCCTTTTTGAACGTTAATATATTTATAATTTTAACAATAGGATTTGAACTGGACCGGACAAGTTTTATTGATTTGCTGACTTGGGCTATCTATTATTCTATTTTAATCCACTGACTTATTTGAATATATATTGTATTATTTTGGTCAAGCGAAGCCATTTGTACTTTATGCTCTCTTGGTCCTTCATTTTTTTTTTCGATAATTCTTGGTCCTTTAAAAAACACAAAAGATGGTTGTTGATAATCGGTACCCATTGACAACCCTAGTCTTAATACTGTATTATTTTGGTCAAGCGAAACCATTTGTACTTAATGCTTTCTTGGTCTTTACAAAAACACAAAAGAGGGATGTTGATATTTCATGTTATATAAAAACAATTAGCATTTCTTACACAAACAAAAGCTAGCCTAATGGGTTTACGGTCTTAGCTTTCACATGAGCTCCTTTTGCCTAACAAAACATTTTTTTCCTAATAGATAAAAAAAAAAAAAAAAAAAACTAATTTTTATTAGTTTTGTGCTTTTCATAAAGGCTCCACCTATTTTGCCTAGTGCTGCCAACACATAAACAAAACCAAACATACCCAAAATTCCAAACATGCACTACTTGAAAATTAAATAGGCACCACTTAAGATTTATAACTTTACATAAAAAAATTTGTTGTTAGGTTTTGACTTTTATGTAATGCTGAATTGAATATATGAGCCTTTTCAAACGTTAAAATATTTATAAATTTAACCGTAGGATTTGAACTAAACCGGACAAGTTTTTCGGATTTTCTGACTTGGGTTATTTATTATTCTATTTTAATCCCCTGACTTATTTGTCTTGATACTTTATTATTTTGGTCAAGCCAAGCCATTTGTACTTTATGCTCTTAAAATATTTTTTTTCCCGATAATTCTTAATAATTCTTGGTCCTTAAAAAAACACAAAAGATGGTTGTTGATAATCGGGTACCCATTGGCAACCCTAGTCTTGATACTGTATTATTTTGGTCAAGCGAAACCATTTGTACTTTATGCTTTCTTGGTTCTTACACAAACGTAAAAGTGGGCTAATGATATTTCATATTTTGTAAAACCAATTAGCATTGCTTACACAAACAACTAGCCTAGTTGGTTTAGGGACTTAGCTTTCACAAGAGGTACCTGGTTTGATTTGTGGTGAAGCTGAAATAGGTAGAACTGGATTTGTCTACCAAAGTCTTTTTTCTTTAAAAAAATTCACATCTGAGCTCCTTTTGCCTAACAAAACATTTTTTCTTAATAGCTCAAAAATCAACTAATTTCTATTAGGTTTGTGGTTTTCATAAAGGCACCAACTATTTTACCAACTGCTTCCAGCACTAAAACAAAACCAAACATACAGAAAATTCGAATCATACACTACTTGAAAATTAAATAGGCTTATAACTTTACATAAATAAATTGTTGATAGGTTTTTATTTTTATGTTACGTTGAATTGAATATATGAGCCTTTTCAAACTTTATTAAAATTTTATTTTACCATAGGATTTGGACTGGACCGGACAAGTTTTACTGATTTGCTGACTTGGGTTATCTATTATTCTATTTCAATCCACCGACTTGTTTGTCTTGATACTGTATTATTTTGGTCAAGCGAAACCATTTGTACTTTATGCTCTCTTGGTCCTTAAAAAAAAAATCGATAATTTTTTGTCCTTAAAAAAACAAATAAGATGGTTGTTGATAATTGGGTACCCATTGGCAACCCTAATCTTGATACTATATTATTTTGGTCAAGCGAAACCATTTGTACTTTACGCTTTCTTGGTCCTTACAAAAACACAAAAGTGGGATTTTCATATTTCATGTTATGTAAAAACAATTAGCATTGCTTACACAAACAACCACTAGCCTAGTTGGTTTAGGGACTTAGCTTTCACAGGAGGTATCTGGGTTCGAGCTGTGATGAAGCTTAAATAGTAGGTAGAACTGGGTTTGTCTACCAAAACAAAACCAAACATACCCAAAATTCCAAACATGCACTACTTGAAAATTAAATAGGCTTATAACTTTAAATAAAAAATTGTTGATAGGTTTTGATTTTTATGTTACGTTGAATTGAATATATAAGCCTTTCCAAACGTTAATAAATTTATAATTTTAACCATAGGATGTGGACAAGACCGGACAAGTTTTACTGATTTGCTGACTTGGGTTATCTATTATTCTATTTTAATGCACCGACTTATTTCTCTTGATACTGTATTACTTTGGTCAAGCGAAACCATCTGTAATTTATGCTCTCTTGGTCCTTAAAAAAAACGATAATTCTTGGTCCTTAAAAAAACAAAAAAGATGGTTGTTGATAATTGGGTACCCATTGGCAACCCTAGTCTTGATACTATATTATTTTGGTCAAGTGAAACCATTTGTACTTTATGCATTCTTGGTCCTTACAAAAACACAAAAGAGGGATGTTGATATTTCATGTTATGTAAAAACAAAGTTTGTTTAGGGACTTAGCTTTCACAGGAGGTACCTAGGTTCGAGCTGTGATATGAGGTTGAAATAGGTAGAACTGGGTTTGTCTACCAAAGTTTGATTTCTTGAAGACAATACACATCTGAGCTCCTTTTGCCAAACAAAACATTTTTTTTTCCTAATAGCACAAAAAAACAACTAATTTCTATTAGGTTTGGGGTTTTCATAAAGGCACCACCTATTTCACCAAGTGCTGCCAACATTAAAAAAAAAAAACCAAACATACCCAAAATTCCAAACATGCACTACTTGAAAATTAAGTAGGCTTATAACTTTACATAAAAAAATTGTTGATAGGTTTTGATTTTTATGTTACGTTGAATTGAATATATGAGCCTTTTCAAACATTAATAAATTTATAATTTTAACCATAGGATTTGGACTAATCCGGACAAGTTTTACTGTTTTGCTTACATTGGTTATTGCTTATTCTATTTTAATCCACCGACTTATTTGTATAGATATTGTATTATTTTGGTCAAGCGAAGCCATTTGTACTGTATGCTCTCTTGGTCCTTAAATTTTTTTTTTCGATAATTCTTGAAAATTCTTGGTCCTTAATAAAACACAAAAGATGGTTGTGGATAATCGGGTACCCATTGACAACCCTAGTCTTGATACTGTATTATTTTGGTCAAGTTAAACCATTTGTACTTTATGCTTTCTTGGTCTTTACAAAAACACAAAAGAGGGATGTTGATATTTCTTGTTATGTAAAAACAATTAGCATTGCTTACACAAACAAAAGCTAGCCTAGTTGGTTTAGGGACTTAACTTTCACAGGAGGTACCTGGGTTCGAGCTGTGATGAAGCTGAAATCGGTAGAACTGGTTTGTCTACCAAAGTCTGAAATCCGAAACTATCCGTCTGCAGCCCTATAAAGGCTCCACCTATTTTGCCCAGTGCTGACTTGAAAATTAAATGGGCACCACTTAAGATTTATAACTTTACATAAAAAAATTGTTGATAGGTTTTGAGTTTTATGTTACGTTGAATTGAATATATGAGCCTTTTCAAACGTTAATAAATGTATAATTTTAACCATAGGATTTGGACTAAACAGGACAAGTTTTACTGCTTTGCTGACTTGGGTTATTTACTATTCTATTTTAATCCACCGACTTATTTGTCTTGATACTGTATTATTTTGGTCAAGCGATGCCATTTGTACTTTATGCTCTCTTGGTCCTTAATTTTTTTTTTTTTTTTGATAATTCTTGGTCCTTCAAAAAAACAAAAGATGCCTGTTGATAATCGAGTACCCATTGGGAACCCTAGTCTTTATACTGTATTATTTTGGTCAAGCGAAACCATTTGTACTTTATGCTTTCTTGGTCCTTAGAAAAACACAAAAGAGGGTTGTTGATATTTCATGTTATGTAAAAACAATTAGCATTGCTTATTCAAACAGCAGCTAGCCTAGTTGGTTTAGGGACTTAGCTTTCACAAGAGGTACCTGGTTCGAGCTGTGATGAAGCTGAAATAGGTAGAACTGGGTTTGTCTACCAAAGTCTAATTCTTGAAGACAATTCACATATGAGCTCCTTTTGCCTAACAAAACATTTTTTCCTAATAGCTCAAAAAACAACTAATTTCTATTAGGTTTGGGGTTTTCATAAAGGCACTAAAACAAAACCAAACATAACCAAAATTCCAGACATGCACTACTTGAAAATTAAATAGGCTTATAACTTTACGTAAAAAAATTGTTGATAAGTTTTGATTTTTATGCTACGTTGAATTGAATATATGAGCCTTTTCGAATGTTAATAAATTTATAATTTTAACCATAGGATTTGGACTAAACCGGACAAGTTTTACTGATTTACTGACTTGGGTTATCTATTATTCTATTTTAATCCATCGACTTATTTGTCTTGATACTGTATTATTTTGGTCAAGCGAAGCCATTTGTACTTTATGCTCTCTTTCTCCTTAAAAAAAAAAAAAAAAAAAGATAATTCTTGATAATTCTTGGTCCTTAAAAAAACACAAAAGATGGTTGTTGATAATCGGGTAGCCATTGGCAACCCTAGTCTTGATATTTTATTATTTTCGTCAAGCGAAACCATTTGTACTCTATGCTTTCTTGGTCCTAACAAAAACACAAAAGAGGGCTGTTGATATTTCATATTATGTAAAAACAATTAGCATTGCTTACACAAACAAAAGCTAGCTTAGTTGGTTTATGGACTTAGCTTTCACAGGAGGTACCTGGGTTTTAGCTGTGATGAAGCTGAAATAGGTAGAACTGGGTTTGTCTACCAAAGTATGATTTCTTTAAGACAATTCACATATGAGCTCTTTTTGCCTAACAAAACATTTTTTCCTAATAGCTCAAAAAACAACTAATTTCTATTAGTTTTGGGGTTTTTATAAAAGCTCCACCTATTTTACCCAGTGCTGCTGCCAACACTAAAACAAAACTAAACATACCCAAAATTCCAAACATGCACTACTTGAAAATTAAATAGGCACCACTTAAGATTTATAGCTTTACATAAAAAAAATTGTTGATAGGTTTTGATTTTTATGTTACGTTGAATTGAATATATAAGCATTTTCAAACGTTAATAAATTTATAATTTTAACCATTGGATTTGGACTAAACCGGTCAAGTTTTACTGATTTGCTGACTTTGGTTATCTAGTATTCTATTTTAATCCACCGACTTATTTGTCTTGATACTGTATTATTTTGGTCAAGCGAAGCCATTTGTACTTTATGCTCTCTTGGTCCTTTAAAAAAAAAAATCGATAATTCTTGGTCCTTGGAAAAACTCAAAAGATGGTTGTTGATATTTCACATTTTTTTTTTTCCTTTTTCTTTTTAACTTCATTCCTATTAAATTAAAACATGCCTAATGTGTTCTGCTTGATACAAACAAAAGTTGTTGGGCCATGAAGAAGCAAATACATGGCATAACATAAACTTAGAGAAATTAAAAGATTCAAATGCAACAATTAGGCTATCAACTATTGGTCTCCAAGTCTAGTTATAGCTCACATCAAAACAATTATTTTCGCTTACACAATAAAACTGCTAGCCTAGTTGGATAAGGGATTTAGCTTTCACAGGAGAGACTTGGGTTCGAGTTGGAGATGTGGTGAAGTTGAAATTGGTAGAACTGGACTACAATTTACGTCTGAGCTCCTTTTACGCATTTGCACACATTTCCCACTAACTACCCATTTAATATGTTTGGCCCACTAATACAAAGTGACAGTTTTGCAATAAGTTGCACTCATGTACACATTATAAATATAAATAGGTCAAGAGGGGGTTAGTTATTCTTGGGATTTCTGATTTTGTATAGAACTATTAAAATTAAAAAACCAATTTTTATCTTAAAAGTGGATATATGAAAGTAATGAAACTATGGAGATGAAAAAATCATTTGGTTATGCATTTGTTGTGAAAAAGACGATGAAAAGAATGTATAAATAAATAAATAAAATTAAGTAAAATATGACATAAGGTAGTTTTTCACTTCTGCACTACTCTAGCCAAACAGGTGAAGTGAATTGTCATGCATTAGGCTACAATTGCATCCGTTTGCTGTTTGCACTTGTTTGCATCAAACAAAACAGAGCGTAATAGTTCAAAAAAACAACTAATCTCTTTTAATTTTCACTAGTATTTTGGTTTCATACATTTTTGTTAATCATTGGAAGTGATAGGTTTTTTTTGGGGGGGGGGGGGAGGGGTTAGTTATTCTTGAGATTTCTGATTTTGTATAGAACTATTAAAATTAAAAACCAATTTTAATCTTAAAAGTGGGTATATGAAAGTAATGAAATTGTGGAGATGAAAAAATCATTTGGTTATGCATTTGTTATGAAAAAGACGATGAAAAGAATGTATAAATAAATAAATAAAATTAAGTAAAAGATGACATAAGGTAGTTTTTTTACTTCCGCACTACTCTAGCCAAACAGGTGAAGTGAATTGTCAACGCAATTCATTGTCGTGCATTAGACTGCAATTGCATCCGTTTGTTGTTTGCACTTGTTTGCATCAAACCAAACAAAGCGTAATAGTTCAAAAAAATAACTAATCTCTTTTAATTTTCACTAGTATTTTGGTTTCATACATTTTTGTTAATCATTGGAAGTCAATTTTTTCGAGACTGGTTTATCAGTTACATTTATCAAATTTACATAATTCGACTACATACACACTAATATAGAAGGTTAAAGCTCTGGCAAGCGTGATGCGCCTGGTTCTTTCACACCCTTTTGTTGCTCATTGGAAGTTTCCAAGACTAGCTAGTTTATCATGTTTCACTTATCAAATTAACACAATTCAACTATGCGCTAATATAGAGTGTTAAAGGTATGGAGTATTTGATCACTACCTCAAGCTTTGCCATCCAATATTCTATATTAATTTGGTGGAGTGAAGCCATTTGCATTTTATGCTTTCTTGGTCGTTAAAAAACACAAGAGCGGCTATTGCTATATTCATGTTATGTAAAAACAAATAGTTTTGTTCACACAAAAAACAACTAGTCTAATTGGATAAGGGACTAAGCTTTCACCAGAGAGACTTGGGATCGAGTTGGAGCTGTGATGAAGTTGAAATATGTAGAACTGGTTTGTCTACCCAAGTCTGATTTCTTGAAGACATTTCACATTTGAGCTCATTTTTGCCCAACAAACCTAATAGCTCAAAAAACAACTAATCTCTTTTAATTTTCACTAGTATTTTGGTTTCATACATTTTTGTTGCTCATTGAAGTCAATTTTTCCGAGACTAGTTTATCCGAAACTTATCAAATTTACACAATTCGACTAACATACTATACTCACTAATATAGAATGTTACAGCTTGGGAGTTTATCGGCACGCGTGATGCACATGCTTCTTTCACACCTTTTTGTTGCTCATTGGAAGTTTCCAATACTAGTTTATCACGTTTCACTTATCAAATTAACACAATTCAACTACACACTAATATAGAATGTTAAAATTTTGGAGCACTCCCTGTAGCGCCCTAATTTTCTAAACAATTGAATATTCAGATAAAAGAACTTGATCCAAATATTCAACCATCTAATAAACCAAGATGTGAGCGGGTTTGACTCACACGAGTCCAAACTTGAACTAAAACATAACACAACCTCTGAACATCGCATTCTAAAAAAATAATCGGCAGAATTTCCTCTGTATTACCAACTTTTTATAAATTTAAAACCTGTCCTAACCTGAAAATCAAATAATATACTTCCATTTGATATATTAAAGAGTCGCGGTATTGACACCCTACTTTTTGGAATTGGCACCCCTTTAACCAATTCAAAAGTACTGGCACCCCTCCATTAATCACATAAAAAATACTCACTGCAAGAAGCTGCCGCAAAATCGCACAATCCACGGCATTGGGTTGCCACGTGATCCCATATCTCACAGAAGGTAGTTGTCATGGGTCATTTTTTCTTTTAAATTTTTTTTAATAGCCACAATAAAAAAAAAGTTAGTTGCCGCGAGATGGTTGTATTCACTAAAATGGAGTTTTTGCTTGTGTTAATTATCAAAAACTCTTCTTCATTAATTTGATCACAAATTTTTCTTATAGCATATGAAATATATTTGCTACGAGATAGCAAAATTATGCCTCGATTGTACATTTTTTTTGTTATGGTTTTGGTGTTGTTCTTAGAGTGTATAAAGAAATTTTAAAGAATAAAATGAGGTATCCATATGTCGTGTGTGTCAATACGCAAAATTTGAAGTGAAAAAAAACAAAAAACACAAAAAAAACGTTCCGCGGCAACACCCTGTCGTGGGATATAGGATCTCGCTGCAACCCAATGCTGTGGATTGTGCGATCTCGCGGCAACTACCTGCCATGGGATATGGGATCTCGCGGCAACCCGATGCTGTAGAACTATCAGGCATGTAGGGGTATAAAAGGACATATAAGGAATAACCATTATGATTTTACTTTTTGTTAAAGGGGTGCCAATCCCATAAAGTGGGGTGCCAATACCGCACCCCATATTAAAACCTCAATCGTAAACCTAACTACTAAAAGATATATTGATTCGTGGCACTGGCTATTTAACCATCTCGACAAATGCCAGTTAAATCAAATAGCTGCAGCGCCCCGAAACCAATCTTTTACCCAAGATCGGTACTTTACACCTAGACGCTAATCCACGTCATAATTTGTAACTAATATATGCATGCTAAGGTGGATTCATAATTAAAAACAAATAACATTATAACTAAATTATTACAACACAACTTAAAATGAATCAATTTGAAAATAAAATGAATAGGTAAAAGAATCGTTGTATCAATCAGAGTGCGCTTCATTCACGTTAAATTGTTCTTAACTTACACATACGCCCTTTCTTGTCTTATGGGGGCACCGGTTCATCCTTGTGAAGATACTCCAACGCCCAACATTGGATACATAGTCAAGATATAATAATCAACTTGAAATGAAATTGAATACAAAAGGCAAGGTTAACACGTACATTTAGCTGCTTAATAAAACTTACCATTTTTTTATTAAATCCTCGTAAGCGCATTGATTAACATAATCTCAAGAAAAGCGTTAGCATTCAATATAAATCAATATTTCCATGCCTAACACGTACAATTATATATTTCTCATGTCCCAATTCAACAGCGATAAAAGAATATTAAAACATTCGGTTCTCTTTCTCAAAGGGGTAGGGGTTTTCCTATGGAAGCGGCTGAGCCGGGTGGCTGCCTACATACCCATTTAGAGATCAAGCCAATCATAGTTCTCCTTTTGATAGGGTGTTTATATAGGAATGGATTAAGCCATTTCCGATGAGGAAGGCGGTGTGGGTTCCTCACTCATGTTCTAATTATGTAACGCCACTAATTAACCAATTTCCAACCTTGAATCCGTATTCCACATGGTATTTCACTTCACTTCTACTCATTTGAGGTCTTTCCCGAATCTCAAGCAAACAAACAAAAATCTCAATACCAATAAAAGAAGATTAATTCATTACTAATCTAACTAACATATATAGCTACGCTAGAAAAATCAAATGATAATTAATTAACTAGATAAGAGAATAATAAACAGAAAATGGCCTACGGTGGGTGGTTTGGCACGTTACATGTAACTGCTGGAGACGGCCTGACGCGTCTAAGCAAATGGCCTGCAACGGCCGGAGCGGCTTGTAGAGTGCCCTGGTACGGCTGCTAGTTACGCAGAAATTAATAAAGCATATCAATCAAATGATAAGGCTTGCACCATTAGTTAGCCAAATTCAATTACCTAGTTCCAGTCCAGCATGAAACTTCTTTACCATGTTCATATCTTTCTTACTTTATCTATTACTAATTATCAACCACACATGTATACATGTATAGATTTAAGCAAGTATAATATTCAAACTATTCAATAGCTCGACATGCCGTAAACATTCGAACCAAAGGATGATCGATATCAGGTGAGATTCCTCCTCTTTTTCTTCTAGCAGCCCTTTCTATTTTTCCATATGGAATCCTCCGATGAGTGAGGTCGTGACAATATCGTAGATTTCTTTTTTCATTCTCAAAACCCAGCTC
Source organism: Coptis chinensis (assembly GCF_015680905.1). Classification (NCBI taxonomy): domain Eukaryota; kingdom Viridiplantae; phylum Streptophyta; class Magnoliopsida; order Ranunculales; family Ranunculaceae; genus Coptis; species Coptis chinensis. The sequence goes on along the minus strand of NC_141458.1, from coordinate 123,200,860 downwards.
CTCTCATCAGGCGTATCCCCTTTTTTTTTTCTCTATTTTCCCCAAAAGATCCCGTATTCCCGGGAGAAAAAGTGAGTGCTGCCAGTGTTTTTTCTTCCTTTCTAACTGTCAGTTCCCTTCCATTCCAAAGGAGGAGGTGTCCTCTCACAAATTACTCCCTTATATATATGAAGTTTCATGGTAAAGACGGAGCAACCCATTATATATGAACAGGCCCATATAATAGCATAAGCCGAAATAACCAAACAAGGCCAGTAATAAAACAAACCCAAGAATATAGCATGCTCAATTTTAATATAGAAGGCCCAATAAAATAGAATATGCACATTGATTTTTCTATCCAAGCCCACACAAATGCCCAATTCAAACAACTATCCAAATCTATATCCACACAAATGCCCAATTCAAACAACTATCCAAATCTATATCTAGGGATGTCCAAACGGGTATCTGATCCGGTCCGAACTCGACTTTTCCGGTTTTGAACGGGTATTGGGTTATCCGAACCTAGACCGGTTTTCAGCTAGTCGGGTTCGGAGTCGGATATTTTGTTGAAAAGTGTGACCAAACCCTATCCTAACCCTATATTTCGAGTACCCATCGAGCTCGAGTTCGGGTTTCGGGTAGAATAAAGCCCGGTATAAATAAAGAAAGAAGACAATAAGAAACTTTATTTGAAATATATATCTACATTTTATTTCTTCTTCGGCTATTCACCAATCCTTCAAACAAAATAAAACTTCTAATGAACTTGGAAGTAATTATCACATATACTTGGACATAATTATTTGATATGATTTAAAAATAGATAGACTCAAAATGAACTATAAACACATGATCACGTGCAATTATTGAAAAAATTGGAAATTCCGACATAAATTTTTTCATAATCCAATATATTAAATAACTCATCATTGTAAACATGAATGAGATCATAATCCAAATATTTATCAAACTCATTCTTTTATATGAGATTAGTAATATACAATTGAAACCGGATTTGGGGTTCTATTTCTGTCCGGGTTCGGTTTTGGGTTTTTTAGCCCTTTTAACAGGTTTATGGTTAAATTATCGGGCCGGTCCGGATTTAGAGAGTGTGACCAAACCCTACCCTATGTATTTCGGTTTGGGTTCAGGTTCGGGTTTTGTCGAGTTCAAATAGGGTTCGGTGCGGGTATTTTGTTCGGGTTTTGGGCGGGTTTCAAGTTTCGGACAATATGGACATCCCTATCCATATCAAACCCCGCCAAATATATACATGTTAAACCTCCGTCAACCGGATTCCAATTAATGATATAAATAATAAATTCACCCTAGATAATAACTACACATCAACTAATTATGTAAACCGCTTAACAATTTATTCGTGTCAAATACAACTATGCAAGTCCACATCAAAATCAATTAGAACAAGACAAGTCGAACACGTAATTTCTTACATAAATGTTGAAATAGAATAAAAAATGACCAGAATACCCGTTACTAAAATCCGGGTCATTACACTACCCGACTAAGCTTTGCCATCCAGTATTATGTATTATTTTGGTGGAGTGAAGCGGTTTGCACTTTGTGTTGTCTTTGTTAAAAAACCCAAAAGAGGCTGTTGATATTTCATGTTATGTAAAAACAATTAGCTTTGTTTACACAAAAAACAGCTAGCCTAGTTGGATAAGACACTTACTCTCACAGGTAGAAGCAAAGTCTCGCTTAGTGTCTGCAACGTCAGCACAAATATGAATTTCATTGTAAACCAACAAAAGTCTATGGCTCAATCCACATGGATATATGAAATCCTACTCATCAACTATGTTAATCTCTTCAAACCTCAAAGGTTTTTTATATCACTACTCCAGCTAAAAAGTCTGCTCTCTGTTTCAAGTTTTCTCTCTTTTCTCTCTATCTTCAACACTTCAACTTCTTTGTATACGGACTCTACAACTTTCTTCCTCTCTCAAGGTTTGTTCCTTCTCTCCACTATGGAACTTAACATCTGCTTGGAAAACATGAGTGAACTTGAAGAATCATTCCAAAGAGTGCTCTCTCACGGAACAAAGGTGACGAAACAAACTTCCCACAAGAAGTTTGGGATGAGCTTAGTTCGCGCATGGAAAAACACAAGTAGCCCCTGCGACTCTTAGGAGACAAACAAAGTCCAACCCAAGAAGATAATGGAGCTTATCCGTAACTTCGGGAAGTCCCAACAAGTAATGCTTTTGCGTTTTAGGTTATCATAACAAAGAGGACCCCTCTTTTGGCACAATTTGATGATTCGAGTGCACTTGTAGAGGTGAAAAAAAGACAACCTTGGACCATTGTGGGTAACCTTCTCGATAAAGGACTATGATCCACTCACCGATGTCTCACATATCCACTTTGATTCGGCTATTATCCGGGTCCAACTTCACAAGCTCCCTCCGGGCCTCATTAGTAGCAAAAAGCGGTCATGAACATCGCCATCGGCGGGAAGGATACTCCGGACACATATCGGGCATGTGTAGGTTATGCAAGGATTAAAGTGGAGGTCAATCCTCTTGTCCCGCTTTGTTTGGGAATTTCTCAAAGCTCCCAAATGGTAAGAAAACATTAGTTGTTTTTCGTTATGAGAAAAACAGTCCGATATGCTTCAAATGTGCAATGCTAGGCCATAACCGAAAATCAATGTCAAAACCCATTACAAAGGACAACCCATCCGGTTGTTATTGGTTCTTTGTCCGAGAAAATATGAGTTATGGTTCAAGCTAATCACATTAAACCATCGCCTAGATGGAAAAAAGAATCACGGAAATCGGTTTGAGCGTGAAAAAAAGATGCATCGGTGACTCGTTTAGCCCGGCCGCGAACCTATTGCAAAGATTTGGATGAAGCGGTGATCCGGAAGGTAGCAAGATCGAAACAATCGATCGCGGAGCATCAAATCGATCTCTCCATTTTTGAACCGTTGAATGAAGCATGTTAAGGAAAATCCAACATGATGTTAAGATTCGGAGACTCCTTCCACGAAAAAGCTGAAATCATTCCCCGAGTTGGTTAGTCCTATCAACAAAGAAGTGCACCCCGGAGAAAAGGCGATGTTGATGCCACATGACACAACAACCAAGGCCCCTAGTCAATGTGTACTATCGGCAAAGGATACAAACACTTTTGTTTTTGGTGAGTCCACCCCTTTGTCCAAGGCCGAGGCAAATTTTCAACCGATAAGTCGAGCCTTACGAAAAAAAGGGTCGTAACTATGGTAGCCGGAGAGCTGTCAACTCTCCTAATAAGACTCCAAAAGACATATGGTCCCCTAAACCAACCCGAACAAAGGAAGCCCTTGGGCCCTCGAGCCAAATGGAATCAAAATCCTTTACAAATGGGCCTCATAGCAAATCCTAGCCCATTAAGTCATGTTTGCCCAACCAATTCTAGTATGGCCTCAAATCTCTCTGAACAATCGAATAGACAATCTCTTACCCCCAAGTCCTCTCTCCTCTCTCCATCTCCATCGCCACCACCACCCTATATCCCAACCTAACAAAAATATTTCCTCAAGACCACCTCGTTTCTTAGTCACTCCGGGGCAAGATCATTGGGAGATAACCCCAATCAGCGTGCCCAAATGACATGGGACATAAAAATTGTGGGCAGCCCGGTCGTTATGACTATTTGCCACCCATTCAAGCAAAGGTTGCAAATTGAGAACATTGTGCAGAGTGCAAGAGGCGGATTACACCATCATGGGAGCATGTTGAACCCGATGGCTAGTGGGAACAAAGGAGCCACTATTATACTCAATTTTGGACAACCGGGTTTGCCTATTTTTGTTACTTTAATTCTTTTTTCCTTTGCAACATACCGTATATATGAGGTCCCTTTGTTTTAGACTCTTAATTGAACATAATGTCTTTAGCTTTGACCCGGACCATGTTTAAATAATTACAAAACCTTGACGGACTTTGAACAATATGAGTGCAAACTCTTAAAGGTATACAACTTATTACTCTTTAAGGACTCTTTCTATTTGGGCCATTCTCATCGTAGAGAAGGTTGATGCCCAATATGTTTTAATGTTGACTAAGATATTTTGTAGGGAAAGCTTCCTCATCACACAAGATTGCTCCAAGTATTGTTTTAAAATGCTTATTAGTTGGTTTCACTATCATAAATATACTTGTTTCCCAAATTTTTAGGAATGCGTGCAGATTTTTGGTTTTAATCGGGCATGTATTACGCTTTATTACATTTTCTATTAATTCCCTCATCATGGTTATTGTTGTCTACAATATAGAGAGCAACATCTCGCCGAGTGTTTTTGGGGTTCATGTTTGTTGGTACTTTTTGTCTGGTTTGAGGCTTTGGCAAACATACCATTCCTCCCGGCACTGTGTTTCTTTTATATTGGCGGGCTCGTGGAAAGCCCCCGCCAAGAGCAATGAGTATCTTTGCGTGGAATTGTCGCGGAAGTGGGACTTCTGCGACAATTCGTGAAATTCAAACACACATGAGCTCAATCAAACCCGATATTTGTTTCTTGTCCGAGACAAGGGTTGATGCCTCAACTAGTCTCGACAGATTCTCTCCTCTCGGTTTTCAACACTCGTAAACTTTCCGCTAATGGACGAAGCGGTGGTCTTTGGCTTGGTTGGAATACCAATATAAATCTTGAGGTTCTTTACTCTGCGCGAGCTACATTCTTTGCCTTGTAAAAAAATAATCCCACCCCGCACCGACCGGTTATGCACTTTCGTCTACGGACATCCTGATCAATCTCGTCGAGCAGAACTTTGGAATAGCTTCACTGATCTTGCTGCTAATCATAATTATCCATGGCTCATTGTCGGGGATCTAAATGAAACAACATGTCAAGAAGAAAGATCCGGGGAACCCCTTTCGTGTCTGGCCAAGGTCGTTCATTTCATGCAATTTATGTTCTCGGCTGATTTTATGGATCTAGGTTTGAAGGAGTACCCTTCACATGGTCAAACAAGAGATTCAAGAATAATGGAGTTGATCTTATAAAAAGAGACTAGATAGAGCTATTGTCAACACGGAATGGAGAACTCTCTTCCCAAATGCTAGAACAAGAATTTGCCGATCATCAAAATCGACCATGGGCCTATAGTTGTGCACCTTAAACCGCGATACACCCCCGCGACCCAAACCTTTTCACTTCCAATCGATGTGGGCAAATGAGCCGGGCTGTAAAAATGTGATCTCCAAAGCCCGGAACACTCATTCACAAGGATCTCAACCTTATCGTTTTTGTACTAAGTGAAAAAAAAAAGTAAAGTGATCTCAAAAGGTGGAATAAGGATGTTTTTGGAAATATCCACTATCGGATTAAGAGATTAAGAGAAGAGATAAAGAAGTGTCACCAAACCCAAGATCTAGCCCTTCCCTCGAAAAGTAGGCTTACGGAAGAAGCTTAACCAAGCGATGCGGCTTGAAGAAAAGTTATGGAGAGACAAATCAAGGGATACTATGCTACAATGGTGGACGCCGCGAACTCTCGATATTTTCACCTATCAGGTTGTTAGAAGAAATCGTATTGAGATTAACAAGTTGAAAAGACGGATGGAACTTGGGCGAAGACCGACATGCTCTCAGTACTGTCATTGAAGAACACTTTAAAAATCTTTTCACCTCGTCGAACCCTGTTAGCAAAATAAACGAGCTCAACATCATTGACCCTGTTATTACCAACGATGATAACGAGGGCCTAATCAAAGAGATCACCTTAGATGAAGTCAAAGATGCTCTTCTCTATGGACCCTCACAAAGCACCGGAGCCCGGATGGCTTTACCCCGTTATTTTATCAGAAATTCTGGGATATCATCCACCCTGATCTTCTAAACACCATCAAAAGCTTCATGAACTCTGACCACCTCCTGACTGAGATAAACCACACAAATATCACCCTAATCCCTAAATGCCGTAAAACCGTAAACTCTTGACCATTTCCGTCCCATTAGCCTATGCAATGTTAGCCTTAGAATTATCACAAAAATTCTTGCAAACCGCATCAAACCTCTCCTCGAAAAGTTTATATCCCCATCCCAGAGTGCTTTTGTAAAAGGAAGACAAATTTTTGACAATATTGTCATTGCTCATGAGGTAGTCAGAACTTTGAAAAGGAAAAAAGGCGCTTCAAACTGTATGGCTATAAAGTTAGACCTAAGCAAAGCTTTTGACAGAGTAGAATGGGATTTCCTATTGGATACCATGGAAGCCCTGGGTTTCTGTGAAAAGTGGAGAAATTGGGTAAACCAATGCATCTCTACCACTTCTCTCTCCTTCAAGCTCAATGGGTCACCTACAGGCTTTCTCAAGCCAGAGAGAGGCATCCGACAAGGAGATCCGCTTTCACCTTTCCTTTTCATCATCTGCATGGAAGTTCTATCAAGGCTTCTCACCAAAGCCGAGAAAGAAAAGAAAATACATGGAGTAAAGATCAGCCGAGCCACACACCTATATCTCACCTCCCTTTTTGCCGATGATGCTTCATCTTTTGCAGAGCAAACCTCTCCGAGACAAATCACCTTAAAGATATTTTGGAGACCTTTAAAAATGTGTCCGGGCAGGAGATAAACTTCCAAAAGTCGGGTATTCTCTTCAGCCGCAATACTCACCACTCGAACAAACAAGATCTCAAAAACATCCTAGAGATTGAAAAAACAATCACCCATGAAAAATATCTCGGTGCACCCTTGATTCTCGGAAGAAAAAGTGGAATTGAGTTTGATGAAGTCATACAAAGGGTTCTTCAAAGAATGGAAGGGTGGAGAGCTAAACTCCCGTCCCAAGCGGGAAGCTTACCCTCATTAAAGCCGCCACCTCGGCCTATACCCCTCTCACCTTATGTCCTGCTTTTCCCATTACCAACATCGACTTGCAATACCTCGGACTCTCTCAATGCAAATTTCTTTTGGGGAAAACAAAAGAAAACACAAACAAGATCCATTATATATCTTTGGAACAAGATTTGCCACCCAAAATCAAGTGGAGGACTTGGAATCGAATTGCCTCAAGACCACAATACCGCTTTTACAAGCAAAGTTATTTTGGAGAATTGTAAAAGAACCGGACAAACCGTGGGCCTCTAGTCTCTTAAAGAAATATGCAAGAGGAAAACCGATCCTTTTCGCTAAATGCCCAAAGGGTGCCTCAAAGATCCGAGAGGCATTATAAAGGCAAAGAGACGAAATTCTTCCTCAATTATCTTTGGCATATCGGATCAAGAAATGATATAGACATATGGCTAGATCCCCCGGATACCTACTCGCCAAATAAAAAACCTTTTGGTCCTCCAATCCAAACAACGCTTACAAAGAGAGTTGCAGATCTTATAGACCCAAACAAAACCGCGACTGAAAAATGAATATTCCCGATACCCTCTTTCTCCCCAACATTGTCGGGGAGATCTTGAAAATACTGGCTCGGTCGAGCGAACATGTAGACACCCATCGGATGGACAAGGGAACAAAATGGGGAACTCGGTGTCAAATCGTGTACAAATATCTCAAAGACAAAACACATCGACAACGAGCAAAATCAACAACTCACGGAAAAAGATCCGGAATATTGATACGCCTAGAAAAGAGTAAAGTTGTTCCCTCGAAAGTTTCATCACAAACAAGCGACCCTCCCTACACGAGAGAACCCGAGGAATAGGACTATTACCAACTCCAAGAACTTGCCCCAGCGGTGCAACAACCTGTGGAATCTAATTCTCACGCGACTCTTCCATTGCAATATGCTCGGACACATCCGGTATGCTTCTAAACTTTCCATTTAAACTGACCTCCGGAACCAAAAGATTCAATCGGCTCTATTATTAGTACTATTTGTTCTAACCTACATGATAAAACTATTTTCTGAAAACACGATGAGTAATTTCGCCACTACTATGTTTTCCATTTGGATTAGTAGAAATGACCTTGTTTTCACCAAAACAAACAAATGTCTCCAACATTATATGTAGAGCTGAAACTTTCATTACTAACAAGTGAAAAACCCTTTTCCAAAACAATCATTTACAATGTGGCCTCAAATAAACAACAATTGGCATTACCTCACCACGGATGCCTCTTGGGATTATAACACAAAGCAAGTAGGAATAGGTTTTGCTTTTATGGAATAACTTTGGTTATTGTATTGGTGCAGGACACAGTAGAGACAATGACCTCGAGAGAAGAGGCGAGGAGGCACGAGCTATCCGAGGAGGACTAGACTGACTCGACATTTGCAGATCCGATGTCTCGCCATTTTGACGGACTGCAAAAATTTAGCTGAAATGTTGGAAAAGAGGAGAACAAGCTTATCTTGGGGAGCTACCTCAATAGCACATGATATTTATGCTTGTATCTCATTGTTGGATGACTGTCATTTTCATTTTATTCGTAGAGACTCAAATTTTGTTGCTCATGCACTAGCTAGTAGAGGAAGGAGAGCTCCCCCATTTTTTAGCTTGAACCCACCTACGGCTAGGTCTCTGATTCACTTGTCCGTAGATGAAAACTCTGTAGGAAGCGCTTCCTAAATTTTTTGGAAGTGGTTTTTCCTTTTATATATATAAAAAAAAAAAAAAGAACAAACCCACCTAAGTCTGATTTCTTGAAGACATTTCACATCTGAGTTCCTGTGCAATAACAAGGTTAGAGAGATTCATTTCTGTCCTAAATTGATATCAGGTGGAATCAATAGAGTACGGACTACAGACTCCACCTACAGTACACCTAGAAGGAAGAGGGAAAACACTAAAATCCTTGCATTGTTAGAACCTGTTTAGCATATACACCATGGATACTAATAAGTTGTACAAAGTAACTTTACAAATACTATTTTCAAAGAGGAATCGCAGACTCCAGCTGACTAGGATTTCCGCCACTTCTTTTCAAACTCCGAATAAGGACGTTCAGTAACAAACTGGGTATCCATTGGATAACCCAATGATGCTCGGACCATCACTTGATGGGGCCAACTTATTTAAGATCTAACAAATGAGTTCCAGGTTATAGCTTCTGCATCAGTTTGAATGTTTGATTTAGCCGTTCTGATCGTATGCAAATAATAATCAGAAAACCCCACTCGTCCAGCTTTTAATCATAGCTCCCGTTTGGGAAAGGCTAAGAGACTTCCCGAATGAAGGCTGGGTTACGGAAGTATATCTTCAAACAAATAGAAGCTAGTAATCTGAAACTCTGTATCCACACTTTCAAGTTGATTCCATCCAGCTACGACCAGGTGTCTTGGTCAAACTTCGTTTCCTCCATTTTTCTCAATCTTTTTGCATCGTCCCATCTTTCAGCAGAAGCATAGATATTAGCTAGAAGAGAGCAGTACCCACTTGAGTCTGGCTCCATCTCAATGCAATGTTGAGCAGCAATTTCACCCAGCTCAACATTACTGTGTAACCGACAAGCAAGAAGCAAGGCTCCCCAAACACCTACATTAGGTCGCATTGGCATACTCTTTATCAATCCATGTGCCTTGTCCAACCGTCCAGCCCGACCAAGAAGATAAACCATGATGCCATAGTGATCCGCTGAGGGCATGAGTCCATGCTCAGTCATCGAAGAAAAGCATTTGTACCCTTCTTCAACCAGTCCAGCATGGTTGTAAACAGTTAAAATTCCGGTATAAGTAATTGAATTTGGCCTAATTTTAGCAGTTGTCATCTCTCTGAAAAGTCTAATTGCTTCAAAAGCTTTACCATTTATGCCACATCCGAATATCAATGCACTATATGCAACCACATCTTTCTTTTTCAAGCCATGAAATAGCTCATATGCCTTCTCAATGTTACCACATTTAGCATACAAGTCGACTAGAGCAGTAGCCAGGTGATCATCCAATTCAACCCCGATTTTACTCAAATAAGTCTCTATCCATAACCCGAATTTCAAGTCTCCCAACTGAGAACACGCAGATATAGCACGGTCAAATATCATTTCATCAGGCTGCACACTTACATTGTGGTTCCTCATTAAATTAAAAAGCTGAAGAGCTTCCTTCGGTCTACTATTCTGAGCATAACATGCAATCATAGCATTCCAAGACAACAAATCCTTTTCACCCATCTGATCAAAGAGCTCAGAAGCCGAATTAACATCACCACTCCTTGAATACCCAAATGTCATTGTTGGGGTTAATACAAATACCAATTGATCCCCACTACACAAATAACTTGTACTAGGACCAACAACAATCACCAGACAACAATCTAAATATCAACTACAACTTAGCTAACATGCCCAACAATGTAAAGAGAAAAACAAACATACTACAACACAAAGATATATCGTGGTTCAGCCAATGTTGTCTATTTTCACAAGAGCTAATCCTTTTATAAAGTAGGAAGGAAAATTATAATCACTCTTTTCAGTCTCTTACCTTACTAGATCACTCTTCTCTCTTTACAGGCTTGTCTCTCTGTAAAGGTTATCTCTTAATCTTGATTGCTTTCAAGATTGGGTTTGCTCTTTCTTGTGTTACCTTGGTCCGTGTTGCTTAGGTTTTCCAAAACCTTGTTTCGTTTATATAGTAACCCACAATCTCGCGGTTACTGTAGCAACCAGAAACTATGAAAATAGACATGGGAGCGGGCGCACCTTGGACAAGGCCAATATCGAGCGCACGCGCCCTCAATGTACTTTAAGTTGTTCACGACATGGCGCCTTGAGCAAGGCCAAATTGAGCGCGCGCGCTCAGTCTTCTTCACGCAAACTGAACTTCTTTTTCTCTCCTCATGTGAGAGATATTTCTAATAATCTCCCTCTCCCGAATAGTAAGGGGGGATACCTCCATGCAATTTCCAAATCAACAGGAATAGTCTGCTACCATTTCGACGGTAGCACAACAAACATCAAACTTACCTTTCGGTAAGACTTTGGTCATCATATCCGACCCGTTCTTGTCGGTATAGATCTTCTCAATACACAAATGCTTGTCTTTGAGTACTTTTCTAATCCAATGATAACGCACATGTATGTGCTTGGATCTAGAATGAAAACTCGAATTCTTGCTCAAATAGATGGCGCTCTGATTGTCACATAGAACTACAAACTGTTTCTGCTTTAGCCCTAATTTATCGAAGAATCTCTTCATCCATAGTATCTCTTTACAACACTCAGTGGCTGCAATATACTCGGCTTCTGTAGTGGAGAGGTCAACACACTTTTGCAACTTAGAGTGCCAAGAAACTGCTCCCCCTACAAAAGTAACCAAATAACCGGAGGTGGACTTCATCGAGTCAACATCACCTGCCATGTCTGCATCAGTGTAGCCTTCAAATAAGGGCTTACTTCCACCAAAACACAAACACAATTTGGAAATGCTCTTGAGATATCTCAATATCCACTTAACACCTTTCCAATACTCCTTACCCGAATTTGACAGAAATCGGATTACAACACCAATGGCGAAAGCAATATCCGATCTTGTACACACCATTGCATACATCAAGTCCGCATCGCGGATGCATACGTAATCTTTTCCATCCGACTCGCTTCATGCTCACCCTTTGGACACATCTCTTGGTCATGCGGGAACGGCTACCAAGCGGATTAACCGATCGGGTTTTTGATTCATGTCAATATCTTCAACACCTTCTCAATATAGCTTTCTTGAGAAAGCCACAACTTCCCACTCTTTCTGTCACAAGTGATCCGCATCCCAAGTATCTGCTTTGTTTGACCCAAATCCTTTATCTCAAAGGACTTACTCAAGTCTTTCTTTAGCTTGGATATCTTGTTGATGTTCGGGTCAACTATCAACATATCATCCACATATAACAAGAGCACTATGAAATCCCCATCTGGAAATTTCTGAACAAACACACAATGATCGGAAGCAGACTTCTTGTATTCTTGCTTCGCTGTAAAGGAATCAAACTTTATATACCACTGTCTCGGTGCCTGCTTCAACCCATACAAGCTCTTTATCAGCTTGCATACTAGGTATTCCTTACCTTTGATCTCAAAATCCTCGGGTTGGTCCATGTAGACATCTTTTTCAAGGTCTCCATGAAGAAAAGCTATCTTAACATCTAGCTGCTCAACCTCCAGGTCCATACTTGCAGTCATACCCAATACCACCCGGATAGAAGTCATCTTCACTACAGGAGAGAAAATCTCATCAAAGTCAATGCCTTTCCTTTGACCAAATCCCTTCACAACAAGGCGAGCTTTGTGCCTTGGGTGTGGATTATTCTCCTCATGCATGACTTTGTAGATCCACTTATTCTTGAAAAAATTTCTTCCTTCCGGTTTCTGAACTAACTTCTAAGTGTGATTCTTATGCAAAGAATCTATCTTATCATGCATGGCCTTCAACCACTTTTCTTTGTCTGTACCTTCAAAAGCCTCTTGATAGTACATAGGTTCTCCACTATCAGATATTAAAATATACGTATGTGGTGGATACCTGGTTGAAGCTTGTCTCTCTCTGTCTGACCTCTTTGCCCCATTTGCTGGTTCCTCAAGAGGATGCACTTCTGCTTGCTCTGGTGGTGGTTCATGCGCTTCATCTGTATATTCTATATCAATAGGTTCTATCCCATCATGAGCAATAGGATTCTCATCATGAGCTTCAAGCCCATGGTTCTCTCTCGTGATTCTCAATGCCTTCCTCGTGACGCTCCACAAGTTAGAACTTCTAGTTCTGAATCAACAAGATCATTAGTGAAAACTTGTAGCTTCTCACCCTCCTCGAAATCTGCTATGGTTTGGTCTTCCAAGAACACAACATCTCGACTTCGGATTACCTTCTTGTTAATTGGATCATAGAGTTTGTAACCAAACTTCTCATCCCTATAACCAAGAAAAATGCACTGCTTGGCTTTGTCATCAAGCTTTGATCTCTCATCTTTCGAAATATGCACAAATGCCCTGCACCCAAATACCCTCAAGTATCCATAATCAACATCTCTACCTGACCATACTCTCTCTAGATAATCACTATTCAGAGGCTTTGACGGCGATAGGTTGATCACATGCACGTCTATATGCATTGCTTTTACCTAGTAGATTTTAGGTAACTTAGAGTGAGACAGCATGCATCTCATCCTCTCTACAATGGTATGATTCATCCTCTCGGCTATACCATTTTGCTGCGGAGTTTTGGGAATGGTATGCTCATAACAAATCCCATGACTCTTGCAATACTCTTCAAACAGCACAATGTACTCACCCCCATTATCTGAGCGAATACACTTCAAAAGCTTCCCTGTCTCTCTTTCCACTATGCTATGCAATTTCTCAAACATGCCAAGTACTTCATCCTTGGTCTTCAGACTATATGCCCATGCCTTTCTCGACGCATCATCAATGAAGGTCACAAAGTATAAAGCTTCCCCGTGGGACTTTACTTTTATAGGACCACATAAATCTGTGTGCACTAGTTCAAGGACGTTGTCCTTTTTGTGAGACGGGAATCTTTGGAAAGACACTCTGTATTGCTTTCCTACCAAACAATGAGTACATCTATTTAAATGTGTACCTTTGATGTCTGGCAAAGCCTTTTGCTTGGCAAGAACTTCTATCCCTTTTCGCCCATATGACACAGTCTCTTGTGCCACAGTTCGGATGAAGCTTCTTCTTCTACCGCATTTACTTCTGCTTTACACAAACTACCCCGTTACCAAACGAGTTTAGAAAGCCATCATCATCTAACTTCCCATCGGAAATTAGGCTTAGCCAAATGTCAGGGACATGTCTTACATCTTTGAGTGTCAAGGTATATCCGACATTGGTTTCTATATGAACATCCCCAATGCCTGCAATCTTCGAGACTCCACTGTTGCCCATCTTCACTTCACCATATTCACCACGGTACCGTAGGTGAAGAATTAATCCGTGGTAGTATGGACGACGGATAGGATGCTCCCTCGTATCTATCACCCACTCAGATCTCGCATGAGGTACTAAGACAACACTCACCAGAATCTGACACAATTCCTACTAGACCATCATCAACTAGTGCAGTAGTATCTCTGCCTGAGTTTCCGTTCCTCTTTACCATATCTTTAGGTACATAGTTATTCTTCTTATCCCTCTTCAGTGTTCTGCACTCATACCTAAAGTGACCCTTGGTGGCACAATAATAACATTGCCTCTCGCCTTAGAGTTCTAGCTTCACCCCTAGATTTGCTTCGTATCAACTCTAGAAAGAGATAGTTTTTCGCCCTTCCTCTCCCCGTTTCTCGTGACTGGGATCTCTCGAGGAGAGAAGCTGCTTCTTGAACTCCTTCTAGTCTCCTCATTCAACAAAGACGTGGTAGCCATCTCCATGAAAATGATTCCATCCTTAGCTGATCCGTGTAGAGAAACTGCAAACGTCTCCCAACTTTCGAGTAGAGAGTTTAATAGAAACAAAGCATCAACTTCGTCTCCCATATTAATCTTCATCAAATGCAACTGATTGATGGTATTATGTACTTCATTAAGATGCTCAGACATTAAAGAATCTTCTTGGTATTTCGTGTTGGCAAACTTCTTAACGAGCAACACTTTGTTTCCGCCCGACTTCTTCTCATAGAGGTTTTCGAGTTTCTTCCACAAACCAAAAGTTGTAGTCTCTTAGGATACATGGTGAAAGACACTGTCGTCAATCCATTGTCGAATGTACCCAATTGTTTTTATGTTAAGCTTGCTCCACTCAACCGCAGCAACCGATTCCGGTTTTTCTCCTCCATTCTTAATGGGTTGTGCCAAATCCTTGCAATAGAGCAAGTCTTCCATCTTGGCTTTCCAAATGGTATAGTTCTTTTTTATTCAAACTAGTCATGCGAGTGTTCACGGAATGGTCCATCTCTACAAGTTATTTTCAACTCAAACCTCCTCTCAGGAATTTGCTCAAACACCTTCTGAGCTAGCTTTGGATAACACCCTAGGTTAATCTAATTTTGGCTCTGATACCACTTGTTAGGGTTAATACCAATACCAATCGATCCCCACTACACAGATAACTTGTATTAGGACCAACAACAATCACTAGACAACAATCTAAATATCAACTACAACCTAGCTAACATGCCCAACTCTCTAAACAATTATTAACAACAGATAATAATGTAAAAAGAAGAATAAGCATACCACAACACAAAGATATACTGTGGTTCGGCCAATGGTGCCTTCTTCCACAAGAGCTAATCTTTATATAAAGTGGAAAAAAAAGATTACAATCACTCCTTTCAATCTCTCACCTTACTAGATCACTCCTCTCTCTTTACAGGCTTGTCTCTCTATAAATATTATCTCTCAATCTTTATTGCTTTCAAAATTGGATTTTCTCTCTCTTGTGTTGCCTTGGTTCGTGGTGTTTAGGTTTTCCAAAACCTTGTTTCTGTTTATATAGTAACCCGCAATCTCGCGGTTACTGTAGCAGCTAGAAACTACGAAAATAGACATGGGCGCGGGCGCGCCTTGGGCAAGGCCAATGTCGAGCGTGCACGCCCTCAATGTACTGTAAGTTGTTCACGACATGGATGCGGGCGCTTTGAGACTAAGCAAGACTAAACCGAAGGCCGACTTTCTTCACGCAAACTGAACTTCTTTTTCTCTCCTGCGAGGGATAACTCCAACAATTATTGGAACCCAAGAAACATTGCTTCTCTTCGGCATCTCATTAAACAACTTCCTTGCCTCTTCCATGTTTCCACAATCAGCATACCCACTAATCATTGAATTCCAAGAAGCAGAATTCCTGTCTGGCATCTGCGCAAACAAATGATTCGCCCTTTCAAAATCCCCCGCTTTTGCATACCCCAAAATCATCGAATTCCAAATAACGACGTCCTTAATCGGAATCTTATCAAAAATACCACGAGCCTTACATAACTCCCCAGCTTTCAAAAACCCAAAAAGAATCGACTAATCGAGTTCCAGGAAACTACATTCTTCTCTGGCATCTCATTAAACACTTTTCAGCAGTTTCATATCATCCAACTTTGAGTAAAAATCAAGAAGAGACGCTTGAACATAAACATCTGAACAATACCCATACTTAACAACCTGACAATGTATTGATACACCAAATACCTTGTCAAACATTCGAGCACACGCCATTCGAACGTAAAGTGCAATGGCATCTTTGAACCAACCATGTTGCGAGAAGTAACGAATGGCAGTAGCCCATGTGAATTCATCTGGTGTTGGCAATTGGCGGGTGTACTGAAAGCTAGCTGTAGAAGATGTACCGTTGGTGAGGATTTGTTTAATTTGGTTGAAAGTTTTGGATTTAGTGAACAGTGTTTTCAGTCCTGACTTCTGAGACCAGATTTTTAATTTGTTTAATTTGATTAGACCCAATAACCGTGACGTGAGGACTTGGAAAATATCGTCAGTCTACGACGTTCTTTCTTCATAATCATGCATGTCGGTACATTTTGAGTTTCTGGCTGTCAATAAGCAGATATGATTCGAATTTTTATTTGAGGACAAAATAGAAAAAAGAAGGAAAGCTGAAAAAGGAAAAGTCAGTTGAAGTACGTACACTCGAAACTTGGATCGATCCGCATGATGTCTACTGTGGTACTGTTTGCTTTTTACTTAATGCCAAAAGTTGTCGGAAATATAGAAAAATACTCGAGAGACTCTAGTCTCAATCGACCATAGATCGACTGAGCGAGTCCTATAGCTACCATTAGGTTACTACAAAGTCTACAATGATCTTATGATCTAGTGCACAGAATGATATCCAGTCAAGGGAACATGTTAAATAAATGAGCAACTTAAGCAATCAGGTTGGTGTAAAAAATGAAAGATAGAAACAATGTTGCTGTTCGTGAGCTGATATGCTGTAAAAAATGAAAGGTAGAAACAATGTTGCTGTTCGTGAGCTGATATGCTCAGTCCGTCAACTTCACTGATATATTCATGAACTTGACGCGTCCAAGTGTACTTGATATGCAATTAAAGTCTAACAAGTGATTCGATGAGACATATCATTAAGATGACCAAGAATTTAAATAAAAATTTATTAAACCATAATAGTCTCACACTCTCACATATCTAAATCCTGGAGACGATAAAATTGCAGCTAGTTTGTCGATCATCCCCACCCCGTATACATCCAAATGTAGGAGCATCACCTATTTCCCAGCTCAATCCATGGGCAATTCACACTAGCAAAACGATTCTATTTACACTAATTAAATCTTTCACCAAATTCAGTGAAATCACACTCCTAATTGCATCCCTATAAATATACACCATTCACAAATACAGTTCATCACCCACACAGTACACCTCGAATCACTAGTACCACTAAAAGAGTACTACAAACAGTGAATAAGAAATGGGTTCCAAGAGCCATGCATCAGTAGCTCTTTTCCTTGCACTCAACCTCCTCTTCTTTTCCCTTGTCACTGCAACGAGCTGCTCTTACTGTCAGCCTAAACCAAAGCCAAAGCCAAAGCCAACTCCAAGTCCTCCCAAGTCAAAGCCTACCCCAACACCTAAGCCAACATTTACACCACCAACGCCTAAGCCAGCATCAACGGCTCCAACTCCACCAACGCCTCCAACTCCACCAACTCCACCAACGCCTCCAACTCCACCAACGCCTCCAACTACTCCAACTTCAACTCCACCAACGCCTCCAACTCCACCAACTCCATCAACGCCTCCAACTCCACCAACGCCTCCAACTACTCCAACTTCAACTCCACCAACGCCTCCAACTCCACCAACTCCACCAACGCCTCCAACTCCACCAACGCCTCCAACTCCTACAACACATCCAACTCCACCAACACCAGAGCCAAAGCCAACACCTCCTACTCCCACACCTAGCCCACCAGTGCCAAAGCCAACACCTCCTACTCCCACACCTTGCCCACCAGTGCCAAAGCCAACACCTCCTACTCCCACACCTTGCCCACCAGTGCCAAAGCCAACACCTCCTACTCCCATGGGTAGGTGCCCAAGAGATACTCTAAAGCTAGGTGTTTGTGCCAACTTGCTTGGTGGATTGGTTGGTATTGTAATAGGTACTCCTGCTGAGAACTCTTGCTGCACTCTCATCCACGGGTTTGCTGACCTTGACGCGGCTCTCTGCTTGTGCACTGCTATGAAAGCCAACATATTGGGTATCAACCTCAATGTCCCAATATCCCTCAGCATGATTCTCACCGCCTGTGGAAAGGATGTCCCATCTGGTTTCGAATGTGCCTAAGCAATCGTACTTTTAGTTGTATTAAGCCTCTACAATATCGTAGTATTAGTAGAATTTCTGATTTCAAGTTTTGGCACTGATTATCCTGCTTTTCTTCTCAATAAGTTCTCCCTTGTAACATTGAGAAAGGATTGAATAAAAAAAAATTATGTGGACAAGTACCTAAATATATGCTCACACAGTGAACGACGCCAGTGAATGACATTAAAGCATGTTTTGTGAGGGAGTAATATACACTTCCATTGAATATTAGCCACGTGTCCAACACACCAGGACGATCACACTCATCCACATATTCAGGTCGTTGATGACCAATTCATACAGATTAAGCGATCTCATCAGCACCCCGAACGTCCTTCTCCCATAGCGCCCGCGTCCAGAATGTCAAGCTTCTACGCAACCTGGCACACTCGAAACACTCTCCTGAGCAGTACGCTCAATCGAGCTCAAATGCTTTATGGCACTCTAAGTCTTCCTAGACAACGGGATATACATCTCTAGGTCTAATTCCTACTCAAATGTCAAGACAACACACACCAAGCATTAAAACAAAAGAAAACTAATACTTCAAAGCAAACATGCATTTCATAAGTGCAAAATACGAACTGCCTGAACATACTCAGGAAACCAGTTCTTTATAACTACCGAACTGCCACTTATGTGGAAATCAGCTCGTCCAAATACCAAAATTACAGCAAAAAGTAAAGGCAAACTGCCTAGGTCGCCCCAGGTTAACAGCTCTTAATGTATGTAGCACAAGCCATAGCGAACATAAAAGACAAACTACCCAGGCAAGCCCAGGAAACCAACTCTATTGTATTAAGATAACCCTTTTAAAGACAAAACAAAGACGAACAGACTTTCAAGAGAACACTCACTCAAAGCTGACAAGATTCAAGAAACATTCGGCAAATTCTCAGTGGCTAGGGGCTCTAGTGCGACCTCCAAAGCGGCTGCATCCAAGGCTAGATCTAAGACAGAGTCATTCACAAGAACAGTACCTTCAGATACAGGAAGAACGGTACTAGCATCTCTAGGTGTGTCTATCACTATTGCACCTCGAGCCCCACGATCTGGTTCCTCTTGTAAAGCAAGATACTTATGCTCCAGCTCGTTGTAATCTTTGGCCAGCTCAGTCGCCTCTCCAAACAGAGTCTCATAGGCGTCCTACACCGCCTTGGCTGCAGCTGTTGCTTTCTCAACATACCCAGTGTACAATGCCACCTCGTCATTCGCTTCCTCCAGTGCCCCTGCCAGGACCATTTTCTCCAAAGCGACCTGACCATGCTGCTTCTTCAATTCGTCAAAACTAGCGTAGAGAGAGACTTCAATGGTACGAACGTTCTCTAGTTCTTCTTTCATCTTCTCTCGTTCGCTCTTTTCAGCATCAGCGATCATAGCCAGCTCTTTCAGTTTCTGGTATCCAGATAGTACCTACAAAACAACAGTACACTCACACATCAATACATCATTCTACCTACACACCGCAAAAAGCCAAACCACACAAATACTTACCAAACAATACCCAAGGTCCATCGCCCTCACATTCGCGGCAAGGTCTCCCATGGCATCCAGGTTCTGCCGATCTCCATTGAGAGCAATGCTATCCAAAGCTTATTTCGCTATAGGAGCCGGGCGGAAGCTATAGTCGAGCTCAAGACGCATTCTAAGTCTCACCAAAGGTCGATTGACATAGGAGACCCCCTTCTCAAGGGCACAACCCTTTCCCTTGCCAAAACCAGTCTTGGCACCTCCCTTACTTGAAGCTTTTTCTTTACCTCTACTAGCTGGGGGAAGAACAACAACAACATAACTATTTTTCTCCTTTTCGAGGGAGTTCAGATCCACATCTCTCAAATCGACCCTCTGGAACGACCTCCCCCGGGAACTCAAACCACCCTCAGTTCGCCCAGTCAGTCTATCAACAGAGCGATGACCCGAATCTCCCTCATTATGCCCTCCAAACGAGCCGCCTTGGTCGCCCTATCGTCTACATCACCAGCTTTTCTCTTTAACAAGCTTCCAGGTTCACGAACTGGAACACTAAGCTCCTCTACATCCACCAGAACGGGCACACGCCTCCTAGGTTGTTCCCTAGGAGTAGGATCAGAACCAGCATGGTGACCCTTCCTACCAAAATGCTTGGTCACACCATCATCACCCCCAGAGGTCCCACCACCACCTACAGGCCTCACCGGCCCACTCCGGCTCCTGTTCCTAGCCTCCCTAGTTACAACGCCACTATCTTCCTTCTCTATGACAAACTTGCTAGACGACGCACTATCGACCTGACCACGAGCCCTTTTCTTTTGACTCTTCCGCTTTAGCCTTATCCCACGACCTCCCCTTTCCACAAAGAAAGCCGCTACCTCAGGCAGTTTCTTTTGCTTCTAGCTCGACTAAGCTTAGCGAATCTCTCGATCACTCCCCAGTTAGTACGACTTGTAATAGGGACCTCTGCAAAACAATCAGTTCCAAAGTCAGTTCAAAATAAACAAATATTGCTCAATATACAACAAAAGACACAAAAACATACCAGCAAAATTGCAAACCCTAGTATGAACGAACTGCAAACCCATTAGCACAGTAATTTCCAATTAACAACAACGGCCTTCTCTCCCAAGGTTTGTTGCTCACACCACCCAGAATGCTCGACTTCCCTGTTAGCGTCTGCAAACTGAAATTATTGGCATGAAATCACTTCACAGCAAAGTGCTCAAGAATATCAGCAGCCTCAATACGATACTCCCCGCTATCGTTCAACAGATCGAAAATTCTAAGCAACCGCCAGGTGTTGCCAACGAACTGGCATGACGCTTTCTTACAAAAGTTCAAAAAAGCAAGTTTCGAAAACGGTATTCTCATACCAGCTCGTAACTGCCCCTCACAGACAACTACCCCAAAACATAGCGGTATGTAACCGTTGCTAAACACATTTGCATCCTCCCCAAGTTCGTGTATCTCCAAGTCGCTTACATGTAATATCATAAGCTTCCCTTAACTCTACAAAAGCTTTAGCAGCACGCTTATCTAATACCCTAGGCGGTAAACCACTAGAGGATGACGAAAATCTATTACCAGAACTACTCGCCACAGTGACCACAGAATCAGAACCAACATCTTCAACTTCCTCACTCAATGAAACCTCTCGAATCTCATCAGATCGAGTATCATCTGAATCAAACATACTTCCTCTTCTAATACAAGTTCACGACAACAAGTAACTACAGCTAAACCTAACAAACCCAACAAGAAACAAGAATCAAAAGAAAGAAAAGCGCAAAGGAAAATGGCAGAAACTAACCTTAGCCTCTTGAACTCAAAGGATGCAATGAGAAACTCATCAGTTCTCCAGGCGTATATTGCAAGCCACCGGTACGTTTCCCAAAGAAACACAATCATGTATTTAACCCTAACATGCCACGTCGCTCCACAAAACAAGGCGGTTAGCTTGCGACCCTTCAAATCAACCGTCCCACGTGCCATCCGTCGCGTTAACTTAAATCTCACACCGATCGCTATCCAAGATTTAACGACCTGGCGAGGGGCAATCAATGAGGAGTAATATACACTTCCATTTAATATTAGTCACGTGTCCAGCACACCAGGACGATCACACTCATCCACACATCCAGGTCACTGAAGACCAGTTCATACAGATTAAGCGACCTCATCAGCACCCCAAACGTCCTTCTCCCAGAGCGCCCACGTCTAAAACATCAAGCTTCTAGAACGCTAACTCTAGCCAGCACCCCAACGGCTAGTAACGTATGTTGCAGCTGGCATCATCAATACCAGAGCTTCAACTATGCTTGCCATTACTCCACTGCAAGACACCTTCATGGTTCATTAAATGTCATCAAGTCCAGAACTTGACCTGACACGAGAGAGGAGGAGACGCGGTCATCTTTGCCTATATAAAGAAGATAAGGAACTACGTCTGACCTGATTCAAGTCCCCCCCCCCAGCAGAGAGAACTTGATACGTAGACAATTCATCCAAACGAACTCGGTCAATTCAATCCCACAAACACCTTTCCCTCCGAAGATTGCCTATATCTGTAAGGTTAACCAAATATAACATTTACATGTTCCAATCAGTTCTTATATAAAGACCAAGCTGGTATCTTTAAAAATTGTACATTTACCAATCCACAGGCTCCCTTGGACTATTGTACTACACTTCCTATATATTTTTGTCATAGAGTTGGAAGGTTGTCCACAACAAGACTATAATGTACAACCACAATGCAGAAATAGTTCATCTGATGCATTCCTCTGTTACCCATGCTTGATACTGTCAGACCACTCCCTAAACAAAGTGGTGATGTCCAAGAGCAATCTGTTGGCGTTATCCCTCACATGAGGAGAAAAGGTGTTATGTTTTGCGCATAAGCTAAAAAGCGTGACCCACGAGAATAAAGCTTTTCTGGTAGCGACACCCGCCATGCCTTGGTCGACCTCCAGGCACTTTAGCGCGATCCGTGCTCAACTTGGCCTTGCTCGAGGCGCGCCCTGTGCCCATGCCTATTTTTCGGAGAATTTTATTTTTGTGGACCGCGAGTTTGCAATAAGGGTTGGGGTTTTTGGCAAAATCTAACACTCAAAGAAAACACACGAGAGACAACATAAAAGTCATAAAAAACCCAATCTTGAAAGCTATCAAGATTGAGAGATAACCTTTATAGAGATACAACCCTGTAAAGAGAGATGAGTGATCTAGTAAGGTGAGAGACTGCAAGAAGTGATTGTAATCTTCCTTCCCACTTTATATAAGGACTAGCTCTTGTGGAAGTAGGCATCATTGGATGAACTACGGTATATCTTTGTGTTGTGGTTTGCTTTTACTGCTTTTACATTATTATTATCTATTGTTAATAGTTGTTTAGCGAGTTGGGCATGTTAGTTTGGTTGTATGGAATATTTAGATTGTTGTCTAGAGTTGAATTGAGTTCAAATACAAGTTATCTGTGTAGTGGAGAATCGATTGGTATTAGTATTAACCTCAACAAGTGGTATTGGAGCCAGGTTAGATTAGCCTAGGGTGTTATCCGAATCTTGGTCGGAAGGTGTTTGACAAAACTCCTTAGAAAAGATTTAAGTTTAAATAATTTGTAGAGATGGACAATTCCATGAACACTCACATGATGAGTCTGAATAGGAAGAACTACACCATTTGGAAAGCCAAGATGGAAGACTTGCTTTATTGCAAGGACTTAGCACAACCTATTGAGAATGGAGGAGAAAGACCGAAAACGGTTGCTACGGCTGAGTGGAGCAAGCTTGACAGAAAAACAATTGGGTACATTCGACAGTAGATTAACGACAGTGTTTTTCACTATGTATCCCAAGAGACTACAACTTTTGGCTTGTAGAAGAAACTCGAAGACCTCTATGAGAGAAAGTCGGGCGGAAACAAAATGCTAGTCATTAAGAAGTTTGCCGACACGAAGTACCAAGAAGGTTCTTCAATGTCTGAGCATCTTAACAAAGTACAAAATACCATCAATCAGATGCATTTGATGAAGATTAATTTGGGAGACGAAGTTGAGGCTTTGTTTCTATTAGGCTCTCTACCCGAAAGTTGGGAGACGTTAGCAGTCTCTCTACACGGAGCAGCCAAGGATGGAATTATTACCATGGAGATGGCTACCGCGTCTTTGTTGAATGAGGAGACTAGGAGTTCAAAAGGCAGCTACTCTCACTCAGAGATCCTTGTCACAGAGAAACGGGGGAGAGGTAGATACAGAAAACCATCTCATTCTAAAGGTGATGACAGAAGTAAATCTAGAGGTGAAGCTAGAACTCCTAAGACAGAGAGGCAATGTTACTATGTGGCTAAAGAGACCCACGGATATGAGTCGCGAGAACAATCGAAGAGGGATGAGAAAAATAACCGCGGTACATGAAGACATGGTGCGAGGAACGAAAACACGTGCAAAGATACTCACCGCACTAGTCAACGACCAAGTGGAAATTGTATCGATTGTGGTGTGTCCGCCTTAGTACCTCATGTCGAGGGATCTGAGTGGGTGATAGATCTGGGGAGCATCCTATCACGCCATTAATCCGATTGGGGAATTCTTCACTACCTATTGGTGAATATGGTGAAGTAAAGATGGATACTTGATGGCCTCGAAGATTATAGGCATTGGTGATGTTCATGTAGAAACCAATGTCGGCTACACCTTGACTTTCAAGGATGTAAAGACATATCCACGACATTCGGCTAAGCCTAATTTGTTTGGGAAGTTAGATGACGATGGCTTTGTAAACTTGTTTAGTAGCGGGGTATGGAAATTGGCGAGAGGTTCCATCAGAAGCGACCGGAAGGAAGAAAACTTGCTCTCTTTACAAAACACCGGCTAGTTTGTGTAAAGCAGAAGTGAATGTGGCAGAAGAAGAAGCTTCCTCCAAACTGTGGACACAAGAGACTGTGTCATATGGGCATAAAAGGGATGGAAGTTCTTGCTAAACAAAAGGTTTTGCCAGACATCAAAGGTACACATTTAAATACATGTACTCACTGTTTGATAGGAAAGCAATACAGGGTGTCTTTCTAAAGATTCCCGTCTCACAGAAAGGACAATGTCCTTGAACTAGTGCACACAGACTTATGTAGTCTTATAAAAGTGAAGTCCCATAAGTGAAGTCCCATGGGGGAGCTTCATACTTCGTGACCTTCATTGATGATGCATCAAGAAAGATATGGGCATATAGTCTGAAGACCAAGGATGAAGTACTTTGCATATTTGAGAAATTCCACAACATAGTGGAAAAAGAGACTGGGAAGTTGTTGAAGTTTATTCGCTCAGATAATGGGGGTGAGTACATTGTGCCGTTTGAAGAGTATTGCAGAGTCATGGGATTCGTCATGAGCAGACCGTTTCCAAGACACCGCAACAAAATAGAATAGTAGAGAGAATGAACCGTACCATTGTAGAGAGGATGAGATGCATAATATATCACTCTAAGCTACCTAGAACCTACTGGGTAGAAGCAATGCGTACAGCCATGCATGTGATCAACCTATCGCCCAAAGCCTCCTCAATAGTGATTATCTAAAGAGTATGGTCGTGAGATGTTGATTATGGATACTTAAAGGTATTTGGGTGCAGGGCATTTGTGCATATTCCGAAGGATGAGAGATCCAAGCTTGATGACAAAGTCAAGCAGTGCATTTTTCTGGGTTATGGAGATGAAAAGTTTGGTTACAAACTCTATGATCCGATTAACAAGAAGGTAATCCGAAGTCGGGATGTTGTGTTCTTAGAAGACCAAACCATAGCAGACTTTGAGGAGGGTGAGAAGCTACATTCTTTCACTAATGATCTTGTTGATTCATAACCATAAGTTCCTACTATGGAACGTGCAGAAGGCATTGAGAATACAGAGAACCATGAGTTTGAATCTCATGATGAGAATTCTATTGCTCATGATGGGATAAAACATATTGGTATAGAGGATGCAGATAAAGTGCATGAACCACCACCAGAGCAAGCAGAAGTGCATCCTCCTGAGGCACCAACAGATGGGACAAAGAGATCAAACAGAGAGAGACTAACTTCAACCAGATATCCACCACATACATACGTTCTACTATCGGATGGTAGAGAACCTATGTACTATCAAGAGGCACTTGAAAGTACAGACAAAGAAAAGTGGTTGAAGGTCATGCATGACGAGTTGGATTTTTTGCATGAGAATCACACTTATGAGTTAGTTGAGAAACCGCAAAGACAAAAAATTCTCAATAATAAGTGGATATACAAAGTTAAGCATGAGGAAAACAATCCTCACCCAAGGCACACAGCTCGCCTTGTTGTGAAGGGATTCGGTCAAAGGAAAGGGATTGACTTTTATGAGACTTTGATGACTTTGATGGGATTGACTTCAATCCGGGTGGTATTGGGTATAACCGCAAGTATGAACCTAGAGGTTGAGCAGTTAGATGTTAAGACATCCTTTCCATGAAGAAGATGTCTACATGGACCAGCCAGAGTGGTTTGAAGTCAAAGGCAAATAGCACCTAGTATAAAAGATGATAAAGAGCTTGTATGGGTTGAAGCAAGCACCAAGGCAGTGGTACATAAAATTTGATTCCTTTATGACGAAGCAAGAATCCAAAAAGTCTGCTTCCGATCATTGTGTGTTTGTTCAGAGATTTACAGATGGGGATTTCATAGTGCTCTTGTTGTATGTGGATGATATGTTGATAGTTGGCCCAAACATCAACAAGATATCTAAACTTAAGAAAGACTTGAGTAAGTCCTTTGAGATTAAGGATTTGGGTCAAGCAAAGCAGATACTTGGGATACGGATCACTCATGACAAAAAGAGTGGGAAGTTGTGGCTTTCTCAAGAAAGCTACATTGAGAAGGAGTTGAAAAGATTCAACATGGATCAAAGCGAAACCCGGTCGGTTGTAAACGGTGGCGGTTCCTCATGAACAAAAAGAGATGTCCAAAGGGTGAGCAATGCATGGCGAGTCGGATGGAAAAGGATTCATTATGCATCCGCAGTGGGCAGCTTGATGTATGCAATGGTGTGTACAAGACCGGATATTGCTTTCGCCGTTGGTGTTGTAAGCCGTTTTCTGTCAAATCCGGGTAAGGAACATTGGGAAGGTGTTAAGTGGATATTGAGATATTTCAAAGGCACTTTCAAATCGTGTTTGTGCTTTGGTGGAAGTAAGCCCTTATTTCAAGGTTACACTGATGCAGACATGGCAGGTGATGTTGACTCGATGAAGTCCACCTCCGGTTATCTAGTTACTTTTGCAGAGAGAGTAGTTTCTTGGCAATCAAAGTTGCAAAAGTGTGTTGACCTCTCCACTACAGAAACCGAGTATATTGTAGCCACTGAGTGTTGCAAAGAGATGTTATGGATGAAGAGGTTTTTCGAAGAACTAGGACTAAAGCAGAAACAGTTTGTAGTTCTATGTGACAGTCAGAGCGCTATCCATTTAAGCAAGAATTCGAGTTTTTATTCTAGATCCAAGCACATACATGTACGTTATCATTGGATTAGAGAAGTACTCAAAGACAAGCATTTGTGTATTGAGAAGATCCATACAGACAAGAACGGGTCGGATATGATGACCAAAGTCTTATCGAAAGATAAGTTTGATATTTGTTGTGCTACCGCCGGAATGGTAGCAGACTCCTCGTGATGATTTGGAAATTGCATGGAGGTATCCCCCCTCACTGTTCGAGAGGGGGAGATTGTTGGCGTTATCCCTCACATGAGGAGAAAAGGTGTTATGCTTGCGTGCATAAGCCTGAGCGCGACCCGCGCTCATGCCTTGGTCGACCTCCGGGCACTTCAGCGCGATCCGCGCTAGACTTGGCCTTGCTCGAGGCGCGCCCCGCGCCCATGCCTATTTTTCGAAGAATTCTATTTTTGTGGACCGCGAGTTTGCAATAAGGGTTGCGGTTTTTGGCAAAACCTAACACTCAAAGAAAACACACGAGAGACAACACAAAAGTCAGAGAAAACCCAATCTTGAAAGTTATCAAGATTGAGAGATAACCTTTACAAAAATACAACTCTGTAAAGAGAGATGAGTGATCTAGTAAAGTGAGAGACTGCAAGGGAGTAATTGTAATCTTCTTTCCCATTTTATATAAGAACTAGCTCTTGTAGAAGTAGGCATAATTGGCCGAACCACGGTATATCTTTGTGTTGTGGTTTGCTTTTACTGCTTTACATTATTATCTGTTGTTAATAGTTGTTTAGCGAGTTGGGCATGTTAGTTTGGTTGTAGGGAATATTTAGATTGTTGTCTAGAGTTGAATTGAGTTCAAATACGAGTTATTTGTATAGTGGGGAATCGATTGATATTAGTATTAACCACAACATAATCCACCCCGACAAAAGTGCGCATGATACACAAATTATGCAACTGCTAGTAATCAAATTATGTGTAGTCCGCACCTCTTTTCAGGTTGCAATCAGCTAGTCGAGAGATCTAGAAATATGTTCAGAGAACTTGCAGTTAAATTTCAAAATCTAATAAAAACTTGA
Organism: Coptis chinensis; assembly: GCF_015680905.1. Lineage (NCBI taxonomy): Eukaryota > Viridiplantae > Streptophyta > Magnoliopsida > Ranunculales > Ranunculaceae > Coptis > Coptis chinensis. The sequence continues at coordinate 123,172,681 of NC_141458.1, read as the reverse complement.
ATGGAACAAAAAACATAAATAGTTCATGAAAATACAAACTAAATTTCTAAGTTTCAGGCTAACACCGCGCACAGTTAAAAAGCGTAATTCATCTCTTTTATGAAGCATCCAGCTCTCTTTCCCTCTCTTTTCCATTTTTCACTGCCACATAATGATGGAATATGTCTCGCTAATAAGGATCAGAAACCACAACGGCTTTTCAATTTTAGTTCCTGTTATAGTGGATAACAGAAAGTGCAATGTGTAAACCAAGACTACTTGCGTTAGCAATTTTTACAGCAACACCATGGTTTTATGATTCTGCCGGTTCAAGTGTGAACTGGAGTTGGAGCTCTTCAGGTCGATTTTTATATGTTGAATACAACCGGTTTGAACTGACCGATTCAAGTTAGAAACCGGTAAACTCGGTGGTTCAAGCAAAACTCCGTTAAAAAATCAGTTCAATTCGGTGGTTTTTACTCACTCCGGTTGAGTTGTTGCCAAACATTAAATACGAATATTAACCTTAAATTTACAATAGGGAGACCTTCAAGGGCATAAAAAATAGATTTAAACAGTAAAACGGGTTTAAAACGTATAATACGTAAAAGAAACGATAAAAACTAATGATAAAAAATATAATAGATAAGGAGTTTGATTTTTTATAAAAGTAGAAAAAAAAATAGACATATAAAATAAAACAAATAATAATACAAATGAAAGAAAATTCAAATACATGAAAATATCAAATTATAATTACTCATCCAAATACTATAAGTTTTAAATTCAGTACCAAAACACGACTCTAAATAAGATACTACTAATTACCTACCATAATAGCATAATCAAATACTACAAATAAGTTAATAACTTTAAAATTTCTAATTATTAATAGTCCAAAACAAAATATAACTGTCTCAATAAATCAATCGTTAACCCACTCTTCAAAAAGGTAAACTCCAAAACTCTTTTTTCTTCTCGCGTTTTCTTTTGGATTATTATTAAAAAAATAAAAAAATAATAAAAATAAAATAAACGGGAGATTTTCAAAATCTTGGGTTTTAAATGGTTTTTAAGTTTAAAACGCATTTTTTTGAAAAACCCGGGTTTTAAACTAGAACAAGACGCCTTGCTAATATCTCGGGTTTTAAACGTATTATTTTTAAAAAAACGCCGAATTTGGTGACAAAGATCGGGACCGGCCTGTCCCAATCCGATTCTGAAAACCATGATCAAAATGGTTTTTAGAATATATCTATCTAATAAAAAAAAAATCGGTGTGGAACCCGCAAGGCCCCATCTGGCGGCTAACATTGCATTTCACAAGTTGTGACATGACACTTTCTAGTGAGCTCAAGAGTGTGATGGTTAGCTAAAGGCTGCTGGGTGATACTAGATCAGACTTATAAGTCAACAAAGGCTGTTGGGTTTGGGCCTCTGAGGAAAAATTAATTGGGTTGATTGTTCATCGTCGGGCTGTAGCCACAGGCAACCCCTAGTATTATATACAAACCAACTAGTAGGAGAAAAATCAGAGAGCTTTTCATCAATACTATCAATGTTATAACAAAATAAGAGTGATACAGAGGGAGTTGATTGCTATGCTAAAAAGGTGCAGTCATCACGAGTGTGTCCAAAGAGACTCAAAGACAAAACCATTAGTGGGCACTGCAGACAGACGACAGACGCCTCTTAAAACATTCGGACTATCGCCATATCAATCCACATATTGTTCAGAGATCAGACGCAGTCGGGTATACTCGAAATAACAATGGAACAGTTTATCTTCCAACTATGCAGGCAACGCCTTAAAACAATATTCCAAGACTATCTAGTTTTGAGCCTTACAATACATTTTAGATTGCAGTATGTTGCCTACACATACAAATTTGAGATACATTTTTACTCATCAACTCCATTCCTGAAAAGGCGTTTTCAAATGCAAGATACTATGAGAAAATGTTTCTGCAGAAGCCAAAAGTGGATGTTTCAACAATTTATAACATATCCATAACTAGATACATTTGAAAGTTTATGTTATAATTGGGCGTTCCAAAAATTTAAAGCCAAAATAAACAAACAAGAAGTCATCGAACTTACAAATACCAATCAATTTTTTCTTTTTTTCGTTTTGGACTAGGTTACATTAACACTCCGTATTGGACACGGATGAGAATTGTCAGACGCGGCAAAATATCAAAATTCGAGATAAATTACATACAATATGTGTCCGACACGGACACGTGGATATGTATCCGACACAGATTTTTTTCAAAATATGGCGTGTCCATATAACCTAGGTTTTGGAGGAACAGGGTGAATTAATAATTTCCTAGTTAACACGCCCTCAAGAAATTGATAACGTATGATTCTTATTGAGGCTTGCATATGGAAGTTAACAATCCAGATTAATGAACGAGATACTCTTGATCAGAAAAATATATGAAAGAAATGAAAGAGACATCAAAGAATGTTCACAACAATACCTCCACTTTTAGGCCTTGTAAATGGAAGCATCTCAAAATCATCATCAACATCATCATTCGCATCATCAATGTCGTAATCAGTGGATTCTTCACTCTCACTCTCACCAACACCTTCTCCGATCCATATGAATCACTACAGCAAAAACAAAACACAAATAAGACTCTCCTACATATATAATATAATACAAGAAGCCAAAAATAATTACAATCACACACTACAATTTCATACAACTCGCAACGTATACCTTTCATCATCTTCTTCATCAAATTGGCAGCTTTATCAAGATAATAACCCACAAGGTGAACGCTTCTTGGACCAATAACAGAGAAAGTCACAACATCCTCTGCGAACTCGAAATTCAGAACCAAACTCTTCTTCCACAACGCGCCAGTGCCCAATGCTGCCAACACACCACATCACAATACACCAATCTTGTAAACCAATACATAATAACGAAATTTATTGGGGAACAAAAACAAAAGGATGGGTGTATGGATTATTACCTGGGAAATATGAAGTCTGCCTCGGGTTTTATCAAATATGGTGTTCCTGGTTTTATTTCCACACCAGATAAAGTAAACAATAGTAACATAAGAAAACATGGATTAAAACCAGGATGGCTATGATATGCTGTTCTATTTATTTCTCAGAAGCTGCGGCTTGTTCTTAAAACCGTACGACTATAAACCCCAAATTGCGGTATTTTGATTGGTTCAATTTCTTGTAATTTGGGGTTTATAGTGTATGAAATAATTACAATCACACACTATAAACCCCAAATTTTCAGATAGTGGTGAGTTGCATGCTGGCATGCATGATTGCATGTATGGCTGTCAATGGTTTCGATCCTTGTTATTAGGAAATAAGAACACGAAAAATATCTCAATTAGAGGAATGCTAGCAGCTGCTCAATATATGAGTTGCATGCTGAAGCCATGAGTGCAGGACTGCAGGTAGACTATCTCACTAACTTACAAAAAAGGCAACCTAATTTTTTTTTGCTGGAAACAAACAAAATAGCGACTGGGGTTTCACTATTGGACTATAGGGAATCAATTAGCGTGACAGATGCACAACTAAAAGGAAAGGGGAAAACACTAAATCCTTGCATTGTTAGAACCTGTTTAGCATGGGAATAACACCATGGATACCAATAAGTGTAAACAGTAACTTTACAAATGCTGTTTTCAGACTCCAGCTGACTAGGATTTAAGCCAATTCTTTTCAAACTCCGAATAAGGAAGGTCAGTCACAAACTGGGTATCCATTGGAATTTGGATAACACAATGATGCTCGGACCATCACTAGATGGGGCCAACTTATTTAAGATCAAACAAATGAGTTCCAGGTTATAGCTTATGCATCAGTCTGAATGTTTGATTCAGCCATTCTGATCGTATGCAAATAATAAACCGAAAACCCCCACTCTTCCAGCTTTTAATCATAGCTCCCGTTTGGGAAAGGCAAAGAGACTTCCCGAATGAAGGTTAGGTTACGGAAGTATATATTCAAACAAATAGAAGTAATCTGAAACTCTGTATCCACACTTTCAAGTTGATTCCATCCAGCTACAACCAGGCGTCTTGGTCAACTTCGTTTCCTCCATCATTTTTCTCAATCTTTTTGCATCATCCCATCTTTCAGCAGAAGCATAGATATTAGCTAGAAGAGAGCAATACCCACTTGAGTCTGGCTCCATCTCAATGCAATGTTGAGCAGCAATTTCACCCAGCTCAACATTACTGTGTAACCGACAAGCAAGAAGCAAGGCTCCCCAAACACCTACATTAGGTCCCATTGGCATACTCTTTATCAATCCATGTGCCTCGTCCAACCGTCCAGCCCGACCAAGAAGATCAACCATGATGCCATAGTGATCCGCTGAGGGCATGAGTCCATGCTCAGTCATCGAAGAAAAGCATTTGTACCCTTCTTCAACCAGTCCAGCATGGCTGTAAGCAGTTAAAATCCCGGTATAAGTAATTGAATTTGGCCTAATTTGAGCAGTTGTCATCTCTCTGAAAAGCCTAATTGCTTCAAAAGCTTTACCATTTATGCCACATCCGAATATCAATGCACTATATGCAACCACATCTTTCTTTTTCAAGCCATGAAATAGCTCATACGCCTTCTCAATGTTACCACATTTAGCATACAAGTCGACTAGAGCAGTAGCCAGGTGATCATCCAATTCAACCCCAATTTTACTCCTATAAGTCTCTATCCATAACCCGAATTCCAAGTCTCCCAACTGAGAACACGCAGATATAGCACAGGCAAATGTCATTTCATCAGGCTGCACATTTACATTGTGTTTCCTCATTTCATTAAAAAGCTGAAGAGCTTCCTTCGGTCTACTATTCTGAGCATAACATGCAATCATAGCATTCCACAACAACAAATCCTTTTCACCCATCTGATCAAAGAGCTCAGAAGCCGAATCAACATCACCACTCCTTGAATACCCAGATATCATTGCAATCCAAGAAACATTGCTTCTCTCCGGCATCTCATTAAACAACTTCTTTGCCTCTTCCATGTTTCCACAATCAGCATACCCACTAATCATTGAATTCCAAGAAGCAGAATTCCTGTCTGGCATATGCGCAAACAAATGATTTGCCCTTTCAAAATCCCCGGCTTTTGCATACCCCGAAATCATCGAATTCCAAGAAACAACGTCCTTAATCGGAATTTTATCAAAAATACCACGAGCCTTACATAACTCCCCAGCTTTCAAAAACCCAAAAAGAATCGAGTTCCAAGAAACTACATTCTTCTCTGGCATCTCATTAAACACTTTTTCAGCAGTTTCCATATCATCCAACTTTGAGTAAAAATCAAGAAGAGACGTTTGAACATAAACATCTGAACAATACCCATACTTAACAACCTGACAATGTATTGATACACCAAATACCTTGTCATACATTCGAGCACACGCCTTAAGAACACCCGATACAGCGAATGTACTCGGACGGGGTTCTCCCACACGATGCATTCGAACATAAAGCGCAATGGCATCTTTGAACCGACCATGTTTCGAGAAGTAACGAATGGCAGTAGCCCATGTGAATTCATCTGGTGTTGGCAATTGATTAAACACTTGGTGGGTGTACTGAAAGCTAGCTGTAGAAGATTGGAGAAGATTGTGTAGAAAAATGGGATGCAGCTCGTTCAAACCGTTGGTGAGGATTTGAGCGTGGATTTGTTTAATTTGGTTGAAAGTTTTGGATTTAGTGAACAGTGTTTTCAGTTTTGAGACCAGCATTTTAAGTTTGGAGGGAAAAAAAATGTCGTTATAATCGTATTAAAGGAGGTTTGGGCTTTTTTTGTATATTGGGCCTCGGCCCATGACATTATAAAACAAAGAAGTGGCCCATTAGACCCAATAGCCGTGACGGGGACGTGACTACGTGAGGACTTGGAAAATATCTTGGCGACGTTCTTTCTTCATAATCATGCATGTGAGCATGTCGATCGGTATCATTTTGAGTTTCTGGCTGTCAATATATAAGCAGATATGATTCGAGTTTTTCATTGAGGACAAAATAGAAAAAAGAAGGAAAGCTGAAAAAGGAAAAGTCAGTTGAACGGACACTTGAAACTTGGATCCATCCGCATGAAGTCTACTGTGGTACAGTTTGCTATTTACTTAATGCCAAAAGTTGTCGGAAATATAGAAAAATACTCGAGAGACTCTAGTCTCAATCGACCATAGATCGACTGAAATAGCTACTATTAGGTTACTACAAAGTCTACAATGATCTTATGATCTAGTGCACAGAATGATATCCAGTCAAGGGAACATGTTAAATAAATGAGCAACTTAAGCAATCAGGTTGGTGTAAAAAATGAAAGATAGAAACAATGTTGCTGTTCGTGAGCTGATATGCTCAGTCCGTCAACTTCACTGATACTACAATGATCGTGCACAAAATGATAACCAGTCAAGTGTATAATTTCAATGAACTGAAAATACTAAATGTGTATTACAGTGGTTATATATTTATACACGTACAGAAAATCTTCACCAGAATATTCTAGGTGTAGAATATCCTAACTAAAAAAAGATATTATAGAATTTGATACACAAAGAAACATAAATAATGAAACATATATGTTGTATCTATTCTTCACCATTAGCATGAGCAGTAGATTGTGTTTATATAAAGTGAACATGTTAAATAAATGAGCAACTTAAGCAATCAAGTTGATATAAAAACTGAAAGATAGAAAGCATTATGTACGGAACAATGTACTGCTGTTCGTGAGCTGATATGCTCAGTCCGTCAACTTCATTCACTTCAACTTCACGGGGACGTGAGGACTTAGAAAATATCTTGGCCACCACTGATCTTCGTGTCCTGAATCTTCAGTCCACGACGTTTGTAATCATGCATGTCGATACCATTTTGAGTATCATGCATGATTCGAATTTTTATTTGACGACAATTTTTTTTTCCACAAAATAGAAAAAAAAAAAAGCTGAAAAAGGAAAAGTCAGTTGAAGTCTACTGTGGTACTGTTTGCTTTTTCCTTAATGCCAACAGTTGTCGGAAGTATAGAAAGATATTCAAGAGACTCTCGTCACAATCGACCATAGATCGATTGAGCGAGTCCTATAGCTACTATTAGGTTACTACGTTACAATGATCTTATGATCTAGTGCACAGAATGATATCCAGTCAAATGAACAAATGAGAGCAACTTAAGTAAGTTGGTGTAATAAAAAATGAAAGATAGAAAGCATTATAAATGGAACAATGTACTGCATGCTATTCGTGAGCTGATATGCTGTCCTTTAACTACTTCACTGATTCATGAACTCGTCGCGGCCAAGAACATCAACTGTACTTGATATGCAAATTAAAGTCCAACAAGCGATTCAATGAGAAAACAAATTTTGGAACTATCACTAAGATGACCAAGAGTTTAACGAAAAATTTACTAAACCATAATAGTCTCACATATCTACATCCTAGAGACGAAAAGCTTGCAGCTTGTCGATGATCCCTATCCCGTATACATCCAAATGTAGGAGCATCACCTATTTCAATTCCCATGCCAGCTCAATCCATGGGCAATTGACACTTGCACAACGATTCTATTCCCATTATTTAAATCTGCTTTCACCAAATTCAGTGAAATCACACGTACTCCTTGCATCCCTATAAATACTCGCCATTCACTAATACATTTCATCACCCACACACCTCTAATCACTTGTACCACTAAAAGAGTACTACAAACAGTTAATAAGAAATGGGTGCCAAGAGCCATGCATCAGTAGCTCTTTTCCTTGCACTCAACCTCCTCTTCTTTTCCCTTGTCACTGCAACAAGCTGCTATTATTGTCATCCTAAACCAAAGCCAACTACATTTCCTCCCAAGTTAAAGCCTACGGATCCTGCACCTAAGCCAATATTAAGGCCTCCAACTCCTCCAATTCGCCCAACGCCTCCAATTCGTTCACCGACTCCAACTCCACCAACGCCTCTAACTCCACCAACGCCTCCAACTCCACCAACTCCTCCAACTCCTCCAATTCGTCCAACGACTCCAACTCCACCAACGCCTCTAACTCCACCAACGCCTCCAACTCCTCCAACTCCTCCAATTCGTCCAACGACTCCAATTCCACCAACGCCTCTAACTCCACCAACGCCTCTAACTCCACCAACTCCTCCAACTCCACCAACGCCTCCAATTCGCCCAACGCCTCCAATTCGTCGAATGACTCTAACTACACCAACAGTACCTCCAACTCCACCAACGCCTCCAACTCCACCAACGCCTCCAACTTGTCCAACGACTCCAACTCTACTAGCACCTGAGCTAACATCAGCGTTTCCAACTCCACCAACGCCTCCAACTCCACCAACTCCACCAACGCCTCCACCTTGTCTAAAGCCTCGAACTCCACCAACTGCACCAACGCCTCCAGCTACAACAACTCCTGCAACTACACCAACTCCACCAACACCAGTGCCAATGCCAAAGCCTCCTACTCCCACACGTATCATGGGTAGGTGCCCAAGAGATACTCTAAAGCTAGGTGTTTGTGCCAACTTGCTTGGTGTTGTAAAAGGTACTCCTGCTAACAACCCTTGCTGCACTCTCATCCACGGGTTTGCTGACAAACAGGCTCTCTGCTTGTGCACTGCTATCAAAGCCAACATATTGGGTAGCAACCTCAATGTCCCAATATCTCTCAAGTTGATTCTCACCGCCTGTGGAAAGAAGGTCCCATCTGGCTTCCAATGTGCCTAAGGGCAATCGTGCCTTTTATTTCTATTAAGCCTTGTTAGTAGCAATTCTCCGAATAATTAATAAATAATAAAGGAATTGAATTTTTGAAGGTATAAACGTTTAATACTTCTGTACTTTTCAATAATTCAAAATAATTCACGTTTTTTTCACTAACATATAAAACACGAATTCCCGAATTATTTAAAATTTCATTTAAAAAAAAACTTCATATAATAGGAAAAAAAAATAGAAAACCAATTTCTTATAAAGATGAGTAGTATGAAGATACATAAATAAGAACAAAACTATGAAGGACATTCTTAAATGCTTAAACGCCTTTTGTTTATATGTGAAGGACAGTTTTTTTTTTGCAATTCAAAAGAGTAAACTAATATAGAGAAATGAATGTGTTGCTTCTAATTCTTATTTTTCCCTACAATTTGCAAATTTCCCTACAATTTGCATTTCTACACTCTAAATAGATATGAGTACAAAAGAAAGAGAAAAAATAATTGATGTTTGGGCGAGTCAAATACAAGACTCCAGCCTGACTAACACCTAATTGAAACGTTAAATTTCAAATGAACTTGGACAATATGGTCAGATTTTTTAAATTTAATACCATGGAATTTAAGTTTTGTAAAGTAAGGGGAATTTGTAACTCCTTTTTACTTCTTAATTTCTTAGTAAATAGGTATTAATTACTTCAAAGATGGGTTACCAAATACAGTATGTATTAAATATCTCAAGCCTTTTGGAGTGCGTTTTAATTATATACTAACCAAAAGTCCGCAAAAATTCATCAAGAGACAATGAGTCTATATCAGTAAGCCATTTACTCGTTTAACGTCTTTCTCTCCCTCTCTCTCTACGTAAAGGAATTTTTTTAAGAATTTAAAGAAAGCTTTCACTCAATTATTTATTTTCACTCAATTATTTAGTTCCAAAAGGAACCATAAGTGAAACTGAATTTCTCCTCCCATCCTTTGGCTTCTCACAACCTCACACAACTCTCTGGCAAAGCTATTAGGTAATTTCAAATCCAATTTAAACTCAAATAGATTCAATGATTTTCATTTGGATGGATTTGGTTAAATAAAATATTTAAAATTTGGTTGCAATTTGATCGTTTTAATTAGTTATGTTTGATGTCGGGAGGACGGATATTCATTAGTGAGTTTTTGAAGAAGGAAGAAATGAAAAACATAGATTCTGACCAACTAATTATCAATGGCAAATAAGGAGATCACTCAAGCAAGGTATGAACGGTGAACCTTTTTGGATTTGCCAGTTGGCAATAATCTGATCTCATTAAACTTCTCTAATTGCGTTACTGACCAAACTTAAACCCAAATGCCTGGTATAGAATATTTTATTGACACTGTTGCTTACCAATTTATTCATGTACGTTGTAGCTCAAAGTACGATTTTTTAATACAGAAAAATGGCGAAGGGAAATTTCTGTCTTTATGTTAAATGTGTGGAATTAAGTTCACCTTTTGTTTAGTAAATGAATGTTCTTGCCGTACATTTTTTGCTGTTTTTCTTACAGTCATTGACAAGGAACTGTATTTTCTCAATTTTGTTTTATGAGCCTAAATTCTTAGACTCAAATCTTATAATGTGATTTGTATGGTCAGGGTTCACCATATCAAGTTCCCGGCCATTGTTATTTTCATAGTTACATTAATTTATTTATTGTCTATCCCGTTGTCATTTTGATGCAGGTACCTGAAAATTAAAATAGTAAACACATATATTCATCTCTCACCATCGTAATTGCTTGGGTAAAGGCTTAGAATTAAATGACGTGCAGTTCCCAGATATAACCAACCTTTGAAATGGTCCATTCCAAGCTTCGTGTTGGTATGTGCTTTGTCTGTCTAGCTAATTTTTATATCTAAATCTTTTTTATTTTAGCGAAAAATGTATTATGAATTTAGTCATAAGGGGAGCATTATTGTAGATTGAATGTGGCTTCTCAAGCTATTTAATGCAGGTTTTTGAGTATTGAAAAAACTAAGTTATAAACTTTCAGTGTACGTTTGATTTCTTTCCTTCCTCTTCATTCACTTTTACAGATTTTTTAGCATCTCTTCCACAAACTCATTAGGGTTATTACTGTGTATAACTATGATTGGGTATATGTACTTCACTCTCTAATTCATAATTAAACATATGTATTGGCAAAAGTTTAGGCACATGGATGTTAACTGCAGATGGTTTTTAGAATCTAGCTACCTTAAAGCAGATGCTACTACATGCATAGCTTTTTGAATGACTTGAGGACAATGTATCAAGTTACACTCACTATAACATAACGCAATAAGTTTTACATCTATTGTCTCTTCACTCTTGGCATACCCGCTCCCCTTTTTGTTTGCGGAAATGTTAATTGTAGATATAGTTGAGAGCGTGTTTTTAGAAATGTCAATTGTAATAAACAAAGATTCCATTATATTGCAGCGCTCTCAATCTCCTCTACCAATAACTGAGTACGAATTCAATAAGATTTCTATTATGACATTTATATAATGACTAATGACCTCATAAAATTGCCAGTGCCATTGGATGGCGATATGAAACCAAAAGCCTACATTGTTATTTGCCCTTGAACAAACATTGTATATTTCTATTGTATATTTCTATTTCTGTGGCACTTTAACACCCTAAGCCGTCACAGATTCCTAGGCAATAGTACAAAGTTCATCTAGGTAGCAATCAACTAAAACTAATGGGAAGACATAACAGTCTACAAGATCCTACTGTTTGTGACACATTTTCGTTTGTATGAAACAATTGAACTATTCATATTAGTACTAGTAAACCCCTAAACACGGACACCGACACGCGACACGGATATGCGGACACGACATCATTAAAAAAAGTAGGCCGGACACGGATATGTCATGGACATGTTAAAGAAAAATTATATATATATATACACACACACACGTCATGAAATTTAGCCCTCTCCACTAAGTTTAAATCAAAATATGAAAACTAGTTTTGAACATGTCTAACTCTAAAAGATTAAACAACAACATACATGTCCAAAAATACAAGCGAATGTCAACGAAAGAAATAACAATTACAAAAGATTCATAACAAATATATATAAAAACTTAAAAAGGATTTGACAGTCATAAAAAATGTGCATTTGTGCATTGTGCCTTCTTTTTATTTCAAGAGTGAAATAAAAACCCCTACCAAGTCAAGTCTTCTTTTAAGTATTTTAATCACTTTTTTAAAATTTAGAGTAAAATGTAGAAGTGTCCCCAGCGTGTCCATGTAGTGTCAGAAATTCTATAAATTAATTAATAAATCTGACACTCCAAATCGAGTATCCAACACGTGTCGGAGGCGTGTCGGTGTCGAATACGTGTCCGACACGGATACGTTGCCTTTAGAGAAGTGTCCGTGATTCATAGCCCTTAAGTTATTACTATTGTTATTTTGGAGGATTTGGATTTTTGCATTCACACCTTCTATTTAGATGCATGTCGAGGGCCCGGGCAATATCGATCCCTTGCGTCTGACGGGGGGGTGGATGCGCATTGGGGGCGCTGAATGCGTGCGTATATGTGTCGTACGACACAAGAAAATACTAGTCCTTAAACAAACAAAAGAGTGGTTGGGGTTTCACTCTTAGACTATTAGGAACTAGGGATTAGGGACTCAGGAACCCACTAATCATTGAATTCCAAGAAGCTGAATTCCGAAATCATCGTGTTCCAAGAAACTGCATTCTTCTCGGGCATCTCATTAAGGGGCCGGGTGCGGTATTGACACCCTACTTTATGGGATTGTCATCCCTTTGGCAAATTAAAAAGTAAAACAATAATGGTTATTCCTTATATATAATTTTACACCCCACATGCTCGATAGTTCTACAACATCAGGTTACCGCAAGATCCCATATCCCACTGCACGGTAGGCAGTTGCCGCGATATCCCATATCCCATGGTAGGGACTTGCTGCGGAGGATTTTTTTTGTGTTTTTTGTTTTTTTTTTCACTTCAAATTTTGCGTATTAAACACACCCGACATATGGATACCTCATTTTCTTCTGTAGAGCTTCTTTAAACACTCCAAGAACAACACCAAAACTATAAAAAAAAATGTTCAATCAAGGCATAATTTTGCTATCTTGCGACAAATATTTTCATATGTTATAAGAAAAATTTGTAATCAAATTAATGAAGAAGAATTTTGATAATTAACACAAGCAAATACTCTATTTTAGTGAACACCACTACTATCTCGCAGGACGGTGGCTATTAAAAAAAATAAAATAAAAAATGACCCACGATAACAATCTTTCGTGGGATATGTGATCTCGTGGCAACCCGACGCCGTGGATTGTGTGATCTCGCGGCAACTTTTTGCCGTGAGTGTTTTTTTATGTGATTGATGGAGGGGTACCAATACCTTGGAATTGGTCAAATTGATGTCAATCCCATAAAGTGGGGTGTCAATACCGCGACCCTATCATTAAACACTTTTTTCGCAGTTTCCATATCATCCAACTTTGAATAAAAATCAAGAAGAGACGTTTGTACATAAACATCTGAACAATACCCATACTTAACAACCTTACAAGCGGCGGAGCCAGGAATTTGTTTCAAGATGAGCCAGTGTATTGTGAGCACCACAAATTTGTGATGCCAATTTAAACAATTTATTTATGCACTGATTTGCATATTTATTTCTTTTTAGCTTTTTTATATGACAAAAAGTTTTCTTTCCATTGACTATTAAAGAATCATTGTTTATGTAAAATAAACAATTGTTAATTTATTCACTCGTCAATTAAGTTAATTTACATAAAAATGGAGTGTCTAATTTTAAAAGTGTAGGAATGGTATGAATGTAGGATCACAACTACTAGTTAATTAGGTTAATTATTTTATTGGGCTAAATATTATAATTATTTGGATAGGATAGTTAGTTTTTGTTTTATTAATCTATATAGTAATTTTGGAAAAATTGCCTATATTTATTTTTTCCTTTCTCTTTTTTCCACTTCGACTAAAAATAATAATAAAATAAAATGTCACATGTTCTACATATGCTTTCTAATATAATCATTGGAGGAGCATGCAAAGAATAATGGGATAGGTTGGGACAGGTTTATGGTAACACTTTCTTTTTTTGCACAAACAAAACTTTAGGGCTGTGGACCCATGTGTTTCCCCAGGTATACCAAACACATTGAAGTCAAATTAGGAGGAAACTACCGTATACCATATAGACTAAGGGTGTGTTTGTTATGATGGAAACATTATGGAAAGGAAAGGAAAATAAGAGTGGTCCACCTTTTCCATAGTTTTTAAGGCGTTTGTTTATCCATGGAAAGGAAATGAGCTTTTCCATATGGAAACAAATGGAAAAGGTTTTGTGTCCTTAGCTAACCCCTGAAAATTTTGTGGAAAGGAAAGGAAAGGAAATAGATAGATAGGGACTTACTACTAATACACTCCACTCAACAATACAATTATTCCTTTCCATAGCTTTTGCAAACAAACATGATTATTCCTTTCCTCAGTTTTTACTTTCCTTTTCCCAGTTTACCAAACACATACCATTTAAAATTATTTCCTTTCTATTCCATTCCATAGTGGACCACCCATTTCCTTTCCTTTCCTTTCCATGAGTTAAAATTTAACAAACACACCCTAAGTATGAACAAATGAAAAACTTTAATTATTCAAAGGCCAAAAGTGATAGTGTATAGGGGAGTTGTTGGTCAATGGTTTGCCAAGAGCTAGCACTAATATATAGTACTTATTTTTCTTGGAATCCAGGATATGCCAGGATGTACTCTCGGACCCCCCTGGCTCCAGCACAGTGACAATGTATTGATACACCAAATACCTTGTCATACATTCGAGCACACCCCTTAAGAACACCCAATACCGCGAATGTAAAATGCAACTTTGAACCTACCATGTTGCGAGAAGTAACGAATGGCAGTAGCCATGTGAATTCATCTGTTGTTGGCAATCGATCAAACACTTGGTGGGTGTACTGAATGCTAGCTATAGAAGATCGGAGAAGATGGTGTAGAAAATTGGGATAGATAGAGTTCGTTATAACCGTTGGTGAGGATTTGAGCGTGGATTTGTTTAATTTGGTCGAAAATTTTGGATTTAGTGAACAGTGTTGTCAATTCTGACTTCTCGTACCAGCATTTTAAGTTTTAAGTTTGGACGGAAAAAAAGGTTATTTAGACTTTGATACTATTTTTTAGAGTGATATTAGGAAATAGTACCACATGCATTTCAAATTAATTAGAAAATAGTACCACTTTTGTTAGTTAACTGTCACTTGACCGAGTTGACCAAGGTGTGTATCAATTTATTTGGATTTTCATAATGTCCACAATACCTACAAATCATCTTCTTCCTGCAAATATAACAGTTGGGTTTACTCGTTCCTGCAAATATAACAGGTTATTATTATATAACAGTTAAATCATCTTCTTCCTTTTTAGTTGAGAGTCGAAGATGTAATACTCCGGGGCCTCAAATGGAGGCTTGCTCTTAACAAGAATGGTTAATGGTGGTTGACTGGCGATATCACCTCCACGACGTATAATGCTGAAGAAATTGCCATGACAATAGACAGAGAACCATCAGAATCCAAGAGATTGGGTTTACATTTGGGTTTACTTGTTCCTGCAAATCATCTTCTTCCCTTTTAGTTGAGAGTCGAAGATGTAATACTCTGGGGCCTCAAATGGAGGCTTGCTCTTAACAAGATTGGTTAATGGTGGCTGTCTGGCGATATCACCTCCACGATGGATAATGCTGAAGAAATTGCCATGACAATAGACAGAGAACCATCAGAATCCAAGAGATTGGGTTTACAGTTGGGTTTACTTGTTCCTGCAAATCATCTTCTTCCCTTTTAGTTGAGAGTCGAAGATGTAATACTCTGGGGCCTCAAATGGAGGCTTGCTCTTAACAAGAATGGTTAATGGTGGCTGTCTGGCGATATCACCTCCACAACGGATAATGCTGAAGAAATTGCCATGACAATAGACAGAGAACCATCAGAATCCAAGAGACTCCTCTAACTTGCCACTGCACAAAGGATGAACATAGATGCTAGGAAAGCAATCTTCTATATCTTAATGGGTGGGGAGGACTATCTAGATGCTTTTGAGCAAGCTTTTGAAGTTGGATTATGACAGGGCCAACAGGCGAAGGGATAATTTGTTGTGAATATTTTGGTCACAAAGTTCATCTGGTTCTCTGTGACTCTATATGTGGCGTGTCGTGAAGAAATGTTACTTGTAAATCTGGTAGAAATTGTACTTAACCACATCAAATTATTAAAAAATAAGGGTGAACTAGTGTTACCCCCCCTCTAGATGGGAAATTATAGTCTTCTCCCTAAACACACGGTCAACTTGGTTTGACCGTTAACTTTCAAGTCAAATAACTGAAAATGACATAAATGCCCCCACCTAATTAAAATTAAATATTTTCTTTTTGAAAACAATGAGGGCATTTGTGTAATTTTTAATTGTTTGACTTGAAAGTTAACGGTCAAACCAAATTGACCGTGTGTTTAGGGAGGAGACCCTAATTTCCCATCTAGTGGGGAAATCCTAATTGGCTCATCTGGGGGGGCGGGGGGGGTAATACTAGTTAACCCAAAAAATAATGTTAAACTAGAGCTCTTTAGTAATGAATCCATCAGTATGTAGACCACGTATGGTGATGATATTTTGTAAAATAGGCCATTCTAGTCCTTGTGTGTGCCTCAAAATCAATTTTGAGCTTCTTTGAACCTTACATGTTCATTCACTTCATTGTTTTCCACTTTGTTCTATTTTTTCAGTTTTGCCGGTGGATTATTACAAAGAATGATTTAGAGCTTCTTTGAACCTTACATTTTCATTGTTTTCCACTGTGTTCTAATTTTTCAATATTGCCTGTGGGACTATTACAAAGAACATAATAAATTTGTGGACAGGCAACTGTTTGTTGGCCACAAGACATCAACTCTTGATTGGTGGAGTAGCTGCCCCAAAATACTATTTAACTGCTCGGAAAAACTATTTAGCTGCCCAAAAGTTGAACTGACCAATAAAAAGTTAAGGTGATGTTTGTGGACAAGTTTGTCTACAAATTCGTTCTCTTACAAAGAACTCAACTCAATGGAGCTAATCCAGTCCTTGCGACATTCACTGCACAAATGCTTGTGTCTTTCTCCCTTTCTCTTACGGTCTTGAAGGTTGTTGACTTGACTGACCTTAAGTAGCTGACTCCAAAATGAGTTATGGCACTTTTGGATGCTTTTCGTGGTCTTCTTTAAAAATCCAGAAGCTACATACTGTTTGGAATATTTTTCACATGTGTCGGTGTTACCCCTGAGCTTGAACCTTTACGAAATGGTCTTCAGTTCTTCATCAAGCAGTATGTTGTGAATGTCAGGCACTCGGGCATGCCGATAAAGGATCTCGTACAAATTCAAGATTGCTAGAAAGGCCTTGAGTACCATGGAGATCGAAGGAATTCTGTTATATAACAAGACCCAACTCTTATATAACAAAACCCCCCATGATCAGTTCAAATATCACCACGATCTATTAACTTCAACAATTAGCCAACCTCAAAATTGAAGACGAAATTTGAAGATAATGATGAGAGAGCAGTGGCGGAGCAAGGAAATTCATCCAGGTAGGGCACCACGGAATGTGACTACTGACGATAAATTCCTAATACATTTAAGAGTATATCGCAATAACCTTTTGAATATGAAAACAACACGCTTTCGTTTTAGCGCATGTTGCACTTGATTAGGGGGAGTATTTATACTACCATGGCCATGGGTGATTGATCAAGAATACACTTCCTAGGAATTTATCCATATCTAATTATCTACACAAAAATCAATTGCATACACTATAATAAAAAAAAAATTAATTATTCCTTAAAGGCTAACCAAACAAGTGAAAAACCCGACAAATTAAACATTACAAACACAAAGTCTGAGAACATAGCATACACACACGGTCCTTTAATCCCTCCCCTGACCACCTATTTGACAACTTTCCCTAAATATTAAAATGTCCACACCATAAATCCTTGGATTTTTCTTATAGAACTATTGCTTGTCGTCGATACTAGAAATTGAGCCTTAAACAGCATAGCCGCATTACTACCTACTACAATCCAATATTTTAATCAACTTCATTCAAACCAATTTCAGTCTTTTCTTAATTGACAATGATATAATTCCCCTTTCAAACAATTTGTCAAACAATTACAATGACATGTTGTACAACCTAATTAATATCATTCTAAATGTATGAACATGGCTTCTTGCACCCCCAATAACCAAAACAACACAATCTACAGATAAACTAACAACCCAATTTCAAAAAAAGTATACAACAACTGAATCATTACTTTAACATACTGTAAAGTGTAAAGTTTAAAAGAATAGAAGAAATTACCTTAGGAAATAATCAGGAGCAGAAACAATATCTTCGGTCCTTTAACAACGCATAGGTCATTTGCATTTAGGTTTTTTTCAAACTTCAATTAGCCCCCATTTTTGGGGGGGTTTGGGCTATAGTCATACAGTGAGCTTAAGGTAGGATAGTAAGTTAGCAACACTACTATTTTTTTTTATCAAAAGTTCAAGTTGGTCCATGAAGAGAGGGAGAGAGTTTTCCTCATTTCACAAATTTCATCGGGATCAGCGAATTAAAAGATTAACGGAAAAGATTAGATTAGATCGCAAGACCACTAAGATTGTAACACGTGGTGACTGTCACAACTTAAAAATTGGTACCAAAACCTAAATACCTAAAAACACACGAGACACGTTGAAGGATAATGTCGTCATATTGAAAATACTACTAGATTGACCGTGGTCAACTTGGTCAACTGACGGGCAAGAAAAAAATGTGGTTTCTTTCCTAATTAATTTGAAATGTAGTACTTTTTCCTAATATCGCTCTAAAAAGTGGTACCAAAGCCTAAATAACCATTAATGATACACATACAACATACTTACTAATTTGACATACTTAACCAACCTACTAATGGTAACTATTGATTTACATAGTGATACGTGTTCGTGTGTATTGCAATCCGAACCAATGTTATCCAAATAGTGAGTCTAAAAAGTAGGTCTAAAAAGTAGGCCCATATCTAATAACATGAAAAAAAATGTTGTTATAACTGTTTTTAAAAAGAATTTTGGGCCTTATTTTTGTCTTTTGGACTTCGGTCCATGCATTTATAAAACAAAAAAGTGGCCCATTAGACCCAATAATCTTGCTTCTTTCTCCCAAAAACCGTGAGTCCGTGAGGACTTGGAAAATATCTTGGCGACAACTGATCACCTGTAGGGTTGTCCTGAATCTTCACGTGGAAAAACCGTGACGGTCTTTGTAATCTTGTATATGTCGGTACCATATTGAGTTTCTGGCTGTCAATAAACAGATATGATTCGAATTTTTCATTGAGCACAATTTTTATTTTATTTTTTCAACAAAATAGAAAAAAGAAGAAAAACTGAAAAAGGAAAAGTCAGTCGAAGACTTGAAACTTTTTTTTTTTTTTTGATAAGATAATTTTTTTTTTAGAGATGCCGCCAAACCAGCGTGATATAATTCAAGTTTTGGACTACATCTCCTATAAAAAAAAGTCAGTTGAAGAAATTGGGTTGACGGTTACATCGATCATCATGAAGTACTGTTTACTTTTTCATTAATACCAGATGTTGTCGGAAGTATAGAAAGATATTCAAGAGACTCTCGTCTCAATCGACCATAGATCGATTGAGAAAGTCCTATGGCTACTATTTGATTACAGCAATGATATTATGATCTAGTGCACAGAATGATATCCTGTCAAGGGAACATGTTAAATAAATGAGCAACTTAACACTGTACTGCTGTTCGTTAGCTGATATGCTCAGTCTTCAACATCACTGCTTCATGAACTCGACGCGTCAAAGTATGCTTGATATGCTAATTAATTGATCCAACCCAAGTGATGACAACAAATTTTGGAACAATCATTAAGATGACCAAGAGTTTACTAAAGATTATTATTATTTTGGTAAAGGTAAGCCTAAACCCTTATTTAGAGGGAGCCTTTCTAGAAATTCTCAACAGCCAAAGTTTAACCCAGGCCGAAGAGGGGTTTGGAAATAGTTTATTAAACCATAATAATAGTCTCGCATATCTAAATCCCGGAGACGAGAAGATTGCAGACTGTCGATGATCCCCGTATACATCCAAATGTAGGAGCATCACCTATTTCCCAGCTCAATCCAGGGGCAATTGATACTAGCACAACGATTCTACTTACAATAATTAAATCTTCCACCATATTCAATGAAATCACACTCCTTGCATGCCTATAAATACTCACCATTCACAAGTACATTTCATCACCCACAGCCTCTAATCACTAGAACCACTAAAAGAGTACTACAAACAGTTAATAAGAAATGGACTCCAAGAGCTATTCATCAGTAGCTCTTTTCCTTGCACTCAACCTCCTCTTCTTTTCCCTTGTCACTGCAACAAGCTGCTACTCTTGTCATCCTAAACCAAAGCCAAAGCCAAAGCCAAAGCCAACTCCATGTCCTCCTATTTCAAAGCCTACTCCAACACCTAAAACTCCACCAGCACCTAAGCCAACATCAATGCCTCCAACTCCACCAGCACCTAAGCCAACATCAACACCTCCAACTCCCCCAACACCTCCAACTCCACCAACTCCCCCAACACCTCCAACACCAACAACACCTCCAACGCCACCAACGCCTCCAACTCCCCCAACTCCCCCAACTCCACCAACGTCTCCAACACCAACAACACCTCCAACGCCACCAACGCCTCCAACTCCACCAACACCTCCAACTCCTCCAACACCTCCAACTCCAACAACAACTCCACCAACACCTCCAACTCCACCAACACCTCCAACTCCTCCAACTCCACCAACACCAGTGCCAATGCCAACTCCTCCAACAACAACTCCTCCAACTCCACCAACACCTCCAACTCCACCAACACCTCCAACTCCTCCAACTCCACCAGCACCAGTGCCAATGCCAACGCCTCCTACTCCCACACCTACCATGGGTAGGTGCCCAAGAGATACTCTAAAGCTAGGTGTTTGTGCCAACTTGCTTGGTCTTGTAATAGGTACTCCTGCTAACAGCCCTTGCTGCTCTCTCATCCAAGGGCTTGCTGACCTTGATGCGGCTTTGTGCTTGTGCACTGCTATCAAAGCCAACATATTGGGTATCAATCTCAATGTCCCAATATCCCTCAGCTTGATTCTCACTGCCTGTGGAAAGGATGTCCCATCTAGTTTCAAATGTGCCTAAGCAATCGCATTTTTAGTTGTATTAAGCCTCTACAATTTCGTACTATTAATAGAATTTCTGATTTCAAGTTTTGGCACTGATTATCCCGCTTTTCTTCTCAGTAAGTTCTCCTTTGTAACATTGAGAAAGGATTGAATAAACAAAAAACTATGTGGACAAGTACCTAAATATATGCTCACACAGTGAACGATGCCAGTGAATGACATTAAAGCATGTTCCAACCATTTCTTATATAAAGACCAGGCTGATATCTTTAAAAATTGTACACTTCAGCAATTCACAGACTCCCTTGGACTATTATTGTACTACACTTCCTAAATATTTTTGTACTAGAGTTGGAAGGTTGTCCACAACAAGACTACAAAGTACAGCCACAAGCCCACAATACAGAAATACTTCATCTGATGCATTCCTCTTTTACCCATGCTCGATACTGTCAGACCACTCCCGGAACACAGTGGTCATGTCCAAGAGCAATCCACCCTAACAGAAGTGCGCAAGATACACAAATTATGCAACTGCTAGTGATCAAATATGTGTAGTCAGCACCTCTTTTCAGGTTGCAATCAGCTAGTCGAGAGATCTAGAGATATGTTCAGAGAATTTGCAGTTAAATTTCAAAATCTAATAAAAACCTGAATGGAACAAAAAGCATCAATAGTTCATGAAAATACAAACTAAATGTCTAAGTTTCAGGCTAACACCGAGCATAGTTAAAAAGCGTAATTCATCTTTTTTATCAAGCATCCAGCTCTCTCCTTCCCTCTCTTTTCCATTTTTCACTAATCACTACCACAGAATGATGGAATATGTCTCGCTAATAAGGATCAGAAGTCACAGCGGCTTTTCAATTTTACTTCCTGATATAATGGATAACAGAAAGTGCAATGTGTAAACCAAGACTATTTGTGTTAGCAATTTTAACACCAACACCATGGTTTTATTTTTTCGAATCGCGTCACGAGTCTACAAGCCCCACTGCTACCTACCTATAGTCTAGTCGACTCAGTCAGTTCAAGTTTGAACCGGAGTTGGAGCTCTCCAGACCGATTTTTATATCTTGAATAGAACCAGTTCAACACCGGTTTGAGCCATCCAATTCAAGTTAGAAACCTGTAAACTTGGTGGTTCAAGCAAAACTCCATTAAAAAATTGGTTCAACTGGGTGGTTTTTACTCACCCTGGCAAGTTGACTCAACCCAAACGTTAAATACTTTCCTTTATTAACCTTAAATTTATAATAATATTTAATCTAGGTTACATTAGGTTACATGGACACGCCATATTTTGAAAAGAATCCGTTGTCGGATACGTATCCACATGTCCGTGTCGGACACATATCAGACACATATTGTATATAATTTACCTTGAATCTTGATATTTTACCATGTTAGACAATTCGTATCCGTGTCCAAGTCGAACACACCTACCCATGTCAATGTAACCTAGTAGTTAATACTTTTCTTAACAAAGAACCGGCCGGGTTTTAGTTGAACCAGTGGTTTTGAACCGGGACCAATCTGACCCAATCTGGTTCAAAAAACTGGTTCTGAAAACCATGAACAACACGGTTTTAAGAATATATATTATATACAAACCAACTAGTAGAAGAAAAATGAGAGAGCTTTTCGTCAATTTTGTTCTCTGATTAGAAAATTGATTCCTCCAAATGAAAATACTATCAATGTTATACCAAAATTAGAGTGATCCAGAGGGAGTTGATTGCTATACTAAAATGGTGCAGTCAATCCAGTCATCACGAGTGTGTGTCCAAAGAGACTCAGGGACAAAACCATTAGTGGACACTGCAGATGACAGATGCCCATTTCTTAAAACATCCTGACTATCGCCATATCAATCCACATATTGTTCAGAGATCAGACGCAGTCGGGTATACTCGAAATCACTTCATGAGCCAAAAGCGGATGTTTCAACATTTTATAACATATCGGTTATTAGATACATTTGAGAGCTTACGTTATAATTGGGCACTCCAATAACATATAGTGGAAATAAACAAACAAGAAGTCATTGAACTTACTGATACCAACCAATATTCCTTTTTTTTCGCTTTGGAGGAACATAGTGTATCAATAAATAATAGCGAACTCGCCCTCAAGAAATTGATAATTACTATTCTTACTGGGGCTTGTATATTCAAGTTAAGAATCCAAATGAACGAATGAAATATTCTAGATCAGAAAAATATGAAAGAAATGAACAAGACAACAAAAATACCTCAACTTTTAGTCCTTGTAAATGGGATTATATCAAAATCATCATCAATATCATCAATGAAGTCATCATCATACTCATAATCCATGCCGTAATCAGTAGATTCTTCACTCTCACTCTCACTCTCACCAACATTGTCTCCATAAGAATCACTACAGCGAAAAACAAAACCCAAACATGTTTCTCATCAAAAAAAAAATCCCAAATACGGTAAGACTCTCCTACATATAATACCACAAGCAAAAACAATCACATACTACTCGCAACGTATACCTTTCGTCATCATCTTCATTGAAATTGGCAGGTTTATCGAGAGAATAACTGGTAAGGTGAACGCTTCTTGGACCAATAACAGAGAAAGTCACAACATCATCCTCCTAAAACTCGAAATCCAACGGGCACGATTCAGTCTTATCTGGTAACAACAAACATAATAAAACTAGACTATTATAACCTACAATACATTGAACTAATTCTTTTCGCCGACGTGCCCATGCCCAATGTTGCCTACACACCACATCACAATTCTTAAAACCCACTACATAATAATAATAAAAAAAAAATGATGGGCATACGCATATGGAATTTTATTATTACCTGAGATATATGAAGTCGCCCTCGGCTTTCATCGAATAGGTGGATTATATGGTGTTCCTGGTTTTATTTCAACACCTGATAAAATAAACAATAGTAACATAAGCAATCACAGAGTTAAAAATAAAATAAAATAAAACAAATGATACTGGATGAGAAATAAACATGTAAGTTTGAGATTGAATTAGAGACTAACCCCAGAAGGCCATTTTTTGGGTAGAGAAGTTGAGATGGCTATGATGTTCGATTGATTTCTCAGAAGGCTGCGGCTTGTTCTTAAAGCCCTACTGCTATAACACACACATATCATTGCAACCCAAGAAAGATTGCTTCTCTTCGGCATCTCATTGAACACTTTTTCCGCAGTTTCCATATCACCCAACTTTGAATAAAAATCAAGAAAAAATGTTTGCACATAAACATCTGTACAATACCCCCATACTTAACAACCTGACAATGTATTGAAACACCAAATACCTTGTCATACATTCGAGCACACGCCTTAAGAACACCCGTGTCAGGAGGCTATGTATAAGAAATTAATAGTCTGTAATGGTCCACATGTCTGTTAGTTGGTGGTCCAGGTGTCAAATTGTTAGGGTGGTATGGTTTAGTATTAGAAACCAAAATAGTGTATTTTGGAGATTATGAATTTAATTATATTTTCTCTCTTATTGTCTGACTTCTCCTTCTCTCTGACTTCCCCTCCCTCTCTCTCTGAATCCTCATTCTTCCTCTTCTTTCAACTCTATCTCCCTCATTTATTCATTTCTCTTATTTAGTGTGATTAACCCCCAAGTCCTATTACACTAGGGCATGACAAAAGTGGTATCCAAGATACCGCGAAAGTACTCGGACGGGGTTCTCCCACACGATGCATTCGAACGTAAAGCGCAACGGCATCTTTGAACCGACCCATTTGCAAGAAGTAACAAATGGCAGTAGCCCATGTGAATTCATCTGGTGTTGGCAATAGATCGAACACTTGATGGGTGTACTGCAAATTGGTTGAAGAGGATTGGAGAAGATGGTGTATATAAATGGGATGAAGCTTGTTTAAACCATTGGTGCGGATTTGAGAGTGGATTTGTTTGGTTTGGTTGAAAGTTTTGCATTTGGTGAACAGTGTTTTCAGTTCTGAGACCAGCGTTTTTAAATTTGGAGGGAAAAAATAGTCGTTATAACAGTTTTAAAATAGGAGTTTTGGGCCTTTTGTATTTTGGGCTTAGGCCCATTAGTCTTGCTTCTGTGCTCCCGAAATTCGTGACGACATGGAAAATGTCTTGGTGCGGGAAACGAATGGTACATGAAAACATTTTGGAGTTTGCAATGTCCTTTGAGCATGAAACATCTTTTCCTGTCATCATCACAATTCACATCCACAACCTAAGTACAAAAGATTTACACGTTAATGGTCCCTACGGTAATACCAAAGATATTTTCGAGTCCTGAATTTTCAGTCTATTGAGATAAATTAATCAAGTGCTTACGGTACTCGTAAAACCTGTCGTTGAATTTCTATACGTTCTTTGTAATTACGTGTCGGTGCCCTTTTGAGTTAAAAAGAAATATCCACACTCTGGCTGTCAATAAGCAGATATGATTTGGTTTGTTCACTGAGGACAATTTTTTTTCCCGCAAAATAGCAAAAATAAGGAAAAACGAAAAAAGGAAAAGTCAGGTGAAAGACTCGAGACAAAGAGTGAGGGTACATGACTCACATCTGCATGAAGTCTACCCTATGCTTTTTCCTTAATGCCAAAACGTTGTTGATGTATTGTCTCAATCGACCGGAATAGATTGAGCAAGTAGCTACTATTGCTTATTGGGTTCCTGCACTGATCTAACAAGAAATTGGTCCAGATGAGCAATTTTGGTTTTTTTTCGAAATCACTCACAAAGACAAACGTGAAAATAACCTTGGGGACAAATAGTCCAAATTTAAAATTAATGTTTTCCAATTTTACTATTTCTATCGTTTTTGGTATACCCAAATAGGTGAACATACCTTATACATTATGTTGAGATATGAACAATGAATGTTCATAACTCATGTTGAGGTACCAACAGTGATTGTTCATAGACCGAATCCGACGAATTTTGGTCGGGTTCGGATCTATTTTCATATTCGTTTTTGCATTTGGGTTGGATACGGATACGAGTTTTGGGTAAATTTTCAAAAAATCAACTTTTTAGTGTTACCCAATTGGATATTGGGTTCGATTCGGATACTATCAAAAAATTCAAATACGGATTCAGATATTGGCATATCCAACCCATATCATACCCGTTTCCATGCACTACTTACTAAGAGTCGAAAACGGGTCGGGTTAAACATTTAAAGCTTTTCAGATATTAAGGTTGGGCCAGCCCGACCCTAAAGTCAGCATAGGCCGAGTCGGGCAGGGTCATAAGTCTAAATCTCAAGCTCATACCCTATGCTAAGCTCTCTTTAAGGGTTTTAGAGCCGAGCCTGTATGTTTTCTTCTTTTTACTGCATCAATTTTAAAACTCATTTATGTTACTACAAATTTACAAAGATTTGCAAACTCAAAGTCCCATCACTTTGAAATTGGAATATAACAATCAATCTAGTAATAATCCATTATAAGTCCAACAATTTAAAATGAACGTCCATAATCTAATGAATTGAAGTACATAGAGACTCATACTTGTATTTCAAAATTACAGTAAAAATGCACAAGACACATTTAATTTGGAAGAAACTTTCACTGACATCAATTTGTTCTTCCTTGTATTCAAACCTCACCAAAATTATATTTAACATTAAAAAGCACAAAGACAGATAAGAGTTTGGAATTAGCTTTTACTGACGTCAACCTATTTTTCATTAGGCTAGTGCTCATTTTTCTTCTTGGCAACTATGTTAAATGGGGAGTTGTGAGTTGTGAGTTGTGAGATAGAAACAATTAGGTTTACAAATTTTTCTTATATAAGAGAAGTTAGAAGTGCCCCTACTGTAAGTGATAAATTAAAAATGACAATGTTATTTTAATTGGAAATATTTAATAAAGGAGTTTGATAGTTATGGTATGTGCATTTAAAGTGAAACTATAACTAGGGCTTGGTTAGAGCGGGCTAATGGGGGCTAAATTAAGGCCGAGCCTATGTTTCAGAACCTTAGCCATAGCCCTGCCTTAGAATATGTTAGGGTCGGCCCGATCCTGCCCTAAACTCTGTGAGGACTTTAGTTGTGAGGGCTTTATAGGGTTTAGGGTCGGGCCGGGTTAAGGTCATAGGGCTAAATTCCCACTCCTAGTTAGTTCTTACTGATTGTACATTATGTTGAGGTATAAATAGTGATTGTTCATACCCCAAATAGGTGTTCTCACTTATCATATATTATGTTAAGGTATGAATAATGATTGTTCATAGATCATGTTGATGTATAAATAGTGATTGTTCATTCATACATAAGTAGGTATGAAAGTCAGTGGTGGAGCTATATAGAGGCCAGGTAGGGTGTAGGCCCCTAAACTTGTGACAAAAAAAAACTAGTAGTACTAAAAGTTCAACCGCAAGACCATTTCAACATTGCTACACCAACCCCCTGGTCCTCCTCCTCTAAATGGATTAAAACAATATATGTTAACCAAATTAAATGTTAAAAAAATAGTTAGGCCCCCCCTGGACGGATTTCCTGGCTCCGCCATTGTGAACAGTAATTGTTGATAGCTCATGTTAAGGTATGAATAATGAATATTCATACCCAAATAAGTGTTCTCGTTAATCATATATTATGCTGCTGGGTATGAATAGTGATTGTTAATAGCTCATGTTGAGGTACTATATATGTCGTGTCGTTTCAGTTGGACCGGGCCATTTATTATTTCACGTCAAGGGTAAACATGACCTTTCATCTACCATAGCTATTTTTTATTTTGGGTTAATGATATACTTGATATTTCATCTACCCAATCTTTCTGAGTAATTTTTAAAAAAAATGATTTTGAAAGTGATTTTTTCATCCATTTTGTCTTTAAAAGTCACTCTCTGGTGATCTAATGCATAAAATGATATCCAACTAGTCAAGTGAACATTTTATATAAATGAACAAGTTGGTGTGAAAAATGAAAAATAGAAAAGCATTATATATTGAACAATCTCTTGCCTAATTTGGTTTGTTTTCAACTCAAAAAAATTGTCAAAAATAAATTAATTAATTAAAATAATAAATAAAAACAAGGCCGATATGCTCAGTCCTTTAACTTCACTTATTCGTGAAATTGACGCGTCAATCTTTATTGCCTTGAAATGACTGACCGCCATAGTTTGCTTCTCTTTATTCAAACAGAATGTTGCATATGAATCAAATTAAAAACCAAAATTGAGTCAGCAATTTATTAAAACAAAACCATATGGTCTTCAAATCATTTAAGTTTATGCAAGACGACCAAATTAAAAGTGTGCAGCTATTTTCAATTAAGCTTCAATAACAAAACCTAATAAACACTGGATTAGTTCATAACAATAAAAAATTATTACACTTAAAATCCATTCCTGTAATTCATAACATAAGTTTTTGCACCTTTAATTAATAGACTCAACAAAAGTGATTATTGCTTACTAAACCTTTTAAGAAATGGACATGAAAACATATAATGATTGCACTTATCTATGTTAGAGGTTTCCAAATGAGCTGAAATTTTGTGAAAAAGATCTTTATAGTGAGTATATCATATCTACAAAAAATTGGGGTTAAACTCATTTTCTATGTAAAGTTTTATTTACATACTTATTTTAAATTAACTTAAGTAACTACTTTATATAAGCAGGTTCCATTTACCACACTTTTTATATCATGGTTTATACCACACCCCCTACCAGATGCGTTAAGTGCTAATAATTTGTGGAGATTTCATCTCATTTGGAAATCTCTAACCTAGTTAAAAATTGTCGTCAACTTTGAATTTTTTTTAACGGCTCAAAATTTTCGATTTTGCAATCATTTTTTAACATAGTTAAACATTATCAAATGAGTTGAAATTTTATTGAGGTGATCTTCATGGTTAGTTGAACACATCCACAAATAATTCACGTTGTAGATAAACTTGTGGGACTTGGTATAAACTATGCCATAAAAAATAAGGTAAACGGAGCCTACTTTATATATACCTATAAAAAAACTATGTTATATATATACACTAGGTATAACCCGTGCCTACGACACGGTTTGTTATAAGGTGTTTATTATGTTGTTTGTGGCATTAATTTTGGTACACCCTAGTATTTTCAAATGTGTGGCCTATGTGGGATTTGTAGACAATTTATTTTGAAGTAGTATTACACGTTGGATGACATACTTCCCTGCCGCGGTTTATTAGGTGGATGCCAATATGGGCTGGTTAATGAACTAAAATTTTGAAATAGTGTACATCTTGGTTTATTTATAAAACCCAATTTGAAGTCATAAATTGAAGGCAATTTTATCTACTATACTCTCACCAATGGATAGCAATTCATATTTAATCTATTTTTTAGGAACAATATAAAGACAATAAGATTAATGTCAATCATTAGTGTGTAACATCATGATAGAAATTGTCCACAACACATTTTGACAACACATTTTATTATTGTCTTACTAATTTATGAAATTCAAAGAGTACGTACTTACTTGATGTTTCCTTCTATACATTATGAATTGTTAAAAGATTCAAATTGGTTTGGTTGGCCAAAACCACATAGGCATTCTGGTTCTGTTGAGACATTTTCCTCTTTTTTTTTTCCATTCGTGACTGTCGTCTTTTAATTATATATGAGTCCGTTTATCGAAGAAGAAGAAAAAATGACAATCATCTTTAAGTGAGCTTTGTAAATGTTGTCGTATAGACATTTATAAGTCTGTGTTTTATTTGCAAAAATTTAGTATGCCATATTGGTCTACCAATGACGTCCCATTGCTCATTACTCCCAAACAAATACTTTTGTACAACTATTATGTGTCTATACCCATGGTTCTTGACATTGTTTTTCTCAGCTTCTAGACAATTGTAAGTTTAAATTGGATCCTACCCAAAAAAATCACATAATCATCCCACAATTATTGAGCTTGCAATGCCTTACAAATTTTTTGATGTTTATACAATGAGACCAATTTTCTACCAATTTCAATATGCCTTCGGCATGCATCCATCATATTAACAACGAATGCTCCTTCGACAATTTAATATTTAGAGTGAGTAGATTAATTAAGAAAAATTCAAAAGAATTAAAACTTTCCCAGATGGCAAAAAGAACCTGAGATAGATGAATTTTTCTCAAATATAATTGTCCATACCTTATTCCCAAAATAATTACAATCCAATTAGAGACATCTCACATTTTAGTACAATCGTTCGAAATTAAAACACAAAAAAATTACAAATATTTTAACAAAATAACAGAACTTTTTCATTGCTCTTCAGCCCATGGATGTAAGGTCTTCAAAACTAAAACCAAAGTAATAAAGTACACATACACTTACGTAGAAAATTAAAATGTTCCATGTAAATTTGTAATGGTGGCAAGAATTCATTATGTTGGAGATTGCGTGACTACTTGACATGAAGACTCCTAAACAATACTGGTTGTTTGCTTACCTAATAGGTGATAAAGCTAAAATACGTGTAAACTGCATTCTCAAATAGTATATGTGGTGTAAAATATCCAATTCGAATATGGATATGAATATATGATATCAGCGTTAAACACAAATTCAACTCACTAAAAAAAACTGAAATTGTGATTCCAAACTTCATTCCAGTTCTAGTCGTTGGATGGGCTGTAATGTAGGCAGAGGAGATCAACCCTATGGTTTCACTGACAAAAGGCCATCCGATAGAGTCTAAAGGAAGTGAACTTGCTATTGTGGAAATCAAGATACAGATCCCCATCAAAATTCCACGACAAAACACATTCACACAATAAAGGGACTCAAAAATGATAACATGGGAGTTGTTAAAACAAAAAACGAAA
Organism: Coptis chinensis; assembly: GCF_015680905.1. NCBI lineage: Eukaryota > Viridiplantae > Streptophyta > Magnoliopsida > Ranunculales > Ranunculaceae > Coptis > Coptis chinensis. The sequence continues at coordinate 123,141,784 of NC_141458.1, read as the reverse complement.
AAATACGATGAAACTTAACTTTTGAATTATTTATGAGTGGTTATTAGCAAATTTATATATAGTGGTTAAACACATTAGCAAATAAATGCCCTCGTTTCTTTATTTCTCTAGGTGAAATAGCATATTCCCTGGGAGTGAAAAATAGAAATAAAATATAAAAAATGAAGCAAGTTGTTGAAAAGAAGATAAAGTCAGAATTTCCCCTAGCTAATAGACAATAAAGTTCACTGTGTTATATACTACAACACCGGTTATATAACATTGTGGGAACGAACTGGAATTCATGTTGAATTAGAATATCTGATGTACTTGCATTTTACAAAAAAATTAAGCTCAAACAAATCAATGACTATTAGAATAAATATAAGCGTACCTTTTCCCTCATGCATAATATTATGCAATGCACTTGCAACCTTCGCCTCCTGCAGTCACAACCTTCATAGTAGCTACTAACAATGTTCCTATCTATCAGATATATATATGATTAGAAAGAAAAAGTTTTAACTTTAAAGAAGAAAAAGAAGCAAGACGGAAGAAGCAATAAATTAATAGATAGAAGTAGTACCTCAAACAGGTACAACTGGAAGATGCCACATTCGACTGGGCTCATGTCAACCTTAACTCATACTGAAAGATTAATTCCTAAATATTGCTCATGTTCCACCTACTTGAGAAATTAGAGATCTATAATGAGTATAATGCGTGGGGAGATTGGTGAACACTTGACAGCAAATCAGAGAACCCTAAACCGACGAATATACTTTTGAACTTTTTGTATTAGCCTAATAAATTTTCCTTTCTTAATGGAAAGAGAGCTCTTAGACAAAATTCAATATCGAAGAGCTACTAAAGATTAATACATTTGGCTCTATTGATTTCTCTGAATTTAAAAAACCAATGAATACCAAGTGGACATCTATGTACATACACTTCCAAAAAAAAAGTATAAACATATTTCTACTATCCAAGAGAAATGTTGACTAAAAGAAACAAATAACAAAAGCTACGAGTGACATGCATAAGATGGAATAAAATGAGGAGAACATATAAATTGATCTTCCGCAATGTATTTCTTTTCCCCTTGTACATAAGACACTTTTAGCCTTTAGTCTAAGAGCAAATGATCACTGTAATGAATTAGATCGTACAATTAGGGATAAGAATCTATATGTTGTACCAGCCATGAACGTAGCTTTCAACTCAGATACATATATCTGAAATGTAAGCACATATAAGTCATGCACATATTAGGCTCAAACTCAAACCTACAATGGAGATAGATAATGGAATGAATGACATAGTAGTACTCTAGTTAGCAAGAAAGTTCCAGCCCCTTTAACATGGCCTTAATTATCATGCAGTCATGGTTTCCTATCTCGAATTGACAATTGGTCCAAACCATAGTCATCGTTGAAGGTAATGCTTCATCATATATATACCAAAAACTTTATGAGGCATTAACTCAACAGCAAGAAAAAAGATAATACGCTTAACAGCTCACAATACCTAGGGCTAACTCGCATAAACGAAGATTTATAATAGCTTTCACTTTAACCACCTTCATTTCCTTGGTCTATTAACAATGCCAATGGGAAAGAAAACTTTGCTAAGTGGAAATAGAATAATTTTAGCAAGCAAGTGAGGGACTCAAGTCTTGGATCTCGGATTATTAGTTTGGCTCTGCTTGTTGTTTGTATGTTTTTTAGAATTCTCACTTTATGGTGGTGGAAACCCTCTTAGTGCACATATACATTTCTATTTAATGAACTATACCATTCTTTTTTATTCTGAATTGCACATAGTTGAGCTTTACAAAAGTCTGCAGGTGCAAAAATTTGTAATCGGAGATAGATATTACCTGGGTGGTTGTCTGACACCATTGAAATAAAAAAATAAAAAATAAATAAAAAATGAAATAGTTCATGTGATTGGATTTAAATGGGCTAGGACAGATGGTTAAACTGAAAAAACAAAAACTAAGAGAAAATGCAAAGGTACTAATAGAAAGTAAAGGGGTTTTCCCTTTGAAGTTCCAAACTTTCATGCATATAGTTGGGAGGTGGCCTAGTACTAATTGGAAGTGTCAACATGTCAAAAACCCATTTTTTGGTTCGAATTACATGCACGGATGATAAAATACAATAAAACTACTATATTTACCTGAACATTTTAAGGAAGTACTTGCTCCAAGATGACTCAATGCGAAGTTCTAATTACAAACACTAAAAAAAAACTGAAACAAAGTGTTAACAAACAAAAAAAAACACCTAAAAGTTAAAGGAACTAAAAGCTAAGAAATTAGCTAGCTAGCAAAGGGTCAATATTCTGATGTGTAGTGTGTTTCTTTAGCTATAACATATTAGTAGAGGCAGGGTCAAGTCATTAACATGTAATTCAGTAAAATGGAAATGAATGAGAAATTTTATAAACATGTTTACTGTAGCATGTGCTTAATAAAAACTCCAAGCTTGATCAGTTCAATTCCCATGAACTATAACCTATATATGCCTCCCTGCAATGCTTGACATTCACAAAAGAAAAAAAAATCTCACTAATAATGTAACAACAAAATCTAGCTACAAAGCAAATTAGGAGAAACCCCGATGAAAAGAAGTACGCGTGACTAATTTTTGGTGTTGGGTTATAGTACGTGCAGTTCAATACGATAAGGGGATCCAAAACAAACCAACAACCAACAACTTATTATTTGAAAAGGTTCATGACGTGGAAGCAAAATTATGATATGTAAGGTATTAACACAGATAAAAAAAACTTTGTATAACCAATATTTACATTGTCCATATGGCCACTTAATGAAGAATATCAAGAATGATAGTAGGTAAGTTTGAGAACACCTCATGCATCCAAGAAGATCTCTTTGAAATCCCTACACACTTTTATAAAATCCTCATTAGATACCTTTTGGAATTCCCCATTGAACAACTTAACAAGCACCCCATGGGAAACCCACTACAGCTAACATTCTAGGCCCAAGGTTGTATAGCACCTTGACCAAATTTATATTTATAGACAGTGAAATGAAAGATCCCAATGCTGGTTTGATGAGCAACATTTTCATATATTTCACTATATACTCCACTCTGCACTAAGCATTCCGAACTAATCCCACGTCTCCCATAAGCACGACTCAACAAAAAAAATAGGCAAATAATCAATGATAGAACATCAAAACTCTACAGAATTAAAATGGGAAAATAATAAAGGAGCGTACCGCAAAGAGGGCACAATGGACAAAGTGAATCAAATAAATTGTTTGGGTATTAAAGTTACCAAGTTAAGTGACAATCCATTCCCAAGGAATTGCTACAGAATTTGAACCCTCGGATTTAGCATAATTTAGACTTACGCTTAACGTTCAACTTTAGCTGCAAAGTTCAAAAATATAAATAGAGGCTAAGCTAACTATGACACACTCCACGTAATAAAATTACGCAAATAGTAAAAGAAGTATAATAAATATGGAAATGGAAAATTAGAATCATGGTTTGTAATGAAATAACAACATCAAGCAGTATCTCAGACACTTTGCTAATGCCACCATGAGTTCAGAATGGAAGGAAAAAAACTCCTTAAGGATTCTATAAGTTGCATTTTTCAATTCCAAATACATAGTAATATTATGATGAACCTACTTAGGCTGAGGAGACATATTGCTCAATCTGGAGATGACCTCACATAGTATCCTATGGTATATGAACTAAAATGGTCAGAAACATGTTTCTTTTGGCAGGGGTTTAGCTAATATATTGTTGGGGAAATTATTAAAGATATGATTCTTTTAAAGACATCATTCCTTTAATGTAAGCATTCTTACAATGCCCACCACATTTAAAGAAACCCAAAACCTAGCAAATTCTTTATAAAAAGATAGGGGGCCTCTATAAGCAAACGACAAAGGTAAATCGAATGAAATCAAATAGAGAATAAATTTAAGAAAGTTCCATTGATGCAAGCCTTGGATCAATGAAGAAAGCTTGGAATGAAGAAAATAAGAAAGTGTATAATTGCAATTAGAAATCATCAAGTTTCGAATAACTGACCTTCCACAATAGTCTTATTGAAATTAACATGCTTTCATCAATCTAAGTATCCGAAACACTATTGATTTTGCTAATTGGCTATTTGAGCCACTAAACGTAGAGACTAATAGCACTTAATGTATACAAAATGTGTTATAATGTCAAATAAACAACTACTTTAATGATAGCAAGAAGAATATATTTTTCAAGATAGAGTTCAACCTTATGGTGTATGTAGTTATGTTTATGACAAAAATGGATGTGTAATTGTTTCTCTGAATTAGACCTATCGCTAAACCAAGACCTGAAAAGGCAAAAAATGAGATGTAAGGCGACTTGCAAGCACAATTGCTACAATGAGCAGATGAAGAGATAAATCCCTTTTGCATTAGAGATAGGAAAACGATATGCTAAATCTAGAATACCACTTGAAGTAGAGACTAAATTCAGTGATCAGTAAGGTTTTTGCATTAAAGAAAAAGAAAGAAACAACTCATCTGTTGTTATGAAAATAAAGTTAACACCCTTGATTCCCCTCCTTTCATAGTGAAATCGATGACACTCAACCTGAGTGCAAGAGGGACTTGCCGGTTTGGTGAAGAGAGCGGAGAGTGGGGATTGCACACGGTCGTGGTTTTCATATATTAAGCAAAGAAGATGAAGCGTTTTGGGCATTTTTCGAGGGGATTTAATTAGTGGTTTTAAAGCTCAAACGTTATGAAAACCCACTAGTTCATAACAACCCACTCGTTATGAAAAAAAAAAACAATATTGGTGGAGGGTAACTACATGTTCATAGCTTGAAAGATCGTTCAATGCTATAGCTCTTACTTAAGGACTTTGATCATCAATGGTACAAAACCCTATAACTTTATGGGGTTTGTTAACACAAAATAACTATTAACTTATTGAGCAATTAAAACTCTGAATTCAGTATCGTGAATTCAGACAAATTAGCATAAAAATTTGTACGATGTACCTGGTCAGTTAAACGGAAGTCTACTTACTAATTTACAATTGCAGCAAGCAAGTGATTACAGTAACCAAAACCAAAATTTGAGCTCTTCAATTGCACATACAAAAGAACATTATGAACAACCAATACAATGATAAATGAACTGAACATGACCTCTCAAAAGAAGCACCCCAAATTAAGACCCATAAATAAATCTATTCTAATTCCACAACAAATATCTTTATAAAACTATCAAATGGAAATACAAACTTGGCGAACCGAAAGCAATCTATTAAAACTTGAAAGAGATCAAACAATTTAGAGAAATGAGCACTAAAAAGGGAAACTATGAAACAAAATGATATACCTAAAAATGCTAAGAATTACAAAAGAGAAACTACCTGATATGCTCGATTTCAAGCTTTTGGGGGAGAGAATGTACGACCGTGCGTGAGAGTATTGCCGAAAACTAAATGCTGGAGATGGAGAGGTTTAGGACTTTTTTGAAAGTGAAAAGTGGATTGAAAGGATGCTTTGAAACCTGCTTTAAACAGTAGAGAAGTATGCTTTAAACATCATTTGTTTACTTCAACACAGTGTTACAAACCACTAAAGCCAGTTGAGAAATTGCAGTCTTAAAATGAAGAGAATTTAGTAAAGGTCGACTTAAAATGGAAATACATGGGAGTATTTTTACCTTTAATTGCAAACTCAAAATGAATTGTCTTCATGTATATAAAAAATGTGCTGGGATTTACAATCGGAAGAGGAACCTTCACAGTAGAATTTGGGAGAGAGAATTTTGCGAGTTGGGGACATGAATTTAGTGTTGCGAGTTTTGCGATTTTTTTTATTAATTGCATATTAATGATATGCAAGACATGAATACATCATTTTAGGAACAATTGGTGGTTCATAGGTTATTGGTACAGTATCTTAAGCTCTAGAATTTAACAGGTTGAGCTCGAGTATGATCATATTCTTTTGGATGACGTTCAATTATTTTCTGTATGCAGTGTTATGACTTTGTACTATAGTGAGGAAACTGTCTTCTCCTTGGCCTAACATAGTATCGTGTTATAATCCGTGTGATTCTTAGGTATTAGGTATTTTCACTGATATTCTTTTGTGAAGAAAGAAGAAATTAAACAAAATTAGTATTTGCAGTGTATTTGAAAGTAGTGAACTGTTGAAATAGTTTGATTATTAACTTTTAATTGAAAAAAAGATCCATATCCATGTCTGCACTCTCTTTGAATGGATTAATGGCTACATTGTTTAGTAAACCGTACACAATCAAACTGTTATGAGTGCTATGTAGAAAAGACAATACGCAAGAATAGTTAGGTGTACATAATGATCTTTGTTTTGTTACCAGGCACAATTCTCAAGATCAAATTATTTTATGAGATGTGGATCCCGGTTTGACAGTTGAAGAGAAGAATTACTTTGTGTATACGGGAAAGACTTGACATCAGTTGGATATTATTAAGATAATCTAAAGTTGACAACAATTAAATTGTATTATACAGCCTATAAGCCTTCAAGTAGCTTATTCATATTTATCATATTGGCAGGCATGTAGTACATAATGTAGTACGTCTTATTTTTCTTGAGAGCCTACCTCTAGGTGAGCTCTATTCGACTATTGTACTCTTTTGAAATTGAAATTGATTTTTTATGTGTCTATCACCTTACAATTATAATGGCGGTTATTCTTCCAAAATCTTTCTGTATGGACTTGAGCAGCAGGGCAGTAACATCCCCTCAAGGTCACTTGCGAGGCAGTATCAGGTCAAATTTCCAACCGGGGCCTGGGATTAGTCATGGTGCGCGTAAGATGGCCCCGACACCCAGTTAAAAAAAAACCCAGCAAAGCAGTAACATCCTACCAAATTTCATTCATGTTCGCATAATAGTGTACCATTTGGAATAGCCTTAGTCAATGTAATTATGCACTTGACATGTATTTTAGTTTATGAAGGAAGCGTGTAATTTATCATGTAAACCCGAGATTTTTTCATTTGAATTTTGTTGTCATTAGAAAATAATGGGGATTCCTCTTTAAGAGATACACAAAAGAATTGATCAATTTCTTTATACTATTTGTCCCTAGGTTGTGATTGCGCATATACATGAATTTTATCTACAACTCATTTAATCATTCCACTTCTCAGGCCACGCACAATTGATTTTTAATAATCTCTTTCAACAATATATCATCTGAAATATTATTTATGCTTTTTAATGTTTAATATAATATCTATTTCTATTTCATCATAAATAATAATAATAATAATAATAATAATAATAATAAACTTAAAAAATGTAGCAAGCCCAAAGCTAAGTCAACTTTAAAAAATGGCAAGTCTGGCCATAGGCGGAGCCAAATAGCTAGTATTTTGGAATTATAAGGTACTGTCCCGAAAAAGGAAGATCACTGTAAATGCACACAACTATATCGTTGTTGTAATGGTAATAATAATAGGAAAAACAGTATGGGAGGAACACGTCAAATATGTGCTTCCAAAATCCTAAATATTTATTGGAAACTTCCGCACACACCAATCCTCCAAATCAGAGGGAGAATATAAAACAACATTTCCAAATTGTCCACCATAACAAATTAGACTTCAAAAACAAAGTAAATCTAAACATTAGTTAAACAAAAAAGGGAAAGGTCTTGCGAGCATATCATCACGAAGTGGGCGTCAAAGTGCATAGTAGCCCCTATATCGCTTTAGGAAAAAATCTATCAAACCTTAGGCAATTGATTCTATTTTATATTTATTCTGTATTTAATTTCAGAGAAATGCATACTCACTATTTTCCTATAGCCTTCTTAGCAAGGTGATGTTCCTGTTTGATATCTTATGTCGACATTTTTGTCACGCTAACCTGATTGCTTGAAGCTGGATTGGTGCTAACGTTACCCTATATTCAACATTTTCTGTTAAATGGTCTAGCTACAATACAGACCCATTTCTTAGTTGCGGGAAATCTCAGCATGACTTATACGTGGTCCTGCACTTCATTGCAAATCTTCTCATAAACATCTTGTTCATCTGGGAAAATGTAGGTTTGTTGCACGGTTGGTTATGATTCCTCAATGTATCAATGTTTTTACACACAATGAGACAAATGTAAGCAAATGCAACTAACAATCCATGAAAGTAAGTAATTTAATATACTCACGAATTGTTTTTCCTGACACCAACAACCCATAAATCGGATTACTCGGTAGGTGTATGGGGTGGTAGGAGCCCAAATTGCTCTATTACAATATCTCAAATCACCACAGTATAATTGCATTGGAATGCACTTTTCACAATATCAACTTATTTCTTGAATGGGATAAAATCTTATAAATGGAGTTGTAATTTTTTAATAACAAATTAGTCGCAGAACTTAAAAAGTATAAAACAGTGAACTACATAGACTTCGTTACAAAGTTGAACACATTGTTTTGAGGTAATCTAATTGAATGTCTTGTTTAGCTTGCGCACCTTGTATTCAGTCCATCCTTGCTTGAAGTGGTATGGTAGTGTAGGAGTACCATTGGTTGTTACTACTGCCATGTATTATGAGTCTACCAATACTCTCCTCCACCACTTGTTCTGACCATTGTTTCTGCATGAAAGGTAATCATGCAGAAATATTGATAAGTATTAATAATGGCTTGTGCTGCAAAGGTGGGTGTCACTCTACTCCTTGCACTTTACTACCACATGCCATTTCATGAAGGAATTGCTCTTAGACTCATGAACACTAAAGGTCCGATCGAAATGATTGTTCTTAATGTTGGAAGGGACCAGAAGGTACACTCCTCTCTGAATTTTTTCACTAACAGTATTAATTGGATATACCAGAGAGAGTACGTTGCTCTCTTATTTTGGACAACACACATTAGATTGAAATGTTTAAAATGAATGGTAATTAAAGTCAGTACCAGCTAAAAACATAGGCCCTCACAAACAAACATGAGAACAGGTAGGTGGATGTGTGAATATAACTTGCTTTACCAATAGTTATACTTATTGTGGGCGGCTTCTAGAAATAGTGTTTGCAAACCATTATTCCATAATTGTAATGGAATGCACTTTATTATGATACTAAATAATTTATTGAATGGGAAGAAATCTAATAAATCAGTCGTAGAACTAAAAAGTAGCAAACATCAAAGTGCATACAGCTCCTTACGATTACAAAGTTATGTACATTCTCGGCAGGTAATCTAATTGAATCTCCTATTTAGCTGGTTGCAGTGCATCATCGATGGTATGAGGTGCTTATCACATTCTGCACATAAGTTTGCAGTCAGCACCCATTATGGCACATAAGTCAGCACCATGGTTCATCTCCTTCCAAACTGATCCCCCGAGCGGTGCGTTTACTTATTTGATGTTGCGCTTACATTCTAATAAACTCTATTGGATTGAAATGCGTCTCAAGCAATTGCCAAAGTTCTAACAAAAACAAAATGTGAATATTTATTGTTACATGAAAAATTCTGTCATTCATATTGTTAAAACCAACTTGCAATCACTACCATAAGTAGCAGATTGAGCAAAGCCGAATCAAGAAAGTGACACTATCTACTCATCACAACACTACCTACAAGGCTTGCTCAATAAATCAAACACCTAACGCACTTTATGATGGGCAAAAAAAAATCATTGGAAATTGATTGCACCCTGTCAAGATCTTACTGTGATACCACGTTAAAGAGAACGCCGTCTGCCATTGTCCATTGAGAAGATAATCGTAGACTAAAAGCAACTCGTCCTGTAGGCATGAAATTTAGTAAGTATTCCATTAGCAAACGAAACTTCAAAAATGTTAATTGTCAAAACTATAATAAGTAATTATAATACTAATAACAATATATAGTAAAAATTCAAACAAACAAAAAATATGTAATGCTCTGAACAACAAATCCTATCGTATCCAGAAAGTGAGACTTATACGATTTGTCGAAAAATAAACAAAAGCATAAAAGGGTGAAAGATAGAAGTATAGAACCTACCATGTAGAAGTGTGTAGAGAAGTATAGCTGTTATGGAAGAAGCCAAAATGTTGAAATTTATAGTTAGAGAAGAAACACCATAAAAGGAAATCTATCATGATGGGAGAGAATGAGGGAGCAACGGATGGGAACTTTAAGATGTAATTTGTGGATTTTGGGAAAGGGGGTTTAAGGGAGAGTAAGAAATGGGTAGGCGTTAATGCCATTTCAGATGAAGAAGGCCATTGGTTTAGCAAATCTTTAAAGAGGACTCGCCATTTAAAACACCCATTTGTCATTTACTTTATTACTAAAGCCCAGCCCACCTCCCTTTGAACGTTTTTAGGATTTAAATGAATTTATGTTACTAATTTAATGAAACAATCCCCCACCGAACACATGTCGCTTATGTTTAATGCACTCCTCAAATTTCTCAACTTAAATTTGTTTCATGTATGACATTTCTTATCAAACCCAAGAGTTTCTAATATTCATTGTGTCATTTATCAATTAAATTCAAGTGAAACCCCTCAAGTCATTAAGTGGGTTAATAAAGGGCCAAATTTTTTTTTGGAATTTTTTTGTTAATGGAGATTAAAGAAGTATATCTTCAGAAACTACAGAGGAGATTTTTTGGGAGCGGCTGCTGGTGGGATGGGTATATCCACTAACTACATGGCGGAAACAATGGCTATTATCTGAGGCCATTAAACAGGGCAATTGATTTGGGTTGGGCTTATATTTGGGTAGAATCGATTCTACTTCAGGTTGTCCAGCTTTCGAACAACACCACACATTGGAGAGTCAAAGAAACCCTGGCAATCTTTGAAAGATAAAAGCGGCATGGATTAACCTCACTTCATCTTGGTAGAGACTAATCTGGGGGCGGACGGTGCGTGCAGGTGGAGCTGCGTTAACACAGGGGGACAGTATATGGTGGATTTCTCGACCTTCATTCATGATTCATCTAGAGAACCATCATACGACTTATTATCGTTTTGTTCACTAGTTCTTCTTTTCTAGTGCAGGCTTGTATCTTTTTGTTTCCTTCTTTTGCTACATTGGCTATCATGTAATCCTTATTCTTTATAATTAATCAATTACCTTTAACAAAAAAAAAAGGAGATTAAAGAAGTTGGTCAAATTTTTTTTTGGAATTTTTTTTGTTAATGGAGATTAATGAAGTTTAGAGTGAAATAGGGAGAGAGCATTTACATTATCAAGCGTAATAATTCATTTACAAACCATTTAATTCATTTACAAAATATTTAGTTCATTAAGTAATATTTTTAAATGGCATTGAAAAGGAGTTTCAAAATGCTCTAGTTCGTACATCTGCCCTAATCTAACTCAGATCCCCAGACAATCCCGACCACCCTTTGTCTTCCCATTGTGTTTTATTATAATAGATGGCCGTTATATGAACTCCACTTATACGAACTCCAAAAAAACTCCACCATGAAAAACAATGAATTAGAAGATGATTTTTGGTAGAGATGTTCTCCCCACAATATAGATCATCCTTAGAAAAAATTAACACATTTGAAGATGTCTAAACGAATCAAAATTTGATTACAATGTTATAAAATTATCCAACGGTTCAGATTTTTCAAAGTTCAAAACAACTTTTGACAAAGTTAAACATTTTCGTTTGGGCTGTTTTTTGTATGGAAATTCTACATTATGAGAAGACTATCTTTACCAAAAATCAGTCCTCAATTCATCTTATAAATTCACTTTTGGTGGTGGAATTCATTTGGAGTTTATATAAGGTGGAGTTTAGTACGGTGTCAATTCGGGGTGTCATTTAGAGCATTCCCAATGCAAGTCACTTTGAGGAGAAATAACAACTTGTCATCCTTATTGATCGAGCCAAAAACAATGGCGCAAGCAAGGGTGAGAATGAGGGCAGTTTTTTCACTAAGTTACAATGAGGATAACACTTGCTACTGAGATAGCTGCCAACTTGTGATCTTCGGACGACACCTTTTATTCGTCTCGAGTTTTGTTATATGAACTCCACCACAAAAAATGGATTTATAAGATGAATTGAAGGCTGATTTTTTGTGAAGATAGTCTTCTCATAATGGAGAATCTCTGTACAAAAAATCAACCCAAACAAAAATGTTTAACTTTGTTAAAAGTTGTTTTGAAATTTGAAAAAATTGGAGCATTGGTTAATTTTATAATATTGTAAGTTAATTTTGATACGTCTAGACATCTTAAAATGTGCTGATTTTTTTTAAGGATGATCTATATTGTGGAGAGAACATTTCTTCCAAAAATCAGCTTCTAATTCATTGTTTTTCATAGTGGAGTTTTTTTGGAGTTCGTACAAGTGGAGTTCATATAGTACAGGCACGATATATATATACAACCCGACTCATAAAAGGACCTTAAAATAAGTACCAAACTAAGTACTAAATCTAAAACGACCCACAATTTCACACACAAAATGATTTAAAACCTAATTTTTTGTGGATATGATCTACTAACCATAAAGATCATCTCTATAAAAATTTAACTTGTTTGACAATTTTTAACATTGAAAAAAGATGATTGCAAAATTGTATAGTATACACTAAATAAATTAGTTAAGGATCATAAAATATGGGTGCTAACAAAAGTACACATCATTGATCTAACATTGTCATTGTTGGTACACTAATAATTGTATGAGACAACAAATCTTAACAGTGCGACTCCAAATAATGCCTCATCTATTATAACAAAACAAAATGGATAGATAAAGGGTGGTGGGGATTATCTTGGGATCTAAGTTAGATGGGGCAAATGTACGGTCTAGAGCATTTTGAAATGATGCTAATTCTCAATGACATTTAAGTCAATTTTCTTACCTATATTAAACTTATTAAGTGCTTTTAAAGATTGTATTAAAAGAAATTAATTAATTACAAAAAAAAAAAATGATTGCATTAATAGTAAGGATTAATACACCATCCAAGAAATTTTCAATTAATCAATTAAAAAAAACACCGACTGTATATTAATACACCATCCAAGAAATTTTCTACACCATTTTTGAAATTTTGATACGCCCATAGTCTTTTGGAATTACCTTTTACACAATATTATACTCATAATCAATTTGTAACTCTCTCATAATTATAAATCATCAATTTACCCATCAATGTACCTACGTTACATTTTAGTCTTTGGAATTATCTTAATTTTTCCACAATTGTTGTTCTTCTTAACTAAAACGGTAAGCAAGCTATGATATGAGGTTAATTAGTATTCTCACATTAATTAGCACCATTAAAAGGCACCTCTAAAATGTAGACACTACTCAATAGTCAATAAAACGGACAATTTCTCTTAGAATCTTAGTTTTATTTGTTTTTACCATTGCTCTTCTTCTCTATTTTTCATTTTAAATTTTATTTTCTCATCAACATTTTATGTGTTTTCTTCGTTCATTGTTCCTGATTAAGTTTTAAATTATTTCCGTTTAATTCTAACTAATTTGTTTTAGTCATGTTAGTCTTTGTTTTTTTTATGGTGTGTAACTTTGATTTTGGTACTTTTACATATTTTTGTGAAGCTAATGAATACTATTGGTAGGTTTAATGTGTTTCTAAAAACCAAGGACAATATATGGGTCCATTGTTAGTTTGTTACGTACGTTGTTACTCTGTTCACTCCATGTTGCATATATGGTATTACCAATGTTTAAGACATATTTGTCTTGATATGAATTGTATATAACACTAATTATCCGTGTTGTTGTTGCTTTAAGAGCAGTACGTACATGTTTCTTCGACAATTTTAATATATTTCGAGATTCAAGAAACTATAGCTTTATGATGTTCTTAGAGTTGCTAACCATGCATGGTAAAACTATATTTGTTCATTTCTCTTGCGACTGCCCACAAATATTTGTGTATGCTTTTTTGTCGTGCAATTTTAACATTAATAGTAGCAATTAAACTTCAACGATTTCTTTATTTGCATTTTCAACTTTTTAGCATGTTTGACTTGATTTATTTTGTAGTTTCAATTTGTTGATGATGAAGGTGTCTAGGTGCAGGACAATATAGCTTAAGTTACGTTTTTTTTTTCTTCGATAAACAACTCGAGGTAGTTAGTATGCTGGTAGAAGCTAGCCATAGCCCATAAGTCTAACACCATGTTATTCACGGAAGAAGAATGATTAATGTTCTCCAATGAGGCAATGAGGCAATGAGTACAATATTGGTTTTGAGTTCAATTTGTTTTCATTTCAGTTTGAAAGTTTTGTTTTTGTTGTTGTTAAAAATATATGCCTTTTCCTATTGAGCACCATTGTGACTATCATTCATTCTTTTCGAGAAACCTTGTTGGAATCTCTATTGGTAATAATATTATTATTTCTTGACCATATCAGTAGCGAGTTTCTTTTGTATCAAGTGAGATCATTGAGTACTTGGGTAGATTTGTGCATATTTTTCAACTTCATTTATTAAATTTTGATTTTCTATGGTATTCCTATGTTATTGATATTTTATCATAAATTAATTTGCTTATTAGTTTATTAACAATAATTCCCCCCACCTACTATTATGTCTAATTTGTTCTACCTAAAACGTTTGATATTATAGTTATATAACTAATCAAGTTCGTGGAGAATCAATTAATATACATAAATTTTCAGGGCAGAACGTACAAAAAATTTAAAGTTTATGTTGATTGCATTGCTTAGTGACTTTTAACAGAGTGGTACTACACGGACCTACTTTAATTTTAGACCTATTATTGTGACTCACTATATTTGGACAACGTTGGTTTGCATTGCAATACACACGGACACGTATCTCTATGTAAATCAATGATTATGACTTTTGACACATCAGTAGGTTCAAATAGTAGGTCAAATAAGTGGGTCGGTGTATTACTGCTTTTAATACCCAACATAATTGTTAAATTTCAAGAGCATGATACAATGATACGATCTATTAGAAGGCTAGGAGCATTCAACTAGCTTGGTTATATATTTATCGTTTGTGTTGAGAGTTTGTGCCTTTTTTTTAAAAAAGTTACCTCACAACGACCTCATCTTCAAGGTCCTTTTTCTTAATATTTGATCTTATTTTGCTGATGAGAAAATTGTCTTGAAGTTGCTGGTAAAAAAATATGTAACACAAAAATACAATTTAGCATGAAAGGGTAATATATTGAAAGTTAAAATTACATCACATGAAGAGTTACCAAAATCTAAATATAAAAACTATTTAGCATCCACTAAATTTACAATAATGAAATTTGAAACAGTAGAGTACTTTAGAAAGACCATGCACTCAATTATTTAGAAAGCCTAGCAAACATGTGGCGGTTTGTATTCCAAACGGAATCATTGAAGTTTCCTTTCTCTTTACCAGAAAAATTATTTGATTTTTCAAGACTCCAATTAGTGGCAGTCGTTACTCAACTCCCTCTTCGGCTTCATCTCCCATGCCCCATTACTAAATCCAAAATTTTCTTTTTCTTCACCAAAAATTAATTGGATTATTCAATACTGCCAATAGTATAGCTGTTACACCTAGCCTCTTTTGTTTCTCCATTTTCCTTTCTCATTCAATTCAATTATTCAATAGAACCATAATTCACATATAAAACCCCAACTCCCCACTCTCTCTCTCCCAAGATCGGTGGTTTCCGAACTTGCTCAAACTCACTTGTTATAACCATCCCCCATAACTCTAGAAGGGTTCTATAAGGTATAACACAACTACAATTTCCAATATCATTATCTAAGTCTTCATGTCTTCGTCAATTTCTTAGAACTAACTTTTTTCAGTCATTGTTCATTGGGCGAATCTTGATTCCAATTTCAGAATTCAATTTGGTAACTTGCAGAGTTTTTCATTATTTTTCTTTTTATTAATGATACAATTATATAGTTCCAATTCACTTGGTAGGTTTTCTATTTTCTGATTTCTATCATTGAACAAGTTCAATGAATCCGATCATGTTTGGTAAGTTTTCATTTTCATTTCATTTCAAATTCAGCTATTTTAGTTTGAATGAAACTATGCAAGCCTTATTTCAGGTTGTGAAATGGTTTTAGATTGCATCGTTCAACTTGGATAACTAATTAATAAATTCATTCTTTTCTTTTTATTAACGATACAATTATACAATTCCAATTCACTTGGTAGGTTTTCTATTTTCTGATTTCTATAATTGAACAAGTTCAATGAATCCGATCATGTTTGGTAAGTTTTCAATTTCATTTCATTTCGAATTCAGCTATTTTATTTTGAATGAAATTATGCAAGCCTTATTTCAGAGTTGAAAAATGGTTTTAGATTGCATCGTTCAACTTGGATAACTAATTAATAAACTGATGCAGATTGTTTTATGTTTTCTACTTGCATACATTTCCTAAAGACCATTATGGGAATTAATGGTTTTTTTAGATTTATTGTTTTTTTGGTGTTCTCGACTGTGAGTACAATATTGAGAACTGTTGATGCAGTCTGTGTGCTCCATCTTACTTTTATAAACCATAGGTCACCGAGGTATTAAATATACTCGGTTTGTGAGTATATTGGAAGAAATAATAACTAAGTTTAGCTTTTTTGTTGCTTCAAATATGCCAACCGACATGTATATGCAATGTCGGATGCTTCAGTGAAAACCAAGAAAGGTAGGTGATCCAACACCCCCCTCTAAGTTGATATGCATTTATTTGATTTTTCCTTATTCTGATATATTTGCATACCATTTTGTATATTGACTCCAGGTGCAAGTGACGTTTACAAGGAGTGTTGTGAAGGACTGTATGGACTTGGTGTTTCAAGTCGTCATTAGACTTCCTAATTAACAACTAGAAATTTCTAAGGTAAGTATGTTAGAAAGTGGTCCCAGCTCACTTTCACATGTTATATGTTACTGATGCTTAATCTTGATCTTTTCATTGGGTGAAAATGTTTCAATTATCAAAGAGAAGGTGTAATAGCTAAGACATGTGCTCTAGTTCTATGTGAGCAAATGGACATCATGCTAGATCTAAAATGGTGCTGAAGAAATACCAACTTTACATAATATTTTAGTCAAGCATTTATGTAAAAGAAAACGTGTTTTAGTGGGGATTAACCCGTTAATAATGGTGGAATGAGTTTGTAATATTATTAATTTTGGTGTTAAATTTTCAAGGTTACGAGTCAAAACTTTAGTAGATATATCTACCAAAGGCTTTGCGTGATAACTGACTTAAGAAGCAAACTCATGTGTTCGATGTCGTAGTCTATTTTTATTACGTTGAAGCGTTTGCTTGGCAAAGAGGCTTTGTTATCTCAACTACCAAATAAAGTTAAGACATAATAGATCTTCATAATTATTTTTATCCATGGTCAATTCGAGAATGTTTTTTTATTTTTGATTTTGCATGTTTGCAATATTATTATGGCATGTAGTCTTTTATTTTGAGTAAACACATTTGAAAATAAATGGTTATTCATCTGGTTGTTTTCACCTCCACTCATCTTCGTCAACACATCTTCATTCATCTCTCCCAATCTTTGCAACTCTCCTACCAATTCTCATCTACTCATTTATTTATTTATTTTCTTATGCAAATCCTATTTTCTTACATCTTCTCTAAAGTTATTGAGTTACGAATTGATGATGAAGAAGCTGCAAAAAGCCATTAATGGCTACTACAAAAAATTCAAATACTATTTAATTTTTTTGCGTTTCAATTCCACTGTTGTTTCGTTAGATCATTGATTATCCGTAACTTCATAGGTATTCCATATATTTACTCAAAATACCACTGGTGGTATGATGTTTAGTTTCAATTCCGTTTTGGTTATTGTATGATGTTTCATTTTGATTCTGTTTCGGTTATTTGGAAAACTGAAATAACTGTTGGAATTCCGTGATTCCGTTCAAAATCACAAACTATGGGTGCACCAACGTTAATACCACAAATGACATAATGTGATAATGAGCACTTCATAACAAAACATGTCGTTGGCACGGGTGATACCTAGTATTGTATAAGACAGTATTGAATGCTCATGTATAAATATATAAAATATAATCATGAAATCATGTATTCCAAGTGAGCTTATGACCTACGATTTGATTGTTCATAAGAGCTTAAGAGCTTGGACAAAATTGCATCCTAAAATGAAATTAAGTTTGTTTTACCTTGTTCAGCTTCCTACATCACAATCTCCCCCAAGCCTAAAAGCCTACCCACACTAACTTCAAGCACAAACATGCAGCAAACAAGTGTGTTTAGAAATTATTAAAATAAAATAAAACTGCAAGGAAAAACAGGAAAACAGTATAGAACTATCATGTATCTATCATCATAAATATAAATTGAACATTGAAATAGTTGGTTATCTCTTTCATGAAAACAGGTATAGCACATTCTCACAAGTAATTTGCTATTACACTGAATTCTAATTTCAATAATGTGCATGAAATTAAGATCGATAAGACAAACCAATTTAAAAAGAAACTTTTTGATTCCGAACATAATTCAGGAAATAGAGCTCATCGCCTATATATATATATATATATATATATATATATATATATATATATATATATATATATATATATTGTACTTGTTGTCTACGCAATGTGACAAAATAACAACCAAATGGTAAACTTTTCTAATAAAACCAGATTGCTGGCTCGTAACCCCATCCATCTAGCATTTTATCATTATCGAGTGAGTCCTGAACTTCTTTTGACAATTTAGATTTGCTGGCCATCTAGAAAACCAATGAATTTAATTCACCGTTATTTCTTAGATACACATTATTACATGGCCTATAAAAGAGTAAGAATATCAATAAATTGATTTTCAATGGATAACTAACAACCAATTTCGCAAACCGTACCCAAAAGTAAAATAGTACATCCCGAAGTATCATTTACAATAAATAACTTTTCCCTTAACAATACATCAGATAAGTAACTAAAGAATATTGAACGCCGTGTCTTATTGAAACACAAATGTCACCTTTATCATCAGAAGGAACGTCATCCGACTGACTACATGTTATATACTTATATGTCTAGACTTTTCTCATGGCATCCTATCAGATTATCAGTTATACCAAATCCTATTCTTCAATCAAGTAAAGTACTATCGAAAAATCGCCGTGCAGGATCGTGACATTTGATCCATTCCTTGTGCACTTAAATAATTAACTTTTTATAACAAAGACAGTATAAACGATATTATATGTTGATCATAGATTTCTCAGTACATAAATTCATCTCTGCACAAACTATAAATGCCCACAAACTATATGCAAACATACTTATGTGTAAAGAAAAAAAATAACCAAGAAGGTTCTAGTTGTCGATGAGACCTCAACTTATGAGAGAGAGAGAGAGCGAATATAGGGGTTCCAAGATCAAAAAATAAAAGGTTAGAAGATGCCTAGGCTGGCCTATGCAGGTCTCGAACCTGCGACCTTCTTGAGAGAGCGTTATTCCAAGATCAAACAATAAAAGGTTAGAAGATAGGCTGGCCTCTAACCAACTGAGCTAATAGGCCTATTTTAATAGATATTACCCAGACTGGATTGAAGTCCTTTATGAAAACTTTGCATTTTGTGTATGGAACTAGCTAGTTCCAAATGGCAAATACACTCTAATAAAGTGGAATGAATTTAGTAATTTACCATTAAATATTAACAAATTAAATCCTCGCATAATTAATAGATTCTATACATTTAATTATCTAGTTAGTTTTATTATTTATTATTATTATTATTTTAAGTTGTTTATTAGTTAGTATTCTATGTGCGAGATTTAATATTAAGACTATAAAGTAGACCCGTGCATACACATCGGCTCTTTTAAAAACTTGTTCAACAATCATAACTATACATATATAAATTTTCTAACAAATCGCAATTCCGTTCGTGATTCCTGCCGATTTTAATTTTTCAACAAATTATTCTAATTAAGTTTAAAAACCCATTTTTTAATTGGGGGAAAGATCTTGTTTTAATTTAGAAGTGTGATTCCGGTTTTTAATATGATTAGTCTTTTTGACATACTAAATGAGCGTGAAATTGACCGTAAGTTGTTTATACGGACATAAATTATGCGTGAAATTGTCAGTTAAGATTTAGTAATTGCAGTTTCCAATTCAATTAACCAAACCAACAAATCTCCTAAGCAAAATAAGTCCATAAAGTCTTCTCTTAATTTTGGACAGAATGTAAAATAGAGAAAATGACAGGGCATTTGGTAATTATGAAAGGTAATTAGGAGGCAATAAGAGAAGATAATAAAACACACCGCGAAGCTATGATAATTTGGTAAATACAATAAAGATTTACTGTACTTATTTTATTTACTATACTTGCATTAGCCAACGGGAGCTCATTTTATTTATTTCATTAGCAATCCCACTTTTAGTTGTATTAATCTTCTACAATTTCGTAGTATTAGTAGAATTTTGATTTCAAGTTTTGGCACTGATTATCCTGTTTTTCTTATCAATAAGTCCTCCTTTGTAACATTGAGAAAGGGATTGAATAAACAAAAAATTATGTGGACAATTACGTAAGTATATGCTCACACAGTGAATGACACCCGTGAAAAACATTAAAGCATATTCCAATCATTTCATACACAAAGACCAGGCTGGCTTTTCTTTTTTTTTTTTTTTTTTTCTTTCCGATAATCTCTACACTATATGATAGCCGGATCTTTAGGAGGAAAATTTATCAACCGAACTGTGTATTTGTAATATCTATATTTTATGATTTTATAACCACTTCCTTTAATTATTCTAATCAGTTCTCTCTTTTTAAACAATTTACCAAAAACTCTATCACTTTATTGAAATTAGAATTAGCTTCATATTATTTAAAATAATTTAAAAAACTTCATTCACGTCACTCAAATTATATTCAACCCCTCCTAATGTTTTTATATTATTTCATTTAATTATTCTAATTAGCTCCTTCCTTTTTAAACAATTTACCAAAAACTCTCTCACTTTATTGAAATTAAAATTAACTTCATATTATTTAAAATAATTTAGAAAACCTCATTCACGTCACTCAAATTATATTCAACCCCTCATGTTTTTATATTATTTTTTAGATTATAACTAGAATTCAAAAAATCATACTATCATAGAGATGTTAGAGATGTTAGAGCGACAGGTTTAAAATTTTGAAAAAACACCGATGCATAGCACAGTTCGCATACTCGTAATATATAAAGACCGAGTCTGATATCTTTAAAAGTTGTACGCTTCATCAATACAGTCAGACTCCAAACTATTGTACATTTGTACTACACTTCCTAAATATCTTTGTACTTTTTACCGAAAAAAAAATATATATATATATATATTTTTGTACTAAAGTTGGAAGGTTGTCCACAAGAAGACTAAAATGTACAGCCACAATGCAGAAATACTTTATCTGATGCATTCCTCTGTTCCTCTTGCTCGATACTGTCAAACCACTCCCTGAACACGGTGGTGATGTCCAAGAGCAATCCACCCTGACAGAAGTGCCAGATACACAAATTATGCAAACTGCTGGTGATCAAATATGTGTAGTCAGCACCTCTTTTCAGGTTGAAATCAGCTTGTCGAGAGATCTAGAAATATGTTCAGAGAATTTGCAGTAAAATTTCAAAATCTAATTAAAACTTGAATGGAACAAATAGCATCAATAGTTCATGAAAATACAAACTAATGTCTAAGTTTCAGGCTACCACCGAGACAGTTAAAAACCGTAATTCTTATCTTTTATCAAGCATCCAGCTCTCTCCTTCCCTCTCTTTTCCAATTTTCACTAATCACTACCACATAATGATGGAAAATGTCTCACTAATAAGGATCAGAAGTCACAACGTCTTTTCGATTTAAGCTCCTGATATAGTGGATAACAGAAAGTGCAGTGTGCAAACCAAGACTATTTGCGTTAGCAATTTCACCACCAACACGATTTTCAGAATATATATTATACACAAGCCAACAAGTAGAAGAAAATGAGAGGGTTTTTCATCAATACCGTTCTCTGATTATTAAATTGATACCTCCAGATGAAACTACTATCAATGTTATACCAATTTAGAGTGATCCGGATTGACTGATATACAAAATGCAGTACTTACATGAGTTCTAGTATGCTGGGAAACTTTTTTTTTCTTTGGTTAACTAAACGTATTGACCTCTTTTATGAGTTTTTAATGTAGATTGAAGATGCGGAAGCAACACTTAATCAAAATCTACACTTTGCAAAACTCTAAAAGTCTCACATTTTATTGAATCTAACTCAACAATTCATAAACACAAAAACAACTCTAAAGAACCCTAATTACAAACCTCTTATTTATACTAATAACAATAAAGTAGCAACTAACTAGTGGGCTCACAACCCATGAGCTTGACCTCTATGGTTACATAAGTTTTCTTTCTCGAAGGTGGGAAGTTATTACGAGACCTTGTTGGCCCAATACCCGAGACCTTACTTCTATAAATAGGTACATGAAACAATAAAAAAAAATGTAGAGATTGCCATTCCATGCCGCAGGTCTATCATCAATCATTGACCAAATTAGATTAGGCCAAATGGAACCAAATCACGTTTGAGCAGACTCACAAGTTCAATAAAAAATCACTTACTATCACTTTTTAAGTTGATTTTAATTTATCACAAAAGGTAATATCAATAATAGAAAATTAGTGACTAGTCCTGCATTATTGACTCTAGTTACCAACTACTCGTATTAAGTGATTAAGTTGTAAATCATCTTTTCTTTATATCAAAAAATTCCCTCAATTGATCAGCAAAAGTGCAAAACCATAATGAAATAAAAGAGACTTGTCCGTGGGAGCGAAAGGAAATTTCTAAAAGAAAAGTGAACTTACCTCAGGAGAACTAATTAAGCAGATTTAATTATAGGGTTTTTTGTATTATGGTCATAGTGATAATAGTGATATTAAGGTTTGATCCATAATTAATCGTTTATTGCACTTTGGTCCAAAATTGTCGTTAGCCCCTCAAAAATTTCATAATACCACATTTATCCTTAAAATCATCGGCCACCACTTAACTAATATTTTGCAGTTTGGTCCTAGTAATAATAGTGATATTAGAGTTTGGTTCACAATTAATTGTTTATTGCACTTTGGCCTCGTCAGCCCATCTAAAATTTCATAATACCATATTTACCCTTAAAATCATTGGCCTTCATTTAATCATCTGCTTTTAATTAACGGCTCGTTTTACACTGTGTATCTCAAGTAACCGAGTCCCAAACTTATATTTTATCTTCTTTCTATCTTACCACCACCACCAATTTCTCCTCCACCACTCAATTATCACCTCATTCATCGTCATTCAACAATCACTGTCATCTCTCACAACTTTATACAAAGATCAAAATCATTTGTCCTATTGAACTTAAAACACTATAAAACTACAAAAATTAATTTTGAATTTTAAAGAAATAAGATTGGGTATTTGAAATTTCAACTTAAACTCCCTAATAAGTAAGACAAAAATCTTAACAACCCTTATCTTAACCCAAAATCTAAAAAAAATTGAGTGTCAAAGATCAGCAACAAACTTGAATGTTCAAAAATCGTCAACAAACATGAAAATATGATCTTAAAGTGAAAATGTGAGAAATGGGTTTTGGATTGGTAGTTGATTGTGTTAATGGTGGTCATTATTTTTGGATGGTGATGATGGTGCCGATTC
This sequence comes from Coptis chinensis, assembly GCF_015680905.1. NCBI lineage: Eukaryota > Viridiplantae > Streptophyta > Magnoliopsida > Ranunculales > Ranunculaceae > Coptis > Coptis chinensis. The sequence continues at coordinate 123,118,072 of NC_141458.1, read as the reverse complement.
AGGTTGTTATGGAGGGTGGAGGTGGTGGTGGAGCGGTGTTCAATAAAAAAAATATTAACTGCCTAAGCTCCACCCTTGGATTGAATGAATGAGATGATGTCATGTGTAATTTTTAGTAATTGGTCCTACTCTTAATAGCAATATTTGTAATGGGCATTTCAGAAAAATATGGATGAAATAGACATAAGTTGTTCGGTCAACTCACAGTCAAGGTAAAGTCAACACACTTTAATGGCAATTTTGGACCAAAGTGCAATAAACGATGTACACTATATCACTATTATCACTATGACCAAAATGCAAAAAACCCTTAATTATATGACCATGTGCCGACAACAAAAAAAAGGCGAAGAAAACCACTATAACAATGAAAATATACAAAACTAACAAAAGTATATATGACTTACACATGACAACGCGTCCCATTCTTGTTAAAATTCACCCATGGTTTTGCCACCCTCGATCCACACCTCACTTTCACAACCTGATGGAACACGGACTTGGATCCCTGCAAAGAGAAGGATTTGGGGTTTGGGAAATATTAAGTTTTCTTAACATGGAAGACACAGATATTAACGCTCACCGACTCGCCGTCTGTTTTGAAAGAGATGGAGAAGATATAAATGTGGATTAAAAACATTTTTAACCTGTTCAATTGGAAGAAGGCCAGAATCGTAGGGTCATTCAGAGTTTGTTTTGCTGGTTTGCTACCTCTCAAGGATTATAGGTTGGTAACATCAAGACCTTGGATTACACGAAATGAACAGGTATTACGTGAAAGGTATGTAGTCGGAAAGAATGTGCTTGAAACCTGGGTAAGATAATTTCATTTACGCTGGAGGCATTGTCAATCTCCTGAGATGGTACCACAACTGGAGTCTGCGTTAAGGTGCCATAATAAAATGATTAACAGTATAAAAAGAACAGTACATCAGATCATAGGAATAGAGATCAAGTAGCTTCACACCAGACTTGTAATAGGTGCCTCAGCAAGATTTTGATCTTTCTCCTGAATTGCCTCTGAGGGACCTGGTTAAGAGAGTATTTCATTGTTATCAATTCTATGTGATGGTTAACCAATAAAATATTATTCACGTAAGTGGAGACCAGACTTACCAACAACTACTTCTGCTTGCCCTGAAGTAAAACATTTTCTTCTTTTGGGCACTTTCTCCAACACACTTTCTTTGCAGCTCTCAGGTTGACCAGAACACTTCTTCCGTATTCCGTCTTGCATTAACAAATCTGCACCCAACTGGCCCGCTATGCTCTCCTCAACTAGGCCTTTATGATTCATTGAGTTGTTATTATCAAGTGTCCAAACGTGTTCCTCAGAATCTGGGACAGCATCCAACTTTGATATTGTGCGGAGCATTTCAGACATGGCCAAAGCAAATTTCCCATTCGTCCTTGCTCCTTTTGCTACCAAAGTTTGAGCATAGTGGAATAATTCGCCATACCTCTTAAAATAAGATGAATCCAAATCAGTCTGAATTAATTCTCCACGAGAATCATGCACAGGATTGCTCATAGCATCCAAGGTTGTCATGACACCAACCTCTGAAGGTTCTCTTTGTCCATGAGACCTCAACTTATGCGCATTCTGCACGAGTATTAATTCTCCACGAGAATCTAGTACAGGATTGGTTATAGCACCCTTGGTTGTCAAGACACTAACCTCTGAAGACTCTGTTTGCCCATGAGAGATCAACTTAGGAGCATTCTCCACGAAAACTAATTCTCCACAAGAATCACGCACAGGATTGGTCATAGCATCCATGGTTGTCAAGAAAGCAACCTCTGAAGGTTTTGTTTGTCGATGAGACCTTAAATTATGTGCATTCTCTGGATTCTCAAGTGGATGATTGTGTTCTTCCACAAAACTAGTTACGACATACTTTTCATTCTCATCCAATCTTACAATAAGCATTGCCTCACATCCACATCTCTTCTCTACCCTCTTCTTTTTCACATTATATTTCTTTTGGCAAATTCCTTCCAAAGAACAACAAAGATCTCTCCTTTTCACTTTACCATTGGAATTACAGTACGAGGTTTTCTTCCGAACACTAAACCCGGCCTTTTTTGCATACCTATTATAAAAATTATATGCCTCCATATCTGTAGTAAATACCATCCCAACCACAGGAACTAAATTGGTTATGTTGAAACATTCATCATTAGCATCATTATCCAGTGAGTCCTGAACTTCTTTTGACAATTGAGATTTGCTGGCCATCTAGAAAACCAATGAATTTAATTCACCGTTATTTCTTAGATACACATTATTACTTGGCCTATAAAAGAGTAAGAATATCAATAAATTGATTTTCAATAGATAACCAACAACCAATATCGCAAACCGTACCCAAAAGTAAAATAGTACATCCCGAAGTATCATTTACAATAAATAACTTTTCCTTAACTATACATCAGATAAGTAACTAAAGAATATTGAACACCGTGTCTTATTGAAACAAGGAACACAAATGTCACCTTTATCATCAGAAGGAACGTCATCCAACTGACTACAGGTTATATGTCTAGACTTTTCTCATGGCATCCTATCAGTTATACCAAATCCTATTCTTCAATCAAGTAAAGTACTATTGAAAAATCGCCGTGCAGGATCGTGACATTTGATCCATTCCTTGTGCACTTAAATAATTAACTTTTTATAACAAAGGCAATATAAACGATATTATATATTGACCATAGATTTCTCAGTACATAAATTCATCTCTGCACAAACTATAAATGGGCACAAACTATATGCAAACATACTTATGTGTAAAGAAAAAAAAATAACCAACCTGGGAAGGTTCTAGCTGTCGATGAGACCTCAACTTATGCGCATTCTTTGGATTCTCAAGAGAATGATTATGCTCTTCAACAAAACTAGTAACAACATACTTTCCATCTTCATTCAACTTTACCATCAGCATTGCTGGACACCCACATCTCTTATCCTCCCTCCTCTTTTTCGGCTGCGCTTTCATTTGATAATTTCCTTCCCAAGAACAACAAAGATCTCTTCTTCTTACTATACCTTTAGAATCAGAGTACATGGTTTTTTTCCTTACACTAAATCCAACATTCTTTGCATATTTATTGTAATAATTATACGCGTCTGTATCTGTATTAAATAACATACCGACCACAGGAATCAAACTACTCTTAGCATCATTGCCCATCTACAAAAAAGATGACGTGTATTTATCACTATACTGTTAGAAAAATAAACCCTAGAATTATTATTTCAATTGAAGATAATGATAATACCTTTTGTCACAAGTAAAAAACGCCCGGATGTAAATATTGTGTATCTATGAAAAACAGTGAGAGAGAGAGAGAATATAGGGGCTCCAACTCTCCTAGATCAAAAAATATAAAGATAGAAGATTGGGATGGCCTATGCAGGTCTCGAACCTGCGACCTTCGCGTTATTAGCACGACGCTCTAACCAACTGAGCTAATAGGCCTATTTTAATAGATGTTACACAGACTGAGTAGATGTCCTTTACGAAAGCTTTGCATGTTGTGTATGGAACTAAGCTCCCAATACACTATAATAAAGTGATATGAATTAAGTTATTTATCAATAAATATTAACAAATTAAATCATCGTATAATTAATAGATTTTATACATTTAATTATCTAGTTAGTTTTTATCATTATTATTTTAAGTTGCTTATTAGATAGTATGGGTCTAGTTCTATAAAAGAGTTTTTGTCCATACTATACAATAAAAAATTAAAAACTACATTGAATTAGTGACTCGCTGTCATTTGATGTGAAATTTTGCAAAATAATCATTGTAGTTACATACTTACATGTAAATTGCAACTTACATATCTTATATGATAGGAATGTAAGCTAGTATGGTACAGGTATTCTCAGAAAAGCATGGAAGACTCAAAGCCCTCATAAGTCATAACCACAATCCTGGACGATAACATGCATAGAAATCATTGTTTGTTAATCGTGTCCTCCAATTAATCCGATCAACTGTACATGATGTACGTGACACTAGTGTCCAATACATCATATCTCTTTTTGCAAATCCTGAGTTTGTATGGAGATCCACTTCAATTGTCAAAATTGTACAAGTAAGAGGCATCAATAATCTGTTAGCTATATAAATCCAAATCTTTTTTGTTTTTGCTACAAAAAAATTAAGATCCAGATCAAGAACAGGATTAAAATTTTAAAAAGGGTTAACTAGTATTACACTCTCACTAGACGAGCCAATTAGGATTCAACTAGATAGAGAAATTAGGGTCTCCTCCAAATACACAAAAAAAAAAAATCTAGTTGGGAAAAATCCTAATTGGCTCATCTAGTAGAGGGTAATACTAGTTAACCCTTTTAAAAACTTAACAAAATCAAATGTGATTGTAAGTACTTGGTATGTTTGGGTTCAAAGCCTGACGAATGTAATTGGAATCGATTATAGTCATTAAGTGACTAGTTCATTATATAACTTAGTATTAATTGTGAGAGAAGAAGTAATTTAACGTGAATACAAAAGTAAACACTAGACAAGAAGTGTTAAACCAAAAAAAAAATAGAGCATTATTAAGAGAATACATAGCTATATATACCTGTTGGCGAATGCTTCAAATAACTAATTGGAGTAGGAGTAAGAGTTAGAGCAGCATTATTTGTTTTTGTTATATTAGATAGATATAAACTAAGTTAGCAGGCTAACCATTTGTTGAAACAGAATTATCAAGGATTGTATTATACTTTGGATACAGTATATAGCCTGTGCCCACGCCACTGTTTCAAATTATGCCCAAAAGAACCCCAACTAACATAATGATAAAAACTCAGCTTACAAAGCAGCCATTGTTGACCAAATCAACGATGACCCAGTACTATTTCAAATCAACATTGTAAACTATACAAACCCTATAAGACTTTGAATTTATCATGTCACAATTTGTGAAATACAATACTAGCCGCCGGATGGAGCCCGCTTTTTATTAGATAGATATCAAAGTGTTGTTTTATACTATTAACATACTAGTTAATGGTCGTGCCATCGACATGGATTTTATAAAGGGGCATCTCGTAGGCAACAACGAAAGTGTAGTGTGCTAAAAAACATAACAACTTATTTAGTGATGAAAAGTAGTTTTCTTTGAAAATTTTGTAACATTGAAAGCATGTGGAAATAGGTAACTAACGTATAACATTTTTAATAAGAAAAACATAGGTAATTTGATAACATAACAATTACAGAATTAATCTTGAAACTAAGTTGTTGGCACATAATTTCTAAATTTGTTCTTTGCATTGACTTCATGAGAAGAAAATTTATAAATGAACTAAGCTTCAATTGTCTTACATGTGTAGACCATGAGATTTATCAAATAATAACATCAGTTGCAATTACTAAGAGAAAAGCTTGCATTGCGTTTACAAAAAAAAATGACCTATCGAGTTACACGACCTTTTTGATAAAAGAAGTTACAAAAGAAGTTATTATGACGTTGCTTAGAGTATCCGCATTGTGTTTTTCCGCAATCTTCAGCGAGATGTTGAACAAACTACTCAACTTTCGCTACTAACTTACCTGTTATTAATGATTACTGAAACTTATTAGTACTTTCAGAATGTAATATATATATATATATATATATATATATATATATATATATATATATATATATATATATATATATATATATATATATATCGGTTTGTCTAGAGTGCCACTCTTATAGTGACACTCTTATCTCACACTTCTGGTCCGTTAGATCTGTTTCGAGATCATCAAATCTAATTGAAATAAAGGGTATAATGGTAATTATAGTGTTTCTCTCCCAAATTTCGTTTCTCAATCTCCAGCAAAACCGACGCCTTCTCTCTCTCTCTCTCTCTCTCTCTCTCTCTCTCTCTCTCTCCTCTCACTACAGAAAATCTTCAAAAATTGAAACCCAAAATCAACAATAGCTATCATTCATAATCCAAAATCAAACCCAAAATTTCGAAACCCACAAATTGATTCACGAATTGATTTCGAGTTTGATTCACAAATTTGCCTCTTCAAAAATCGAAACCCAAAATCATGGTGCATGCTAACGTTTACCGCAACTGTAAATCTCTTTCACTCTTTTATTTTCATAAGATTTATTATTATTGTTTGTTTCATTTTTATGATAATCATGCTTTGATCTGATCTAATCTTAGTAGTTTATGGGTTGTTTAGATCTAATATTTCAGTTTCACATAGTGCTTGGTGTTACGCAATCCCTTTCGCAAATGCTACTAGTTTTCTACTTATCAATATGTTGAGCGAGGGACCGCCATATTTTTTGCAAGTTCAAAGTCCACATTAAGGGTTCAATTCCTTCTATTTTTATGTTGTATCATGATGAATATGTAAAGTTGTGAACCATAATTTAGTTTTAGCATTTCATTCATTTAATTTCCTTTAATGTATAAATTTGAACACTCAATCCGATTTTAGCCAAAGCGCCCAGTTAACTATTTAGTCAAGAATCGATATATTCTTTCTCCCTTGGTACATGTCCTTTGCGACCTCCTTCACACTTGTGTAGTGCCTTATCTTTGCTGATAAAGTCCTCTTTGTTCATTAGCTTACTAGCAAGATGGCGAGAATCTAGACAAGGCTATAGCCTCATCAAATGATCGGGTTCGATTTTGAGGTTTCCTTCCCTTCAACTGCTTCGATCTCATTGTTGTCTTGCTATTTTACTTAGTTACATTTCAATGGATAACTAGACTATATTTTACTGGTTAGTTACATTTCTACGATAACGAGACTATATTTTCTGGTCAGGTGGCACCCTTATTTCCTGAATCTTTCGGCTCCAAAAGAAGGTGTTGTTAAGAAAGTTCATTCTGAGGGGAGAAATTTGGACCTCAATCTGAAAAGAATAAAAGCTCGAATGGTGAGGTTTTTCTTCCGTTCTTTTATCTATATATATTGTGTGTTTCTTTGGTCCAATGCATTTGGTGTTAATGAGGTTTTGAATCATGTAGGTGTTCCGTGGTCATGGTCTTGACTACGATGTGGATGGGCTCACGTAAGCTTGAATCAAACTTTAATTCCAATCGTTACAAATAGATGAATCAAGAAATTGCTGCTAAATTAACATTGACCGATATGCTTAAATATGTAGGGGAAACACTTTAGATAACCACGGACTCATAACATTTGCGGGGCATCGTGGTTACGATAAGCAAAATGCTCTTGTGGAGGAGTTGCACCTCGGCTATTTCACCCACCTGTGGGAAGTATATAGGAGACAAGTGCTCATTCTGTGATCATAGCGACAATGGTTTGCAGTTTTTATTTTAGAAATATTAACAAGTGTGACTCTTTGTAAGCGATGCGGGGAGTTTCTTGTAGAAGCCGCTAAAAAGGTTGGAATAGAAGGAGCGCCGGAGTTTCTTGATGACTAATAATAAGGGAGTCCAAGAGGTCTATTCTCCATAAACAAATAGGTTTTTCTTACATTTACACTTATTATTTTCTTTTTAAACTGACATTCTTCTTGGTGGTTATCTCAAGGTTTACGTTGAACTTGAGAAGTACTCCGACCACATAACAGCGCTCCATACTATGTGGTATGTGCTCCGTCTCATCATTATTCTCACTAAGAAGTAAAAGAAAATTTTCCTTCTGTTGATATTATGGATTTTTTTTTTGCCTTACTAAGACGATTCTTCCGACGGATCAATGGAAAAACAAGCTCGATTGGCGCCAACCCCCGAGGTCTTTGCAAGAGCTTTTTTGGCGGTGACTAAATCAATGTAACTAGGGTGCATTTGTTGGAGATTTGTACCTTACCTTTGTTCAGCTTTGAAAAATAAATTGGTTTGGATTCGAGGACGCAGTTGTTTATGTACTCTATTGAAGCATTCTGTCCCCGGGCATATTATGTATTCTATTGAAGGATTCTGTCTCCGGGCATATTATGTATTCTATTGGAGCATTCTGTCTCCGAGCATATTGAAACGGACTGCGCATTTTGGGATGTAATGGTGATTTTAACATGACATTTGTCTATTGTGATATAGTAGCTAACCATAATTCTTAACTTAAATTTAGTCAACTTAAAGCTCTTCGGTTCGCATTAAGCCAAGCAAATACAAATTGACAGACTTTGCCGACGAAGTGATATAATGTCATTGATGGCCACTTACGTTCGAGAGGATTGTGATTCCGGTGTACACTTCGCGAACTACCAAATAGTGCGTGTAATAAAAATTTGAATGATGTACATGAATGCCCATTGAGCCAAGTCCGAATTGAATAATCTTAGGATGTGTTTGATTTGTAGGAATATAGTTCCGTGGGGAACTGCCATTTTATATGTTTCGTTTGATTGAAACTTCGGAGATCTGAGATGAGAAACCATGCTAAAAATTGCATTTTGCCAAGTTCGACCGTTGAAAACACGTATTTTTACAATCCATATGCACACTTCGTTTGAGACCAACTTAGTTGACAATGTTATTTATCTTGGATATTCACAAATTGTACAATTTCTTCACTTCCCCTTCAGTTTTCTTTACCCGTTGGTCCTTTCCGCCCACACCGTTTGGCCTTAGTACCAAACGGTATGGCCATGCCGTTTGGGACTAAGTCCAAAGCGGTGGCCAAATATGCCGTTTGGGACAAAGTCCAAACACGATTTCATTTTTTGCAAGTTCAAAGTCCAAACGGCATGGCCACACCGCTTTGCGACTAAGGCCAAACGGTGTGGCCATGCCGTTTGGACTTTGAACTTGCAAAAAATATGGCGCGGTTCTGTTTGACTTAGTCCCAAACGGCATGGCCACACCGTTTGGACTTAGTCCCAAACGGCATGGCCATACCGTTTGGTGGCCAAACGGTATGGCCATGCCGTTTGGGACTAAGTCCAAACGGTGTGGCCATATCGCTTGGATTTGAACTTGCAAAAATGGCGTGTCTGTTTGGACTTTGTCCCAAACGGCATGGCCACACCGTTGGACTTAGTCCCCAAACTGCATGGCCACACCGTTTGGTACTAAAGGCAAACGGCGGCATGTCCACACCGTTTGGACTTAGTCCCAAACTGCATGGCCACACCGTTTGGTACTAAGGCCAAACGGCATGGCCACACCGTTTGGGACAAAGTCCAAAACGGCACACATTTGATTGTTAGGTGTTTGATAGTTTTGTAACATACATTGAGCAATCAAATTATTGGAATCCATTCCAAGGGGAAAATAAGTTATCCCCAAGGTCGATTAGTTTTTTAGGTTTCTTCCATTTTGCAAAATATTTGACTTAGCTGTGATTGTTATTTGCATTTTGTTAGTTAAAATAGTTAAAGAGAACTTTGTTTTCGATCATGTTGAACGATTTATTCCTGGGGATGCCAAGTCTTGTGGAAGGGAGTGTAATTAATAGCGAGGGTAGGATTCAAGGTGCGATAGCAATAGCTAGAACCAATTTATACACTCTTTGATTCCTTTTGCCTCACAACTTTGCCCTTAAAATTGAGTTGCCTCACAAACACCGAAGACAAGCCAAAAAGAGTGAAAATAACTAAATAAGCCACTTATAGTTCGGTACCACTTATAGTTTTATCTTGAAAAGGCACAGTTGATACATGAAATTCATAATATATGAAATTTCTATTTCTCCTCCCCGAGTATAAATAAGTACAGCCACAAGACAAATACATGAAAAACTTCAGCTCATCAACCTTATTTATAATCAAGCACAATTGGAATTGTACTTCAATGATCCCAAGTGACTATCCTTGTAGCAAAGAAGGTAGCTACTAGTTGTATCTACGAGGGGATCGACGTCATGCATGTTCTCGGTTTTCTTCTGTCTGTTGATTTGCTGAGGGCCACATCGGAGTAGGACTTGCAATACCTCCGTCATTGAAGGTCGCTTTGAAGGTAAAGCACAGGTACATATGATCCCTAGTCTGAAGACCAAACTCATTTCATGCAAATAACATGGATCCCTGATCTCCTCGTCCAGGGCATTAGTTATAGATTTTTCCTCATTAAAGTGACGCCATGCCCATTCGGCAAGACTTATGTGCTCATCTCCATCATTAGGTTCCTTTCCCGTAGTCAATTCTAGGAGTACTACCCCAAAACTGTATACATCGATCTTTTCATTCACCTTGGTTGTGTAAGTGTACTCTGAAATTCAATCAACCAACTGCAGTTTAGCCGATTTTCCAACTTTAAGTATGTTATAAAACTCATAGTGTTTTATAACATACTTAAACTACCTTTTAAGAATACAATTGCGGCCCTCCAAAAAACTCATAGTGTTTCTTTTCTTTTCAATTTGATGATCAAGCTCCAAAAGCTGAAAGATTTACAGTAACTGAATTTCAATCTTTATAAAGTCACTAAAGGATAAGTGCAAGATAATTGCAATAAAACGAAATCTTAGTGGAACTAAAACATGACAAAGACAAACAAAAAGTACAACACCACAAAGATTTAATATGAAAACTTAAAGCTTCAAGAAATGTTTTAGTTACGGCTCCTAGAAAAATGGAAGGTAAGAACACTAGAAATATAAAGTCATAAAAGTTTCATAGCCCACAACATACTTCTAAGTGGCAACAGTTTTTCATTTACACTTTTATAAAATCCCATATCTCACTTTACTAACACAATGCATATTTGAGTGGTTTTGCTTTCGATAAAAGTCTAATTTTAGTGAGCAATTCTAAAGGACTTGGTACCAAAGACTCGAGTCATGAATATGCACTAACCCTAAAATGTAGTAGAATATATGATATGAACTATATAAATGATCATATACCTTGCTAGAGGCGACGACTTACTTTCGACAAGAAGGCCTCATCTTGTCATACATAGCCAAACAATCTTAAATACCTATGTGTATGACTGCTTAAGAATGGAAACACATAGGCAGAAACAGTACATAAGTAAAACCATAGGGATCAAATATGAAGTTATTGTGTCACGGCCTCAATAACTATACTAAAACTATGGTTCATAATGCAATAATTTTTATTCTTATTCGAAACTGCATTCATTCAAAGACATTATATAACTTTTACAAAAAATCACAAACACTATCATTTGCGCATTTTCTGAATTCCATAAAACATGTGAATTCATTTGTGAACTACCAAATATATCACACTACCTACATCTTAAACCGTAACACATTACAGTAAAACTCATCACAATAACCAAAATACCCTTCATTCACCAAAAACCCTAAACCCTAATCAATTTATCAATACTCCCAAAATATCAATTCAAAAGCCAAAAAATAACTCCTACCCATTTATCCATTCTGATCCAATTCCACATTTCCTTGCCGGGCAACCTAAAAAACACCAAAAACAATCATAACCACATTCCAAAAACAAAACTAAATATAATGAGGGGTTAACATTTTCTTCAAACACATTACCTAATAACTATTCCTTGGGTTTATCAATTGTGGCTGAAGAAGAAGAAGAAGAAAGCTCTTCAGCTTCAACAAGTTAACGAAGACGTTGTTGAAGAAGTCTGACTCTGTTTTCGATTGTTCTGAAGTTTTCTCCATCTATAAGTAGTCCATAAAGCAAGTCCACCGTATCGAATATATACGATGCCCATAATTATGGATACGTTCGCATCTAAGCTTTGAAAGGCGATAATGGAGTCAAATCGCGATTTGTGAAGAGTGGGGAAATCGAGTTTTGGCTATACCATAGCGTTGGGTTTTTTGGGATTAAAACCGACCGATTTGGTGGGGTTTGGTCGTTGGTTGAGTGTTGTCAAGAGAGCTCAGTGGTCGTTAATGGCGCCAAGAGAACTCTCTCCGGAGCGATGGAATTGGGTTTTAGTGAGAATTTCGTGTTTTCGTTTTTTCAGTTTTTGAATTAGTTTGAAATTTTGAAATTTCACAATTTTATTTCGAACTAGATCCGTGATCTGATGAACAGATCTGAGAGACCAGAAGAAGTGTGAGATAAGGGTGTCACTCTAAGAGTGGCACCCTAGACAAACCGTATATATATATATATATATATATATATATATATATATGTGTGTGTGTGCAAATCATAAACATGCATATAGCAGCAAGACATTAAAACAAAAAATGTCTACGCGTATAATAACTGTCAAGTATATCAATTGAGTATACCCCCGCATCTTAATTAAGATCCACCAATTGTGAAGTAAATATGAATTAGACACCACCCATTGATTGACCACATAGCATTCACTATGATAGAGATATACAAAAGCTCCTTTAACAATATTAACTACATCAAGGACCTTTGTTTTGCAAGTTAATATAGCAAGCATCAAAATAAATATCACATGATCACCACACGTCATAGTCCCATATTAGTTAAAAACACAATTTCTTTTTTGTTGAACAAAAAAGTTTCCACCACTTTTGTGTGGATGACCATGAGGTGAACAAAAAACTTTCCATAAATTAATTGTAAGAACATGACATAAATTAGGCATACATATTCTGTACAATATGTGATGACAGAGGAAGTTTGTAGGGATAGACACATGCAAAATGGATGTCTTGGTGTGCCTTCACCCTAGCAACCCCCCCCCCTGTTGCTATATGGGAAAAAAAAACATATGTCAAGTTAATGTTTCTAAATGCATTTGGTTTCATATATTCCAATAAAGAATGTCCCTAATCAACATGTGAACCTTATATACTTTGGTTAGATGAAGAATTTGGGCAAATAAGAATGTTGGTTAAAGAATACTTATGCAATATGAAGGGGAACATGTATGGGATGTATGGAGAAGGGGATGGAATAATAGCTTCAAATATTGTTATATCAATTCAAGAAGTACACTGGTTAATGACCTATCATAAGTCCTTTTCAGGTATGGAATAATTAAAAAGTATAAAGTATAAATAGATGTTCTCCACATCCCATTTGACACATAAAAGGGAGGAAAAAAAAATTAGAAAACGAATCATCAAACCTGAAGTAGAATAATTCTCAAGATATGCACCGCAATAGAACCCAAAGTTGTTTTGCTATACCAAAGTCGTGTGAAGGTGCAATACATTTAGCAAACAGTTGGGAGATCCTTTTAATCATAAAAGATGCAGCCACTAACCCATTGGGGAGATTGAGATGAAGCCTCAAACAGCCAAACAATTTTTGTCTAGGACCGTTGAGGCAACTTTTTATTCCCTTTCAACACATTGGTTCTTATTTTAGAGTGACATATCTTTCTTATACCTTTCTGATCCCTTAAAACCAACCAATGAAACTCTCGTTTGTTTTTTCTATCATTTCTTCACCACTCAACATAGAAATATGTATAAACTGCAAATAGATTGAGTTAACAATGGAAAAGAAAATATTGTTTTAGTCAAATAAATATTCCATATTTTCCGAAAGCAAGAGAACCAAGATAATTTTATGCCTTCCATCTAAGAAGCGAAGAATGTGAGACCCGGAACTACAAAAAATACTTCCATAAAAACAAAAAAGAAAGAAAAAGAAATAAGGTTTAAAAGCATAAAAGAGACCAAGAAAGAAAGTGCAAGGATCGAACGGCAATGTTCATGTCGTAAAAAAAAAATGAAAATGAAGTCTAAAAGATTGCTCCCCTTCTGCTTGTATGTTACTATACGGCCTTAACAATAAATAAAACTATAAAACATAAGACTTACAAAGAACATAAAGTTTAATGGGAAGTCCTATAAATGGCTTTGAAATTCTAGAAAAATGTATTGTAGTCCGCCTACATGAAATAGATTGAACGTTACAAAAAAGACGAAAAAGATAGTCGTCAATGGTTCAGAACATAGATTATGGGAATGAATTTGTGTCCATTGAAGGTATTTTTTTTTCTTCACACATTCAACCCCATAGTTCCATTTAAGTCGGTAATGCACTCGAAAACCACCCAAAAACATAACATTGAAACCAAATTCAACCCCAAACAAAAACATAGTAAATCACCACTCTTGTTGAACTGATATAAATTATTCAACAATAATTTAACATTCCAAACCATTTATGAACAAAAAAAAAACAATGAAAACCAAAAATAACAATGATTGTGAAATAAAATTTTGGAAAAGTATTCCCAAAAAAAACAAATAAATTAGTGTGTGAACAAAAACATATGTTTGTGAGTTACGCATCGCACCAGAGATTGGAGATAGAGTTGTGAGTAAGGTAGCACTATGAAGCTTTGCCTAAATGATATACGTGTTCAAAAGAGAAAAACAAATTATCAGATTATCACTTATTAACTTAAACTTTCCATTAAAAACAATTAACGGAACCCAAGATTGATGAGAGAAAAATAAGAATAAATAAATAAACAATTTGAAGTTGGAAACTGGAAACTGGAAATTGAAAATAAAAATAAGAACCTCAATTGATGAATACCTCGTTGAGAATGCAAAATCCACCATTGTATCACGCAATATTTGAATGGGGAGAAGTAAGCTTTACTTTTTTTGCATTGAGAACTTGGAGGGGAAGAACTTTGGAGAACGAAGGGTTTGACATTTGCAAATTGTTTTTTTCTCGCATTTCATTTTAGTTTAAGACCTGTCCTTAGAATGAGAATACTGAGAAAGAGAACAAAAGGTTTGTTGTTTATTTTCACAATTAAGACCTCTTATTAATTACTTAATCTCTTTCAGCGCATCCCGACCATCAAATATCAATCAATTTAGTCATTACTTGGATAATGATAAGAACTCATCCTAAGATGCAGCACAAAGTTTATGAGAGCCTATACATTTCACCCATGACCTAACTAAAACACAAATAAAAAGTGCTTGTAAAGAATTTATTTCATTTGAATGAAGTAGGAAAATAATAATCATCGTAAACGAAGAGTAACTACACAAAATACCTAAAACCAACGCACAATGCAAATTTAAACAAGAATGAGAAGGCATCTATTTTCGTCCCCAATTATGCTTCAAATGTTGTTGCTACAAACTAACCTTAGATACAACTTTCTCACTTTGGAAGTATATCAATAAAGAAAATCCACATTAACTACTTCTGCTACAAGATCAGTTTCAAGATTACATTATAAAATATATGTAAAACAAAAGAGCATACCTTCAATTCCGACATAAGTTTGAGTAAGTGCTAAATGTCATTATATTTTCACACTATTTAGCTGAAGTATGTTAAGCAAAGCAAAGCAGACATTAGCAAACCAAAAGTATATGATAATGCTGATAGAATACCCATTTAAAGTAGGAATACAAAAACAAAGAAAAACACAAAGCCAAATAAAGGTAGCACGAAGCAATCTACACTAAATATAGCAGTCATTGGAATCACTATCTACTTTAAACCAATTCCATATATATGTACACTTCAGGTGAATGATTTTATAGGCAACATGCTTAATCTACATTTCTTTGTTGTGTATAGTGAAAAACTAATAGAAATATCAATTGAGGGAAAGGAAAATTCCATATTATATATCAGAAAACTATTAGAAACTTCGATCTTTATGGAGACCACATAATGTTTGAACAGGAAAGTTATTGCTTTCATTGAGACAGTTGAAATCTACAGAAATGCCTACTAAAGAAGTTTCATAAATTCAAATGATTGAATCTATGATCAATGGAAGATAAACAATGTTACTGATTTTCAATTGCCTACATACGACCATACAGGAGAAGAGCACCCTCCGCAATTTCTTCCCGCTAAATCAACTAAAGATATTCTATTAATTCAAGTGACTAAATATGATTTCAAACTAAAAAATTTAACGTTGACATAGTATGAAGAATATACATACCTGAGCATCATCCATAATTCGATATCAAAATTGTTCTCATACCCTTGCCCAATGAAATTCAGCCACCACTTGTTGTTCCATGATAATCTATACATTGATAGAAAAGATTCCTAATTAATTCCTAATCCTACTCACGTTGTCATCGAGGCATTTAAGCACATACTGACCTTAGATTTATACGCCGTACCTGGGTTTCATGCACAGTTTGAGTTCGACATTGCGAAGGCAGCCTTTCTCGTTGAGCAATTATTGGTTGTTGTTACCAAAAAAAATTAATAAATAAGATGTGCTAGCATTGCAACATATGAACTTTCCCTGGCCATTAAAGAAAATTACACACACCTCAGTTGTATTAACCATTTGAGTTTGAATTTTCTTACGCATCCTTGCCCCATGATCGAATTTCGACTGCACATTGAAAAAATAGACAAAACAAACTCAATGATAGCTTTAAAATACATAAAATGAGATTTTATGATAGAGAAGAAAAATGACAAAATTATGAGCAAATAGTATGAAAAATATTTCATACACATACGTCAACTCAAACTTGTTGTGGCTCCCTTGCTCGCTGAGGTCTCACATCCTGACATCCACCTGTAAAAAGAAAAAAATCTTTGCACTAAGGATGTGGTAAGAAAATTACATACCTTAGGCTCATTCACCCAAAAAAATAATAACCAAAATTGCATACCTCAGTTTCATTCACTGCTTGAAATGGATGAGTTTACTACACCCATTTCTTCTTCCAAGATTTCTTTCAAAGCTTAGTCTAAGAAAAAGTGAATATTGTTATAAAATGGATGAATATATATAAAATAGGGAGGGATAGACCCACTCCCATTTAGGGGTGTGCATGGGTACCCAATTACCCGAACCCGAACTATTTATAGAGGTTCTGGGTCCTAAAATGCTAGACCCATTTAAAGTGGGTCTTCAAGAACCGACCCGATAAAGAACCGAAACCGTTAGAACCGAATAGTAAAAAACCGATGGATACCGGAACCGATTAGTTTGATTTTGATATATAGAATTTAGTATTATATTACACTAAATAAAGACAAACCCAAACATTATTATTATATATAGTCTATATTTGTTAGGTGTAAAATTATACTAAATATATATAACATTTAGCATAATAGTGAATGTGTGTTATTAAATGCATCTTTTATAATATTACATTAAATATGTGTATTATAAATATTAATAATAATGTTTATGTGTCTACGTCTACATTATAGTCAGTATACTATGAATTAACTAATGCAATTTGTCTATATTAACTAATGCATGAGCGCATTAATGCGTTTGATATATTACATGTATATATATTAGATAACGAATACATGCAATGCTAACTAACAATTGTGGTACATGTGGTATTTATTCTATATATGACGCATTACGTATAGTATAATATACATATGTTCGATTTAAAATATACACATGCGTATAATGTATAAGAATGTATTTAAAATTTTTAGATAACTTTCAAATATTATTATTGAATTTAGGACCATTACTTTTTATGATAGGACAAAAATATCAATGATAAGTGTTATAGTCGCCGTAAACCAACTTTTATCTCGGTTATATAATTAAAAAAAAATAGCAATAAAAATATATAACCCGATAAGAAACCGAAATCGGAACCGACTTAATTAATGGGTATAGGTCTGGGTTTTCAAAATATAAGAAAAAACCCGAAAGAACCGAACCTGATAGGAACCGCTAAAAATAGACCCAGAACCGAAATCGATAATAACCGACCGAGAACCGACCCATGAACACCCCTACTCCCATTAGAGCCACTCCCGAGCCACTTCATCGACTTACTAATTGAATTAAGACTCTATTTTTTGTGGATATGATCTTCTCACAATGGATAGCATACCCACAAAATTTCATTCTATTTGGATATGTCTAACCTTGCGAAAACTAGTGTTCAATTTTGAACATTTATCTAACGGTCAATAATTTTCTGATTTCATAATAACATTTGATTAGGTTAGAGAATGAGCCAAAATTTGGTGGGCATGTTATTCATGGTGGGAAGATCATATCTACAAAATATGAGCTCTTAATTCAACTGGTAGGATCATATATGACTTTGTACATTTTAGGAGTGGCTCAGGATTGGCTCTAATGGGAGTGGGTCTATCCCTCCCCAAACATATAAAATAGCATGAAAAGTATATATAAAATGGATGATCGAGTACATGCAACCTGAACAAAGTGATATGATGGAAATGTGCTGAATAAAATTTAAATACAGACCATACATGAATGTCAAAGGACCTGACGAGTGTAGCTAAATGTGTATTAATTCAAAATCTTGATTCCAACTCTCAAGGATCAATTTAAAATGTATAAATGAAATCTTTAAATTGATTAAGCATAAGAAGTCAAGTTGAAAAGAAGAAAACCATTGGTTAACTTGGTTAACTTGGCCATTCAAAGATTGTTCTATCTATTAAATGGTGAATGGTTCGTTTCTAAGGGAGATTCAGATAGTTATAGGAGAACAATTTAAATAAGAAATTTGAGGAGGAAGCTTACAAAAGAATTCTTCATTAAGTATGAATAAACAACTGAATTCGTTCTACAAAAGAAAAGAGATGGAAAAGCTTACAAAACAGGATCGAAGCATAATTCTCATTCTTTTATAAAGACAATTTGAGTAGGAAAAAGAATAAACTTAGAGGCGTTATTACCTATAAAATTGAACCGACCGGTGAAGCAAGATAGAAAGACCAAAAATTGGATTTATCACAAACTTCTTTGCCGAGAATTAATGTTTGGTGCTTATTTTGTGGTGCTTACTTTGTATTGAAAACAAAAGGAAGGCTTCTTTGAATTTTCGAAAGATTTTCAATAATTAATTTCTAAATCGTATGGAAGAGATAACAGTTGGAAAACAAATGGGTTTCTCTGTTTCAAAGTTTTTCAAAATTAAGAGTCCCAATTAATTTATAATCTTGCGTTTAGGCACCACAGCGAATTGTGACCCTCAATTTATCCATCGTTAGATGAAATCCTAGCCCTGTCCTATTTAGTTGATATCCAAGTGTTTTTTCCTTATATTTATCATCGATCCTCTCTCTATATTAAAGCATATATATCATTATTGAGAAAGAGATATGCCACGTAAGTGGACACTTAAATTATCAAAAGTTAATTTCCTAATACATCTACAACTTGAACCGTACGTTAACTATGAAGAATCCTTCACAAACAAAAAATATTTTGAGTAAGCATTGAATTCTAAGTTCAGTAAGATTCTAGATTCTTAAATACGAGAAATATCTTAAACTCTTACCTAATTTACACAAACTATCGAAAATAGTCTGGGATATGTTTAGGTCTAAAAACTTGTATGTATATAAATTTATTAAAGCTCGCACCAATGTATTTTTCAAGCTCTATTAAAAATTCATGTCTTATCATATTAAAACGAGGATTCCTCTCTCTATTGAAAACAGAAAGTCCGAATGTTTCTAGGAGCCGTTTGGCCACCATTATTAATAGAAAGAATTATGTTTTTAAACTTAGTTCTAACCTAAATATTTTTGAGATAATCTTTTATGGAATAAATGATATACCAAACAATCAAATACAAATCAATTTCTTATTTTATGACTAAACCAAAAATAGAAACATAAATTGCCAAAAACCAAAAATAATTAAAATATGGTAACTCGTTTATAGAGGAAAGCTCCATAATTTTTGTTTCTCATTTTTTAAGCTACTTCTTTTTGTTTATGTTTTAATGAATTATCTCACTTTGAGGATGAGATAATGTTCTATAACTTTTTACCAAACAATTCTTTTTAAGTTTAAAAACAATAATGTGATTCATAATAGATTATATATCATAAAATTGATTATCATAATTAACTATTAAAACGGAAATCGCACTTCTAAATTAAATTATATATTCAAAAGCTCATACCATTAATGTATATCATCTCCTATTAAAACGAGAATTATTCCTCTCCCTATTGAAAACAAAAATCCCACTTCTAAACTATTAAAATAGGAATTCCCCCTTATTAAAACAGGAATCACACTTCTAAATTAAATTATCTATTCAAACAGAAATTTATCCACCCCATATTAACGCATTATTAAACCTTCTAGTTAACTGGTTTCAATCCCTTTTACCAATTTGTATGGGTACATACGTAATGTGTATAGACCTCAATGTGGTCCAAATTAAATGAAACAAAAAGAAAAAAAAAAATGGTCGTGAACTTAGATCTGCTCATACAATATGTTCAAAGAGGAACATGTGCAACTTAATTAAACAAAAACGCATAACAAAAAGTTACATGCAATGCATTGATGCATAGTTCGGGATTTTGGAATTCCAGAATTCTGACATCTTAAAAAATTAAAATTCCACCTATAATTTCAAATATTTATAGCAAAATTCAAAATTTGTATATATCTATTTTTTCTAAAAACCGAATAGACGGAATTCCGAGATTCCAATTGAAATCACAAACTATGATCACATTCAAGATTTGCACATAAAGCCCAGTCCGGAGCATATTTAAATGATAACATTGCTAGATTGAGAATGAATATAATTGGTATATATGAGAACATTCTAGCTAATTGTTGTGACCTAATTTTCGTTAGTCCTTTTTTCTTCCTTTCTTCTTTCTCACTTTTCTCTTTTATACATTTTCCACTGCGGGCCCTCTAGCTATTGATTTTCTCGCCCATCTCTCTCTCTTCCTTCAACCACGTGACCTTCTTTTCTACCACAGACTACACCGCCCACTTCTTTTATCCAATCCTCTGCCTCTCACTCCATGATTCTCTAGTCTCTACGGTGCCATCGGCTTGGTGGACCTCTTTAATGTCCCTAATCCATTGGGCTGGACCTCCAGGATGCCATAACACTAAGTCACTAACAGAGTGATATATATAGCTGTAGCGACTCCTATAATTTTTTTATGGACAAAAGTAAATGAAAATACTCCCATTTTTTTTCTCCTATAAAAGAATCTAAATACTTTAAAATCCGCGCCCCTCAGCTACAGTCCCACAATAGTATTTTAAGATTTTTTTTACAGAGAGTGACTCTCAAGGACAAAATTGCCGAAAAAGTAACTCTAAAGGATACCTTTTTTTTTCGTAACTCACAATGACTGGATAGATGAAAGGTCAAGTATACCCTTGACGCGAAATAAAAAACGGATTGAATAAATTAAATATCAAGTATACCCCTGACACGAAATAATTAACGGTCCGGCCCAGATGAAACGACTCGGTATATTTAGTATGAACATTCGATGTTTATAGTTCTTGGTATGAGCATTCAATGTCCATACATGCACATTCAATGTTCATAGTCCTTTGGGTATGAACATTCGATGTTCATAGTCTTTGGGTATGAACATTGATTGGGTATAAACATTCGATGTTCATAATCCTTTGGGTATAAACATTCAATGTTCATAGTCCTTTGGGAATGTTCATAGTCATTGGGTATGAACATTTGATGTTCATACATGATGAACATTCAATGTTCATAGTCCTTGGGTATGAACATTGATTGGGTATGAATATTCGATGTTCATAGTCTTTTGGGTATAACATTCAATGTTCATACATCAATATATTGTATAAGGTACATTCACATATTTGGATATGAACAATCATTGTTCATACACCAGCAGAAGGTATGAACACTCATTGTTCATAGTAAAATGACAGAAATGGTAAAATTGGAAAATATTTATTTTAAATCCGGATCATTTATCTTTGAGGGTTATTTTCACGGAAGGGTATAATTGCCATTTAAAAAAAGTAAAAGGGTCGGGCCCACTTATTTTGTCCTTGATGGTTCATAATTTTGAAATAGTGGGTTTGAAATTTGTCCGTGTGAGTTACTCACAAAAAACAGTGTCCCCTGGAGTTATTTTTTTCACAAATTAGTCCTCTGGACTATTTTTCTGTTTTTTATGTATCTCTCAATCACTTATCTATTTTTTATGACGTTTTTACCCCTATATTTTTTAGTTATTTACACTCTCAATCGCTTGTCTACTTTTTAAAATGTTTTTGTTCCTGTTTTTTAATGTAAATTCCGATACTATCTTTTTTTTGTTTGAAGCAAAACGCACAGCGTGCGTGCATCAGTGTAGTCTTAAAAATCACTCGTCATCTGATGTAATGGTTGGCAACTTGGCATGCTAAAAGAATTTATTTGAAACGCACTTACGCACGCCATGTCATCCCAGACTCCCAGAGTGACGACGTGAACCTCATTCTGTATTTTTCCGAGGTCTGTCCTTGGAACACTGCAATAATATCTAATATGATCATGCCTATCATTCCATTTTCTGCGAGTCCAGAGTGCATAGTCAAGTATAATGATTTGATGGTGGGAGTCCCTGAAAAAAAATTGATGATGAAAAGGGTAGTGGCCCACTTTGGCTGCGTATGATCAAATCATGCATCATTCTTATCTTTAATGAAATTCTCCGAGGGTACTTCATTAAGTTCATTTATTTCTAGCTTGTTAAACGAAAATAACAAACAAGTTGTCTGTGATTATAATAGTCGTTGTTCCTTCGCAGTTTTTTTTCCCGGTTAAGTGGTCATTCGCGGCCGGTTAGGCGGTTACCACCCTCGTTTGTGGTGTCCAATGGTTTATTTTTAATTTTTTTCCCATGCATGTGTTGGGAACTCTTGTTAAGGCTGAGTCCAATGGCTCCCTATTCCTTTAAAAGTAGTGTTAAAGTCAATAAAGTATAGCTAAAGTCAATAAAATAGAGTTAAAGTCAACATATTTTATTCTCTATCATTATTTTTCTATGTATATATACAAAAGATTTTACTCTCTATCTCTATTTTACTCTCTATATATAAAATCTGTTGACTTTAGCTCTACTTTTAAAGGGATATGGAGCCATTGGACTCAGCCTAAGGAAAACAACATCTTGCTACCGAATATGGGTGGCATGACCAGCAGCTAGGTATCGAGAAAGTAAAGCCAATTCGGTATCTCAGTACCGGATCTATAATTTGGTTTTGGAGTAGCAACGAGTTACTGAACCAAGCATGTTTCAGCATATGTTTGCTAAATGAATTGAAATTTCGCCATCTCCCTAAAATTTCAAACACACTATATATATGAAGTTAGGGTTTTTAACTTAGAACAAAAGAGAGAGAGAGATAAAAAAATCCAATTTTGAGAACAACCAAAATTTAGAGAAAAACATTGCAAAGAGAAAAAATTTGTAAAGAAAAAGATTGTAGAAGAGAGATTGTAGTAAGTGTTGAAGAGATAAGAGATAATTGATTGTAATCTTTCTTCTCACTCTTATAAATGATTTGTTCTTGTGAAAATAGGCATTTGGCCGAACTACGTTATATTTTGTGTTTCATTGTGTTATGTTTTTTTACTCTACATTGTTATTATTGTTTGTTTGTGATAGTTAATTCCATAGCTTAGGTTTGTAGTTGTTGGTTGTAATAAAAACTTAAAATTTTTCGATTAGAGTTTAGAGTGTCCAAATACAAATTATTTTAGGTGGAGATTGATTGGAATTGTTTTCCCTAACAAGTGATATCAGAGCCAGATTATATCAATCACAAATGTTATTGTTCCAAACTTTGCTAAAAAGGTGTTTGATTAAATTTCTAAGAGCAGGTTTGAGTTGAAATAGTTTGTTTATATGGATCATTCTATAAACACTCGTATGACTAGTCTAAATAAAAGTAACTACACCATTTGGAAAGCCAAGATGGAAGATTTGTTTTATTGCAAAGACTTGGCACAATCCATTGAGAATGGAGGAGTAAAACCAAATGTAGTATCCGTGGCCGAGTGGAGCAAGTTTGATAGAAACGTTATTGAGTACATTCAATAATGGATTGACGATAATATATTCCACCATGTATCTCAAGAGACTACTATTTTTAGCTTGTGGAAGAAACTCGAAGACTTCTATTAGAGGAAGTCTGCCGGAAACAAAATATTACTCATTAAGAAGTTTGCTAAGTCAAAGTACAAAGAAGGTTCTTCAATGTCTGAGCATCTTAATGAAGTACATAATATTATCAATTAGTTGCATTTGATAAAGATTGATATGGGTGACGGAATTGAGGTTTTGTTACTATTGAACTATCTACCCGATAGTTGGGAGACTTTGACAGTTTCTTTTGGCGGAGTCGCTAAAGATAGAATCGTTTCAATGGAAATGGCTACCAGTGCATTGCTGGATGAGGAGACAAGAAAGGATTCATAGAGTAGCTCCTCTCACTCAGAGATCTTTGTTACAATAAAAATGGGGGAGAGGTAAGCAGAGTAGAAAACCACCTCATTTTTTATGACAGAAGCAAATCTAGGGGTGAATCTAGAACTCCTAAGAAAGAGAGACAATGTTACTATTGTGCCACTAAGAGTCCCTTCAAATACGAGTGTAGAACACTAAAGAGGGATGAGAAGAATAATTGTGTACATAAAGACGTAGTAAAGAGAAATGGAATTACAAGCCGAGATACTACCACAGTAGTAGACGATGATCTAGTGGGAATTGTGTCAGATTGTGTTTAGTACCTCATGCCAAGATACAGAGTGTGTGATAGATACGTACCGGAGCATCCTATCACGTCACACTGCACATGAGTTTCTTTACTACCTACAAATGCAGTGATTTTGGTGAGGTGAAGATGGGTAACAGTGGAGTCTCAGAGATTACACGCATTGGTGATGTTTATGTGGAAACTAGTGTCGGTTACACCTTGACACTCAAAGATGTAAGACATGTCCCTGACATTTGACTAAGCAGCCTAATTTATGCTGGGAAGTTAGATGATGATGGTGTACATAGCTCATTTGGTAATGGGGTATGGAAACTAAGTAAATGTTCTTTTGTGGTAGCCAAAGGGAAGAAGTGTTATTCGCTTTACAAAATACAAACTAGTTTGTGTAAAGTAGAGTTAAATGTGGCACAAAACACAAGCTAGTTTGTGTAAAGTAGAGTTAAATGTGGCACGAGAAGAAGCTTCTACCAAACTATGACATAAGAGATTGTGTCATATGTGAGAGAAATACATGGAAGTTATTGCCAAGCAAAAGACATTGCCAAACATCAAAGGTATGCAATTAAATAAATGTACTCGTTGTTTGGTTGGAAATTAAATCAACATAAGCTATCTTTCCAAAGATTCCTCTCTTACCGAAAAGAGAATGTCCTTAAGCTAGTACACTCATATTTATGTGGTCCCATGAAAGTGAAGTCTCATAGGAGAGCTTTATACTTTTTGACTTTCATTGATGATGCGTCAAGAAAAATATGGGCATATAGTTTGAAGACCAAGGATGAGGTTATTGGTGTGTTCAAGACTTTCCATAGCATGTTAGAAAGAGAGGTCGGGAAGCCTTTGAAGTGTATTCATTCAGATAATGGGGGAGAGTATATTGGGACGTTTGAAAAATATTGCAAGAGTCATGGAATTCGTCATGAGCAGACAGTGTTCAAGATACCGCAGCACAATGGTATAGCTAAGAGGATGAACCATACAATTGTATAGAGGATGAGATGCATATTATCTCATTCTAAGCTACCAAAGAGTTGCTGGGTAGAAGCAATGCACACAGCCGTATATGTGATTAACCTATCGCATTTGAAGTCTCTAAATAGTGATTATCTAGAGAGAGTATGGTCAGGCTGAGATGTTGATTATGGATACTTGAAGGTATTTGGGTGTAGAACATTTGTTTATATTCCCATGGATGAGAGGTCCAATGTCACGCCCCGAGACCCAACACACATCCCGAGGACGTGGAATGAATCTCGAGGCAGACACCTATCCCGATTCTACCGAAATTTCGGCAGAGTTTCCTTTGTTTGATCGACGTTCGTAAACCCTAAAAAACCTGTCATAACCTGTCATAAACCCTGGACATCTTATAATTCATTCCTCCAACCATACATACATCCAACAACCATATATACCACACTTAACTCTAACTACTACGAGGGGATATGGCGATATAACTACAAAACAAGGAGAACGGATTTGCCAATCACGATTATTACATCAAAATGACCTAGCTCTCTATATATCTGACAACAAAAGAAACTAGTCTCTTTCTATACAACCAAAGGAAAAGAGCTAGGCTCATTATATACAAACAAAAGAATAACCTAGGTCATCTCTATCTGATCCAAAATATAAACTTAACTCGCCTCTCGTCAAGCATGGGAAATCCTCCCAAATCCCCATAATAACCCTCCTCGCTAGGGTTAGGAAAAGCCTCCTCCATGGCCGCTCGTCTCGAAATGTTAGGTAGGATGAGCAAACAACTATGCCTTGATGAAGCGACATAACCAATAATAGTTTACTTATAGAAAACATTTAAAACATGCGGGGTTTCTATAATAGTATTCAAATATTGTGACTATGTATATATACATCACTAACTAGCATAAATCATATCGGCATGCTTCATTGATATACAAAATATAGTTTTCACAATCAAAGACATACAACTATCGTGGCATTTGCGATCCTATTAGAATGGTGAGGGTGCGACCGGGTACTCGGCCAGGTCGATCCGCAGGCAATCTCGGTTCAAGATACTTCCGGTGTGAACCATGCACCGTTGTTTTTCGATTTTTACGGTGAGGGAGCCGAAATTGTTGTTTCGCAGACAACACAAAATCCCCAAAGCTTTTAGGGCTCAAGGTGGGCCCTGTGACACGACCCCATACGGGCTGTCACCTAACTTATGGTGGTCAACCGTTCGACGACGCAGACCTTTCGGGATCGACACACATCCAGGTGGACTAAACTCTCACTCCCGGCCTAAACCTCATCGAGGTAACATGTAACCCCACTCAAGCTAATCACCATACAAGTGACACTACAAGCATGGTTATCTAGAAAAGTAGAAAAGGAATTCCGGACTACATCCGGTGATGCATCCCTTTAAAAGTGGCCCACCACCTCGAAAGGTGTACACCACAGTTGGAATCTAAGAGCTTAACCGCCGTCTCAGGAAATGCGACAACGGTTCCTTCTTTATAGAATTCACGGTTCCTTTTCTAAATCTCCTCGTGATAAACATAGTAATATCTATATATATATATATACTCGTATTACCGATTATTTTCAAATCGCTTAGTTACATATCTAGTTTTTCTTTTAAAAGCTGTTGATTATATAGGTGTGAGTTCATGGATTTCCGAAATCGAGTAGAACAACCTATGACTCCCAAAGCGGGCGATCATAGTAAATAACAACCGATGATTCCTAAACGGCGAATCATCGTAAATAACAACAACCATTAGGAAAAATCGTAACACCGCACCTAATTACAAACAACCGGGTAATTCTTACCCGCAAGATTTCAAAAATCCATCTCTCTGTCTCCCCATCGAGACAAGAGACGAACCTTTCCCCAAAACCAGTTTTCACTTTTTTAACGAGAAAACAATCCCTCGCTACCCCGATTTTACAAAAAACCCATTTCACGCGAAAAGCTATCCATATACTTAATTCATATCGAGGAAAACTACAATGCAAAAACATGAATATCATATATACATGCATGGTTGATCATGAAACTATTTCTTAACATTTTAAACAACTCAAATCATGCATGAAAATAAGCGGACTATATATTGGTATGTAGGTTCCTACCTTAGCAAGCTCCGTTCTCCTCAAGCCCACTTAACCGAATCGGGCCCGCTTTTTAACCGAATCCCTCAGTATTTACTCCTACACATCATATATATATCGTCGACCATTAGAAGTTATCGAAGCGAACAAAATTCTTATATAGCGTAAAGTCGAGAAGAATCTCGACACTACACAATTTGGTTTCGGGTAAATTTTTATCTAACTATCGCTAATGAGCTCGGGCCATTTAAGCACCGTAACTCGACGGTCTCTGGTGTTTTCGGGCGGGGCAAGCCCTCATATCGACGCCAATCCTATTCTATCCCAATTCCCAGTCCAAATTTCAACTACAACCCATTCTCCACTTCTCAATTAACCTTAATTCTATTAATAAAATCGGTGGGTGTTCCTTATCCCTCGGTCATTACTCAATCAACTCTTATACAGTTATAAATCGACATAAATCTCTTGAAATTGTAATGAATAATCAAATTCTTACCGAAAACGAAGCAACAATCGCTCCTAGCTCATGACTCCACCAAAATTGCTCCACTCTCTGGCCAACCGAAGCTACTCACTGCGGTACATCACCCCCAACCCAATTAATTACATAAATACATCACAAGTTATCGCTATCGAGTTTAAATTATTTGATGGAGGCGAAATCACTCACCTTTCACTTCAATTTAAGCTTTGGTATGCTTTCGAAATTCCCTAGCTTCTCCAAACTCTTTGCCGAATTCTACAACCACCCCATTCAAATGTCTTGATAACATATCCAATCCATTGAAACGAAGTTTAAACTAATTGTTTGAAACCAAATTACTCACCTTTAAGTAGAAAACACGACGCTTAATTCAATTAAATTTTTGAATCCACCTGTTGTTTCCACTCCACTCGTCGGCCCATCGCTATCTGCCGACCTTCAACACCCACAATACACTCAGTTACAATCGAGGTATCGAATTCCATCAACATTTAAATCAAATTATCACCTAGAGACGAAATCGCACTCACCTTTCTCTGCGATCCGGCGAACTTCCAGTAATTTTTGTATCTCCACCTTCGAATTCACGGTTTCTAAGGTTTGGGGGTTTCAATTTCTTGTTTGAATCGATTGGATTTGGCGATTTAGAGTTTCTCTCTCTTAGGGTTTTTAGTATTGCGAATTGGGGAAGAAAAGGTTAGGTGCGATTCTGATTTCGCGATTTCGGTTGGTGCGATTGTTGTTTGGGCCGATTTTTGGTTATTAAGGCCCAAGCCCAATTAGACTTAAAGTCTTAATTCACTCTTAACCGCTAAGTCATTTGACTTCGCGTCGTGATTATTTTTCCGGCCCATCCCGCTAAATTCAATCTCCTATATTCTATCTCACCGCAGGCTATGAGAATAACCCACTCAAGCGTGTAAGCTGTTAACTCGTGCCAGCTTCGCACGCAGAAAACCGCTAACCGCCATTTTTGGTCAAATTTTTCGCCTATGGTCGCTTACCTAACGTGACTTATGAGTCGGAGTTAAGTTTCATCCAGTTACGTACGTTTGAAATATAAACCCGACGACCAAATTACATAACAACCCTGGATTTGATATGAAATTTACAAAAATACCCTTAATAATAATTCAGGACTTTACATCCAAGCTTGATGACAAAGCCAAGTAATGCATTTTTCTTGGTTATAGAGATGATAAGTTTGATTATAAGCTTTATGATCTGATTAACATAAAGGTAATCCGAAATTGAGATGTTGTGTTCTTGAAAGAAGTAGGACTTTGAGAATGGTGAAAAGCTAGAAGCTTTTGTTGACGATCTTGTTGATTTAGAGCCAGAAGTTCCTACTATGGAACGAGTTGCATAAGACATTAAGAATGCAGAGAACCATGAGTTTGAAGCTCATGATGATGATCCTATTGTTCATGATGGGATTGGACCTATTGAGATAGAAGATACAGAAGATGTGCATGAACCATCACCTGAGCAAGAAGATCGAAGTGCGTCCTCCTGAGCAACCAGATGATGAGTTGAGAAGATCTGAGAGAAAAAGACAAGTTTCAACCAGGGTCCCACCACATACCTATATATTACTATCCAATGGTGAAAAACCTATATACATACTATCAAAAAGATCTTGAAGATACAGACAAAGAGAAGTGGTTGAAGGTCATGCAAGATGAGATGAGTTCTTTACATAAGAATCACACCTATGACTTGGTTGATCCCAAAAGGAAGAAAAGTTCTCAATAACAAATGGGTGTTCAAAATCAAGCATGAAGAGAGTAATCCACATCCAAAACACAAAACTCACCTTGTTGTAGAGGGATTTAGTCAGAGGAAATATATTGACTTTGAATAAATTTTCTCTCCGGTCGATAGTTAAAATGACTTCTATTAGAGTGATATTAGGTTTAACCACAAGTATGAATCTAGAGGTTGAGCAACTAGATGTTAAGACATCTTTTCTTCATGGTGATCTTGAGGAAAATATTTACATGAACCAACTAGAGGGTTTTGAGGTCAAAGAAAATGAACATTTGGTATGTAAACTGAGAAAGAGTTTATCTGGTTTGAAGCAGGCACCGAGACAGTGATACATGAAGTTTAAGTCCTTTATGGTGAAGTATGATTACAAAAAGTCTTCTTCAATTTCGATCACTGTGTGTTTGTTCAGAAGTTTATAGATGGTGATTTCATAGTGCTCTTGCTATATGTGGATGATATGTTAATTGTTGGCAAAAACATCAACAAGATAGCAAGTTGAAAAAAGACTTGAGTAAGTCTTTTGAGATAAAGGATCTGGGTCAAGCAAAGTAAATACTTTATATGCGGATTACTCGTGACAGAAATAGTAGGAAATTGTGTCTTTTTCAAGAAAGATAGATTGAGAAGGTGTTGAAGAGATTCAATATGGATCAAACGAAACCAGTGAGTTGTCCGCTTGGTAGCCAATTCTGCATGACCAAAGCTAAGTATCCGAAGGGTGAGCACGAGAAGAAAGAAAGGCAAAAGGTTTATTATATGCATCCGCAGTGGGTAACTTGATGTATGCAATGATATATACAAGATCGGATATTGCTTTCGTCGTGGATGTTGTAAGCTGATTTCTATCAAATCCGGGGAAAGAGCATTGAAAGGGTGTTAAGTGGATATTGAGATATCTCAAGAGCACTTCTAAGGCATGTTTGTATTTTGGTGGGAGTAAAATCTTACTTGAAGGCTACATAGATATAGATATGGCAGGTGATGTTAACTCGATGAAATCTACTTCCGGTTATCTGTTTACATTTGCAGGGAGAGCAGTTTCTTGACAATCTAAGTTGTAAAAATGTGTTGCCCTCTCCACTACAGAAGCTAAGTATATTGTAGCCACTAAGTGTTGCAAATAGATGTTATAGATCAAGAAGTTCTTCAATGAACTAGGGCTAAAGTAGAAACAATTTGTGGTTCTTTGTGATAGTCAGAGCGTCATCTATTTGAGCAAAAATTCGAGTTTTTATTATAGATCAAAACACATACATGTGTGTTATCATTGGATTAGATAAGTTCTCGAAGATAAATAATTATGTATTGGGAAGATCCATACTGACAAGAATGGGTCGGATATGATGACCAAAGTTTTAGCGAATGGCAAGTTTGATGTTTGTTGTGCCATCGCCGGATTGGTGACACACTTTTCCTATTGATTTGGGAATGCGAGGAGTATCCTCCCTCATGGCTCGGGATGGGGAGATTGTTAGGATCCCTCACCATGTTCAGGGAAACAACATCTTGATATCGAGTATGGGTGGCATGACCAACAACTAGGTACCGAGAAAGTGATTGAAGCTAATTCGGTATCTCAGTACCGAATTTGACAATGTAACCTGTACTTTGGTTTTCCAGTAACAACGAGTTACCGAACCAATAAGCATGATATCTAAGCATTTGTTTGCTGAATGAATCGAAATTTCGTCATCTCCCCAAAATTTTAGGCACTATATATGAAGTTAGGGGTTCTAACCTAGAACAAGAGAGAAAGAGAAACCAATTTTGAGAACAACTAAAATTGAGATAAAATTCTTACAAAGAGAAAAAGTTTGTTAGGAGAGAGATTGTAGAAGAGAGATCTAGTAAGTATTTGAGAGACTTAAGAGGAGTGATTGTAATTTTATTTTTTACTCCTATAAATGATTTGCTCTTGTGGAAATAGACATTTGGCCGAACCACATTATATTTTGTGTTTCATTGTGTTATATTTTTTGCTCTACATTATTATTACTTGTTTGTGATGGTTAATTCCATATCTTAAATTTGTTGTTGTTGGTTGTAGTAAAAATTTAGATTTTTCGATTGGAAATTAAAGTATTCAAATACAAATTATCTTAAGTGGAGATCAATTGATATCGTTTTCCCCAACAACACGTAAAATCTTATCTAAAATAGAGGTTAATTATTAGAATATGCTACCTCGTTAAATTTGCAAGTGTTTTTATTTAACTTCGTCTTTGTACATTTTCGCAAGATAAACAGAGATTTACTGACGAAGCTAATAATGAAAATACCGTGCAAGCATCACCTCCTTTAAGTTTGAGTCCAATGGCTTTCTATTCCTGCAAAAGTGGAGTCCAAACAGGCAGATTTGACTCCATATCTCAATTTTATTCTCTATATATAGAGAGTAATAGTGAGGAGTAGAGAGTGTATTCTGTGTAACTTGAATTGGCGCTGAATGAATAAATTGCGTTCTGCACAACTTGAATTGGCGCTGAATGAAAAAAATGTATTATGCTTGATTTGAATTGGCGCTGAATGAACAAAACCAAATTGTTTAAACTTTAAAGTGTTTGACTTGATCTAAGCGTATAAAATTTCTATTCCAAACCATTAGGATTTAGGATTTAGGATTTAGCGTATCCAATTTCATACCCATTATCTTTAAAATAATTTTTTTTTTCCAGTTTTGCAGATACAGAGATTTTGGACTTAGCCTAAAGGAAAAGTAGTCAAGGTCCAAAAGACGACAGTCCACTAACCTCAATGTAAGGCGCCCGACAAAAGATATAAAGAAATAATCTGATTATCTACTGCTAAAGTCCACGCATCAAATCATTTAAAAGGATCAGATCATTGAACACATAAGAGTGATGACTAATGAGACTGATCTGATTGGTGGGCTCACTTGAAGATTATATGCGGATTCTAGATTTGATACGTATCTTTGTCTTTGATCACTTTAATACTACATCTTTGTTTTCAGTAAAAGGTGAATAGTACAAAGATAACAGTGTCACCCGTCATCCATGATTCCATGATTAGTAGCACACCAGCACGGCAGCACTTAATCATACATATGAGAATTTTCGTTTGGATGTGTACGAAATGTACCAGGATTTTGCTTGTGTTGTTATGGGCCGAAAACAAGTTTATCAAGTAAACTTGATTGGGTTCTTGGACAGCAAACAAAGGAATATAAAAGAGTCCAGTCTATAGCCCATAAGATTGCACGTGAAGGCCACCGAATTTCCATTGTACTTTTTACACGGTTCTTTCTTTGTCGTTTAGTGAAGTACAACATGATC
This sequence comes from Coptis chinensis, assembly GCF_015680905.1. Taxonomy (NCBI): domain Eukaryota; kingdom Viridiplantae; phylum Streptophyta; class Magnoliopsida; order Ranunculales; family Ranunculaceae; genus Coptis; species Coptis chinensis. Next base: position 123,085,086 of record NC_141458.1, on the reverse strand, counting down.
AAGTACATAGTTTCCCGGATACAGGTGCTGACGTCTGACGTCTCTGAAAATATTCCCATTCATTGATCTCTCCGCTGATAATCCAATTTATTAGATAATAAGTAACTTTCTATCATCACGCTGAGAATTGTAGTGCCAGCATATATAGTACATACCGCAATTTCAAAAATCTAAATTTCCATCATGATTATGGTCTTGTCAAGGCCGTCCCAGCAATGAGTCAGTGAATAATTTAAGAATCAGAAAAAAAAAAACCTGGCTCATCTACATCTATCTCCAATTTGTGGGTGCACAACATCATTACCCCACAGAGCTCCATCTTTCTTTCTATATATATATATATACATATAAACTGCACACACATGACACATGCACCAGAGAAGAACATACAAAACATAAGTTGCCACATTACAGCCTGGTTTCATGGGACCTTTTACTTCCACCATCCCTTTTCACAGCTAAAAAAATCTATCATTCTCTCTCTGACCCTCACTCTCACAAATCCAAAAACTTTCTTCTGTTTCTGCAACAACAACAATGTTACCCTTCCAAACCTTACAAGAAGCAGAACTCTTCTTAGGCAGAAACTTAACCTACCTAGAAACACTATGGTTCAATTACTCCGCCAAAAAATCAGATTACTATTTATTCTGTCACAATATAATGTTTTTATTCTTTGTCTTTTCATTAGTCCCACTTCCATTACTTCTCTTGGAACTCAAAAAATCCAAAACTATTCAACAATATAAAATCCAACCCAAAGTCAGAATCCCCAATTCTGATATGCTTAAATGTTATAAAGATGTCATGCTTATGTTTTTCTTAGTCGTTGGCCCTTTACAACTTGTTTCTTACCCCACCATCAAGGTAAAATATATTTCAACAATCTCGATTTTTATTTATTGATTCTCTGTTGATTGATATTTTGTTTGTTGTTGTTATTGTTATTGTAGTGGGTTGGGATAAGGACAGATTTGAGGTTACCAACAGGATGGGAGATAGTGATGCAATTGTTTGTGTATTTTATAGTGGAAGATTATGGGAATTATTGGATACATAGGTTGTTGCATTGTAAATGGGGGTATGAAAAGATACATAAAATTCATCATGAGTTTACTGCACCCATTGGATTTGCAGCACCTTATGCACATTGGGCTGAGGTTTTGATCCTTGGGATACCGTCTTTTCTTGGCCCTGCTATTGCTCCTGGTCATATGGTTACGTTCTGGTTTTGGATTGTTTTGAGACAAATCGAGGCCATCGATACGCATAGTGGGTATGTTAATTTGTTACGTTGATATTTGTATATGGTTATTTTGTTAGAAGTAGATCTTAAAGTCTTTGGATTTGAGCATATACTAGTTTATGAACTAGTTATGGTAGATCATAAACTATTTATGAACTACTTTGGTGCAACGTGCGTGATATATAATATGGAATTGAATCATCGATTTAGACTGGTGGTACATTGGGTTTAGAATGCTTATGATGCGTGTGCGATGGGAATTGCATATGTTCTACTGAGCTCATTTAGATACTATTCGAAATTCCAATCGGTTTTATTCTCTGGATTCTTATTCACTTTAAACCTCGTTTCTTGAACAAAACAAGAGAAGAAACCTCATTTAATTTTTTAAATATAAGTGTCCTTCAGTTATATGTTACTTGATGAGACAAAAAGGTCACCTCTTTGAGCATTAAATTACCAAGTTTGGCGGGCTGTTAATTGTAGCCTTATGACATTCTATTTACTGGTAATCTTTCTTATATGTCCCACACCCTCTGAGTCTCTGCAGCTAGTGGTGCAGAGGGTGAGTAGGTAATGTGCGGGAGCCCAAGTGCTAGGAGCTTGCTTGGACAAACGTTGGAGCCCCTAGGCTCATAGTCCAAGGGGTGAGGCCGTGAGGCTATAGCTTAGGCATGCAGACGAGCGTCAGCTGTATAGCTTAATTGCCCATCCAGGGATCCTCATCACTACTGATTAACTGAAATAAATAATATGTACACAAGGAAATCAATTTGTTTGATTTTTCGAGATGTTCAACTTCGACAGTTTCTAGCTAGCTCAAATCAATGTGTGTGTTGGTCTTGTATAGAAAAATATTTAGAATGGTCTAAAATATTCTATTAGTGTAATTTAAATCAGTTCAACACTTCACGTGCTACGTCAGTTCCTAATATATTGATTTAGCTTTGAAGCAAAACGATTATGTTCCATTTGAATGATACTTTTTTATTAGTAGATTTTTGTTTGCAAATGTTATGAATATAAGCCTATTTTTCCTCAAGAGTATCTACTATTTAGTTTTGGTTTTTAACACACCGAACCATATCCGTTTTACCTAATGGAAACATGTGTAGAGACTGCATACCACATGCATAATAATAAGAACACTGTTTACCTTAAAATAAGGATGTCATGTCCAGTGTTGAACTAACGCATTGTTATACAGCTATGATTTTCCTTGGAGTCTCACAAAATACATTCCTTTCTATGGCGGAGCTGAATACCATGATTACCATCATTATGTTGGCGGGCAAAGCCAGAGCAACTTTGCTTCAGTTTTCACTTACTGTGATTACATTTATGGAACTGATAAGGTTAGTTACCAAGAACATCGAGTCTTCATCTCACTACTGTTCTTTGGAATGTGCTGTGGTTAGGAAATAAATTTAACATTTTGCATTTATGCTTCCTTCTCTACTATACAGGGCTATCGTTACCAGAAGGAGCACCTTGGAAAGGTATACCTGAAGCCCTTTTTGTGGAAAATTTTGGAAGTCTTCCATGTTTTTGCAAATTTCACATAATTACCGTTTTTCTCTAAAGCAAAAATATGTTCAATACTTTCCATATGGGAAGTCATGTAGGAGCAATCTCTTTATACTGGCCTCTGTGTTGCATTCTTGCGTGGATACACTCGTACACCTAAAGAGGTAGTGCGTTGTGTGCATGTAGAACTGGCCTAGATCACCAAAGATACATTCATTACATAAAAAAATAAACTAAGATGTTATCGGTGTTGCTATACTCCATAACTACATGGGTCCAATTCATTATTTGAATTGATGATTGGATAAGAATGATGAGAGCAGAGATTTGTTGTGTTTGAAGGCTTAAGAAGAATCCATAGAAAAAAATTATCTCTGTGATTCTCTGTTGTTAGAAGTATTGATCCCGTGGATCAACAACACTTTTTAAAGTAGGATTATTATAATCATGATTGTGGTCCATAATCCACTGTTGGTTTGGGTCTAGTATGCACTATGTAGTAAAACAGTGATTCCATGGTGCATCTAGGATGGAATCAATATGTTTTGGGCATCTACATTGACTTCAATGTTCTCATTCAGTGATTATATATGAACTTGTAGTTATTCTTTCAAATAAGACTACATGAGTTGGTAAAAGATAAGCCGTGTCCCTGAATCTTATTTTGTGTCCTGACTCTTTGTAACATGCCAGAGTCCAAATGCAACACACCTTTTAAACAGCTCAAAATTGCAAAGACTCCACAATTTATTATTGTTTGCAACTAGTGGAGGTCATCGTTCTAATTAACCTTTTCTGTGTAACTAAGCATTGCATCACGTTCAGGTCATTTGGTTGGGTTTCCTTTCGTACAGTGGTCACCTAAATTGAAACTAGTCATTTGTGCTTATTGCTTTATAGGTTATAAAGCTTGATTAGTACACACTTCCTGGCTTGATGCATCTATACTTCAAATTAATGAGGCAGTATCCATGAATCCACAATACATGTTCGGCTCCTCACCTTTTATGGCGTCACTCCTTATGTCTTTCGTCACCAATTGAGTGGGTGTGTCTTGAGTACATCTCCGTAGTCCTTGTTATGGCCGTCACTCAATGGCCCATGCTTCACTATAGTAATTAATACATTTGGCTTTTTTCCACACTTTCCTTCTTTCTTTCTTTCTTTCTTTCAATCTTTCTAATATTTTGTCTATTATGATTAGTTGAGGGAGAAATGGAGCAGCATTGAGCAGAATGGGGACATGTACCTGAAGACTGAAGATCACAAAGCTGAGTAACTTTGGACTTCAGGTACAATTCAAGTTGGTCCTAATCCTCCAGAGGAACTCAGAAGGTAGCAGAAACTATTGACAAGCCTCAGATTTTCCTGTTAGCATCATGGGTTGTCCTTTCCGTTTCGTGTGCAGTTCTTTTCCTGTTCTGGAGGATGATCAAAATGAGGTGCTTTTGTCATTGTATTGTACTTTAGGGAAGTTGCAGCCATTTTTTAGGCAGCCGATTTCGAGGATCTAAAATTTCTCTACTGACATTGTTTAAACTAGAATGTATGAATTGGTGTCTTGGGATCAAGATCCATTGTTCGATAAATAATGTGTGAGTTGAGGGATCTTCTGAAATTATAGTAAACTCAAAGGGCATGGAGGAACCTCTTTTATAGACTGTCTAGCTGATGGCTGGTATATGATTATCCAGCTACCACCTCTAGCATAACCTGCTAGTGGGAGGGTTAACTGATGTTCCTAAGACATTCGATTCCTTGTGTGTCATTCAAAGCAATGAGCTGAACTGAATTGGAAGTGGTCTGACATTCACAACTGATAAATACCAACAGTCAATGTGGCATTGTTGCTCCATAATTCATAACCTAGTCGCGAACCTGAAGGTAGTGTACTACCATCCATTTCGTATGTAGCTTAAACAAATCTCTGGAACTGAATTTGCTAAATTAACACAGCTGCATTCAGATACAAACTTGATGTGACTCCATTCACATTCAGAATTTCAGATGACACGGACACAGTCCTAAAATGAAACAACTCACGCATCATAACATAAAGGTTCATCAAGTTTGGTCAGCCAAGCTTAAAATATAAATACAACACAACATGTAAATAAATAGGACAACATCAAATTCTGGCCAGGTTGATGACAATCAATCCCCTGTTCCAACCATCAAACTATCCCCTATTCCAACCATCAAACTCTTTGAGTTTGAAAATCAGAAATCGAATCAGAGATATGCAAGTATAACATCGATTAAAAAGGTGTGTGTGTGTATATATATATATATATATACAGATTATCGCACTTCCAATAGCTAAATTACTTCTTACTAGAGGTGAACAACCGTCTGTTGACACATCTATCAGCGACGAATTAATCAGAGCAGCAACCATCTGTGCCTGCCGTTTGTTATCATCTGTGTGGTACTCTTGTTGGATTCCCACAATAATGGCAAAGCGCTTGCTCTTGGTCCCTAACATGTTAACAGGAGACCATCCAAGGAAATGGGCCTGCTTCAGATTGAGGAAATAAAAATAAATGCTGTTGGAATGTCTTTGATTCGGAGTGAATGCAGTAGTCAATACTCAATACTCGTGTTTTGATTGTTGAAAATTTGAAATGCAATATACAAGAATTGGCAGTCAGTTGCCGTAGTTTGGAAGTCCATGGGGCATGAGAAAGCCTTTCGCCATTATTATGATATATTCAACTAGTAGACCATGACTACAGTCGACAGAGACATAATGTTGAAGCAGAGTATACAGATCTTTGTTGGTTTGATGTGACACTAATCACTCCTGTTGTTTAGCTGGTCTTAAATACCGATCAAGCAACATTCCATGCCTTATTAGTCGATTACATATCGCTGTTCAGTTGGCCTAACCAGCAACCATCAACTTAGCAAACTATTGTTTTTTCTTTTTTTGGTAAGCCTGTTTTTAACCAGATCATTAAGGCGTAGAGTCGCAGGCAAGAGATGATCAAGCTGGTTTTAACCAGGGATATGGAAAACATTTATCTGTCCATTGATTATGAGGTCAGGATCTATGGGAGGACATATGTTTCTTCTTTAGGCTTTAGCTTGTTTGTCATGTTTATCTTAGGCACGGTTATTTGGTCTGAACATAAAGCATATCATCTCGGCGTTCTATATATGCCATGTTCACTGACCTTGTGAATAATGCTCCAACCTCCGTGACTTTCAATGACCGTTGCATGGAAGAATAGTTCAGCAGGTTCTTCCGACCCAATTGGGAATACTCATCTGGAGAAAACAATGGGGATTCGTTTTCATTTCTCTACTAATGGAACAAAAAACAACAATATTTGATCAAATCAGGACGTCAGGAACTATTGGATTGGACTACGGCAGTACATAACTACATAGAAGAGAGGTGGATACTCACAAAAAAAAAGGTTCAGACTCTAGTTCATGTCGCTCATTTCCTTTAGCTTCTTGTGTAGTTGATCGCTTTATCTGGACCGCCTTAGCAGAAGGCTAGATCAACTCGATAAATATGTACAGGTTCGGCCATTGTGTATGAGCCCAGCCCCCACGAACAATCATAATCAGCAATAATCCAGTAGTCCAGGCCTTCATTTTTATTGAATTATATGCTGAACAAACAGCCCGGAAAAGGAAGTATCTCTAGATTTATTGTGGTCTGTCCTTTCCAAAATCTGTCGTTGCTATAGAAACCACATTTCCCACTGCGAATTTTTGTGCAATTAAAGGATGGTTGCTGTGACTGTACTTTCAATTTGAATATGCTAGTCGCTAATACTGCCTTTGGCGAAATAGTTTCTTATATTCATCGTTGGGACGTACAATAACTCTGCCATACAACTTACAAGCCGTGGTCGTTCGGGCGATGTCGTCTTCTGGCTACAGCCTATATGTGCAATATAGTAAAAAACTAAGAGCATTTCTAAGTGGTGGTAGTATCACCTCGAAATTTGAAGGCAAAATTTGAAGAATAAATTTTGACCATTTCTAGAAATTATGAAATATGGGATATGAAATTTAAATGTAGGGTCTACCACACGTGCCATTGGTAATGTCGTCGCGTAGGGGTGGCGGAGTTTGTAATGAATGACCTAACCCAACATGAAATTAGCGAGTTTGGGTTGGGAAAAAAGACTTTTGGGTCATTTAAGGGTTGACCCGCCAAACCCGTCAAATAAATGGGTTGGATTAGAGTCACACATATTAACCCGGGTAACCCGTTAGTATACCCGATTAGTTCCCAGGTCCAATGAGTTGGGTCATCAACCCGTGACCTGTATGACCTATTTTAAGTCCTTAAACATATATGTTTCCGAATTTTATTAAATCTCATAATCCCAATTACCTAAAATAAAATACTAAATAGAAAAGGATCAACTAGATTTAGAATGATCAGCCCGGCAATCCAGCATATAGAATATTATAGATTCATTCAATAAAATATATGATCACGTACATTAACATTGAACCCTTACTCTAGTCTCAATTATATAAAGAGAACAATGAAACTGTCAAAGTCACAATAATATTTGCATTTATTTAATAATAAGTTTGCCCACGAAGTGGTAAAGTGGACAAATTGGACATGCATGGTTGTTGTTTCTAGTTTGGTTATGTTTTTTGTTTGGTTAACATGTTGTTTCACTTGTTTGGTTCAGGCGTTCAGCAGATGCATGTGCTTTAACAATTATGTGCACTTTTGCAAGTTCTTTTATTATTTAGATTAATAAATATTCTTTATCCAAAAAAAAAAAAAAAAAATCTGTTAACCCGATCCAAAATTGACCCGCTAGCTTAGTGGGTCACCCGTTGGGTAACCCGTTACATATGCGGGTTGGGTTTGGGTTTGACAAACTTGACACGATTAGTAATTAGGTTGGGTTTGGGTTTGCTCTTCTGACACGTGACCCGAGTATGACACGACACGAACCTGACCCAACACGACCCATTGCCACCCCTAGTCGCGCGCAAGTATTACTGTCGCCGAAGTTGGAAAAAAAAAAAAAAAACAAACGCGGCGTTCCCATATTAATGCCAAATTGAAAAAGCCAAAAAAAAAAAAAAACACTCACGTGACATTAGGAGTGGCGCGTGACAGTACTATTGGCGTGGTGTGTTGGTAAAAGTTAAAAAAAAATAAAAAATTGGGGCGACATTTGCAATGGCGCGACATTACCACTGTCGCTCTGCATTCGCATCCGAAATCCCAAATTTACTTTCCAAGGATGCGACTAGACAGGTGATGCGACCGAATTTGCTTCCACCTAGAGTTGGATTTCCGTAAAATTCCAAGTTTTGGAAGTAAATTTGGAGAATTTGAGAAGTGATACTACCACCTAGAGATACTCTAAAGATCAATACTATAGATGCTGTGTAATAACGAACTAGGGCCTAGGATTGTATAGGCGCTGCTTGCTTCGCTGAACTGCCCAGCAAACTTTAGACCTTTTTCTTCAATCAGTAGACAAGAACCATCTGTTGGGGGTGGACTAGACAATGAGTTACTCTTCATTAGACATACACCAACTAATATATGGCAAAATTATCTAAAAATGCGAAGTACTTTGCTGTTTTTACAATTAATACAACGTAATTTGAATTTATTCTAAAAATAAACAAACTTTCAATTTTTTTATAATTGATGCAACCTGTTTTTGACTCCCGTCAAAGCAAATGCAAATTTGGTGTTACCGTTTAACATTGTGTGATTGTTTGAGGGCAATAATGACTTTGTACTCACATGCTTAGTTGGACCAAGATGTCGTGCCCAACTAATTGTTATTTCAATTTTGCATGTTTTTACAGAAATCAAAAAGGTTGCATCAATTGTAAAAAAATTGAGAATTCGTTTATTTTTAAAATAAATTCAAAATACCTTGCATTGTTAGGTAATTTTGCCATAACATAATAGTGAACTCATATGAAAAGTCACTCGCCCGGACAACCACAGGATTTTGAAAGTTTAAAGGTTGAACGATTGCCATGTGTCGAGTCAAAATGGTTGAATACTTTGTTTTCTAATTCAGCTCAAGGCAAGCCAAGTGTAATAAATCCACACACCTGTTCCACCACTCAGTTTGGTACTTCTTCTTCCTTCTCTCTTTTCTTGTCACTTTCTCACTTAAAAAAATGGCAATGCAAGCAGCACAACCAAAATCATATATCACAAAGAAGTTCCACAACTCATTTTTTTTATGTCATCAATATTAATAGCTAGATTGTACAAAGAAATCATCAAACTCTAATTACAGTTACTCAATCACCCTTTTATTTTCATCTTTTTATTGATTTCGAGCACCACAATTTTTTTGTTAGTCCTATATAAAGTATAAACACAACCCTTCATCACAATCTCATGGAAACTCAAAAGAATAAGATAAATAACTTATGAAAAGAGGGGGCCATCAGTCAATATAAAAAAATCCAATCGCTATGAGAAAAATAGAGATGGGTATATGGTTTTCTTCCGTGGGAGCGTGGGTGGTGGTGAGGTTGCTTGACATGGCTTTGAAGTGACCGAATTTTTGTTGTGTAGTGAAGAAGACAAATGGGCTACCTATTTAATTTTTGTAAGAGATAAGAATGTTGAGAAGATTGGAAGAATCTATTCAATTTGAGTTTATGAAATCTGGGAAGAGGAAGGAAGAAAGACTTTAGTACCAAAGTGAGTGGTGGGATAGGTGTGTGTAGGGTTATCAATGGGCCGGACTTGAATAGGACTCACAAATGTCTAGGTCATGGCCCAAAGCATATTTATATTTAGAAGGTCCAAGCCCATCCTAGGCCCATTAAACTTGATCTGATTCGGGTCTAGACTAGGTCCTATAAAATTACATGGAAATAGTTTACCTTTTTGTTATTTCTCTAAAAAAAATTGGGTTAACGAGCGCCCCCCCCCCCCCAATACAAAAAAAAAATCAAATCGGGATGACCGTGTTATGGGGAGAGGGGGTAATACTCGTTAACCCATTTTTTTTTGAAATGGAGTGTAACCAAACTCAAACTCATACCCTATGTGTGGCACTATATCACTTATCCACCAAGCATCCAATCTTTTAAATATTCTAATAGTTAAATATTTACTTATATTTAATTAAAACATTAACAAAACTACATTAGTTTTCGGAGCCGGGCCATTATCGGACAGGACAGGAGTATGTCCAGAACTGGCCAAATAGTCTTATCGGACAATATTTAAGTCTTAAGTCTCTATTTTATCGGTTTAGATTCAATCGAGTTTCGGGCCTGGCCCCGCCCTAGGTGTGTGGATTTATATCACTTGGCTTGGCTCGAGATGAATTAGAAAGCACTAGATCCACCATTTTGGCTTGATGTGGTAATCTTTCAGCCCTTTTAAACTTTTAAGATCATGTGGTTATTCAGGTGAGTGATTTTGTATGTCAAATATATATGTCTCTAGAACCCGACTCTTCAAGGGTAATTGCCTGAATCGGCCATGATAAAAGCACATTGTACTCCAACTGGCCATGCCTTTTTAATTTTGACCTTTTCAACGGGCTTTTTGCCCTTTCGTACAACACTCTCTCTCCTCCTGCCACAGTCTCTCTCCTCTGCAATACATTTTTTTTTAATTGGTAAGCTTGTTTTAAATGAGAAAATGAGATCAGTAACTCTTTGATATTAGTGGGGTTCGAGCCCCAGACCTCTGGTATCATCACCCAAAGGTTTTACCGACTTTGCTAGTCGACACCTGCAAAATGTGTGGGAGCGGGGTTCGAACCCCAGACCTCTGGTATCATCACCCAAAGGTTTTACCAACTTAGCTAGAAGGCACTTACTAAAATGTGTAGGCAAGCATGTTTTTAAAGAGATCAGTAACTCAATAGTGTGGAGTGGGGTTCAAATCCCAGACCTCTGGTATCATCACCCAAAGGTTTTACCAACTAAACTAGAAGGCAACACACTCTCTCTCCTCTTGTACTTCTAATGTTGACATGCATAGTAATATTTATCCGTTAGATTCTCTTAGCGATACGTACTAGCGATTAATTACCGTTGGATTTCAACCCAGCAAAATTGAAAACGGACTTTAGCTAATTGTGGGAATCAGGAACTAGCAACTTATGGATCTACTATCAGCAACTCTTTCGTTGTTTTTGTAATTCAAAAACGAGACAATATTTATCTCGTTTTTTGTGCCAACATCAAAAAGTTTTTCCAATGCTACACTTTTTTCTCTGGTTCTTCTTTTTTGTTCATCTACTCTGTCTTCTCCTTTTCAATTTTTCTAAGGATTTTGATGGATGAAAACAATTCAAACCTCAATAATGGTCAGTTTTGATGTTTGTTTAGTTGTCTTTAGTGTTGGTTTGTTTCTACGTAGGTTTATGTTTAGGTTTGCTTCTTTGTGGTTTTACGTAGAAGTGTGAGTGTTTTTTTATAAGGTTTCCATGGTTGTTTACCATTTCCATGTTGATTTTGTTGTCATAGTTATGGCATTTATACAATGTCATAAATGTAGAACAATAAATGAAAGAACTTTATTATCGTTTTATTAAAAACTCATACTTTTTATTGTGCTAACTTTGTATTTTTGCAGATTCATTCGATATGCTCATTTATTATGATGGCGAGATGAAATCTGACAAACATGGTGTGATAAAGTATCTAGGGGGTGAGGTGAAATCAGTGTAGTCAGTCAAAGTGGCGCTTTAAAGCAAAGCACACTTTTACACTTTTAGTGAGAGGTAATATAAAGGCGATGCTTTTTGCGCTTTTTTGCTTTTTGTCAAAGTGGCGCCTTATCAATTTTCTGATTTTTTTTAGTTTTTTTACAATTTTTGCTATACGTGACACATTTACACTCGATCCAATTGTTGTATGATATAAGAAATTGTACAAATTTAGTAAGTTTCATTGTGGAGTACACTTTAAACTTAATTTTGACTAGTTTATGTTAAATTGTATGGATTGAGAGAAAACACAAAGATGGATTAAATTTTAAATGAAGTTTTACGGGATTCTAAAATTGAATCACGTGTTCTATTTTATGAAAAACTCATTTGACTCAATTTTATCAGTTCATTATTTTAGTTTATTGAAGTTGAGCTAAATTGTATTGAGAGATACGAGTTTTATTTTGCTCTTTACTTATTGCTTAAGATTTTTCTTTTAAATGACTACAATGGTTTTATGTTTACAATCACATAAAATTAATTTTAAAGTTTGGCTAAGCAAATCAGTAATAATTCATGTCATATTTAATATTTATTTTATTTTTTTATTTGATATATTTATTTTTTTATTACTACGTGCCTCAGCCGATCAGCCATCGCGCCTTAGCCTAAAGTACGAGGAAGGTGTTGCGCCTTAGGTGCGCTTTAACGCCTTTACTACACTGGGTGAAATTGAGAGTGTTTGATGTGGATACTCCCTTTGAAGGATTCATGTGTCTTGTTAAAGCTGTGTCATCGCGCATGAGATTGGGTTTTTCTGTTAGGTATTTGATGAACAAGTCCCCTCGTAGAATCGATGAAGAAACCGACTACTTGAACATGATTAAGAAGCAGAAGAAGACTCCAACGAAAGCAATGAAAGTTTGGGTTGTCAATGAAGCAATCGTCATCACACCATGTGGTATGGGAGCAGGACAAATTAGAAGATCAAGTCCTAGACAACCTAATGTGAAGAAAAAAAAAAGTTAAGTATTGAAATTTTTTTAAAGTAGATAGTGTTACTCCTAGAAAGGTGGTGGACAACCTAGAGTGTAGAATAAACCGGTTGGTAGTGAGCTATATAAACAAGAAATGGTTAGAAATGCAAGTTCTGGATCAAGTTATGGAATTCCTAGTACGAAGAATAAACAAGTTTGTAGTGAGCCGTTTAAACCTTCTCTGCCAAAGAGTGCTTGTCCTGGATCAAGTGGTGGAGAACATTGTATGAAAAAGAAACTCAATGAAGAAATTCCAATAACTAATTCTCCAAGAAAACAATCTTTTTCAAAAGAAAAAGTGCTAGCTCGACAGAAATATTCTTTCAATCAATTTAAACTTGTGAACGAACCAATAGGTAAATCAATAATTTTATTTTAGTTATTCTTAGTTCCAGTACATGGTTTGGTTGCTAATAGTTATAAACGTTGTGTTCCCCAGACAGTCTGCTAGAACAACCTTCAACTATGACTCGTCAATTGCAAGATGTGGAAAATGAAAATGTCGTTGAAAATGTCCCACACAGCTTGGAGGCGTTTGAAAAGGTCATGACAGGTGAGGGATGGCGAACATGTAGTACACCTGTAAATATGTTAGTTATTGATATATCCCTGTTAAATTACTCACATTTAATAACCGTTTTAGATTTGTTCCCAAAGGGAAGCTCAAGTCTTATTGGTAGTTGAAAATCAATAGGCGAAAGGATACCTCTTGCAATTGTCATTGAAGGTGAGAAAGATAAACATTACGAGGGGGATAATTATAGTTTGAGTCACTGATAGTCCGTACACTAATGGCTGACCTATGGTGATGTAGAGGATGATCCCACTGGTGTTGAAGATGTTGATCAACCAGACTATGAAGAGTTTGATTCGCAAAATCCATATGGAGATACAGCTGACATTCCTGAAGAATACATAATTGCCAGTCCTCGAAGTAATGAGGAGGGTGAATTTCAAAATGAAGATGAAGTTCAAATACTAAATAATTTAGTTGATACGGCTGACATTCCTCAAGAATACATAATTGTCAGTCCTCGAAGTAATGAGGATGTTGAATTTCAAAATGAAGATAAAGTTCAAATACTAAATGATTTAGTTGATAGAGCTGACATTCCTCAAAAAAACATAATCAGCAGTTCTCGAAGTAATGATGACGTTGAATTTCAAAATGAATATGAAGATATTGTTGCGGGTGAAGTTGTGGTAGTTGAAAATGATGATGATGATCAAGTTGAAGAATACGATCATGATGATGGTGATATATGGTCGACTCCGAATTGAAGCCAAGAGTATTTGTGGGGGGACACACCTATGACAGTTGTGAATGATGGCGATGGGGAATGTGAGATTGATTTCGAATTGGAGGGAATGGTTGATGCTAGGGTTTTTGGTGCTAAAGATATGAATTCTGAAGACCTACGTCAAGGATATGATCCTTTCTGTGGTTCTCGTAGTCCAAAAACCCCTATGAACCAAAGTGAGGCTGTAAATCCTTGTAATGAGGGGTTGAAGTTTGTACCCCTAAAGTAGGTCAAAGACTCACGCCACTCGAGATGATCTTGTGAAAGACATGAAATCTTATGCAATTGCACACATGTTTGATTTATGTCATTGCAATACTACCTCCCAAAAGTTGGTAATCAAGTGTAAGACAACTAACTATCCATTTCATTTGTATGCAAAACCTGCAACTGGGTCTGATATGTGGGTGGTTATAACTTTTAGAGATGCACACACTTGTGCACAAGATAAGGCTGTTTCAAAAAATTCACAAGCAGACGCAAAGTGGGTTTCAGAAATTGTTATGTCCAAACTTAAGGACAATGAAGAATTGACTGCAAAGAACCTTCAGTTGGAGGTGAAACAGGCACAACTAACTGATGTGACATATAAAGTTGCGTGGATGGCCAGAGAAATTGGGTTAGAAAATGTCAGAGTACTATTCGAACTGTCAGAAACTATGAGGATAACTAGTAGCAATATGTAACGTCTTAATACAATTCTGGGTTTAGGGTATACTATGAAGAACTAACATCTAGTTGTACACCGAATTATTCTTTATAGTATGCTATGAAGAACATATATCATCTTTTCGATTAACTTGTATCTATCATGGCGTGTAACTGTTAGGAAAGCTAACTGACGTGTAACTGTCATCCACTAAATAAGTAACTGTTAGGCATATGTAACCTGAGATGATGTATTTTGTTTCGATGTAGATAAGGGGCAGCTTCAGTCAATCATACCAGATGATGCCAATTTATTTTAAAGAACTAAAGAAAATTGATCCAGACTGCCACACTGATATAATAACAACAAGCGAGCACATGTTTGAGCGTTTGTTTCTGAGCTATGGCGTAACTGTTCGTGCCTACAGAAGGTGCCTTCATCCGTTGATTAAGATCAATGGAACTTTTATGAAGGGTAGATACAAGTCTGTCATCCTAACTTCTTTTTCTGTTTATGGAGATAGTCATTGCTTTCCAATTGCAGTTGGTGTAGTCCAAAAAGAGAATAATGAACATTGGGATTGGTTTCTTCAAAAACTCAGAGATGATGTAGTTGGTCCTACAGATAAGTTTGTTCTATTATCAGATAGGCATATAAGCATTCTCCAGGCAATGCCAAAAATCCTTCCAAATGTGTACCATTGCTTTTGTGCACAACATATCTCTAACAATGTCGACAAAGAAGATTTTTGAGAAACTTATGATAAAGTTGCCTTTGTGAGAAGGTCGATAAGTGCTTTCAAAAAGTGCTATTTTCGATTATGCCTCTTTGTTTAGCCATCTTATGGACTTATAGTGTTTATAAGTTCAGGTTTTAAGATTCTACAGTAAAAAGAGAGTTTTGTAGAATATTAGAGAAAATTGGGTAAAACGAGCAATTCTGAGCATTAAGGATCACATGGGAAGCCCGTGGACAATCATGGAGAAGGCCAAGGAATCGAGCTATTAAAGATGTGACTTGGACCTATTTTAAAGCCTATTTGGAAGCCCAAGGCCAAAGGATTCGTTGTTTGGACCAAAGCCCACAAAAGAGGATAGAAGGATGGAGAAAAAAGAGGGAAAATAGACTTCGAATGACTCATGGATCGTGAGCCCGATCAATGCTCGCCCGGGACGATAGATTGTGAGTCCGTGACGCATTACTGAGTCCGAGACGATGGATAATGAGTCCGACGCATGAATCGACAGAAGCCAATTTCGCTTTGGAGAAGACGGTTGGACTCCGAAAGAAGTCTATTTGTATTAGGAAACAAATGACGGTTTGGAATGCTTCTAGAGCTCATTGTAACCCCCTATAAATAGATGACCTAATGTGCCTCATGTAATTTGCCAATTCACTTATATTCTTGTCTTTAACTGAGGCGAGAGAGATTAATAATAAAAGATCGGTTTTAACTAAATCGAGTCTTAATAAATTAGTCTTTCTAGTCTTATGTTCTTCAACTCTTCTTCTTCTCGCTCTTCGTGTTTTTCCTTCTATATAGAAGGCTAATCTTCTCCTTCAAGGGAGGAGATGAAGCCGGTGCTTAAGGTTTAATGATTCTTCCGGGTTTATGGTGTTCTTCAATCAAAGTTAGTTTTTATGTTTTAGTTGTTAGTTCCATTACCCTTTTGAGGGGATGGAAGTATAGATTAAGGTTTTTATTTATTACAATTGAATATCATGCTAGTTTAGGGTTTTATTTATTGCAATTGAATATTTGCTAGTAATATGCTTTTATTTATTGCAATTGAATATAATGCTAGAATAGAGTTTTATTTATTGTTATTGAATATTATACTATTATTCTCTACTCTTCTTCTAATTGTGTAGTGTTTTAGAGTAAGTGGAAGTATTCCTTGTGGTTTGCTTTTAGATGGTGATTCATGAATAGCTGCCCAAGCTCACATAAAAGGAAAGAAGATACTAGTAACATGAATATAGGAACAACCTTAAGTAGAAGTTAATTGTTAATGTTTCACCTAAAAGGCATTGGGTGACATTGAAGTCTACTTGGGAGAACAACATGAAGCAAAAAGTCATGAATCAAAAGCATCAGTGGATTTGAATCTCTTGAATCTATCTCTCATATTCTCTCCTTATTTCCAATTCTTAGCTTTAGTATAAGTTACTTAGTTTAGTTTAGTTTAGTTTAGCATTAGAATCTACAATATCTATAATCATAGTTTTAATCCCTCGATTCCTCCGTCCTTCATATAAACATACACTTAAAAAGTGGAACGATAATCCTACTCATCATTTACTTATGAGGGATAATTAGGTTTTGATACGCTTTTTGTTCAACGACCATCATCTATCTACATCATCCATATACCACATCTACACACACAAAAAGTAATTGTCATTTTAGCCGCCGCTTTAAGTTGTTTATGTTTGACATTTTCTTTCAAGATTAGAAGTTTGGATCTTTAAGGTAATTTTAAATTCGATCATCCATCCTTTCGAGAAAAGAGAAGCTTGAAGGACATCTCAAGACAAGATCTACCATCCGGTTAGTAGAATCTTCATTCTTTTTATTTCATTCTTAGTTTAGTTACATCATAATTAGTTTAGTTTTATTACTTTCTAGTATAATTGCATTTAGGATCTTTTCAACAATTGAAGTTGTAAGCCAACACAAATAAAAATCAAACTCTAGTGTTTAAATCTTTGTAATTAGTTCAGGACGGATGGGTACTTAAGCAATCCAAGTGATTCACCATAACCCTAGAAGAGACCTTTTAGACAACATAGATACTAGTTGCAAAGCCCAACCCAGTTGAAGGAAAGTAGTTTTGCATATTAGTATAATTTAGAATAGTTGATATTAGTTTAATTGCATTCAAGCATAAGGATAGTTTTTGTCATTTTTTAGATAGCATTTTTAGTGTATGCCACGCCGTCATATCATCGCCCAAGAAGAACACAACGGTGGACAAGGTTTAACAACCGACTCACAAGAATATCGGACGAGATTGAAACAATAGCAATGATGGAGGTGTTTTGGACACCAATAATCCCGGTTATCCCACCCACGCAAGACAACAGGAAGAAAAGCATTTTATTCGCCAATCATTGAGACCCACCCAAGAGTATTTGTTTTTCCGTAAAACGTACACTAACCCTTTTGAAATCAAGAATCCTTTATGCTTCCAAAGTTCAATGATTCGCATAATGTTCAACCTTATGTTCACATGAACAATTTCTATCACCCGAACTTTCAAGAACTGAATATCGGGGATGAGAGTATCAAAATCATTCGTTCCCACTCTCACCGGCGTAAAGCATCCGAATGGTTAACCGCATTACGGACATCAATTCAATAGACAATTGGGGAGAAGTTGAGAACAAAGTTTATGAACAAGTTCTACCCACCCTGACAGATGCCACGCCAGAAGAAGCCATCAACAATTTCAAAGGGAAGGTGGATCAAGAATATCATCAAAGCCGGGAGAAATTTAATAACTGCTAGTCTCATGTCCACATCATGGATAATGATAAGAGCACACTTGCTCATTTTTTCTATCGAGGACTCTCGATGATGAACAATGATGATACAATCCAATTTAAAAGGCAAGTTTACATCGATGGATGGAGAGGAAGCTTACAACTTTCTCGAGAACTTCAAGAAAACACAACAGTTGACTACTAGCAACGAGGATGTCGTTAGCATGGAGGGGGAGCCAAAGCAATTTGGCTACAAAGCACATGAACAATTCAAGAACTGAAGTTTACATTGGCGCCGCCGCCACCAAAAGATTGAAACTCCGAGTAAGAAATTTAATCAGCCTTCTATGAATCCCTCCAAGTTTAACAAGTCTCAAGCTAAATCTCTACCATGCAAGCCATAATCCGAAGTCTGTTCTGGACACTTCTCATGCAACTCTAGAATGTCCTAGTTACTATCAACATGCATCACTTGGAGAGTACAATATAAACTCATTTTGAGGCCCAACCAAGGTGGTAATAACTTTCAAGGTAATTATTATTGGAGATGTAATGCCGGACCCCTGTGTTCTCAAGATCAAAGTTATATTCCACGACAAGTCAAGTTTCATAGTTGGTCCCTCAACAACAATTATACTCTCAACAAAATTCCAATACAAGTAGAGAGTTATTCACCGATCCTAGGAGAAATTATGTCGACTCGCTAACCTAGAGAATGCAATTACTTTGCTATCACAGAAAAATTAGAAGTTTGAAAGTGTTCTAGAGCTTATTGCACGCGCCTCAAATTTCAATCTCCAGCAATCTCGTAAGTCAATGTTCTAGAATGGAGTCTCTAGAGGCTAAGGTCGGCTAACTCACTAACGCTTTGTCCAGAAGACACAAGCCACTCAACCTAGCTTATTGGAACCAATATCGTAAGAGTGAAGATGTATGCCATATTGGGATCATCGATCACCTCCATGATCATGTCACTTCGCCATTACTAGATCCTCGATTGAAGATAGACAACAAGGTCACTTACCTTACTTTTCATGATGACATTGCTACAAAGCAATGGGTCAAGATTTCAAATGAATTTCAAAAGGAAGTGGGGAAATCCTTTTGTTTCCCATTTGTCAAGATGACCAAGACAAGATATGCAAGAAGACCAAAGAGAGAAGAAGCAAACACATGCTGATGTGTTTGTACCAAAGGCACCTTTTCCTATTTTTTTGCTCAAAGCAAAAAGGACAAGCAATTTTAGAGATGAAGGAGGCATTTGAGAAAGATAACATCAATATCCACTTTTCAAAGCGATCAACCTTGCCATCATATGCCAAATTTTGAAGGATGCATGCAACATAAAGAGAAGTACTCATGTTCCAAAGCGGCGTTTCTATGGACAAACAACATCTATTATCCATCGGAAGCTCCAAGCTCAAAGATCCGTGAAGTCTTACAATATCATGCAGATAGGAGAAAAATTCACGGGTAATGCTCTTTTAGACCTTGGTGCTAGTGTTAATCTCTTGCCATATCATGTGTACCAAGCGTCGCCCGGAGAACCTAAAGCCTACAAAAGTCAAATTAAAGTTAGTCAATCGTTCTACCAAGATTCCCGAGGCATAGTTGAGGATGTTCTTGTTCAAGTAGCCGATTTCTACTATCCGATGGATTTCATTGTGATAGACACCCCAGAAGCCTTTGATAAAATTCCAATTATTCTAGGTCGACCTTTCTTGCTACCGCTTAAAAGCTTTGATAAATTGTTACAACGGGTGAAATGAAGATCAACTTTGGTAAGATGTCCATGGACATAAATATCTTTCACGTTTGTATAAGGATTGTGATGAAGTCGAAGGTGGAGAGGTGTGTTTTTTGATAGTATGATACAAGAATTCATCCCATTCAAGATACAATTGAAAGTGCTCAATCTACGAAAAACCGTGGATTGAACCCCGGAACCCCACCACGAGGCGTTGCTAGCTATGTTCTTGGAATCTCAGAGAAAATTCATAATTTAAGTGAGCGAGAATGGAAAATTGACAGAGAGAGTATCATATCTTGAGAAGATGAACTCTACATTTCGGGATGAACAACGGATTAAAAAATCAGTTACTAGAAAATCAGCTTAAAGAAATTTTGGAAAAACAATGTAATCTAGAAACTGAAATGAGTCTTTAAAAAAGTGAACCATATTGATAAGGAGAATTGCAATGTTGGAAGCTTCTTCTACACCATCATTGTCGAACAAGAGAAGTATATAAACCAAATTTTACCGCCACCTCGAGATCAAACGGACATCCATTATCATTCTTGTGGTGGTAAAGGACACATCGATACTATTATCCCGTTAGAAAGAAAGATTTTCATCAATCTTCTACACGGAGAGGAACCACAAGGCCTATCAAAACAATCGCGGACCTAAAATAATTCAAGGTAGAGAAGCAACTTCACCAACAATCTTTCCAAAGATATCAAGGAGTATTTTTGATGACCCACAAGGTGAGACCTCCTCGCCCCTCCAAACATTCGCCGATTTGGGTGAGAAAATCTGATCTCTTCACTCCAAATTGATAATGCATGATATAAATTCTTGAGAATCTGACTTTAAAAGACTCACATTACGCCTTGGGATCGGTAAAAAAGACCCTAAAAATTTGTTTCTTGAACTAATTCGATATTTTGCATCAATGGTAATATCCTACCTTTTTCTCATCCATTTCATTTACTTCTTTATACATTGAGGTCAATGCATGCATAAGTAGGGGGGTGTACTTGAGAAGTACTTCGAGAAATGAATTTGAAAATTAGTTTTCAAAAACAAAAATATTTTTGTTTCTATATCGGTTGCATGAGAAAAATGAATTTTAATGATGAGGGATATATATTCTATAACGCTTAGTGTTGAGTTTGATAGATAGTTGATATTATTGATTTCATTACCGCTTAGACTATCTATTATGCTTTGACATAGTTCTTGTTGATAGAATTCTTTATTAAGGCACCACCATAATACTTGATCGGGAGTTTGTATACTTTTGCTAGAAGAGAGATTTAAACCCCTAGTAAACTTGGAAGTAGAATATTTAGACTTAGCCCATGAGACTTGAGCTTTATACCCATTCTTTTGGAGAGTTCTTACGAAAAATCCGAAGTCTTTAGTGACTCAACATCGATTTTTTATATCATGTAATATAGTCTCATTATTTTTGATTTGGCTAATCACGAAGTGACATCAACTGGGGAGATAGCCATTAGGTCTTGTAGTCTATTCAAAACAGTATCATCATACCGATAAGCCAAGTAGTGAACCCATTCAAATTTTTTATCCTACCTAGTAGGACCATCATGTTAAACCTCCTTTTAGCGCCTTTACAATAAGCCATTTTCTTTCATAAAACCCCTACCCTTTACCCAACCCGACAAGAGTATAGCCAAAATCTTTATCATCCATACCCATATGTTTCGAGAATAATGAGGGGCACAAGGAGGAAGAAAGACCACAAAAGGAAGATTACAAGGAAATATCGGAGAGATACAATGAAGACCATCATTCGTTTCAAAGTGAAACTTAGTGGAAAACAAGCATATCCAAGACTAATCAAGGATATACCAATCGAAGTCTTAAAAAAAAAAAAAAAAAAAAAAAAAGAATGGATGGAAAAGCTAAGACAAAGGAAGAATTTTTCTCGCAATACAGAATTTGAAGAAATCTTCCAAAGAAAGAAGCAAAACCCTTAGTTTTTTTGTAAACAACCTTAGAATCCTTTTTACCTTTCCTTCATAAACCAATACCCAAGCCAAGTTACAACCCATGACTTATCACTACAAGATGGTACTAAGTCTAGAATAGGTGAGAGGATGCTAAAGTCAAGGACCGACACTTCATATGTGATTGACATTCTTTCCATGAGACTACTTTTATTCGTGAAGTCCTGTTTTTCAAGGTAGTATATGGGATGTTCAGATGCATTATTCTTTTCCCCACATACATGAGGTAAAATAGTAGACCATCTTGAGAGATTCTTTTTAGAGTATGACCGGTGAGAATTGAAAGTCGAGATTATCTACCATGGTAAATTAGGGATTCGTTTCTTGGATAGGAGAGTATAGGAGATTGACTAAGTACAAACATAAGCCTTGATTGAGAATTTTGTCAATTTTACTATCTCCCATCATAATCTATGAGTCTTTGCAATGAATGTAGTTAGCAAATGGAGACCGTCTATTGGAGTAAGCACTAAGTGGGTAAGGAATTTCTCTCTCCGAAAAAATACTATCATTCTTGAACATGCTATTGATTGATTTTTGTGGGTATATCAACCGAAAACCCTCACGAGACTATAACTCGGCC
This sequence comes from Coptis chinensis, assembly GCF_015680905.1. Classification (NCBI taxonomy): domain Eukaryota; kingdom Viridiplantae; phylum Streptophyta; class Magnoliopsida; order Ranunculales; family Ranunculaceae; genus Coptis; species Coptis chinensis. The sequence goes on along the minus strand of NC_141458.1, from coordinate 123,062,853 downwards.
TTTTTGGGAATTTAAAGGTTTAAAGCCTTGTTGCATATGATAAATGCAATCGCGATGCCCGCTTAAAATGAGTTAGGATTTTATTTTTGTTATTAGGATGTGATTTTGATCACTTATCTATTTTTATCTTATTTGCTAAGAGACTAGCAAATGGCTAGTTAGGAGTTGTGATAAGTGCTCAAAAAGTGCTATTTAACCCTCGATTATGCCTCTTGTTTAGCCATCTTAGTGGACTAATAGTGTTTATAAGTTGTGTTTTAAGATTCTACGTAAAAAGAGAGTTTTGTAGAATATTAGAGAAAATGGGGTAAAACGGAGGAGCAATTCGAGCATTAAGGATCACATGGGAAGCCCGTGGACAATCATGGAGAAGGCCAAGGAATTGGAGCTATTAAAGATGTGACTTGGACCTATTTTAAAGCCTATTTGGAAGCCCAAGGCCAAAGGATTCGTTGCTTGGACCAAAGCTTAAAAAGAGGATAGAAGGATGGAGCAAAAGAGGAAAAATAGACTTCCGAAGTCCGAGACTCATGGATCGTGAGTCCGGACTCAATGCTCCACGATGAACATAGATTGTGAGTCCGGACGCATTACTTGAGTCCGAGACGATGGATAATGAGTCCGGACGCATGAATCGATTAATCAGAGCCAATTCCTTCTCAGTTTTGGAGACGAAGTTGGACTCTGAAAGAAGTCTATTTGTATTAGGAAACAAATGACGGTTTGGAATGCTTCTAGAGCTCATTGTAACCCCTATAAATAGAGGACCTAAGTGCCTCATGTAATTTGCCAATTCACTTATATTCTTGTCTCCAGAACTTGAGGCAGAGAGAGATTAATAATAAAAGATCGGTTTTAACTAGCTGAGTCTTAATAAATTAGTCTTTCTAGTCTTATGTTCTTCAACTCTTCTTCTTCTCGTTCTTCGTGTTTTTCCTTCTATATAGAAGGCTAATCTTCTCCTTCAAGGGAGGAGATGAAGCCTTTTGCTTAAGGTTTAATGATTCTTACGGGTTTATGGTGTTCTTCAATCGAGGTTAGTTCTTTATGTTTTTAGTTGTTAGTTCCATTACCCACACCAGGGGGATGGAAGTATAGATTAAGGTTTTATTTATTACAATTGAATATCATGCTAGTTTAGGGTTTTATTTATTGCAATTGAATATTTGCTAGTAATATGCTTTTATTTATTGCAATTGAATATAATGCTAGAATAGAGTTTTATTTATTGTTATTGAATATTATACTATTATTCTCTACTCTTCTTCTAATTGTGTAGTGTTTTAGAGTAGGGAGTATTCCTTGTGTTTGCCTTAGATGGTGATTCATTGAATAGTCAGCCAAGCTCACATAAAAGGAAAGAAGATACTAGTAACATGAATATAGGAACAACCTTAAGTAGAGTTAATTGTTTAACGATGTTTCACCCAAAAGGCATTGGCACTCGCTCGATTGCTTCGATCAGTAGTCTACTTGGAGAACAACATGAAGCAAAAAAGTCATTGAATCAAAAGCATTGGTGGATTTGAATCTCTTGAATCTATCTCTCATATATTCTCTCTTATTTCCAATTCTTAGCTTTAGTATAAGTTACTTAGTTTAGTTTAGTTTAGTTTAGCATTAGAATCTACAATATCTATAATCATAGTTTTAATCCCTCAAACCCCTTTTCAAAGTCCCGTCCTTCATATAAACATACACTTAAAAGTGGAACGATACCCCTACTCATCATTTACTTATTGAGGGATAATTAGGTTTTGATACGCTTCTTTTTGTTCAACGACCATCATCTATCTACATCATCCATATACCACATCTACACACACAAAAAGAGGCAAGGTCATGTCGCATTTGGTGTAGCGATAGTAAAGGTTACACAAAAATAATAAAGATTCCTAAGGAGCAGTGGTCATTTGCCTATGCTGAAATGAGAAGGTATAGAATTTGTTATACAAATCATATCGAGAGTTGGAATAAGATGATTATGTCTGAGTGAGCTATGCCAATTACATCTCTGCTAAATGGTATTCGAATGAACATTATGAGGCACTTTTATGACTATCGGGTTATGGCTTTGAAGTTGAAGACAAAGCTGACGAAATCAGCTGAGGATGTAATCATTTCCTCTCATTATGTTAGTCGGCCGTTCACTACAATAAGGGCTAGTGAGTATGTATACTCGGTTACCAACGTAGGGCGCACGAATACAGTTGACCTACTCAATAAATGTTGTGCATGTGGATTTTTTCAACAAGTTAGTATTCCTTGTAGCCATGCAATGACATTGACAATGGTCGGTTATGTGTATATGACTTCTGTCTGCCGTGCTACTCAAAGGAAACGATGATGGATACCTATCAAGAGAATTGGACACCGATGAAGGGCAAAGAACAGTAGCATTGGGGAAGTTATAGCATCATGGTTCGTCCTCCCACAGATGAGGTAATGCCTGGTAGGCCCCAAAAAAAGAGAAAGCGTTCTAAAGGGGAGGGTGTGCCAGTGCAAAGAAGGTGCAACCGTTGTGGTGCCCTTGGACACAACAGAGCAACCTGCCCTAATGCGACAGATGATGCTGCTTGGATTGACTTTTTAGCTAGGGTTCCGGCTAAGTTTACCAATGAAGACTTTAATTGAGTCAACCATCAACGACATATAAAAGAACTGTTAGCCACTACGCTTGTAATGTTATTTGGATTTTCTTTGGCATTTTAATGACTATGTAAGTTATTTGGGAATCAATGTAATGGTATTTTGTTGTTTATAAAGTGGCAGGTGTTTTGTCTATTGAAGTTATCAATATGTAAGGTAGCAAAAAAACAAATACTATAAAAAATACTATAAAATTAACGCCACAATTGAAAAACTTAGGATTGTAACTTGAAAATGAGAGACGATATCTAAACAAACCACTGACATCAAAATATTATGTTTATCAAAATGGAGCACTGCAAAATGAGACACATAACTTCCAAAATAATAACAAACATCTGAAAATGAGGCAGCATTTCGATGTCCCCTAATTCTTGTTTTCAGCTATGTTCTCCTGCTGGTCAGCAGACCCATCTTCATCATTTTCAACATCCTTACCTTTGTTGTTTTCTGCATCCTTCAGCTGTACCTGTCTTCCAGCTGCATCATTAGGACTCTATTCATCTTGGTCAATGTTGAGTTGGTCCTCAGTAGCAACTTCGACATCCTCGTTCACTTGCTCACTTACAGCTGCATCTGCTTGACTCTGTTCATCTTGGTCAATGTTGAGTTGGTCTTCAGTAGAAGCTTTAGCATCCTCATTCACTTGGTCACTTCCAGCTGCATTTGCTTGACTCTGTTGGCATTGGTCAGTCTCCACTTGGTTCTCAATAGCAGGGTCAACATCCTTGTTTACTTGGTCACTTCCAACTTCAACATCCTTGTTCACTTGGTCACTTCCAGCTTCAACATCCTTGTTCACTTGACTCTGTTGGCATTGGTCAATGTCCACTTGGTTCTCAGTAGCTGCTTTAGCATCCTTAGACTCTTTATCAAGTCCAACTGAATCTGCTTCACTCTGTAGCTCTATGCCAATGTCAACTTGCTTCAGTGCCTTTTTCTCAGTAGCTGCTACATCCTGGACACTTGGTTCTCTACTTGCAGACTTCCTTCTGTCAACCTCTCTTCAAATGCTTTTCTCTTCTTAGCAACTTTATCTGGATTTAATCCACAAGATATAATGTCCATTCCAATCCTCAGTCGCATTCTAAATGGTTGCATGTCAATATGGTTTACCCTCTCAGGAACACCTCTAAAAAGACTATCAATAAAAGCAAGGCAATATAACCCACAACTGTTGGAATCTAGTTGTTGTGTGACACTAACAAATTCACGAGCCCATGATGTGTTCAAATCAACAGTGGAGCATGGATCAACACACCTGAGCACATAAGAAATCATTCTCTCCAAAGCTAATTGTTCATCAGAAATTTGCTTTCCACCAAGAGAATCATATGTGCACACTTTCATCTATTTACAGTTAAAGATATCAACAATCCAGTGACTACCATGAACTTGAAGAGGTACAATTACTCCCTTACCCTGTACTGGGTGGGGTTGATTTCTTATCCTTCCTTCAAAGGGGTCCAAATACTCTTTCACAATTTCATATGCATGGTACAAACCATTACCCCACTCTCTCCTCTTGGGCTTGCAGCTCAAAAACTTGGGTCTTGTAGTTTTTTCTTGAATATCTCATCCTCTCTTATGATGAATTTTTATATCCACAAAGTGATGATGAAGCTTATCAAACTTAAGTCAGTAAGCTTCAACAGAAACTTAGTATTAAAGTTTAGAGAACTCATAGCAAAGTAAACATCCTCCACAACAGTATACACTTCCTCATCTGGAATGGCATGTTCCTTACAGTGCTGCTTATACCACCTTATCAATAGCTTGACATATAAGCTGAGAACCTAGAAAAGAATTATATAGTAATTATTAAAAATTAACTTTCTGTAGTAGTTTACTTTGCATAGGCAATACCAAGTTACTGATAGTTTTAGAGCTAATTACTAATAGTAGATTCATTACCTCACCATCCACCCATTGTCTTCCATGAAACGAATGAAAATTATGCACTGAAATAACTTGATCGTACCCAAAAACTCTAATATATGGAGAGCTCTGTTGATCCATCTTCCTACTGAACTTTTTCCAGTAATAATTGACAACATTTACCTCACCTGTGGTAGTTGTTTTCTTGTAAAAGGTTGATGACAGAGCAATCTTGATTAATAAGTCACATTCCTTTCCCATTTTCTCTTCCCATAAACCAGTACTTTCTTTTCCCAGTCTTTTTTCCCTCCTCCTTCTTCTACGGCCACTATTTTCAGTTTTCTCATCCATTTCCATCTCCATCTGAGTGTGAATGAGGACCACATTAGGTTCCTCCAAATCAGTAGCATCATGTTGACCCACATTATTCTGATCATCATCTACAGATGCCACAACATGTTCAGTGCTCGCTCCTTCAGATGGTAATAGGTCTAGCAATTCAGGTATGTCAGGGAGCTCTGCACTTCCAGCCAATAGTGAAGCAAAACTAATTTTTTCCATTTCTTTGTTCAGGACTACTTCCCCATCAAGATCACCAAGAGGAAGCACTAAAGCACAAGCCAAAGAAGAGTAAAAGGGAACATGGTCAAGCATTGCAGATTCAGCATAAGGTAATATAGCAGTCTGTACCCCCACCTAGGAGTGTAAAAAAAAACCGTTGACCCATCATCTGGTAGGGTACGCAGTCTTCACCCGCCACCCAAACCCAACCCGCCCCGCCACCATTTTTATGCGGTCGGGCTATGGGTGTAGGTTCTATGCTCAAACCCGACCGACAAGCCGTCTGACCCGTACCGTGTCAAAAGTCATTGACCTAAGCCCATTGACCCACACAATTTCAAGACTCTAACTCTAATATTTTTGTATTTTGTTTATATTTTTTTTTAACTTTTGTAGGAATTTGGGAGATATGAACACAAACTTATGAGTTCAATATCAATTTCAAATATTCAAGTTTGAACATTAGGCAAATATCAAAAGTTCAAATTCAACTTTTGAATTTTAGAGAAGATGAATTATTTATCCTTGTATTAATTTTAAATTCTTTTAGTTTATATTTTATTGTTTTGTACCATAGATCCTCGCTCCCATCTTCATTTTATCATGCTATGAAAATAATCAATTTATAAATAGTAAATCACGAGAAAGAAGTTTCAAATTTGCAGATATGGTTTTGGGTTTAAGTTAAAGTTTTTTTATTTTTGTTTATTTTTTATTGATTGATTCCATTTTTTTTTTCTCTATGTTGTGAATTGGAAATATATTACTTGTAGAATTAGAAAGTTTTTTTGGGTGAAATTAGCTTAAAATGATAATTTCCACCTGACTTGGATGACCCTCCCAAAACCCGCCCCGTAACCTGACCCAACAGGTCGGGTGATGGTACTAAGACATGACACTTTAACCCCCCCCCACCCTGCCCTGTCGGGAACCAATGGATTTGTATCCCCTAGACCCGCCCCGCCCTAACCCATTACTATTTGACCCGCGGTTGATCCAGCCCGTCCTGTTTTACACCCCTACCCCCACCATGTCCTCCTCCAACTCCACATTATGTTCTTGGTATGTCCCCTTTGGTATGGCCTCACTAATCTTTTGCAAAGCACTTGCAGCAACTGACTCCAACTCATTTTGCCCTCTTTGTTGTTGTTCAACATCTTCATCTTCATCAGACTCAACCTGGATCAACTTTCTTCTCTGTTTGGGTGTCTTTACTTCCTTAAGCTTCATCTCCCGTTCCTTTGTTCTCTCACTGATTTGATATTTTTTCTTCAAGTTTTGCCTCTCACTAGCCTTTATAGCCTCAACTTTGTTTGAACTTGAGTACCACAAACTTTGACCACTTTCATTTTCTTTACTTCATATCTTGAAAGGTGTATTGAAGTATCTCCCAGAACTTCAAGGCTTTGATCCTTGTCTAATGCTCTTTTTCTTTTATATGAGGAACTAGGAGAAACCTCAAAGGTAACTTTCTTAGAAGCAGATGAACTCCCTTTCTTAGGTTCTGAGTGAACCTTTTTCTGAGAAGACCTTGTTGGTGTTTTCAGTATAACATCAACACCTACATTGCTTGGCTACTTTGGGCTTCTAGTTGTAGCTCCTTTCATAACCTCAACCTCCAAACTTCTACTCCTTGTTCTACTAGGCCTTTCACAACCTCAACCTCTGAACTTTCCATACCACCTTTCAACCCACCATGAACAATCTCTTGAATTATTGTTTCCATGCCACTCCTTATTTCACTCTGGAGTATATCCCCAACAACCCTAACCTCCTTACTGACTTGTTTTAGATTAATCAGAGCACATAACAAAGAATATAAGGAAGATCCCACTTCACTATTTGTAAACCACAACAGATACATTGTTGTTGCTGACATATCTTGTTTAACAATAGCTCACTCATGGTACCACAACATATTACTGACTCATATATGAAACAATGCTGCAACATGCAGTTCAATGACAACACATTATCAGTGCTTCATATAACAACATGGGTCCTAACAACATTTGCAATTCTAATTCAAGACTATATAATAGGGTACCCATATCATATTACAACTTCTATAACACTATAAGATTATATGAGTACTTCAAATGTCAAAATCTGGTTACCCATATATTGTCATGGGTACCCTATTATCATTATGGGATCAACATGCAAGATCCCACTTCACTATTTGTAAACCACAACAGATACATTGTTGTTGCTGACATATCATGTTTAACAATAGCTCACTCATGGTACCATAACATATTACTGCATCATATATGAAACAATGCTACAACATGCAGTTCCATAACAACACATTATCAGTGCTTCATATAACAATATGGGTCCTAACAACATTTGCAATTCTAATTCAATACTATATAATAGGGTACCTATATCATATTACAACTTCTATAACATTATAAGATTATATGAGTACTTAAAATGTCAAAAACTAGTTATCCATATGTTATTATGGGTACCCTATTATCATTCTGGGATCAACATGCAAGATCCCACTTCACTATTTGTAAACCACAACATATACATTATAGTTGCTGACATATCTTGTTTAACAATAGCTCACTCATGGTACTATCACATATTACTGCCTCATATATGAAACAACGCTGCAACATGCAGTTCCATAACAACACATTATCAGTGCTTCATATAACAACATAGGTCCTAACAACATTTGCAATTCAAATTCAAGACTATATAATAGGGTACCAATATCATATTACAACTTCTATAACATTATAAGATTATATGAGTATTTTCAAATGTCAAAAACTGGTTATCCATATATTATCATGGGTATCCTATTATCATTCTGGGATACAACATGCAACATTGTTGAATACAGTAAAGGAAACAAGTTACTTACAAGGTCTTTAATTACTTTTGTTTGTCTTTGAAAAAGTTCATCATTATCGTATTTCCCTGAAACTGCTGCGCCACTTTGCATAAGCTGTTGCGCCAAAGCATCCTTTAGCACTTCTTCATTCAGTTCTCCTTCAGAAAGATCTAGACTTTCCAACACCACTGCCTTCCCCTTAAGAGGCTGAAGCTTTTTCTTATAAGTATGTAGATGTATGTTTCTAGAAGGCAAGTCTACCCAATCTAGTATTTTGGGGAACCTCCATCAATTTGTCTCCGAGCCCCAAGAGATGGGATGTGAAGATATACCCAAATAACAAAACAAATTAAACAACCATAAATTGTGAAATAATCATTTCCAACACTCACCAGGTTAGACATGTCTTCCAAAGACTCTTCCAACATTTCAAACAGAGGTGTGCCCCAAGGAAAGCTGTCAAATGCATTTAAATTCTCGGCCAGATCAATATACCTCCTATCAACTGTCTTAGCAGATCATGGAAGCATAACATGCAACAGTATATACAACCTATTCAGCATAAACACATCATTCTAACTTTCTTTACCAACACTTGATTTTGCCAAGTTTCTAGCTTCCAATATTTCTGTTTCAGAAACCGTGGTTCTTTTAAAAAACCTTGCACGAAATTGGGATGGGATCTTGATGTCTGCCCTGTAGAATGAATTAGAAATCGGCTTCACACTAAGACCCATTATAAGAACAACATAACTTTTTTTAAACACCAAATCCTTCTTACCAATTCGGTAGCAAAGTTTACCTACTTGGTGTCCCAAAATAGCATACACTAGCGTAGTAGTGGTGTGCATTCTCTCGTTAATGCTTAAAAAATTCTCAGTAGTGAATGTCTAGAACAATTTATGTATTTTATCGAGTGACATAAGAACAGTCAAATTAAGCTTTCTCACTTTTGAAAGATTGGAAATGGTCAGAAAATTAGGGATTCAAGGTATTCAATTTGGGGGGTTTTTTTGTCCGAAAATGAACACTGAACAGTCCTTATAGCTCACACATATTACTACCGACACGTGCCAGTTAAAGGTTACAAAACCATCATTTCTTCAATAGTTCGGCGAATAATTAATGCTACCGTATCGTTCCTAACATGTGGCAAAGATTTTTTCCACCCAAACTAGATTCTTCATCTCACTAGTTTATCTAAGTACAAACATATTCGAATGTACTAACCATCAGCAACTTCTGAGTCTAGTCATTTTACAAAGGGTGGGACTTCCAAACATTTTGGCTATTTGTATAAAAACTTTTTAAATATTGAACAACGGACATGCTTGTAACTGAGTTGGGTGGGAACAATGGTGAAATATGGCACTGAGATGCTAGTTACTACTTCTCAACTTCAGTATGTGTTATTAAATGCTACACTTTGCTTTATTTGATATTGAATAAACTTATCAAAGTTAACTTTTTTTTAACTTGTGATTGGATAATACTATTTTATACATAAGTTATAGGTGTATATTAAAGTCAACCTGATAGTCTTAATTGTGTTCTTGTTTATGACTTCAGTTGCTGATGTATCATACATAATACGCTGCCGGTTACCTCCATTTAGAATAGCATGTCCAGCCCAGTTTTGTGAATGCTAAATACATATTTTCTTATTGAGTTTCCTTACAGATTTCTTTCTCATTATCTCCTTATAAACAACAACAGTGATATAAGGGTACCCCTGATATAATCACAAACAAAATATATGAATATTAACAGTTACTGTGCTGACACTCAAGCACAATAAACCGGCGCCGTTTCACAAACCACAAAATACAATTACATTGATTAATGCCCAAACCTTTATAGTGAAACATACTTCCAAAACTCCATAAGGTGATCTGTGAAGTGGAAGTGGAATTTCCAAAGAAACCCAAGTTGCTGACGGTACATATAAGTGTCGCTTATGGTGGCATCTACAAAGTCTTCATTGATAAAACCTGGCGGAACTGCGACTGAAAAAGGCAATCCAAGCTCACCACAATGACTGCTTAGTTGTCTTCTTCTGCTTTTGAATCATATTCAAATATCAATTTTTCCATCGATCTAAAAAGGGACTTGTTCATCAAGTACCATACATCATACAAAAACTCAATTTCATGCGCTTAGACAAACCTTTCACAAGACATATGAATCCTTTTAAGAAAATATACACATCAAACACTCTTAATTTCACCTCACCTGTTACATACTTCTTTACTCCATGCAACAAGAACAAAATCAACATGGAAATAGTAAACACAACTATAGAAACCTTAAAAAACTCTATACACTACTACGTAAAAACAAACCCAAGACGACCTAGAAAGAAACCAACACTGAAGACAACAAACCAAAGTTCAAAACATATCAATAAACAATGAGAACCGTAGAGGGAGAGGATAATCAAGAAGATTAATCTTAAAAAAATCTATTTTCAAGATTTGTGTTCTTGTCCTCCATCAAAAACCTGCCAAAATCACAAAAGAGATGATAACTAAGAAGACGAAGTAAAAAAACTGAAAGCTTTGGAGGTTTGTAAACACTTTTATAGTTTGGCACAAAAATCGAGGTCAACGTTGTTTCATGTCCGTACAACAAAAACAACCCAGAAATTGCTGATAGTAGGTCCATAAGTTGTTGGTTCCTGATTCCCACAATAGCTAATGTCCGTTTTCATTTTTACTGGGTTGAAATCCAATGGTCATTAATTCGTTAGTACGTATCGCTAAGAGAATTTAACGGATAAATATTACTGTGCATGTCAATATCAAAAGTACAAGAGGAGAGAGAGTGTGCTGGAGAGGAGAGAAAGTGTGGCAAGAGTAAAAAGAGTGTTGTAAGGAAGGGCAAAAAAGTCAAAAACCCGTTGAAAATGTCAAAATTAAAAGGCATGACCGGTTGGAGCACAATGTGTTTTATCATTGCTGATTCAGGCACCCCTTTACTAATATCTTTTTGTGTACCAAATTATTTAGGGATGTACTGCCTAAAAGTACTATCACACTATCTAAAGTTGACCGAACCCAACCCGATAATTTGGCCCTAAACCCGTTAAAAGGGTTGAACAACTATATTTTCATTTATTATGGGTCTACACTGTACAACTTAGGCGTGTGCGGGGTTTGTAATGAAGTCAATCGTCAGTTTTTACTACCCATTCTGCAAATGACTTGAGTTAGGTACTTGCGAAAGTATGGAAGTAGACTAGTAGAGGACAACGAATACGTTTGCCTCGAGGAATTAAATTGGAAAAGATAGGAATGGTGAATGTGATACCTGGTTTCGGGTACCCGTTTGGACATCCCTTGCGAAAGCTACGTGGCCGAGGAATTAAATTGGAAAAGATAGGGGTGAATGTGGGATACCCACATCATGTCTCCCATATTATGAGACTATTAATTTTTTTTTATTATGAGATCTCAGTTATGTGCAAGATTTGTTCTCTGATGTTCGAAACTCCAAATAAGGGAACTTGTACAAGGAGTGCGCATCGGTCTGTTCGGTTCAGTTTAAGGCCAAAACCGATTTTCAAACTGGCTATTGTCGGTTTAGGTGTTATGAAAACCGAACCGACCAATCTCTTTATGGTTAACTGACCCAAAACCTAACTGACCTATTTCTAAAAAACTGCAAGCCAAACCACTAATTTGTCAGTTAACCGACTTTAACCGTAACCGAACCGAAGATGATTGAAGAATAGTTGAATAGATTGTAAGTAAAAATATATAATTTAATAACTTTGGTAATAATATGGTTTGGTTAGGTTATATTTAATTTTTAATTCTAAAAACCGTTAACCGGACCGACATGGCCTGTCCGTTTTCTAATTATTTAAACCGAACCAAACCAAACCAATTGAAAATGGATAATCGATTGAACTAATGTGGTTCGGTCGATTTAATTTAGACAGTTTGAATGGTTTTGTGCACATCCTAACTAATATTGTGAGTATTAAACAAACTCAAAATCGTTAAGACACTTATAAGTTTTAGAAAAGGTTATTTTTTTTATAGATATGATCTCCTAACTATTCTAAATATTGTTCACAAATAATCAAAATTTTCTAAAATTGTCGCATATAGTATCAAAAATCGTGAAATGAACGGTCTACAATTAGTTATATTTCTTAATTTGTTGACTACATTCGATGAGATTACAAATTTCGAATTTGAATTACTTTTTTTGACAATGTTTAGAAGAGTTGGAATATCATATATACAAAAAATTAGTCAAATCTAAAACTTAGAAATGTTGTAACAATCATGAGTTTGTTTACGTGTTTTTGTAATATATGCCTCTAACTATTTTCTAAATATTGTAAAATATAATATTCTAAACATTATCACAAATAATCAAAATTTTATAAACTTGTAAGATATAATATCAAAAATCGTGAAAATGATCGGTCTACAATTAGCCAAATTTCTTAATTTGTTGATTTTGATGAGGTTACAAATTTCAAATTTGAATAATTTTTTGTGACAATGTTTAAAATAGTTGGAATATCATGTGTACAAAAAATTAGTCAAATCTATAAAACTTATAAATGGTGTAACAATCATGAGTTTATTTACGTGTTTTTGCAATATATGTCCCTAAAACCCCTCCCAAAAGTACACACAGTCTGATAGCTGGTAATGTCTTTATTTATCCTAAATTCGTTGTTCTTTGTTTTTTCAACCCCGTGGAGGAAAATAGTGAAGCATTTATTCGAAGAAAAATAACAGCAGGCATAAGGCAACGTAACAGTGTAACACACCACTCTTCTAACCTTTCATAATATAATGTTATAATGAATAGAAAAATAAATGCAATGTTGAAATTTATGGTATGTCTAGTTTTTAATCTGAATTGACAAATATTTGCAACATCTTACAAAATAAATCTTATGAATTTTTATATCTTAATATTTGAATGCAAGGTGCTAAAAGACTGCTAACTGCTAACTAGCAAAGAAAGATCCGTACTTGCAAACACGACTCTTGTTAATAAGTTGGGATGCGGCAAAAATTCAGTACGAGAATAATTCAAGAATTATTCGGTGACCCAAAAAAATAGTACGATCAAAAAATCGCAATACGGTAATGATGCAGTGTTTAATTAATACGCGTTTTAAACGTTTTGTTACAAAAATTCAGAAATCAAAAATTCGTAATATTATGTTAGTAAATATTAATAATAAACAACATAACAAACATATCCAAACAATTTAGCTACGAAAACATTAAAACCAATTGAATAGTCTATATAGGTATTTTCATTTATTTGTTATTGGATGGTTTGAAATTACAGTTCAAACTTCAAAATACACACACCATGACATAACAATTTAAATATTGTCCAAAAAATATAAAATCAAAGTTTTTGGATTAATTTATCAATTAAAATGTAAAAGTGGGGCACTTAAAGTAAGAGTGATGATATAAAATACATAAAAAAATAACAAAAGCGCAACTGAATTTTTATTTTTATTATTATTTATTATTATTATTATTTTGGAGCCGGATTTTTTAGCCAGATTTTTAAAAAATTAACCAAAAATCAAATTATTCGTTTCAAAACAAAAAATCACAAATCGTTCCAAATCTTTAAAACATTCGGAAATATTATAGGTATTGTTTTTCAAAAATTCAATTTGTAAATTATTTACTAATAATTCGGAGCATTGCTAACAAATAACACCACACTCACCGAAAATATACAACGTTTGCATTTTTACAATCAAGTACATTTTACAGTCTCAAGAGTCAAGATAAACAATTTATATTTTTGGTGAGTGGCGTCAATGGCGTGTACAAATGTATTGTCTGCCCCGTTCCTCAATCGGATTATGGCGTGTCAATCCTCTATTAGTATGTAAATATTTAAATTTTATTTTTTTGTTGCGATTATGTGCTTGAATGTGTATACATTTGTGCATGTGGAGCGTTGTACGAAGTCCCTTTATATTTGGTGCATGTAGACAAAAAGTCAAGCAACAGATTTGTACAAATGGGCCAGTAGTATAAAGACGAAAGTGAAATTTAATTTTCTCATTGACTATTGGGTCTCGATCTTTCTTTTAAAGAAAAAAAATCGTACAACAAACTTTTTCATTATTACGTCGGACCCCTTTAAAAGGCCTTTAATTTTTCCTATTTCGTGTTACTTTTACTTTTTTAGGTAACAGTGGATTGAGGCTTGAGACCATAATGTGGTCCTCACTCTACTCTTGTAGTGTACATCCGGTCCACGTGGCAATATTTTGTGGCCGTAATCATGGGGACCTATATTGCTACACCTGCTTTAATTAAGAGAAAATGATGATCTCACTTGATGAAGCTGGAATTGCAACTTTTAGATCTTGCGGAGAGAGAACATCCCAAGGTCAGAGATTATTGAGGGAAGAAATTAAAAAAAAAAAATCCAAGGTCAGAAAACATTAGCTTAAAGATAAAGTAAAAAAGTTGTCAAAAAAATTAAAAGTAAGGAAAAAGAAGAAATTGATAGATACCGACTGCCGAAACCTATCTACTCCATTGGAGTTCTTGGCTTCGGTTTGGTGGCGAATCAGCTGAATTGCACCTCAAGTTTCGCATGTTTTAGACTATGTTATATTGTGTTCAAGGTGTTTCTATCAATCATGTTCAGATATTTGGCTTGTCATTTGGTTATAATATTTGCCTTTTTTAAATCTAAATACTGTATAAAAGTATAACCATCTCGAAACAAAAACATTCGTACCATGCCGCCATGTGTTATTGTAATAATTAAGACGTATTTTATTTTTGTTTGGGTAAACAAAAATGAAGCAAAAGTAAGGCTACAAGCTAGTTGCTACTTGCTACTACCAACTATTTTCTGAATTTTGGTCAGTAAAACTGTAAAAGCACACTCAATCATCCATCAATATTTGGTTGTTGGATTGATTTGGACTCCAAAGTATTAAAGCCCGACTTAGTTGGATTGAATTTGGGTCAGATTGCTGCTTTTGCATTCATCTGGGTTTGAGACTCCCTTCAAGTGATGAATGTGACCCGTGTGAGTGTACGACCGTGCCACTGTACCTACTAGCAAAGTAGCAAATAGCAATTACGACAACCACCACCAATCAAGGGGGAGCTCTGTGCTAATTTCATCTTTGTTCCCTAGCGTTGATGAGTATTGAGTAACACTAACACAGCATCTCTGATACAAAAATCCCTTTAAACCCATTCGGCATATCACTGATTCTGGTCACGACCCGTCCAACCTATTATTAAAAGGCACTTTCAATCAGTTAATTGCTGAATCACCTAGGCTTTATGATTGGAAGACAAGAATACAATGACTCTAAAGCCAAATATGCTCCCAACACATTATATCCAAATTCAATGTTACAATGTTAGAATCAAATTTGAGATTTAAACTTTTGTGGTCGTTCCATTGTCACCGTTTCATGTGCAACATATGAAGTTTGATTGGTGTCTTAAATTGCTGGGGAAAGCTGATGTGAAGCCCGAATTTAAATAGATTGGGCTGCTTGTTTCAGTCCACCCAGGTGAGACTGGACTTTTGACGGGGGCCTATTACGAACATTTGTGTTGCTTTGGACAACACTGTCCATAATTAACAGCAGAACAAAACAAATCAACTCGTACAGTCGAATTAGCCTGTAGATTTCGTTTCAGAAATGTAAAAGAAATATGAAAAATCAACTGAGCTAAGCATACAAAATAATAATTAAGTCATTCTACTTAGCAATTTTGAATAAATAAAACAGTAAATTCAACTATTACAGGATGGATACTTTTCTTGTGTTTCCAGTTGTGGATTCAGTTGGAGATCAACCAATTTGGATGAGATCAGAATCCACAATATGTCCAATGAAATAAACCATGCTGCTAATTTATTTTATTTACTATTACTTTTTTAGTAATACGAAAGTACTTTTGGTCAATATATCCATATATTTATTTGAAAATAGAAAGTTTTTACAAAAACTTATTCAATAACAAAAGGGCCAAAGAAGAAACTTAACAATAGCTAATTAGGACTAATGTTGGAGATTATGAAAAATGTTACACTAGAAAAGAGCATGGAGAGCAACAAGGGACAAAGGTTCCAAGTAAACATTTTAAGAAAACATGTCACTAAATACCAGCCATATAGATGACAAGTTTATTGCTATTTCAATCACTTTGAATTAACCAGAACCAAAAAGCTCGTAAGGTTCCTTTTCCCTCTTTTGTTGGAGCTATAGAGTATAGCTTATTGGTCCCCCATCAAAATAATCCACATAAACAAGGTTCACGATTTCAAACGGAATCTCAAAATTTCACCAGATATTTCGGTTTTTGGAAAAAACAAAACAGAATCGAAATGTCAATATAGGGTCGAAAAGTGTTCATTTTGAAATATGGTTGGAATATACTGGAATTCCGTGCGGAATTCCAAATTTTCAACAATTTGGAATTTTGAGAGTTTTGAAATCTGGAACTATGACCACTACACCAAATTTTAATTGTGACTTAATTATCACTTTCATGTAGTTAGCCACCTGTGTCACTTGTAAATGAAGTTTTGATTCAATATTCAAATAAAAGTTTAAATGTCCACCACAGGTTATTAATATATCCAAATATGGGAAGGTAAACTACTGCTAGGAAATAGGAATTCTGATTTTCAACACTAACAACTATTGACTGTAATGCTGCATTATAATAACACCTTTTACTAAAAGCTACTAATTAGAAATTTTGTGAATAAATGACCTATACTTGTCGACAAAACAGCGTATATTGGCAAGGATGATCATTATTAAACTAAAAATACCCACTTTCATTAAAGTGAAAAATAAATGTCATTGATTTGGTCCTATGTACAGCATGGTGTCAAGGGCTCTCGACTCTGGAATGAAATTTTGGGTGCAGGTGGTGCTTTTAAACAAGTCCATTTTGGAAGAGGGAACCATGTGAAATTGTGAATCCTAATTCCTAAGAACCTATTTTTTCGAATGCTTTCACTCTTTATTTTTGGGGGTTATGGAGTGGTCATGTACATGCTAATTTTGCAGATACATTTCACAAACTTTAGAAGGTACTCCTTTGTCTATGCTTGGTCAACCCTGCCCAAAGACTACAGCACTTTTTAGTACATGTCATTAAATTCTTGCCCTTTCTTTTCTCTCTACATTGTCAATATACCCACATGATCAACAAGGCACAAATAGGTTATAAAAATCATATATATATATATATATATATAATAAAAAAAAAAACTTTTAAAAAGACAAAATATTAATAGCACTTGAAAGAGTAGAAGAAAATAAATCAAAATGGCATAATTTGTCTTTGAATTTTTTAAAAAAAAAAACTCAGAAAAGTGAAGAGAGAGAAGAAAATGAGAAAAAAATGTCTTTGTTTCCCCAAGTGAGTCTCTTTTTCACTCACTCTCTCTCTTCTCTTTCTTTCTCTGCAACTTAACAACTCCACTTGAACACAAAAACAAAGTCACTACTCATTCACAAGGCAACTTAAAACCAAAAAAAAGAAAAAAACACTTCTTTCTAATCTTTTCTAAGTAACCCATCTTTCCCCACCATAAGATCGCCGGAATTCCGACATGGAAGTCCGGCAAACACGAAAATTTTCCGGCTAAAAAATGCAAGAAAAAGTAGTCTATCTAAAAAGGAAATTATCGCGTTTTGAGGTGTAAGCTTAAACACAATGGCAACAACACACACAGCAACAGCAGTAGAGTCAAGTGCTACTGGTACAGGAGGTGGAGGAGTTAGCACAAGTGATGAGATAAACGCAAAAGCAGTACACAAAAGGTATGATGGACTAGTTACAGTTAGAACTAAAGCCATTAAAGGTAAAGGGGCTTGGTATTGGGCACACCTTGAACCATTATTAGTTCATAATTCTGATACTGGACTAGCTAAAGCTGTTAAACTTAGATGTTCACTTTGTGATGCTGTGTTTTCAGCTTCGAACCCATCTAGAACTGCTTCTGAACATCTCAAAAGAGGTACTTGCCCCAATTTTAGCTCTCTTCCTAAACCCATTTCATCCATATTACCACCACCTACCCCTCTATCTTCTTCGCTTCCAACGCCCACGCCGAATCATCGCAAGCGGAGCGCGTCTGGCCCGTCATCGTCTTCGGCCCTTGCCTTGGTTGACCCTTCTAGGTACTGTGCTGAGCTTGTTTATAGTTCAGTGGTCACTACTACTACTACAGTACCTACTGTTGTTAGTCCACCTTTGATGTTATCAGGTGGGAAAGAAGATTTAGGTGCATTGGCTATGCTTGAAGACAGTGTTAAGAAACTTAAGAGTCCTAAAACCTCACCTGGTCCAACTTTGAGCCAGACCCAAATTGATTCTGCACTTAATTTACTCACTGATTGGCTCTATGAGTCTTGTGGGGGAGTTTCTTTTTCAAGTGTAGAGAACCCCAAGTTCAAAGCTTTTCTTAGTCAGGTTGGTTTGCCAACTATCTCAAGGAAAGAATTAGCAGGTTCGAGATTGGATGTCAAGTTCAACGAGGTGAAAAATGAGTCTGAAGCTAGAATTAGAGACGCAATGTTCTTTCAAATTGCTTCTGATGGCTGGAAGACTAAGAATTTTGGTCTTGTTGGAGGAGAGAAGCTGGTTAATTTGACTGTAAATCTCCCAAATGGGACTAGTGTGTTTCACAAGGCCGTGTTTACGAGTGGTCCCGTTCCGTCTAAGTGTGCAGAAGATATCTTATGGGAAACTATTACAGGAATCAGTGGGAGTGTCTCGCAGCGATGCGTAGGAATTGTTGCGGACAAATTTAAGGCCAAGGCATTGAGAAATTTGGAGATTCAGAATCATTGGATGGTTAACCTAACTTGCCAGCTTCAGGGGTTTACTAGTTTGTTGAAGGATTTTAGCAAGGACCTTGAACTCTTTAAGACTGTCACTCATAACTGCCTGAAGCTCGTGAATTTTTTCAGTACTAATCCCCAAGTCCAAATCAGCTTCCACAAGTACCAACTGCAAGAGCTTGACCATGCTGAACCGCTTAGAGTGCCCCCTATTGATTTTGAAAGCACGAAGAACTATCTGCCTGTGTATTGCATGTTGGAGGATATCTGGAGTTCAGCCCGGGCACTTCAAATGGTAGTGTTGGATGATTCTTATAAGGTGGTTTGCGTAGAAGACCCAGCTGCAAGGGAAGTGGAAGAGATGATCCGCGATATGGGGTTTTGGAGTGAACTAGAGGCAGCACATTGTTTGGTGAAGTTGATCAAGGAAATGACACAGGATATTGAGGCAGAGAGACCATTGGTTGGGCAATGCTTACCTCTCTGGGAGGATTTACGGGTGAAGGTGAAGGACTGGTGTGTCAAGTTCAACATTGATGAGGGTCCTGTGGAGAAGGTGATTGAGAAGAGGTTCAGAAAGAATTATCACCCAGCTTGGTCAGCTGCTTTCATACTCGATCCAGTTTATTTGACGAGGGATACGAGTGGGAAGTACCTTCCACCATTCAAGTATTTGACACCAGAGCAAGAGAAGGATGTGGACAAGCTCATAACCCGGTTAGTGTCGAGGGAGGAGGCGCATATTGCTTTAATGGAGCTAATGAAGTGGAGATCGGATGGAATGGACCCACTTTATGCTCAAGCAGTGCAGGTGAAGCAGCGAGACCCAATGACAGGAAAGATGAAAATAGCAAATCCCCAGAGTAGTAGACTAGTGTGGGAGACTTGCTTGAGTGAGTTCAAGTTGTTGGGGAAAGTGGCAGTGAGGCTCATCTTCCTTCACGCAACATCTTGCGGGTTCAAGTGCAATTGGTCATTCTTAAGGTGGGTGTCTGCCCATGGGCATTCAAGAACCGGAATGGACAGAGCTCAGAAGATGATTTTCATCGCAGCACATGCCAAGCTTGAGAGACGGGATTTTTCCAGTGAAGAAGACAAGGATGCAGAGCTGTTTGCAATGGCAAATGGTGAGGATGATGCTCTCAACAAGGTCTTCCTCGACGCATCGTCAGTGTAACATTTTTTACTCTTGTAGAATTCTGCAATTGTAGGATTTTTTTAATTCTTTCTACTACTCTATTCTCTTGGTCCTTATTATTTACTTGCTCGTCTGAGAGAAGTTTTAGAACGTAGGGTGGGGTTTGGAAGGACAATGAGAGGGGCATGGATTATGTATTACTCCTGCACAAGCCTATTGATTCCGATGCATCAGCCATCTCCTGCCTGCCATGATTTGGAGTTTTTGGATTTGTAGAAAGAAGATATGTCTTCTTGTTTATAAAGATAGGGAATTTTAGTGGGAATAGAACGGGAAGAATGTTGTAACAATTTGGTTTCTAGAGTAACACGAATTAATAATATATATATAACAAGAAAGGTTTTTTCAGAATCTGAGCTCTAACTTTATTTTCCTTGCACATTTACTAGTTGAGGAGTTGATTTTTGCGGATTTCATTTAGAATTTTGTATTGTTGTATTATTGTTGTTAATTCCTTGACTAGATTTTGAAATTGTCTATTGTTTGGTTCTTTAGCTTGTAATGCAATCAGCTGCCCAAGGTCCATGTAGGGAGAAAATTTTCATCTCCATACAGCATTTAAAATCTCATGACCTAGTGAGGCTGGAGAAGTTGCACTCTGTTAGAGAAGCATATACAATTTATTTGTGTCAATGCAACTCCAAAAGTTAGCAACTCTTTGCTGAAATGCTGACTGATAATGTCAAATTGTTCTGCATCAAGTAATGTTAAGCTCTTCATTATTTTCAATGCTAAGGGATCTAAACCCCCAAATCCTACTCATTGTACAACATTCTTAAGACAACTAATCGGAACTTTTATGGTTTAGTATCATCAGTTAGTTTTCTGCTGCAGTATGTCATTTTTGTTGTGATATAGGATTGGATTTGAGTTGATAAAAAATACAATTTTCAAATCACTATCTCCCCGGGTTGCCTAATTGAAATGATTGAGATGCTTTTCAGCTGGTGGCTCCCATTACGATTCTCAGAGTTATTTCTGAAGAAGAAATCCGCATCTGGGTTTTATGTTCCGTGTTTCTTATACTAAAATGTTATGCTGTCTATTTTCCTAACCGTAATAATCATCCTTGGTGCTATAATTCTTGATATGCTCCTTTTTTGTTATCTAGAAATGTAGGATTTGAATATGTACTAGAGAACCATCGTTTGAAGACTGGAAATGATATGCAGTCACTTCAAAATGGAGGGTAAAAGTTATTGTCGTGATCGTTATCAGGATTATTGGTAAGATATGGGAAAGCTCTACACTGGCTTTCAACCTGACGTAACACACCTCCTTCATCTGGACTCGGTATCAAAAAATGGATTCTGAAAAGCGCAACACTGGCGGGCTTGTGAAGGAAAAAGATGTGCTTATTTCTTTTAGCAGCTCTTTTGATGACAGAAGCAAGCGACAAAGATATTGGTAGACCACAGTACCAGACTACCAGTGAGGCCACCGTACCATAAGAGACATGGATGTTTGTAGTTACTCAATGAGTGAGCTTGAAAAAGGGAGAACTGCAAAAGGACAGAAGAATTGCCCCGTTTAGTAGTTCTTAAGTGAAAGCATCTTTACCAACAGAATGGGGTTTGCTCAAGCTGGTTGGATTGATGGCTAACCAGTTTGGTCATTTTGTGGGTCAACCTAGGAAGGACTTAAACAGATCTTTGTAGTCGGAGAATAACGTCCGACTGTTATGTTTGATTCATATCTACCTGGGGTCTGTCTTTTAAGCGTAGAGACCCACCATGAAAGCAGTGGACGTCTTTCTTGGTCTTTTGGCTGTCGTGGTCAGGGAAAAGAGTGGCCTGAGAGGGCCCTGCAATGTCATTTTCTTTTGGTAGCTTGTCGTTTAAACATTCAAGAGCTGTTAATTACTAGACCTTGAACGAGGTCATTTCTACTTTTATCACAAGGTTAAAGTAGAGTTCAGAATCATTCACGACATTAAGCTATGATTGTCAAAGGCTCAAAGCACTATAACTAAGGAAGCTTGGGCGATGTTGCAAGAAATTGTAGCACAATATACAATATCAAACAGATATATATTGCAGGTTTTTTTGTATGACGGTAATATTTGCTGCTGCTGCTGTTGGTGATGTTTTAGTATATAGCTGGCATTATAGGAATGCGTTACTGGTCACATACAGACGTACACAGATGTAACGTAAATTTCATATACTCTCGCAGCCGGCCGGGCAAGTCAGTTATTTCAAAAAAAGAAAAAAGTTTACAAAGTTAAAGATCCACAAGCACTTCTTGCTTCTTTACTTCACAATAGAAAACTTATTAATGTAACTATTCTTCCAACATGCCTCTGCATGCTTGGGATTGGGAATAGGGCCTAGGATATATAACTCCAATCCCTTTCGGGGGCCAAATACCTCCGATCTCTACCGTAAGTGCCTGAAATTATCCCACACATGTTTAGCTCCTCATTTCTGCAGTAAATCGAGAAGATATATTACAGTAAGTGTCACGAAAATAGCTGTCCAGCTTGCATTAGCACAACTCTTAATTATCACTTTTTTAAGTCACTCAATTTGCAACAACGTGTTTTTAGGAAAGTAAGTTTATTCGTTCTTTTCGTGCCTACCAAACAGAAGTTTCAAGAAGAAAAGTGTTTTTTCAAATGAACAAAGGAATAAGGAAAATGCAAGAAAAAGGTGAAACTCTTTGAAATGTATATATCCAAAAGAACAACACATGCATTGGATCATTGGTTGACTAAGTTTTAGTATGTGTACAAATAGACTAGTTAAAAAATAAAAGTTTCGTTTTTACCCAAACAAAAAAAATAGTAGCTGGCCAATGCTTCCAATTTTGAGAACTCATCATACTATATTTCCAAAATTAACCAAGGCAAACACATTATTTGAGTTCATTGCTTGACGTCATCCTCTCAAAGTCTCAACTCTCAAGTAAGTCACTGCCTTCTAATAACGGGGAAAAGAAATAGTAATCACAAAAGAGTTTACAAGAAACCATGGTCATCATTCTTCCTTATCATGATCGAGAACCTTGAAAAGACACAATATGAGCTTTAGAACTGCCACTCCTCATTCTCTTTGATGGCTTTTAGATATACTCACCAACTCTATCACTGACCGACAGTAAAAAGTGAAAAAATAAATTGATGGTTGTATATAATATACTTAAAAAGTGAAAACTAAACACTAGCGGATATAGTGATTAAACAAAGGGAATCAAATAATTTCTTTCACTAACTTTTTAGTGTAAAGTTAAGTATATAGAGTAGAACCAAATGAGTGGAGTAGACTTGGTAGAGAGTATTATTTGGCTTTGGTGTACTTTTTTTTTTCTCTGTTGCCTTATTACTCACTTGATTGAGAGACAACAGTTTTCCTGTCGGCAGAGGTTAGTAATGCTGACTGCTCAACAACTAGTGGGGTGAGGTGGGTTCTTGATTTCTCTCTTTTTAAGCTCTTTTTATAGAGGTTAAAAGCTTTTTCACTTGGCTTGTGTATCATATATTCATATATGCTGCTATGCTTCACTCCACTCATATATGTTCTTAATAAAAGAGCAAAGAGATATATAATGATTAGTATAGGACGACACCCCTTCTTTCCACAAGAATCTTCCCTCCTTCAACGCTCCCTTAATTCACCTTTTTTCTTTCTTCACTTTCTCCCACCAACATATATAGTTAGATTTCCTTTGAATTTCAAAGTTCATAAGAAAGAGAGAGACAGAGAATCCTATACATTATGTGATTTTTTGTTCTCTATGCATGATATTATTTTTGTGACCTCAGGTTCAAGTTTGAAAATGAAAGTTCACAAAAGTTTCACCTAAAAGAAGAAAAGTTCATACGTGTACTTGGCTTAATTTTGAAAGCCAATGTTGAAGGCACACACTGAAAGAAATAGACATATAAAATTTGCCGTCGTGATGTTTTCCGACTCTGCATGTTTTGTGGCTATCAACCGAAATCTTATTATAAAGTAACATAATTACATAAACGAAAAAGTATTAACAAACAATAACGGTCATTGGACACAAATTAATGTTCTGGGTGTAAAGTGAAACAAATTTACCGTGGATACGCTTAGATATTGGGTTCTGAGGGCTTCACGGTGTGGTCATACCTTGGTATGAACATGTCAAGCAGTTCCTGGTCTATCAAACAATAAAAATTTGATATAATACTTGTAAAAATTAGGTTAGGATGCTTAACTTTGAAAGATATGAGATATATATATACCATACTTTCCTCTGGTTCCTATTTTACTAGAAAACGAAAAATGGCACCAAGACGTTGAGATCTATGGAAATTACGTGCAAATGTGCAAGGGTTCAATTCACAGGTACTGTTTGAGGGTTTGATCTGTCATAAGTCATAATTACCACTCATGCATTATACAGTACAATTATTTAATGATCATAAACTAACTTCTACGGATGAAAATTCTGCACAAACCCTTATTAAGTTCGTTGATACTTGAGAAATCAGAAATGTTGCCATATATAGATTATTTCCCTTTTCCCTAATGTTTACTAAAAGACAAAAAATAATATTTACCTGAAAGTATCAAATTCAACTAATTGTAGCTTTTATAAGAAACACATTATTCATTTTCATTCAGATTTCTTTGAGAAAGATTTGATCATGTCATCAGATGAAGCACATTATTCCAATTTCATACGTGTGGCTACAATTATGGAGATCAAAACTGGGAGAACAAACCCATTCTTCTCTCTTATTAGGCACCATTTTTCAATTGAGCATGCATTATAACATAAAATTTAGTATGTTGGTCTTTTTGTATGTGGGTGTGTGGGTCAAATGAGATATTCCGATATATTACAAGATTCTAATCAAGGTTAAGTAGAGTGTAGGAGATTTAGTTATCAGATTCCTATAATTTAGGAAAGGTTAGTAAAAAAATGTCAATTATAATTGCCAATCAAAACTTAATCAATTAAGGTAATTTAATTCTTCTAATACCTCCATTCGTCTTCCATCTTTTCTTTTTGATAGAAATTAAATTTCAAAATACTATAAGTAATTTAAGTGACTTAAAATAAAAATAGTGATCTTTGGACACACCCATAAAACTATTCACGAACCTTCTATGTCTGGATAAGCTAGAGATCTTGGATATATTCTCAGCGGTATTTGGGGTATTTCCAATAGAGGCAAAAAAAAAAAAAAACACACACACACACACACACACACCGACCTTGTAATCTTGCACTTCAGAATTCAAAATCATTAGTTGTTGATTGAGATTTAGGCTGAACAAAAAACGCAAATATTTGTACTTGTCCATTGTAGTAATTCAAAATATAATAATTTTTTGAGTTCTCCCGTTCGTCAAAATTTAATTTTTTTTTCTTCAATTTTGATTTTTTTTGTTTGTTTCTTCATCCTTATTACTTTAGTATAGTTGATTCATGTTCATGTTTATTGGTGAGACAAATGTTGCTAGAGAGTGAGGTAAATTATTGGAGAAGAATTCAAGGGCATTTTTTTTTGTTGAAAGAAATGAGAATAAGTAATTGACTTGGTTTGTCTTGGGTACACTTAATATATATATATATATATATATATATATATATATATATATATATATAAATATATGTATAAAATAATTTTATTTAATTATTTTAAAGTTGGGGTACAAGAGTGTTTTTATGGGTGTGTCCAAGATCACCCAATAAAAATAAATCTCCAAACAACCAATTTAATCGATAATCTATTCAAGAGTAATTCTCACTTTTGACGAACTAAAGAAGTTTGAAAATGGTATGAATTTTAGCATTCAATGCTTTTCTTTGTTGTTTTATTTTTTCATAATTATTTTTATTCTTTTTTCCCCCTTTATATCCTAAAACCCAATAGGACAGCAAGAATATATTTAGTTTCCTATTAAAGCCAAAACTCTAGTTTAGCTATAGTTAATTTATATGGACATGTGGCAAATTCTTATTGAACCCACATGTCCACATATCTTTACCAGAAAAAAGACCAACATACTAATTTTTTTGGGCATTATAACAGTACAGGCTTCACAGTTCTTTCATGAATTAGGATGATATTCTAGTACCTATATTTAAGCATAGCATAGTACAAAATATCGCAATATATTGTTATTATTATTGAGAGTTTGCAAAAGGATATGATATTATTGAAGATATGAGATGGGCATTTTCAATTGTAAATATATTTGATTTATCATGATATATTGCAATAAATTCATTATAACTTTATAAAGTGAAACTATCCATGATATTTTACAATACATAGAAAGAGAAATTGACTTTTAGAATGAAAGAGAAGTTAATTTTATGAAACCTGATAAAGCAATTAATGATTTAATGATAGTAATTTATTTTGAGTCCGATTAAACAACACTTTTCTATTGGTCAAAACTATTTTCAGACAATTTAACAGTTTTTTTGGACAGTAAAATAGTATTTTCGGACAGCCACTCCACCAATCACCAGCTGAAGTTTTGTGGACAGTGAATAGTTTCTGGCACATAGTTCCCACATCGCCTCTGTCTCTCTCATCTTTTACTCTCTCTCTCTCTTCTCTCTCTCTCTCTTATACAAAAACGGAAACGCCTATCTCTCTCTTCTTTTACGCTCTCTCTCAAGTTATCTTTTAGTAATCAAGTTATATTATGGACGAATACGTATTAATGTTTTATTTTACATTGCCTTTTTTGAGATGGTTTATAGACTATACATATTGAAATCATATATCATTGCTATTTTTTTTTTCTTTCTCTCACCCTTCCATCTATCCATATCCCTCTGTTTTTGCTTCACAACTTTATAATCTGATTAATTTTTTTTTTATAAAAAATATTTCAGTTGCTACAATAATATGATCAATATGCTCTCTCTCTCATACTTTTTTTTCCCCCTGATGGGAAAAAAAAAAAAAAAAAACGGCTCAAATAAACACGTGTCACGAAATTATGCAAAGTAGAACCGCATAACATATAAACAGTTTATTCGGCTAACGTGCCCATGCCGTTTATAAGTAGTACAGTGGATGATTTTATAAATCCTGATGGCTCTTGAGAATTGTGTGCGCCTCTCTTCTCTGGTTCCTCCTATGGTTCTTAATTCTATCAAGAGTGTGCAAGCTCGTCCATCTTCTTATGATAAGCTGTTGTGGAATCCGGCTCCAAATGGAAATTTTACAGTAAAGTCTGCCTATGATTTTATTTGCTCTCTAAACATGTCAGAAGGTCAATGCTCAACTAATCTACAAAATAAGGATTTGATGGGAATATGGAAGCTCAAAATTCCAGCAAGAGTGAAACTTTTCTTATGGAAACTGGCAAAAAAATTACTGCCCACTGGTAGTGCTTTGGTGGAACATCACATCAATGTAGAGAATTTGTGCATTTTTTGCAATGATCGACCGGAAAATTTGGATCATTTGTTCTTTGAATGCACTTGGAGCAAAAGACTTTGGTTTTCTTCTTGGCTAGGGCTCAGAGTGGAGAGTGGAGCTTTTATGTCTCAAAGATGGTTTAACTTTTTTCAAGGCAGAGATAGTCCTTCTGAGAATGTTTCCCTATATGCTTTTGCTTTGTTGTACCACCTTTGGTGGCATAGAAATGATTGTCGGTTTAGGTTTGTTCGACCTAACCATGAACAAGTTCTTGCCAAGGCTTTAGCCGACAAGGTGAATGGATTCATCGTGGATAGCCCCTTGGCTATCTTTTCACAACAGATGGAACTTTCTGAAAGTGAGGGGGAATGGATTGCTCCTCCTTTTGGTCAGTTCAAAGTGAACTACTATGGTTTGTTTATGAAATCTAAGCTCTCTACTGTCTCTGCAGCAATTATAAGAGACTGGAATGGAGTGTGTGTTGCCGCTGCAACCCAACACATGCGGTCCCTCTCTCACACTGAAGCTAGCCTTCTTGCCGTAGAATTTGCGGTTGATCTCGTCAGACAAAAAAGAGTGGTGAATGCGATCTTTGAAGGAACTGATCAACAAGTGATCAAAATCATAACTAATCCATCAAGGAGCTCAAATAGGGATCATAATAGCCGGGCCAGAGAAGAGATGAACATGAAGCTGACAGATATGATAGAATTTTCGTTTAGGTACACTTCTGTAACAGGGAATAATTGGGCTATAAAGCTAGCAGAGTGGGCTAGTTCTGATGGTTCGAAACAGTTTTATTTGTACTGTCCTAGGGATATTTTACCTATTTTAATATAATGTATGAAGGTTTTATCAAAAAAAAAAAATATATATATATATCAGCCTAGGCACGTGGAACAATCTCAACGTGGTTGAGCCCCATTACTATTTATTTTTATTATTTTTTAAAATTTACTATAAAAGTGAATTTACTACTTAACTCTTATGGGCAAACCTTTTTCTCAGCACCACGCCGATGCATTTGATAGAAAACAAAATTTGAAATTGTGCAATTACAGTTTTGCCCCTAAAAAGACGAAAAACAATTAAAAAATTATGAAAATGCCACTAGAGCAGACGTATAATTTACTGTTCACTCGATCCCATATTTTTCTATAATAGTAATAATATGTAAATCATGTGCTTGAAATGACAATGTATAGTAGGAGCTGAAATGACAATTTGAAAATGGGATACAAGTTTTGGTTTGGTTTTTTTTGATAGAATGATGTATATTTTTGCTAAGTTTTTGCTTTATTTTCCAATGAATAAATGCAAATTTTTTCTCACCTCTTCCTCTCGTATAATCTTTTCTTTTGAATTAATTATCTTTGAAGATTCACTACATTCAATATTTTATTTTTTCATATTTCTCTTGAAAATATCGTAAAAATATCAACATTACAATATCGCATAGATATTGATGATTTTTACATATCACCATGTGTTAAATATCTACAAAGAGAGATATATCGATGATATATGCTGAGATTTCAGTGATCGATATATTGGCATAGCGTGATATTTTGTACTATTTATTGAAGTATATACTTAACTGATTGCAATTTGCAAGCATCTGACGAAGAATTCTTCACCGAGTCAGCGCATTAAAAACTCACCATACACAAATATTTAAGATGATCTGACCCATATATGCAGGCATGGTGTCTTAAGAGTGACGTTTACATCCATACGACAGCAGCAATGGACTAGTTCATCATTTTTAAGTTGGGCTGAAAAAAATTCATTCTCTTACCGGTGCTATTCCTCATTAATGTTTCTTTTACAGAAGCCAAATAAAAAACCACAGTATTGTTCCATCGCAATTTTAGGATGGACCAAACAGTTAACAATTAAGTGAATCATATCATATAGTCATCTCTGTGTATCTTTATGTTAATGTTGCAAATGGATTACTTGAACTCTGATATCATCAACAAATCGAATAGCTCACTAGTTACTAGACTATTCTCTGTCATTATCGAAAAAAAAGAAAAAGAAAAAAGAAAAAACTATTTTCTCTTCTAGGTAAAGTTCTTGGTGGAAGAGTTTCCGATGGCAAGCAGCCAAGCAAGCACTGCTTGATACAATTCATGAAGCCTAATCTCAATTCTCAAGTACAGTTTATGAAGCAAAACAACCTCTTTAGCAAGCAATCAAAGAGGCTAAATAAGAAGAAAAACAAATAAGCATGATTCATGTTTGAAACATCACGCATAGTAGAGTAGAATAGTCTGTCCTGTACAATGGGACCAGTGGACCACACTACTACGAAGTACTAATCACCATCTTGGAAAACCTAATCTAAGAGTATCTTGATATTCGATTGTGTTTTGTCTACTTTTAATACATACAACATATAGTGTACTACGCTTTGCCTACATCACGAAACGTAGGTCTCTTATAGCATTGGGGACAATGGATGACCTTACCTCGTCATCAATCCTGACATTTTTTCTTCGTGGACCACATTTTTTAGTGAATTCCCAATTAACATAGTTTGGTAACTTTCTTCACAAAAGGTAGTGTACCTCGCTAGTGATCTTGACTCTTTGAGCCTTGACTAATGGTAGGGATACAGGATACTATAACGAAAGGGTGTAAAGGGAGGAGGGGAGAATTGTACAGAAAGATATAAAGCGACTGTTTTTTACTTTTTTCAGAGTATCTACTTTTATCAAGATTTTAATGTATGACTGTATCGTTTTTGTCAACACAAATTATTTTTCTCAAAAGATAATTATGTCCAAGTCTTTTCGTATATTAATTTGGGAATTAAATTTAGGATCATTCGTATCATATTGCTGGTAAAAAGTTTTATAGAAAAAAAATGTGAAACAAGAAGCTATCTTTATTTAGAAGTAAGGTACTAATTGCTTATTAGATTAGAACTCCCGGCCCGTTATATGAACTCTATTTATACGAACTCTAAAAAAACTCCACAGAAAAAAAAACAATAGATTAGAAGCTGATTTTCCATGGCGATATTCTCCCAACAATATAGATCATCTTTAGAAAAAAAAAATAGTATATTTGAAAATGTCTAGACGTATCAAATTTTGCTTACAATATTATAAAATTATCTAACAGTCCAGATTTTTCGAATTTCAAAACAATTTTTGGCAAGGTTAAATATTTTCGTTTGGGTGATTTTTTATAGAAAGATTCTCTATTATGAGAAAACTATCTTCACAAAAAATCAGCCCCCAATTCATCTTATAAATTCACTTTTGGTGATGGAGTTAATTTGGAGCTTATATAAGATATAGTTCATATAACGAGCAAAAGGCAAAAGGCAAGCTTGGACAAAGTAAGTTGGGTTTTCTATTTTGTAATGGCAACTCTTTTATAATTAGAACATTTCCAATGCAAGCAACAACTTATTACTTCTACATAGGCGTCATATAGAGACTATTTTACCTCACAATAACTTTCATAGTGAGAAGCTACTAGAAGTTGGTCAATGTAAATGTGACTTTAAAACTCGGACGTAATGTTTTTATTCTATTTGAATATAAAAAACGAAAAAATATAAAAAAAAAATACATCGGACGGAATGAAACATCCCGTTTGAAAGAAAAAAAAAAAAAAAAAGTTGAAAAAACACATAAGACAGAATGAAAGATCCTGTCCAAAAGATTCCATCTGAAGTTTACAAAACGAAAAAACACACAAGACAGAATAAAATATTTCATCCGAAGTTCACAATTCAGTGACAATTTCGATAGCAACTACTACTCTCATTGTTACCAGTGAAGAGCTACTTCTATAGTCACCTTGGATTGGACCATATTGGACCATTGTTTTACTATTTCCCCTCAAACTCACCTGATATCGGGAATGCTTTTAGAAAAACAAAACAAGATAAACAAACAAACAAATATGTACTTGATTACTTGAGTGCCTAACGTGCCATGCTATGATTTTTCAGTAAAAAATATTCGTGACAATTTCACCATGCTTTGTTGTCACTGGCTTAAGTAATGCGTGGACGACACTTGGCAATTAACGGGATACTCATTCCAAGACAGAGGAGTAGTTGGGATCTTCAGTAACAACAGAACTCGATTGGCGGATGTTGGTGGGGGTTGTTATGGTGAGTGAATCTCATTTCCACTCTCACGTTCTTTCATTTCCTTTTAAATCATTCAGTTGATACCAATCTTTCACTTCCCAACGAACTAAAATCATTACTACTATTTTTCGTACTTATATATTATTGTAACTAGTCTTATTATTCTTTCATTTCACCTTGACTCTAGATTATTCCTTGTAATTGCTACTTTATCTCACTAATTACGTCAAAGTATCTTAAATCAAGTTGTATATAATGATAACAATATAGAATGGTGATTGCACTCGTCCATTAATAACGATCTTTTGTTCCGCTTAAATTTGAGAACCAAGTAAACTAATCCTATATATGCAAGCAATCTATAATTTACTGTCTATTTTGGTATCCATGCTTTACAGTCCACATAATTGATTGCCAGTGCGTGTCCCAGCATTCCTAGAGCTAAAATGATTAAAACTTCATTCAGATTAATCAACAGTATTATATGAAATTCGTGTAAGCCCCGGCTCAGTGGAGTTATTTTTCAGGTAATAGTGTTGGTAACTTGGTATCATTACATTGCATATATATATATATATATAAATGATGATTTCAAAGGGTGATTATGACCTATTAAATAGTTGTATTAGTAGTCATGATTAATATTGCGAATTTGAAAATTATGATTTTTGATAAGCTAAATTAGTCACACTCATACTATACGGACAAGTTAGAAATTTGACAAGTTTATTACTAGTGTATCACAAATTCACAAGCTGGTACCCACTTGAAGGTATGAGTATTGTTCGTATTAATATGTTTTGATTAGGCAGCATGTGCAAAATGTGACACATATGCAAGTGGAATGAAAATACGACGACAGATAGCAGGAGGGTAAATTGTTTAATTGGGTAAAAGCCCTTGTTTAAGTTGCTTATAGCAACCTTGGATTCAACAGCATCAAATGCAAATTCTGACATGGCACGCAATCATATTTGTTAATAAACATTAAACCATTAGGACTCTATACTGAATTAACACGAGCATATGATGACTATTCTGTTGTGCACACAGTAACTCCCTAGTCAGTACAATTCATAGTTGCATCATATTTCCTATGTCCACAGGTTTGAACTCTTCACCACCATTTTATTTGATCAGAAATTCAGAACCGATGTGTTAGCCTGTTAGGGGTAATGCATAACTTCATATGATAATGATACAGCTTCGCAATATATGCAAAGAATGAGATTATAAACTCATATCTCATAAAGATAAGCACACTTATTCCGCTGCACTACGATCAAACTGAGCAACTATTATCTTTCAATGGAGATTTTGACCTGACATAGTGTCATTATTACCGTACGACAATCCTAAATTGCTCAGAACGCACAAAATGAAGAGTCGCTTGCCAAATAACATGTATGCTTGAACGAACAGGTCCATGACCTCATACAGACCTATTTATAAATCTTATAACTCCACTCTACGGTAAGTCATACCAGACATTTCAAACTAAATGTTTTCGTGACATGATATCTGAAATTTATAAAACTGGGATAATACAGGCATACCTGCCCTAGAAGAGATTCAGTAAATCAGTAGAGCCCGTTCTGTGTGTACTATCTCTAACGAGGGATCAAAATCCACATTTGTCATGAAAATTTCAGTAGTTCTAAAGTATTTGGATGGACCTAACCAGGCGGCTGAAAAGTAAGATCTTTCTGCCCTCCACATCTACGTTTTGGTTGTGTCATAAGTAGAGCCCATAGTCCCAGTATCGGAAAAGGAGAATACCAACTTGAGAATTTAGAGCAAAATCCAAGGATCTGAGTAAGAAGATACTTCCAAAGAAAATATGATACTATGATGGATGAATGACTGGAGCCACCCACAGCTTCACTTTCTTGTCAACACTAGATGTTGCTAAGACCATAGCAAGTGCTCCTCCTATGGGATAATGTAAACATGTTAGGATCAAATTTGAGGTAAAATAGCAGAAGAGATGAACAAAAACCTTTTTTTTTTCCTTCGCAAAGAAAGAAAAGAAAAGGTATAACTGGGTAGTGCCCAACTGAGCACTAAAGACTGGTTCTGGTCCACAAAACTGGTGTCCTAATGATTTTCATGGTACAAATCAAAATGGAATGTTGCTTTACAAACAACATATCACTGAAATGGACAAAATACCAGGATTGAGAACCAGCATGGAAATGACAAAGAATAAATCTATATGGTAAGTGAATGAACTTCAAGAGCTATAATAATCTGATTTGCAGATTGCATGCAAGATCTCCTAGGGTGGTCTCAGAGTGGTATCTGACCAGAAGTTCAATATAGATAAAACCTTCAATACGCACTAGATAAAACCTTCAATAGGGTACCCCCATTTGGGCTGGTTTTTAACCACATATGGAGGCATAAATGCTTTTAGATTATAATAGGCCTACACCATTTAAGCAGTCTTTGAGATAGACTCTTACGAGACCCAATCAAAGTTTCAAAGGCATTATAGGTTCTAAAAGTGGTATGTGTAAATAATCTATAGGATCCAAAAGCAAGATGTATACCCCAAAACAATATTAATAACTTACCCAAAGGTATACTCCTTGATGCCCAAGCAATGCCTGTAATCTCACCTGCACGAGAATATGGAGATCATTACAACAGTTGCACTGAATATCTGTGTCCTCCAAAAATATAGTCAAGGTGCAAAGTGCAAACCCTGAAGCAAGGGAAGGCACACCATATATCTCAGAGTGAGACAATTGAGGAACCATCGTGACTCAAATGACAAACCCAAAACTTTATTTTTTTTCTTTTATTTGTCTTTTGTGGATACTTAATAGTAACACCATATTATGCACTAAAAGTTACAATTGGGTAGATAAAAGAGCATGTTCTTGGCATATATGTAGTGTACAGGTTTCCCTATTGTTTGAAATCAATATGAGTATTTGCAAGACCAGATTAAACATCAAATTCAACTTTCTGGAGGCCAGTAGATTTTGGCTCTCAAAACGATAAAGATAAGTCATACAAGTTTTGCAAATTTTCAAAAGTTAACCTTTGGCTGCTATGATGGTCAAAACATGGATGGCATCTGAACTAGCCCCAGGGAAAACAAATGTGTTGAGAAACTTTACCCGTAATGGAGTTTGAACCAGAAGGCTGTGTTGGATTTTCAAAAGCTCAATAAAAGTCACTCAATATACCTACTATTCTTAAGTGCGTATTTACAGGTTTACAGCTACATATCATGCTTCGCAAAGCGCAAACAAATTATTGAAATATAAAATGCGAAAAGCCATCTATCTGCAGTATGTAAAACGGTATAGCTAAAGCCATGCTTACCCTCATGTGCTTTATCTGCAGTATCCAAAACTTTTCCAGTTTCCGCACATAACCATTGCAGTGTTGAACCATGGGTGGCTGCTAATACTTTTCCATCAGGTGAAATACTAAGGCGATCATAGTGCATAGGAGATCCCTTCGAATCACATAGCGGAATTGGAAACACCTTCAAAGTCTTTGGGTCCTCGTCAAGTTGGTATCGAACTTCCAAAACGAAAAAAAATGTATATCAGTGACGAAAATAAGATATGCGTAACTCATAAAATAATAGCCTCCTTAGGGCATCTCCAATGGGAGGTGTAATTTTACACTCCCACATAGGCTCCACATAGGTGCCACTAGGATTTTACACCCCCACTCCACTCTGTTATATTCAAGCAAAATATACACACTTGGTAGTTTCCAATGGGGAAAATTAAGAAATGTGTATTCCAAAAGACGGACATTGGCCGGAGGGACGTTTGAGAGATTAATAGATTGAAACGTCACTTTAAGTGGTGTCCCACTTTTAATGTGTTTCTTGGAGTAACGTTTCTCTTGTTTGCAAAAAAAAAAAAAAAATCAAAATTCATCAAAAACAAAATTTTCAATCATGCAATTCTCAATTTTGAGACAGACTACATCAATCAACAATACACAATTCTTCATTCCTCTCAAAATCCATTTCGAACACAAACCCAATAAAATTCACCAACCACATAACAAATTTCCACTCATTCACCTCAAATCCAAAACCCCATTTCATAAACAGTCAAAGTTTGAGGAAATTTTGTGGAGAATCAGACCCAAGTGTTGATTGGAGTAAAGAAATAGGTGAAATTAATCTGAAATTTGCAGAAGCTAGAGAAGAGATAGAGTCAGCCATGGAGTCGAAAGAGACCGTTTATTTCGATGAAGAGTCAGAAGTTGCTAGAGAAGCAGTGAAAGAAGTGTTGGATTTGTTTAATGGGTTGTTGGAGGAATTGTCGGAGAAGGGAAAAGGAGTGGCGCAGAATGCTATGGGATTGAAGATTGAGCAATTGAAAGCTGAACAGTCCAGTAGACCGAAACACACT
This sequence comes from Coptis chinensis, assembly GCF_015680905.1. NCBI lineage: Eukaryota > Viridiplantae > Streptophyta > Magnoliopsida > Ranunculales > Ranunculaceae > Coptis > Coptis chinensis. The sequence goes on along the minus strand of NC_141458.1, from coordinate 123,026,993 downwards.
TCCTATGCTTTCTCTTTTCTGGAAAAATCCTTGAGTCCTAAAAAGCTGAAGTAGGTGGTGTCGAGAGACAAAGAAACGCTGCCATTCTTTGCATATCTCTCTGTTTCTGAGTTTGGTTCGTGTGTGGTTGAAACATCACTCCAAGTGACATTCAAAATATTTTTTATTCGGACGTGTGTTTGAGTGTCGCAAGATGGGGAATTCCCCAGCCCCTCTATCAACTAATAGTCTATTACCTATGGTATACCACCACCACTGGAAAGGATTTTTTGACACTTGGGGTGTAAACTTTACACTCTATACGGTTTACTCCCCCTATTGGAGATGCTCTTACTCCAAAAGACAGAGCACAGCTAACATATAAAAGATATATAACATAACCCTTAATAGTAATCTTTCCATTTTGAAAATATACGTGCCAAAGGATGGGGAGAGAGAATTGGGCTAGGGTCCATGCATGAGATTTTAGCATCTACTACCTTTTTTTTACCAAAAAAAAAAATTGTGTGGTGTATAACTCCAAAGAATCCCTCAAAACACTCCTAAGGTTACTATTTCAAAGAAAGTAAAGTGAATATTCTTGCCTCAGGTGGAGGAAGGTAATGGCAGGATACACCGTTTAGACTGTTGTGGTACTTGCAATGGCTAGATTATACCTTGTCAGAGATAATTGGACATTACAAAGTAAAACTGCTGCTGATAAATGTTATTATGAAAGAATTAATATTATAGTAACTTCACATTATGACTTAGCTTAATATTTGCTTCAATTTCAAGAAGAAGCTTGAATAGCAGTTACTCTTGCACAACAAATAAAAGATTACAAGGGAACAGAGAGTAACATTCAAAAAAAAAAAAAGACCTTAGCTCAGATCCATATTTGAATGAATAAAATAGTAACAGAAAGAAACAATGGAAACTGGCATACCATTAATGTTCCAAATCCTTATAGAACCATCCTTGGACGCTGTAATAATTTGCTCTGAACTTGGAGTAAAGCATAACCAAGTCACTGCACTCTGAGCATTAAAGCAAGACAACGGAATAAGAGAAGCAGTTTAGAATACTCCATAAACAATATTGTTTTGGGGTTGACAACTACAACTTTGGATAGCAAAGAGTTGCAGGAGAAAAAATATTAGAACTTCAGAAGTCAATGAAATGAACACCAATATCTGAACTAGTGAAACCAAAAATCAGAGGCCAATAGTAATTTGGTTCTACGCATTAAACTGATAAATGACTCATTTGAGGCAAATAAGAAAACCTTATGGTCACAAAACATACATTACCCTAATACTCAGGTTCTTACAGATTATTGAAGAAGAAGAAGAATACATATACTGTTATGATTTTTAGTGTATAAACGTAAGTTACATTCCCACGGATAGGTGTGTCTGTATCCAACACTGATAGGAAGTCTCTGACACGGCAAAATATTGAAAATTGAGGTAAATCACATGTAATATATGTCCCATATGTGTCCGACACGGATAAGTGGATACGTATCCGACACGATATTTTTTCAAAATATGGCGTGTCCATCTAACATAGGTATAAACACATTATTTTATGGTCATTTTCTGATTCAATACATTATGTTGATAAGTTCAGAACACAACGCATAAATAAGGAGCTATTAAAACTTCACACGCTGTGCATCCAGTAAAACACACCATGCTTTAAAACTATAGCAAAAGATATACTGAGACATGCACATTAAGAAAAATCATCTTGTTTAAAATATGGATCTAACCTTGTGCCCCTTAAGTTGCATGGCTTTTGTAACCTCCTTAACAGAACCATCCTTGGAATATACTATTTCCCATACCTACCAAATTATATAAGAACCAAGGCAGAGCCCCACTGTCAGTTGAGAAAAAAAATAGCACCAAGTACATCAACTCCGAAGATTTACAAATAAGCCTCAAAGTGTAAAATTCCTAATGTGTTGTTTCAGGACTGTGCACAAAAGGGAAGTGCTGAAAGCTAAGTTCAGTTTGTGTGACCAAAAACCGCACTACTAATGAAAAAAAGGGATGTAAATTCCCATCCCGCCATCACTCATTTTTATCTGGGCTCCCACCCTCCCCCTTTGTTCTCTTTTCACTAACAATCAGTTCATTTAAGCATTTAACCTTCAAAATAGAAAGAAACCAGTCATATCCATAATCATCTAGGTTGACTCAAAAAACCATCTTCCTCCAATCAGTTTCCTTGAACCCATATTTTATAAGCATATTAACTACCTCAGTAAAAGTCCACTCTAATTTTCCTCTCTTTTTTCCCAAAAGCCCATGGGGCAACGGACCAATTCGTTTTAATCGACTCTCTTAGTCTGCTACACCTTTGACCACTTGGCCAGTTGATGAACACCTTCGTTTCTGCCCTTTCTCTTTTATCTGATTATTCCTCTAATGAATTGCACTATCTATGCAGATCCATCCTATTGTGCACAAGGATGCTTGCTGGCTCCAAGGAAGAACAAATAAAAAAAACTGCATGATTGCATGTGCAAGTGTGCCTCAAGTTGTATTCGTCATGTATAAACATGAAACGATTGTTTTGTTTTGTCTTATTATTGTGGATGTGCAGACAAACATTTAAGAGAAAACACACCTTCACATCTGCAGTGAAAGCTGCAGCCGCAAGGAAACGGCCGTTTCGGGAGACTGTGGCCATGTGGTTTTTGAGCTGATTTGTGTCCACATTCCCCAAGATCTTCCCGCTTTTTCCATGCAAAAGAATAATATCAGTACCTGAGACATAGTAGACAGAAAAATGAGCACATATGGAATCAAAATCTGCACACTACAAGTCAAGCATAAAATGATTTTTCTTGTTGAAATATAAAATGTATTTATTCATGTAACCAAAAAGATTACACCAACCTTAAGACATTACGAAGAGACTAAAGTCCAAAGACCCATAGCCCCTATCCACCCGAAATTACCCACCTAAACTAGATTACAGATACACCAACACCACTGCTAAAAATAAAATAACAGAAAAGGAGGAGGCAAATGCGTGAATAATTTGAAGTAAATTCACATCAAGAGTAATACACTAATGCCGGCAATTGATAATATAAGCAGGAATATGTGTGAGGAGGAGTCCCAAGACACAGGCTCCCAATCTATTAAGGAAGTACGAGGTTTACTATAAGGCTCGAGAATCCAGTATCTTCATCTACCCACCACCGCACTAGTGGTGTTTCAAACACTAAACATCCAATAAAAAGGATTAATGCACAAAAAGTGAATAGAAAGTTGCATAAATTAATAAATAACTTAAAAAGAACAGGAAAATCCATCATAATCTATTACAGAGTAGAAGATCCTTGACATTACATGCTTGTAGCAGCACATTTAGCAACCAAAAGTATATGTGCAGTGGATGTCTATGTGCATATATCGTAATCGTCTTTCGAAATCGCAATAAATAGATTCTGTAACAAGCAGAAAATTAAAAACGCATGATGTGTACATGTACATTTCCCACAGATATAAATGGTTCAGCAATTTACTGTTCACCAGGGCTGGCTCACCCTATAGGCTGGTGAAGCAGCTGGTGAGGGCCTCACCCTATAGGGGGCCTCATTGATGTAAAGCCTTATATACCTTTTGGTGTATTTCTAGAGTCTGTTGAGCCCACTAGGCCTAATTTTAGACTTTTTATTCTCACATTTCTGTGAGCCCAATCATATTTCAGAGTCTGTCCTTACATACCCCTTAAATTTTAATATGATCATTTACTCATTAATGGTCATTTAATAAACTATTAAAAGTCTTTATTTCCTACGTGTTCTCCGAGAAAAGGAAAAAGCCAACCCTTATGTTATTTTACAATAATCTTTGATTCTGTGGGCTGTGTTCTCCATTTCTGAAGTTGGGTATGACTTTCAATTTTCTAATGATAAAGTTGAAAGGCCACTTTTGGGCTTTTGCTAAGGGCCCAGTATTGTCTTGAGAGTAAAAATTCAAATGAATATCCACTACAAAATTTGCAATGCCCAATCTGCAGTATGTTAAACATCATATGCGCTGTAAATGTTCCATATATGTTATAGAATTTTTTTAAGTTTGAAAAATAAGCTAAAAGCATTTGCATTGCCTGTATCAGACATGCCTTACCCCTTTAAAAAAAAACCTATTTTGAAAATTTAAAAGAGAGAATGTCTCCATTTTATTGTTCATATACTTCCACTAGACTGCTAGTCCCAATACTGAGAAAAACAAAATGCTGTACAGTTGCAACTAGCATACATAAAGAATACTAACATAATATTTCAAAAATTGATCTCATTATTAAGTTGAATCAAGTTTTATTTTCTTTTATTTTGGAGTGGCAAGATAAGGGCTGATAATGGTTGAGTAGTACTAGTAGCCGTACCTTCTGAACAGGAAGCTATAATCGTACTTCCATCAGCAGTTCCATAACTTGCAGTTGTTCCAACTAGGTTAAGGATGGCCCTTTTGTCATGGACTTTGTGCTGTTCCCATTTGATTTCTGGTAGAGGAAGCTTGGTTTGTTCCTTGGGTTCATTGTCAGTTTTAGCATTTCCTTCTCCATACATATATAAAGAAGAACCAGAGAGGCCATGCGCAGCCACAACCAGAGATGTTTTTTCATCAGAGAAGGAAATTGCTGTCGGATGGCTACCAGCTGGTAAATTGATTCTTAGAAACCTGCATATACATCATACATGGTGCATTCATAAAAAAATAATTCAGGAACCATCGTTGAAAAAACAATCGCAATAAAAAAGTGGTTAACGATACATACTTAAAGCTTTTACTTGAAGCATCATCCAACTTAAACACTCTGACCACTCCATCTGCACAAGCTGTAGACAAACATAAAACCTGATATCCACAAATAAGAAAAACTCTATGTAACATGGATCTGACTCACTTCACTCAACTTGTCCGGGCTCAGGCACTTTAGAAGACCATTTGGCATTTCTGTTGGAGAAATTGAGGTTTAAGAGAGTGTTTCTACGCAAGTATTTAGTCATGGGGTTGGCTGAGAACAACACTATAGACCTGATACGTATCCACTACTACTCATAAAACCATTAGAAGAAGAAGAAGCATTCGTACTACTACTCATAAAACCATGTCTACGGTTCTCTTAGCCATGGACCAAAATATCACCGATATATCTGATATATATCGGTATTTTGGTACACCGACATCGATATTTCCGATATATATCCACCGAATATAGAACCATTTTTATCTCGATATATATCGGAATTTCCAATATAACGATATATATCAACCGATATATACGATATATATACTATATAAATTGTTGACTTTGACCAAATATTGTTGACTTTGACGATATATTGTCGATATTTCCGATATAATCGACTATATTTCCGATATATCGACATACAAAACAAAATTTTGACTAGTCACAAAAAAATGGATATATCTGATATTTCCAATATATCCGATATATATCGGTTTTTGGGTACACCGATATATTCATCGATATCGATATTTTGGGCCTTGCTCTTAGCTAAGCCTTTTACTCAAGTAGTACTATAATAATATGTCTGTGCCATATTTCAAAAATAATCCGTGTCGGATACGTATCCACATTTGTATCCGTGTCAATGTAACTTAAAAATCACAATCGAACCAAGTGGGATCTGATTCCTATGAAAACAATTTATCAAAATACAATGTATAAATGTATTAAAATGACTCATTATTCAAGTGTAGATTTGTTTTTATACCTGTAGCCAAATTACAAGCATCAGAAGAGAAAGAAAGAGCAGTGACAGAATCACCGTGTCCTTTCAATGTATTTACATCCAATGGATGATGTCTCTTAACTTGATCCTGCAAAAAAAAAAAAAAAAAAAATCAACAATTTAAATTTCACAATCTCTAACTAACTAACTAACTAACTAACTAATCCATAAATCAACAAACAAACCTTATCAGAACCGTGTGAGTGAGGTTTGAAGTGAGTTTTCTTTGAGTTAAACTGAGAACCTTTCTTTGATTTCTGAACCGCCTCATTTCCAGTGTCTGGTTTAACAATCGATTTTTTCTTACGGAAGTAATCGGAAAACAAGACAAGAGCTATTATGGATCCGAGTAGAATCGAAATAACTAAAACTTCTACTATTCCCATTTTTATATATATTTTTTTTATTCTCATTCAGTCATTCTCTTCTATTAATTGTGAATGAAACGCTGTTTTATAGATCGACTGCAAAAAGCTTTTTTCGTCCAGGTGCCTGTTTTTCCCCTCCCGTGGGCCCTGGTACAGTGCCACGTGTCACTCCGACTAGGAAAATACGCACGTGCAGAGCCCAAGCCCAAAGTCGGTCCATGGGCCAAGCCCAGTGTTGAATTTTTTTTTCTTTCTTTTGATAGGGGTGGTAATGGGTCGGTGTCATATTCGAGTCACGTGTTAGGAGAGCAAACCCAAACCCAACCCAATTACTAATCGTGTCGAGTTTGTCAAACCCAAACCCAATCCGCCTATATAACAGGTTATCCAATGGGTGACATGCTAAGCCAGTGGGTTAATTTTAGATAATTTTCCGATCGGATTCATAGACAATCTATCTGTATGCAAAATATTTAGTATTTCACAATTTTATTTATATATATATATATATATATTAGTATATTAATTCTCAAAAACAATCCATAATATATGTATATATATATATATTTCACAATCTGTTTTTGAGAATTAATATATATATATATTAATTCTCAAAAACAATCCATAATCCAATTATATATCAATGAAAATTGAATAACGAAACATATATTTATCAAAAGAATCAATATGATGGCTAATCTTTTTATTTTTAGTCGTTTATTTTAGGTTATTATGATAATGAGATTTTAAAAAATAATGAAACTTATCTTAAAGTAGGTTATACAGGTCACGAGTTGATGACCCGACCGATTAAACCCGAAAATTAATTGGATTTAGTAACGGGTTAACATGTGTGATCCTAACCCAACTCATTTATTTGACGGGTTCGGCGGTTCAAATCCTTAAATGACCCAAAAGCTTTTTTTCCCAACCCACCCCTACTCCTTGGTGAAGAAACTGTAGACATTCATAATTAGGTTTATTATTATCGGTAAATGCCACCTCGAAAAGGGTAAAAAAGAGGTCAACAATCTAAACAAATGTCTGATGAAGAAACAGTAGCTGCAACTGTAGAAGAAACCGAAATTGTCGAAACTGAGAAGAAACAAGAAGTTGAAATATCGTCGGAAGGTAAAGAAAAAGATGTTGAATTGGAGGATAATGTGGAAGAGATGGAGACAGAGGAAGAAGAAGGTACTCTCCAAACAGGATATATATATTTTTTAGATGTTGAAATTGTGATATATTATTAATTTTGAGTAACCATCTTGAACTATTTGTTTCAGATGAGATAAAGGGCGTGGTTGATGGAAAGAATGAAAGTGGGGAATAGCGAAGAAGAGGGGAATGAGAGTGGGAGTGATTATGATAATGAGGATGAGAATGCCGATTTTTCCATGTACATGCAGATGGAACCACATAAGGACAAGAAGAAACAGAGTGGCATTGAAATTTTTGTTGGAGGGTTAGATAGAAAGGCTGTTGAAGAAGACCTGATCAAAGTATTTGGAGCATTTGGTGAAATCAAGGCAGCAAGGATAGTAAAACATCCGATAACGCGTAAAAGCAAAGGCTATGCATTTATTAGTTTTGCTACTAGTGAGCAAGCAAAGAAGGTTTTGGCAGAATTGAAGGATGGAGTAGAGGTTGTACAACTTATTTTCAATTATTTATACTTTTTCATTATGTTTATCAACCATTTATCCATAGGAGTGAAGCCTATATAAACTGGTCAGCTGTTCTGGACGGGTGCCTTCGACATGTTTTGAGTTCTTTCTTAATATATTATCTGGGCTTTATGTTTGTCAGGTGAAGGGCAAGCATGCCGGTATATCAGCCAGTCAGGACAGTGATACAATATATATGGGCAACATATGCAAGTCATGGACCAAAGAGCAGGTAGAGATTCGAAGTTTGTGACTTGCTTTATAACTTTTTTCGTGGAGCCTGTAATATTGTGACTTCAGGCTTCAGCTGTTCACATTTGTTTTTTACCGCAAAAGTGCAGCTCTTATTCTCCTTTCTTATTACTGTTTCCTTTTTATAAGGTACTTGAGACATTAAAAGGCTATGGAATTGAACAAATTGAGGATATTTTTTTACCTGAGGATCCGAAGAGTGAAGGGAAGATTAGAGGGTTTGCCTATATGGAATTTGGTGCCCACTCTGATGCAATGGCTGCATTTCAGCGGCTTAGAAAGCCAGATGCTGTATTTGGTCGTAATAGAAGTGCTAAAGTCGCTTTTGTGCCGTCAATGCATCCGAGCGAGGAAGCTCTATCACAGGTTTGGAATAGTTCTACCTTGTTTGGTTATCTGGCGATGCATATAACTTTTTTGAGTTACTTTTTAAGTCTTTTCTTTAATGTAGCCTTATTATTTAGTGGTCAATGGAGTTGTTGAAGTCATTGCCTTATGATGTAAAAAGATAACAGTTCTTTGTCGTTCAAATACTTTAATCTAAAATATAAATTGTATTTGTATATATTTGATCAAATGAAAAATGAACCCACCTTTGCCATTATAAACTGTTGGAAACTTGTCTATCCCTTCAAAAAACAAAAAAAAAAATCTCTAAAAATTTAAACAGATGGTGCTTATTATAGAAATCTGGTATGAGTTCCTCTTTTAACGAATGAGGGGAAAAATAAGAATGCGTATGCAAAGTCACTATCAAGGAACACATGCACATTGCCCATAAATGAAGATCAATTATCTAGCTCTATAGGACTAGTGCTTTTTTTTTTTTATCTATTTCCATTTAGAATCGTTGTAAGTCTGCATGAGCTGTGGGATGTGGAGCGCACAAGTCATAATTGTTTACCTTTTAGCTAATTTAAAAGAAGAAAAGACTTGATCCATGAATATTCGCTTAGCATATGGTAGCCTGTCAACTATTGGAAGAGTGCGAAGCTGAGATGCACTATATGCATAAAACAACATTTCCCTTGTTTTCTTGTAGGTTAAGACTGTCTATGTTGAAGGCCTTACTGATTCTTGGAATGAAGGGAAGTTAAAACAGTTGTGCGAACAATATGGTCAAGTTGAGAAAGTCCAGCTATCTCGGGATCTTGTTAATGTAAGAAGGGAAGACTTTGGGTTTGTTTCATTCACCTCGCGAGAAAACGCACTAGCTTGTGTGGCTGGAATTAACAATGCTCAAGTTGAAGATGGCGATGTTACGGTATGTTTCAATTGTAGATAATTAATTGCAGTTGAAAGTTTCGTAGGCAGATTCCCATTTGAAAATCTAATTTGCAGTCAGATTTTGCGATAAATGTTACAATATGAGAGAAAAATTGAAGCTTCATATGGTTGAACTATTTGACATGCTATTCGACAATTCTTCTGTGATCTTTCCATAAAATTGGAAAGATGCCATAAAAATGATAGGAATAATAAACTGTTAGTCTCTTTTTGATAAACATATGTTAGATTATGTTACTGTATGTTTCAATTGTAGATAATTAATTGCAGTTGAAAGTTTCGTAGGCAGATTCCCATTTGAAAATCTAATTTGCAGTCAGATTTTGCGATAAATGTTACAGTATGAGAGAACAATTGAAGCTTCATATGGTTGAACTATTTGACATGCTATTCGACAATTCTTCTGTGATCTTTCCATAAAATTGGAAAGATGCCATAAAAATGATAGGAATAATAAACTGTTAGTCTCTTTTTGATAAACATATGTTAGATTATCATTATTGTATTATTTCACATTCTTATATCCTGAGTTTTTTCTAACTTATTTTGATAGTAATTCCATAGTTATGCTCAATTCTTTCCTGTTCTGATTAGTTATACTTGCCAACTAGAATTCGAAGCATCATGAGTAGCTCTTTCTCTGTTTAGGTCAGAGCTAACCTGGCAAAGCCTCAGTACAAGGGTCGGCTTGGAAAGTCTGCTCGAGGTGGATACAGGGTTCAGAAGGATGGTGAAAAGATAGAAGAAAATGGAAAAGCTAAGGCCAAAGATGGTACCGTTTCTAAAGGGGCTAAAGGTAAGGGTAAGGGTAAGGGTAAGGGTAAGGGTAAGGGTAAGGCTTCCATTGAGTTGAGAAGTGCTGGAGGGGGCAAGAAACCCCAAGGCAGCATTGTTGAACGTCAAGGTGCTACTGCTGCCTCTGGAGAAAAAGGACACCCTGCCCAAGGTAGGAAGTGTAATGGGAAAAGCAGAAATTCCGGTCCCAGTGAAAGACCATCAAAGAAACCACGCGGTATTAGCACTCTGGTTTCTGTATATCGATCAGTTATTGCACTTTTTTGGTTCATCCTTATAGGTTGTGTTGTCTAGGAAGCTTAGAAATAATATTCTTGTCCACTGTAGGCCATGTGCGTGGTAGACCAACCAATGGTCTTCGAAGTCAAGCGAAGAGCTTTCACTCTAGACAGGGAAGGCAGGCACACTCGTATGGCAGGACTCCTGCTGTGCATTCAGATCCATATGCACGGGGTTACACTACTTCTGGGTCGAGTCACCAGGATCATGTTTATGGTGCAGTTGCTGATATGGTAATTATTTTCTATTTCATATTACATATTTTTTTTTCGTCCCAGTTGTGAGCTTCTGATTGATCTGATCAGTGTATAAACTATTCAAGGAACCGCATGCTGGCTATCTAAGACCTGCCAGTGTGAGTCATGGGCGATATCTGCACGATTACGAGTTAAGAAGGTGAGCCACTTTGCCTTAGGTTTCACACTGATAATTTGAATTTCAAAATTTATTTAGCTGATATGAATGTTTTCATTGGCCTATAGAGCTGATGGATATGGTACTCAAGGGAGAGGTGCCACTTATGTTGGATATGGTACTCCAGGGAGAGGTGCCACTTCTTATGTTGGAGGTAAGCTCATCAGATAATTAGGTGGACATTATGTTACGGGATTTTGTTTTTTCGCTCTTGAATTGCTAAGGGTTGTCTTAATGATGTGAGATCTTGAGTGTCCCCAACATCCTGATTTAAAGCAGTTTTGTCCATTTTCTGGAGCATGAGACTTTTTTACACTCTGCCTTTTCTATTCTGATTGTGTTGTACTACAGGATCCGTGCTCCCACATTCCTATGCTCCTGGTTACTCACGTTATGCTGCATATGAGGTCTCTCTCTCTCTCTCTCTCTGGGTGGGTGTGGGTGTCTCTTTACGTGTGTGTTATTGCATCTTAATTTTTATGTGGCTTGCTGTTTGTGCTCAGAGTGGTAGTGCTGGAGGTCATGTGTATCCGAGCAGCGGACCTTACGTATATCAACGGCCATATTACTAAGATACTGAGATCAAGTAGTACAAACCTCTACCATGTATCAAGAGAGGAAGATAGTGTTAACTCTCTTGGTTTCTGGTCTACCATGAGACATTGACGTGGGAGTTAACCATATTGGATTCTCAGCAAGAGCCTACTCAGATTTTGTTAGCTCTTTGGTTTTGATCTACCATGAGACATTGCAGGGTTCAAATATTTTCAATTGGGAGTTGACCCTATATGATTTTCAGTAAGAGCTTACTCAAACCCACAGCCAGACAACATGTGACAACTCAAGCTTGATATAATTTGTTGTCCAACTTCTATTAAGACCCTTGCATGTAATGGTGTCTTCTGAAGTTCACATGGTGATTACCTGATGAATCTTGTCACATTTCTTTGTAACTTGTTGATGTTTTGTGTTTTTAACATATTATTATTGATTCTGCAGCACAGAGTTTTTTAGTTTTCAATCAATTTTTCCTGTAAAATATACAACTCTGTTTTAGATTTACAGAATGATCATTCTTCATTGTACCATTTCATCATATCCCCAGTTTTTTTTGTATGACTGAAAGCTACACTTGTAAATTGTTTTATGGATGACCATCTTTCTGGTGGTTTATTACTGCTAAAAGGCTGTTGTGCATTTTTACAGGTTCCATGCTTCAGTGCTTATAGTATTTAGAACCACCACAGTTTCTTGTTTCTCTTACTGAAAGAAATATTAGTTTTACTAAGAATGCTTATAATCAATTTTTAAGTTTTAATGATTCAACTGGGTATTGCGCCAGAGTGAAGCACCAAAAAGTGGTATTATGGTCTAGGTTACTGACTTGAGTACTTGACTAGATCCTTTATAATGGTTTCAATTGGCAATGCAACGTTGGGAGTTCCTTTGTGCTGCTGTTAACCTTTTGTGCTGGTGTGGTGGTTAATAACTTAATACTAGTTAACCCTTTTGTTAGTTAACAATTGAGGCAAGTTTATGGACTCTATCACTCTTGTTTTGTGATTCTATCCCCAAGGCTAAGTACGTGATTTTGGCATGTATCCTCGTTCTGACTGAAGTGAGCTCAGTTATGTTTTGGGAGACAAAAGGCTTCTTTACTGAAGGCAACGCAATGGGTAGAATATTCGGCATTCTCAAGCGAGACTGAGGGCCGCTGAGCATTGGTCAATTGAGGGAACTATGATTCTATCCCATGCCTCCTCGTTTGAAAATGATGAGAATATTCGGCATTCTCAAGCGAGACTGAGGGCCGCTGAGCATTGGTCAGAGAACTATGACTCCCATGCCTCACTTGAAAATGATGAGTAATAGTATTCCGGTTGCTTAATCTACCGTTGTTTCTGTGTTTCTTTCTCCTCAATCGATTTAACGCAATGATTTGATATCCTAACATTTTACAAAGGAAACATCATAAATTGGACTGGATGCTAAATTATACATAAGCAATGATCGAAATACCACACTACTTCAGCTACATTTTCAATTGCTGGTATAGTCTTAATAAGAATAACATTGTGGTATATCAAGTAGGAATGAAAGGAAGGAATCCATGACGAAGAGTAGCTTTCCATACTCGATCTTTGTCGAGGAACTTTTCTCCACATTCATGCTCTTCCCATCCTTCTAGTGCATGCACAATTCCGGATACATGCCATGCACTCATCACCCTTCTTGGCAACCAATTCTGTAAAACAATTACACGATGTGCATTTGTTATGGATAATGAAATAACTTCAACAAATTAATGCTAAGTTATACGAAAGTGTATGTTATAAGTGTAATATCCCTTCTTCAGCGTTTTTATTCCTTCAGATCTTGCATCAAATTAATTTTGCAAGTACTAGCACTACGAAGTACCATGCATTAAATATCAACATATTATGTTAATATATGAAATTGATGGAGAACGAGCTAACTAACCTCACAGGCATGCACATTTTCAAGAGCCTTGGGTATAACGAAAGCAGGAGTACTATAGTAAACACAGTCCTTGCGCAATCCTTTAAGCGGGAGTTGTGAGAATGGAATGAAATGTGTTCCACAAGGTGCCTGCTTTTGTTCCTCCTTTGTCAAAGTTCCACCGTCCACCAACCATACCTATAATAAAATAGAAGTTAAAATAATTACCCAAGGTTCGTCTCCTCATTTCCCCAAACCATTTGTGAAAAACTAAGCTATCCTAGTAGCAGCGTCAATAATTTGAGATTCACAGTGCTAAGAGGATCAGAGTCCTATAGGCTAAACGTCCTTCATAGATGTTACCTTACCCTTGAACTTATCTAGATGACTAGATGATAACTAAGAAAGGTAGCAAATAAGTATGTAAATGTACGTGCAAACTCAGGTACGTACTGATTATGCCTACTTTTGACATATAGTTAATTGGTATCATGTGAAGCTTTTTATAGTGTTTTACTCACCTTCTGAGTGTAATTGGTTGACAGGACTAGGTTGCTCCATAAATCTTTAGGAAGTTGTAGCTTTAGCTTCTCAAGATCATCCTTGGATACCACAGCTACCTGTTGCAAGTTACAGATGGTTAGAACCTAATAAGTCCCATATACTATTATTATTTCACTGTACATGGTATGACACTTAGTTTTAGCTTTAGCTTCTACTCTTTGATCTCTTTACCACATGGTATGGCATAGTAGTCTTCATTTTGTTAATTAAGTTGGGAGAGTTTCAATACTTTTTATCGCAATGTAAAAGTACCTGGACTTCTTTCTGACATAAACCTTCTGCAATACCGCAAGCAATCTTTGTGAGTTTTCCTGCAAGGGCCACTTGCTTTGTGCCTTGGGGAATGCTATTAAGCACAACTGCAACTGTTAAGGTACTTCCGTCTGAAATTCTGATTTTAAGACTCGGGTTCTTGCGTAGGTAAAGTTCACCATTTCCGTTCAATTCCTCCCCCTATCACACATAAAATATGTGAGGAATTTAGAGAATAACCTATAAAAGCTTCCTAGCTATTCAAACTTACACAAATACATATTGTTTTGTCAGTGTAGACTTTACCTGATTAAGAAGGCCGAGACTGAACACCTTTGCACCTTTTTCCTCAGCATCTAGTATAGCCTTCTCAATCATACGATTAATTTTCTCTTTTTGCCATGGTAAGAAGTACTGTGACACACGAAAAGGGGCGTAAGACCGTTGAACCTTTTTGGGATTTGGGATCTTACAGCTATTTGCCTGTTTGTTATTAAATGCCTCAAGTTTGCTATCACAGCATTAAGGAATTAAGTGTCCATGCTTAAATTTAGGCAGACAGGGAAATGTGCTCATAAAAGTCAAGGGCTTTTGTAGTTTTAGTGTCATAGTTTTAGTTTTAAGGGTTAACGAATATTACCTACCCCCACTACACACACTTATCCTTTGAAAATATGAATTAAGTCTTGATTCTTTGTAGATATCACACTATGGAGATCATCTTTACAAAAATTCAGCTCATTTGAAAACTCCTAACCATGAGAAAAATTGATCTCAACCTATGAATTTTTATCAACAGTCCATAAATATCAATTTTGTAACCGTTTTTTTTAGTAAACTTAGAAATGTTCAAAGGACCCGATTTTTTGTGGAGGTCATATCCATGGTGAGAACATTTTATCTATAACAAATTAGCCCTTAAACCATCTTGAAGGGTCCAATATAGGTATTGTATAAAAAGTGTTGTAAACGGAACCTACCCCCTATATATATGTTTGTAATACGATAGGTAAAATCAATATGTTCCGAATACTTGTATATTTTTATTACCACAGAAATGGGAAAACCGATATGTGAACTTACAGATGAACTGAGTTAACAACTAGCTACATTGCTGCTTACTTGGAAACTGTATCTTGGAACTGCCCATGTTTGCATCTTGAGATCATTGTAAATATGTCTCTCCACAGTAAAAACGGAATCATAGATCCAACTCGTTAGCATGCATCCATATGTTACTGGCCATAACATCCAGAAATACCACTTTTCACCATAAGGTCCAGAAGCCAAGGAAGGAAAACCTGGCCTTAGATGATAGATGGATTCAAGTGTAGTTGGATGAGTTAGGTGAATGACATCTGGTTTCTCTGTCTTCCCTTTCAGTGATGTTTCATATAATGAGTCTGTTGCATTGTCCATTGTACCATATAGGTAGTCATAAAAAGGCATGAAGAGTGACAGGTTGGTTCTGAATTGTGTGTGATGAAGAGAATGAAACCTGTTCAGACCAGAACAAAACATTAGTACTTTTGTGTTCGGTAGGATTTTCCTAAACCAATTTTCTGCTTTGCACAATCATGACCAAGTACTAAGAGTCTAAGACCACTTCTTTCAGTACTTCATGCGTTTGAAGACTTACGATGGAGTATATACGATGTACTTGAGAAATGGAAGAGTGTCGAAGATCCATTTTGGAACAACCTCAAAGTTGCAGTGACCCATGCTATTCAGGAAATCTACACAAGTAATGTACCCGAATTGTTGCAACAGAGAAGTAGTCCCATTCAACACTGGGAATAAAACGGGTATTGCGAACAGTGTGAAATACATAATATGTTCTGCGAATGGATGGACAACAGCTGCAGCAAATATAAAATAAAGTAAGAGAGGTGTATTACAGTCTGTACAGACTACAGAGTCATCATGTACAAATAAAGAAGCAAGAAAAGTATGTCAATAAGAATTAAGGAAAAGGAGTTGGATCCCAGCAGAGATATGAGTTACAAATGACTTCACCATGAATGTTATCGTTATATTCTTGTATATATACCCGGTATAAATTTGATTTACCTGATATAGGCTCTGTTACGATTGAGGAATGGTGGTGAGAATGGTAACGGGAGTATAGGAAGTGATGGTGCAATGCCCTGTGAAGCCAGTAGTAAAGAAACTCAACAGGACCAATATGAAGGAGTATAGTGAGAACTGCTCCATCTGTTCTCCACCATGGCATGTTTTTAATCTCAGGAATGACTATAAGAGCGGCGTAGAATATGATACCATTCAGAACAATCAGATCATCCCTGCATTACACCTTTCTTATAAACATCACGTATAACGAGCAAAAGATGAACAAGAATGAGAAGAAGAGAAAGGCACTAACCAGTTCCGTTCTCGATCGACTTGTTCAAATTCAATACCCTTGTCAAGTATCCTGTGCTTGCTTTGAACAGTTTTGAAACGAGCTAAACTTATCCAAGCTTGATGGTGGATTATCCTCGATAGCAAATATGGTAGCAGTAACATACCTGTTCTATCCCTTTCACCTTCTTTGTTGCTTAAGAATGAATATATACTGTAAGCCAGGCCAGGTGCCAACACCATGTACTTTAACAACACAACACAAAACAATAACATAGAAGAAAGTTAACATCAACCAGCTTGGTTCAGTGAACTAGTAGCTAATATTTTTCAATTTTATGTATAAGATCTACTATTAGCGCGCTATAGGATAGGATATTATGCATAAATTTCTCATTTCAAGGTTTTATTTCTGCTACATTGAGCCCAAATAATCTGAACTAAGTTTCAGAGTTCACTTGGAGAAATGATGTACACTATATATGTAACACAACATGAAGTAAGAAAATGTAGAAACACAAGGGGAAAATATGTAATGGTAATTACTTTAAAGTTTCCAAGCTTCTTCCATGGCCACTCAGTTAAGGGACCTGGTCTGGAAGCCATACTTCCTTTGAGCTTGTTGTGCCTACTACTTCAAAGTACGAATATATACTACTAAATGAGCTACTCTTTGAAAAAAATATAAGATATGAATCAGTTATATGGGATTTAAGGGAGTTAATAGTGTTAAGCAGTTATATGCACATTTCACCATAATTTTTGTTGTTGGAACATATAAATGTCTTCTAACTAATACTATTTTTTCCCGAGTTCTTCCACGTTCCATCTAATTAATAGTACTGCAGGTTGAAGCTATAGTCACAAATTTAATTTTAATTGGAAGAAAGCCACAGAAAGAAATATGGTGTAACAATGCATAAAGTGGTGAATGATTTTGTGAAGTTTGGGAACTTGTGAATAAAGTTTGTTTCCTATAATATGGGAAAGTTTAACTTAATGAGGCCGGCCACTACAAGCATGGTAGATTTATTGTGGTGTCTCTGAAGATAAGTGGTGTGATGTGATGATATCATCAACATTTTTCATTTTAAAAATTCCGTTGGCATAATACATCTGTCTAGGGATATAAAAAATACTCTTGAGGATGGGGCTCCATAGAGACTCAGCCCTAATGGGGCAGGTATGGAGGGTGCTAAATGGGGATAGAGATGGGCTGGTATGGGGAATCCCTGACTCCTTCCAAGGGATGGAGCAGGTAGGGGGAATGAGGTCTCGTACCTCACCCACTCACCAACTCCTTCCAAGTGGGGATGGGGTCTCGTAACCCCCCCTGTATGCATGTACGTATTATATATTTGTTAAAATGTAGCGAGAGTAAAATTCAAACTCACGACCTCATTCTTGAAACCATGACCATTTTTCCACTAGGCCAAATTCATAAAATGTCTTTAATATATAGACGAAAAATAGTTAATTTAGATGAGTATAAATAAGATTTTGTTTTCTAAGTGGTTAATGGGGAGTGGGGCAGGTATGAAGAATCCAATACGTAGGTGGGGTGGGTATGGGGAATCCTTGACTGCCTCTCCATAACATGCTCACAAAACTTTTATATATATAAAAATATGAACACAAATGAACACAAATTTTTACATGGTTAGACATATAATATTATGATTTTTTGTGAGAATGAAGTAGGTGGATTTATCCCAAAAAAACTAGGCCTTAATCATCATACCTACAATGTACATTTTACAAGATAAGAGTGTGGCTCTATCCCTACCCTATCACTATAGCCACATTTTAGCCACATTGTAAACGAATCCAAACAAAATTGTGGACTTAAAAGTTGAATGAAAGGTTGAATTTCTATATATACAATTTCCCCGCCATAGAGAACATGCTCATAAAAATTCAGCTCATTCAAAGAAATTTAACTTTAGAACATGTTCACAAAACATTTGGACTGTTAGATGAAAAGTTTAAAAATGAACACTAATGTTTACATGGTTAGACATATCCAAATATTATAATCTTTTGTGACAATAATCTTCATGGTGGGGAGATCATCTCTATAAAAAATCATGTCTTAATTCTTTTGTATGTCGAAAATGTGGCTATAATGTGCACATAAGAATGTGCCTCTATCCTTCCCTATATATATATTAACTCAACTTAAAATGACTCCGAAAAATTCCACCACTAAATACAATGAATTAGAAGCTAATTTTTGGTATGGACGTTCTCTCCATTGCACACAATAGAGATCATCTTCACAAAAAATCAATTCACTTGAAAATGTACAACATCGTAAAAAATCGTTTATAATATCAACGACTCCTATTCTTTTAATTTTGGTACAACTTTTGACAATGTTAAACGTATTCAATTGAGTTTTTTTTTTTGTGAGGGTGTTATCTCAATCTCTCTCTATTTATGGGGATGGTTATATGAACTAATTTTTTGTAAGGATTGATGATCTCGATTGTGTGGAGAACATTTCCACCCAAAATCAGTTTCTAATTCATTGTATTTAGTGGTGGAGTAACTTTTGAGTCACTTTAAATGGAGTTAATATATATATATATATGGGAAAATTAGAGGTCCAATATCGATTTCACCAAGTTGGACCTCCACAAGGTACTTATTTTCACAACTACCACACATGACACACCTTTAAATCTTCTCTCAATTGTGAACAACATTATGAATCTTTTATCACCCCTTCCCCTTATCAGTTATGAAGGTTAAAAAAATTTGGGTCGGTGAATAATTTCGTAATATTCTAAATGATTTTTGACACAGCTGTACATGTACATTTTCGAATGAACTGACTTTTTGTGAAGATGATCTCGATTGTGTAGAAAACATCTCCATAAAAAATCAGTTTCTAATTAACTTTAGAATCACTTTAAGTGGAGTTCATATATATATTGAAAAATTAGATGTCCAAAATATTGTTTGGGATCAATCATTTCTGCCCTAAATCCTAATGCCAGTACACATTTTAGGCGAACAGAATGAAGTATGAACGTACAAAACAAAACAGTAACTCTAGAAAGATAGATCATAATGGACGAATGAGCCTAGACCTAACTGACTGGGAAAATTAAATCCCTCTGATCCCCAAACATTTAATGGCTCAACAAAATTATAAAATTTCATCAACTCTTTCTGTACAGCATCGTTGCATTGTCATAAAAACTGTGCAGGACCATAATGGAAAGCAACTACTCTCCAATTCGCAGTGATCCTAATAATAATATCCTATTTTTGGGCCGTGTTTAGGCCCAGCAGATAAATCTTGAGGGCTTTACGCCACTAGGCCTGGCCCTTTTACAAGCCCAAATAGATGGTCCTGAATCAAAAAAAGTCCGAGGAAGATAAAAGGTCAAAGTGTAACCACGACTTCGACAATTTTCAACCTTTAGAATTCCGTCACCTCAAAACACAAAAACAATAGGAAAAACACCACACTTTTGTTTCCATGGCACTCATTCAACCAGGAAGATTTCGTATACTGAAAGAAGGATGTAAACCGTTGTTGTTACAAGAAAGTGGTGGTGGGCCTGTAGTATATTGGATGTTTAGAGATCAACGGTTGAAAGACAACTGGGCTTTAATACATGCTGTAGAACAAGCCAACAAAGCAAATGTACCAGTTGTTGTTGCGTTTAATTTATTTGATCAGTTTTTAGGCGCGAAAGCTAGGCAACTTGGGTTCATGCTAAAAGGTTTACGTCATCTTCACACTAGTTTACAAGAAACCCTCCATATCCCATTCTTCTTGTTTCAGGTAAGTGTTAGTTGATGTATCATTTTTTTAATGTGGAAAAGTTGGTTTTTTTTGCTTATATAAAAGCAGGTGTTAAAAACTCATTTATCTTAATGGAGCCAATCATTTACAAGTGTTTATATAAGTGCTAAGTTACTATAATGGTACCAAACACATATAAGTGATTGTGCCAAATTCCCAAGTGGGGCCTAAGCATTATATACACTATGCTTTTGTGATTGTGGTTTGGGCTCTGAGAATGTTTTGTGCTTTGGTTAATTAGGGAGAAGCAGTGGAAACAATTCCTAGTTTTTTGAAGGAATGTGGAGCTTCACTATTGGTTATGGACTTCTCGCCGTTGCGTGAAGTTCGAAAATGGAAAGAGGAAATTTGTTTGGGAGTGAGTGATTCAGTGGAAGTTCATGAAGTCGACGCGCATAATGTAGTGCCATTATGGGTAGCTTCTAGTAAGTTGGAATATAGTGCAAGGACTTTAAGAGGTAAAATCAATAAGTTGCTTCCTGAGTATCTTATTGAGTATCCAAATCTTCAAGCTCCAACTAGGAGATGGGATGGCGAGGATCGAACGATAGATTGGGATAGTATCATTGCCGATGTTTTGAGGTTGGTTCAGAGCTACTGTTTTAAAAGAAATGAATTGTTACTTGCTGAATGATTTTGTATTAGTAATCTGAATTGATTGAATTAGGAAAGGAGCAGAGGTCCCAGAACTCGAATGGTGTGAGCCTGGTGAAGTTGCTGCGATAGAAGTGCTAATGGGAAGCAAAGACGGGTTCTTGACAAAGAGGTTAAAGAACTACTCCACCGATCGTAATAACCCGTTAAAGCCTAAAGCACTTTCAGGCCTATCTCCTTACCTACATTTTGGGCAAATATCAGCACAGCGGTGTGCTCTGGAGGCACGGAAGGTCAGGAACCTCCATCCTCAGGTTTGTGGTGTAAAGTGATTGGTATAGATGCAGATAGCTTTCCATAGAGACTTAAATTGTTATTTGGTTTTAGCTATAAGTACATAGTGGAGCCACTTAATGAAGTGTAGTAGTGTACTAGTCAGTTAAGTCAATCTTTTTCTTCATTATCTGATCTGGGAGAACTTTCCTCTTTCTTTATCCACATTATGAAGCCAGTCGATTCATTCTTGGAGGAGTTAATTGTGCGAAGGGAACTTGCAGATAACTTCTGCTTTTACCAACCTCATTACGACTCATTACTTGGTGCTTGGGAATGGGCTAGAAAATCCCTGATGGACCATGCTGCTGATAAACGTGAACTTATTTACACGTGAGCAAATTTGATCTGCACTGGGTTGGAGACTGAAATTTGACTGTTTCTGTTTGTTAGGAATTTCTTGTTTTTGCAGTATCTGATATAGCTCTGAAATTGCAGGAAGGAACAGTTGGAGAAGGCAAATACGGCCGATCCTGTAAGATGTTTTATTTGTTAACTATTTTACTTTTTAATTTTAACTTTTTAAGTTTAATTTACAACACTTGTCTTACCCCAAATTCAAGCTGACGGAATTGTTTACTCTGGTGAAGAAACACATCATCTCAGAATAAACTTTTCTACTTTCCATTTCCTCTCTCTGCATTTTCTGATCTTTGGTATGGTTGAAATGCTTTTAGTATGCACGTGTAATTTCATTGTTTATTGATTTATATGCCAGTTATGATATCTTCATCTCAACAGTTACTAGTGGCATTTTTCAGCTGTGGAATGCATCACAATTGGAGATGGTTCATTATGGAAAGTTGCATGGTTTCCTGAGGCAAGTTGATTTGCATTGGACATTTAGATGTTTTTATAAAAAGTTTTCATTAAATGAAATAGTTTAAAAATGCATGAACGTAAAGTAATTTGTTTATGAAAATGAATCCGTATACTGTTGTTATAAAAACCACTTCCGTAAGTGTCTTACGCAAAACTTTCTACTCTATATACGTCTTGTATGATAATTTAACAGATGTACATGGTTTATTCTCTATATGCTATTGAGTGTAATTTCAGGGCTATAAGGTGATTTTGTTTATATTCCCATCCATGTTATAGAGGAGACTTTCCCTTTTTGGAGGGAAACCGAACTCCTTAGTCATATGATCTATTATCAAATTCCCAAAAGACTGCTAGTTTTTCTGAATAGATGTCGGCAAGTCATTCCTGAAATTATAGGAGGAATTTTCTCTTGGAAGGTGAAAGTGTGAAACAGGGCACCTTTTCACTGTTGTGACTTTTTGGTACATGTGCAAGGTTTTGCTTTCTCGTTCTTCTTTCAGAAACTATAACTGATTTCAACTCAAATTTTATGAATCATGAAAGTTTTTTTTTGCACACATATGAATCCTGAAAGTGATCATCCAGAGCATACCCAATAGTTTGGTTATATGATCCCACTTTTCATCAAAATTTAAGGGACACTTACTGCAAGAAAATATACAAGTGAGATGCGCTAGCCTTACCATCACCACCTGTCATGGCCAGAAAGTTTTTTTTTTTTTTTTTTTCACGACGTTATTGGTATTTGTTGGCTTTCTTCTTATTTTTTGCTTATGGTCTTGTTGCCTTCTCTTAGCAGGATGTACTGGGGAAAGAAGATTCTTGAATGGACAAATGGACCAGAAGAAGCTCTTGCTATAGCACTATATCTTAATGATAAGGTGATATCTATGTATTGAAGATATATATCAATTTAAGCTTCTCAATTTTGATTCTGCTATGTCAATCATTTGACCTCAAGAAAGTTTTTTTCTGCAGTATCACATAGATGGTAGGGACCCAAATGGTTATGTTGGCTGTATGTGGTCTATTTGTGGTGTTCATGATCAGGTTTGCATCCTCTCTCATCTCTAATCTTATAATATTTGGCAGACACATGATTTTATAAAACCCAAAATTTATAGTAATACAAGTAGTTGACTTCTCAAACGGGGTCTCCAGGGTTGGCAAGAGCGACCTGTTTTTGGGAAAATACGCTACATGAATTATGCAGGATGCAAAAGAAAATTTGATGTTGAAGGTTATATCCAATATGTCAAGAGGCTAGTGGTCGGAACAAAGAAAAGGAAAGCGGAAAGCTTGGTTAGTCAGAGGCTGAAGGAAGCTAAAACTTAGAGCAGGTGCTCTGGTGCTCCACCTCTTGTCCAACATGATACTCCCAATTTACATTTTGTTGTAATGCCAGGCTGAAACAAGAATTTGTAGGAGGTCAAATGAGCTTGGTTGTCCTACTCTCCTGTTGATCACTTGAGAGCTTGTAATATAGGTTTGTCA
Source organism: Coptis chinensis (assembly GCF_015680905.1). Taxonomy (NCBI): domain Eukaryota; kingdom Viridiplantae; phylum Streptophyta; class Magnoliopsida; order Ranunculales; family Ranunculaceae; genus Coptis; species Coptis chinensis. The sequence goes on along the minus strand of NC_141458.1, from coordinate 123,003,461 downwards.
ATCATGCATGGTTCTGTTGTTTGGTTGCCGACAACCAACTTTTTGGTCATTTTATCTGCATGTCGTGTAAACCGTTTCTTGGAGATTTACTCAATTTGCTTTTGGCAAGACAAAAACTCATTTATAGTCAGTTTCTTGAGAGTTGTCACCTATTAATTCACAATGTAATTCTGATGTGCTGTAAAAGTTTGTCTATTTGTAGTAATGCTAACATTTTGATCAGAACCTATTTCATTCAACGGATCAGAAGTGCAATGATTCCTCGTCTTTGCTCGCGACTACAGGCTCCTTGTGTCCTTGGTGCAAAATCCATTCATAAAATTTTGATGGACTAATCTTCCTTCGTTATAAACATACAAAATCTTTTTGCATGTGCACAGTGTTTCTGCAATCACAAGAGTTGCTTTAAATTCCCGCTTGCAACACGTTTTGCAACCATGTTCTTAGCGCAAAGAGTTCTGCTCCTCGAGTTCCGGCATCGACAGTTGTAGTGAATGACGCTGCCAATTGGCATGTGCCCTAGAATTGTATATTTTAGAGATCCTGTTGAGATGAAGAAGGAAAAGCATATAATGTAGGGATGTTTGCTACATTCTGCCTTCTTTTTAATCCACCAAAACTCTCAACGCATCTTGTATATTCCAGAGATAAAAGTGTTTCTAGGAAACGAGAAAAAGGTAATGAGACAGAGGGTGCCTCCAGTGCAGAGCTATGTCATTTGAAATTGGCATATATACCAAATCCCCACTTGACAGTTAGATAAGCAAAAAACCGAAACCTTTAGCATTACGCCCATTACATGAGGGTTCCTTCATCCCTTCTGCGCAAGTTTCAGGTACAGAAAACTTTGTTTCAAAATATACGCAAACAAATTTACTTTCCAAATATATTCAAACAACTTTAATATTCACTTAAAAACCATATATGTACTACTGGCTACTATGGAGACTGTAGCAATTATTTTCAGAGTATGCTTTCCTATAGAAACTCTATTTTCAGTCTGATATTCTTTTATTGCCGAACACAAAGGAAAACTCATGAAGAGTAGAGTGGTGTAACTAACTGCAAGATATCAGTAAAATTTCTGAGCCAACAACTCCTCCAGTTAAATCAACAGACTATCACTCCGAGTTTACCTGAGAAGCGCTTGCCTCCATCATGCCATTGCGTATCTGGTCACTGATATCTCTAATATGACCAGGGCCATGGGGAAGGAACACAGTTGTGTTTTTCGACGAGTTTCCAAGGTCTTTAATTGTGTCAAAGTACTGAGTAACCATAATCAGGTCCATCACCTCCTTAGCTGAGGTTCCCTCTACTTTACCAGAAAAGTTCAAAATATTCTCTCTCAAACCATCAGTAATTGCTTGCCTTTGTCTGGCCACACCAACCCCACCAAGGTACTTGGACTCAGCTTCAGCCTCAGCTCTCTTCACTTGGAGTATCTTATCGGCTTCCCCTTTGTATGCACTAGCAAGTTGAAGCCGTTGAGCTACAAACCAAAAAACAAACATGGAAAATATTTAGCTTAATAGTAGTTGAACAGACAGCATTGTAAGAAGACAATGACCAAAACCAGTATAATGTATTAAGGTGTTATAATTATGGTGATCTTAATCTCATTATTTTTTACATGGCCTTGCGATTCAATGACATTAGCACACCCTAAACCTAAACAATGTAACAACCTCATTTACCGGCAATTAGAATATTGTTGAGTTGCAGAGCAAATGTCATGCAATATTAGCTGATATCTACCTTTAATTGTTGATCATCGGTAAAAATACAACAACATCAAGTAAAATGCATATCAACATATGCATGATGCATTGTTCATTTATTTTAAAGGAAATAAAATAAACATAGACGAACAGACAAACAGACACACACAGACACATGCGTTCATCTTCTTTCCTAAACTTAAACCATTAGAATGGGCCCACTTCTTCCAAGGATGATCTTGAGTTCATCTTCAGCAATAAATGAACCTTTGTCCACATTTGTAGGTTTCATTACGACGCTCATCATAAGTGGTGTTTGTGCGTGTAACTATGTGTGTTGATGTATTTAGGATCACGGGACTAGGTACCTTATGAGAGTACACAAATATGAAGATTTAATTACAAAGTTTCTCAGACCCATGAGAAACTTTACATGGCACATTCCTCAACTAAACAAAGTTCCGAAGTAGTCAACAATCTTAGCATCACACTGGCATGAACTGACCACTGAACAAAGCCTTCAACGGGGCATTACTGAATCATAATAACCATAGTCAATCCTAGTCCTGTGGCATTGACAACACTAGCGAACTCCACCAACTCACCTAGTTTGATCACTAGCAGACTTCACCAACTCACCTAGGTGGACTTTCACAAGGTACTCATTTTCACAATTACCACACATGACACACCTTTAAATCTTCTCTCAATTGTGAACAACATTATGAATCTTTTATCACCCCTTCCCCTTATCAGAGCACCATCATATTTGTTTCCATCAGTCCAGAAATGTATCAAACACATTCAATTAGGTTCACCCTTTCCAACTAACTAAGCAAATTCAAGTCACCTACGGTATTGAACATTGGACTGCTCATCACGTCAGTATAGGCAGATAAACGGAAATCAACACAGGAATTCCATGCACATTTTTGAAATCTGGATACTTTACCTTATATTCTTTGTATATCCTATAATACTCACAACTAGTTCCTTAATGTAAAACAAGAAAAAAGATGTTGCAAGGTAAAAGCACGGGTTACGAGGATGTGGACACAAAGTGAGTTTTCCAGATCAAGTATTTGGTGACACAAACTCACAATGTGTTCAAGGAAAGTTTTAATATGTTGTTTGATGAAGAATACTTGAGTTCATGCTTATTTTATAGCTGAGATCATATACTGTTTTGGCACGACCAACTGTAACATAATAAACCAATCAGAAAAGAAACAAATACCACCATTTTAAAATAACTTTTTTTAAGATGCTAATGAAACTTTTATTGAACTGAAATTCAATCTCCACTTCTTCAAGGTAATTACTATATAACATAAACATCCGAAGAAACTCACTTGTCACCTAACTAAGATATAACAATAAATATATATTTTTTTATAAGTTTTGACATATATAAATATATATCATGGACTAATTTTGACATGTGACTTGGAAAACTGATACACATTTCGAAGCCACACTCTCCTCATAAATTGATAATTCCTTACTGGTGATGTAGGCATGCTCGCTAAAATCTTTAGTTGCGACATTCTCATTGTTTATGTCTATCGGATTCAATTCAGGCATCTTAGGCTCTCGAAGCTTGACTTATTGCAAGTAATACATTGATTGTGTTATGAAGTCCTTAAATATTCTCACGTGTAATTGCAGTCAACTATTTGAAAGTTGCAGAGTTCTTGTAAATGTCTGAATTCACTTTTTGACGCTGACTGTTCCGAATCGATTATCCTCGATGCTTTGTCCTCGAAAATTCATTGTATATGAGTTTCACATGTGGTCCACCTCAAACTCTACTCATGCTTCAAATTGACGGCTGCTATGTAGTGTTGCTCCAAATGGTGCTTGAGAAGTACAGTTTGTGGAGTGTACTTGTACTGTACGAGTATGGTCTTGAATGAAACTGGTTGGCCATTTTCATCACAATTAAAACACTTTACATGCTCCATACTCCTCAGGAAACATATGGAGCAAAGCTAAATAACAACCACCACCTTGAAGTATGGGTATGGGTAGAGACTTAGGTGACTATATTCAAAACCATATACAAAGAATTCTTGGGGACAAAGCACCAAGGAAAATTGATTCAGAGCAATCAACTGCAAAAAACGCATAACGCTATTTACCGACTGCAATTACAATGTTCTTCAACAGGAATATTCAAGCACTCCATAATACAACAAACATATTACTTGCAAAAGATCGAGCTTTGATAACTTAAATACCTAAGTTGAATTCAACAGTAATAAGCGGTAACAATGTTGCAACTAAATTTCAGTAAACATAATGCACAAAAATGACAAAATGAGTATCAATTTTCTACGTCACATTTAAAATAGGACTGCTATATAACTATTGCTGTATCTATGTTGGGTGATATCTGTATTTCTTCAGATATGCATGTTCATTTATACTATTACGAAATGGATATTGATATATTGTTTAATACAAATTCTTTAGCACATCAAACTATAAACAATTTTTATTGTGGTGTGTTTCGTACATTTCTGATTGGTTCATTAGGTTACAATCAGTCATGCTAAGATAATTTATGAGCCCAGCTTCACAATGACGCAAGAAACTAAGTATTTTCTCCATCAAACAAAACGTTTTAAGTTCCAGGCATAAAAACTAGTAATTTTTGTATATTATATAATATTAACAACTATTTCCTTAATGTTCGATAGAGTATAAAATTGTGTTACTTATATAATGCCTACCCTAAAAAGTACTCCTAGAACAGCCTTTGAAAAAGAGGATTAGTTCTCAATTTAAACTTCATGAAACCATTCTATACGTTTTATTTGTTTTCTATCTAAAGTTACAACTGAAACCAGTAATACTTTACTACTTACATAGAGTGCATAAACCAAAAGGCTCAACACCTATACCATTCTATATAGATGTTCAAAAATGAATCCATAAAACAGCCACTATATAAACTAAAGATAAGAGGTCTGTACCTGCATTAATTTCATTCATTGCTTTGCGCACCGATGGATCAGGTATAATGTCAACCATCAGTATGTGCTCTATGTTAAATCCATACTCCCCCATCACCTGATTCATGATTTAAAGATGTCATACAACTAAAGACTAAACAGGGATCTCCAGGTTAAATTATACTAGCATTAAATAAGAAAATAAGGTTCAAATGACAAGCATGATTACTATTTCACATAAACCTATATATCTAGTTATTAATCTATATTTTCCTTCTGACGTTAAAACATAGCTGAAGAATCAAATGGTTACACAATGCAAGCATATTAAAGCATAATAAGGGAGTCAAGACAGAAGTAGAACGGTACTCCAAGGCTAGTATTGGAATAGCCGATGCTTTCTAATATATGAAATAAACAGACAGACACGTGTCAGAGGATGCCATGTTGACCCCTACATAACTGAAATACAATATTCACATCATCTACTGTGTAATGGTGTGCAGCCCTCTCTAACCTTATCACAAATTTCCAAATGCACCGTTATAAATTCTTATATAAATGTCACAACAATTTCTTATTCCATAAACCATTTCACTGTCCCTTCATCTAAGAAATCATCCTAAATAAACACTAGTTGACTACCCATTGATTCCATAAAAGGAATGCTAAAATCTAACCTTAAACTGACTACAAATAACCAACAGTTCCTACTCGAGATTAAAACAGCACATTAAATATCTTCTTTGGTAATTATAACTAAGACAAGATAGATAGTTTACCTTCTCAAGTTCCTCCAAAACAGCTTTAGCAACTTCACCTTTTTGTTCAAAAAGATCATCCAATGTCATTCTTGGCACCTGAGCTCGTACCACTGACGAATCGAACAAATATTATAACACTAAAAAAAAACCAATAATAACAATCAAGACTTAAATAAACAAATGATCGAATACCATCAAACACATAAGCCTGAATCTGTTCTTTAGGATTCTGCAACTCATAAAATGCATCATCAGCACGTTGTTTGATCACTCGATATTGAATCGAACATAACAGTTGAACAAACACATTATCCTGCCATTTAAAAAAAAAAAAAAATTACAAAATAAACAATAAATAAAGAACCACATGATCAAAACCCATTTCTAAATATATATACCTTGGTTTTAGTTTCGATCTTGACATCGAGAGAATTGATACGAGTAGAAAGAACACCAGCAAGACATTCACCAGCAAACGGGTTGAAAAAATGGAAACCCGGATTTGCTAGTTTGTAGAAACGTCCGAATTTTTCAACTATTCCTACGCCTGCTTGATCAACACACCCACAGAACAGACAGAAAAAACCCATCCTTTTTTTTTTCTTACGACTCTTTCTTCTCTTGTTTGTGTATTTTATGCATTGGAGGGAGAAAATAGTCAGAGACGCGGCAAATATATTTAATGTGAATTAGTGGTGTCAAATGGGTCAGGCCGGGCTGGCCCGGCCCTCAAACAATGAAGCCCTCGTCTCAGAGGGCCGGGCCAGTTCTACCCTCATTTACCTCGAGGGCCGGGTCGGGTCAGGCCAATGCTTAAATTTTGAAGCTTTTATCCGCCCCTCAACCCTCTCGAGGGTTTGAAGAGCCGGGCTTGAGGACCAAACGTGAGGACCGGATACTATGTTATATATTTGATTTACAAAATAAATTTAGAAATATTAGTTAAAAATGATAAAATTGCACTTTACAATTAAACTTTCAAACTACTAAAAAAACTTGTTAAAATTATATTAATCAATTAAGATCAGTTAAATTCATTTCATAAAATATTTATAGTGAAAATATAAGATTGGCAAACTTAATAAATAAACGTTATTTTAAGTGATTTTTAGCATATTAATGCTAAAATGAAATATATTGTAAAAATATATGTAATAAATGTTGAGGGCCTAATGAGAGCCGGGCTTAAAGGAGGGCTTAAGTTTCAAAGTCTAGGCTCTTACCCTCCCCTCAAAGGCTTGAGGGCCGGATAGGCCTAATCCATGAATGTGTGAAGGCCTCATTTTGAGGGTTTTTTCGGCCCATGGACGGGCAGGCTAAGGGTTTGAAGGCCATTTTTACACCCCTAGTGGTATGTGATCTTGTTTTTTACTTCACCGACTCAACTTAACAATATGGGCCTTCTTCATTTTAGAGCACATTTAGAGCATCATCAACGCGTTTTTTAATTTGGTTGTGACACATCATCATTTTTAGCAATCAAAAATTTCTAAAACGAATGGTTGAAACAACGCGGATTGGTTAAATTTTGTTAAAAAAATTTGAACGGGTCAAGTTGTCCCGTCCCACTCCAATTTTTTTTTGAAACGGGAGTAGTTGTCCCGTGCACTCTATTAGCCATTTTATTTGAAAACGCGCGAACAATGTTCCAGTAACATTTGCCCCGCAAGAACTCACCAACATCTCAAAATCCAAACCTTCAATCACCCAATAAAAATTCGATTTTCAACCAAATTTGTTTCTGTTTTTTGCAATGGATCAACGCCGCCGAAATTTTGGGACGTAAGAAGACTATTATCGTGGCTCGGGGAGTTCAAATCCTCCGGGAAAATGAGAGTGAACTCGCAGGAAAATGATTTCAATTTTCCACGAGATTGAGTATTGTTGATCATCCGACATTGGCTCTCGATCCGGACATGCATGTTTCGTGTTTATATAACACCGGCCGAGTAAGTATGAGTTTATGAGCGTTGTTCAATTGATTTTGATTTAAAATCGTGTTTAAAATTTAACGATATACTAACCGTTTGATTAAATGCCTCAATGTATAGAAAATGAGTTCGACGAGATGGAGATGCGCAATGCCGAAAGTATTAAAGACTTCGGAGTCATCTAGTGGAAAGAGGGGAGGAAATGGAGCACGAAGAGCTCGAATTTTGGGAACACCTTTTGGTCCATTGATATCGTGTAAGCATTCGAACTGATCGTCCACTGATATTTGCATTGGCGGAACGATGGTGGCACACCACGCACACTTTTCACCTTCCATGTGGTGAGATTGGTATCACACCACTTGACTTTACAATGCTAACGGGTTTAAGTGTGGGCGAGAAGAAGCCAGTTTTGTTTGATTCAAGTATCGAAGATGATTTTGAAAGGTTGAAGACTCTACTGCCTTCGTTGTTTGATGTTGAAGGTAGACTTGTTTCAGAGAATATGGATGGCAGATACATTTTGAACCTGTACATCAGAGAAAAATTCATGCACCGATTGAGTATTGAATATTATTTAGAACATGAAGTTGACGCCCTATATTTGGACCCAAACTCTGCGGAGGAGGATGAGTTTATCAGGATATTTTTGTTATATTTTTTGGGCCAAGTTGGTTTTACAACGGGGAAAATCTGGGGTTCGGGCTGGTTGGTTAGCATCTTTGGTAGACCTTGATAGCTTGGAAGATTTTGATTGGGGAGGTGCTTTCATGGCACATTTATATACAGGGCTTGATTTGTTTGTACAAACAAATCAAATGGGGAAGCAATGCAACGGAATTACTTGGATACTACAGGTAATTCAATAGGATTTAACTTTTAAGATATAAGTTTTATTTTGTTAGTTAAATATTATATAATTTAAATTAATTAGATACACTTTCATTTGATTATTTCAAGATCTTGGTGGTATGAGTATTTGGCTTGCTTAAACCCTATCTTGAAAGAGGATTGGGTTAAGGACTTATGGCCTGCATACTTCGGGGATGGGCTGTTTTTGGTCATGCTAGATTAAAAGATGAGGTCCATAATGATCTTCAAGCCGCTAGGATCCAAATAGAGGCGAAAAGTATGAAATCTATTGTTTGGAGTCCGTGGCAAGGTTCTCAATTTGAGAATATGCATATCTGTCGACATAGTACTCTAATGTCATTAAAAGATTCATATTGCAAGCCCACGATATCGTGCTTGGTTCCTTGGAGATAGGGTGACTATGCAAACCATTGGATATACATATATTCTCGCTCCCCACCCACGGATATCGTGCCATGGATGTTTGAGAGAATTTGATTGAGCGGTATCGCGTTGAGAGTGCGCGTGGCGTGTTTTACAGATTATGTTGATGTGAACTCCGGTCTTGATTATGAGACTTATTGGCGGAAAGTTTCTAGGGGAAGCCTATCTGCATGGGTCCATCTTTGTATAGAGGTGCAAACATGGATGTCGAAACTAGTCGAGTTTTAGGCGAGGCGTCCAATTCCCGAGAACCGCAAGTTCCACAAGAACATCCGGAATATATCATGGTTATACACCCCACCTAGTGATCCATATGACCCATGGTCATACAGCGTTGTTAGTTCTCGGGGAATGGAGACCACATTTCACTTGGAGCGTCCGGTGCTTGTACCGATCTACAACAGGTTTAATGAGGTATATTTATATTTCATTATGTTAATTTAAACACACTATGTATATTTAACTTATATACAATATTGACACAATGCAGGAAACGGATGAAAGGCAAATCAACCCGGGGGCTTCGAGCTAGTTTAATTGAGCACACTCAACAAGATATTATGGCTATTTAGGCGAAGAACGAAAGCAAAGAGCAAACGCCGTGGAGGATGGTGAGATGACAAGCGAATTGGAAGCCTTGGTAATTTTATTATATGTTTTACATTTTCATTTTTTTAATATATATTCAATTTTATATTTTAATTGCATTGTGTTGATGTTTTGAGAATTGCTATCGATATCATGCAACAAAACAAATGCTCTAATAAGAGAGGGCTTAAACGAGAGGGAGGAGCGGTCAAAGGCGGGCAGTGCTCCATAGTGTTATATTGCACTATTTTGTAATAATTTAGTTATGTCATTGTTTTGTTGTTGGTTGTTGGTTGTTGTTATTTTTAGGGTTTGAACGGTTTTGAGAATCTTAACAGGTTTAGGTATATGAATTATGTTGATTAAACAAAGGAGGCTATGTCCAATTTTTTTATGCATTAAATTAATTATTACATTACGTTAATTTAAATTCAAGACATTACGTTAATTATTACTTAGAATCTATACATGCTTTTTATTATGTAGACAAAGAAATTCTCATGTGAACAATCAAGCCCATGTGAACGTGACTAATAAGCCCATGGGCCTCAATTTATTATTCTTCCAATCAATTTATATCCGTTGGCATTATTTCCAAGGGGGGATCAATTTATATCCGTTGGCATTTATTCCCAACGGATATATTTCTATCCGTTGGGCCTTTGCATATATATTCAAAGTCATTTTCATTCCTCACTTCAGCTTCTCATTTTCATTCTCTAATCTTTCTCAACTTCAACTACCAATATGGGCGGATCAAATATTGTCCACATTTCTACACTTGAGATTTGTCGATTGGTGTAAGGAAGTTGGTCATTCATTACTTCATGTCCATACATTAACATCAAATGCCCAAACCACGAATCAACGGCATGATGATGAGTGGTCATAACTATCAATGATGATGGAACATTGGAAGACAAACTTCTAAAGTGTGATGTTGATGATTGTCCCTCAAATATCAACATCTATCATTCAAAAAGGTTGACATACCGTATGTCATTTTTGCAAGAAAGCAGTGAGATTTCGCCCTAGGTGTGGCTTGTGCGATCAATGCAATCCTTCAATGTAATATTTGTATTTTGTTTAATTCCCTAGTGTATTGTCTTTAATTGTTTTTGCATGTGTTTTAAGTGGTAGAATTTTATAAGATGTTTTGTGTTTTATTTCAAATTAAGTTGTAATGTTTTTCATTTTAGTTGAGTTGATTTGTTTTTAATTTCAACTTATAAACAAACACATTTTTTTTTCAAGAAAATATACTTTTCATTAAAACAAAATACAATTTTATTTTAAAGAAAACATACACGTAAAACAATAAAAATAGATTACAACATAAAATTTAAATAAATTAAGACTTATTTAAAACATAATCTAATACCACCCAAATACATGTTCAGCCCAACGGTACAAAAAGCGACACGGTACAATTTTTGCAAATCTTCTCAAATCGTTCGGGCCCAACCCAACGGTACAAAAGCCCAACAAAGATAATTTTTGTAAATCTTCTAAAATCGTTCAGCCCAACAGTGAAAAAGCCCAATGTTAATAAAGCCCAAAGGTACAAAATCGAACTGTTTGAATTTTTTAATAAAAAAAAACAAAAAAAATTTGGACGGCTAAAGTAGTCCCGTCCCACTCTTGGGACGGGTCAAGTTTTCCCGTGCACACCATTTCTATTTTCTTAACCAATTTGACTCCAATTTGACTCCAATTTTGACAATTCTTATTATAGAAACGATAATTTGACAACGCATTGGTGATTAAAATTGCTATAAACATTGTCAACTGTCACATTGAAAATCAAAAATAGCAACGCGTTGATGATGCTCTTAAGAGCCCTTGTTCGCTATGTCGATCGCCAAAGTTTGTTGGCTACTTTATCCTTTGTCTAATTTATTCCTTAGAAATAAGATACCGACGTTCGAATTCTTCTCCAGCTGACACGTTGCATTTCATAATATCTTCCAAATGCCACGTACCACCAAAACTCATCAGGATCTGCCTATAAATTAGAAGCAGCACCTTTGCATTCAACAATCGTCTTATACCAGCTCACTTTAAACTTTTTCTTACACCAATTACCTCATTTGAGATTTCTTCAGAGTTTTCCATAGACTAGCACCACTAAAATTGTAGGAATTATGACAAAAATGGCAACTGGAGTAGTGCATCAAAGAAGAAGGACAACTGGATCAAAATTTCCGAGTTGCATTCAATGCGGAACTCGTAGCAACCCATGTCGATGCAAGGTGTTTGGGCCAACACTTGGATTTGTGGCGTTTGCCGTCGCGGCGGTGGTTGAATGGCCTATTGGGGCAGTGGTTTATCTCTTTCGCCACGCAAAGGGGCGTAGAATTATGGGTCATCCTGTCCGTGTTGTTTATCCTAAGGTTTCAAGGGCCATCCCCATTTGATTTGGGATCCCATTGATATTTCATGTAAAAATTTGTGTGGTCATTCTGTATTGTTATTTCTATGATATGCTTTCAAAAAAAAATTCTGTGACATTGTTGTATTACTTTTAGCATCAAGCACTATCAAATGAATACTTTTTTTCCGTATGCTTTCTTTCTATCTCCTGAGTTCTCTAGCTCTTGCAATTCGAATAACCTTTGAGGAAAATTGAGCACAAGCAAATCGAGTCGAACCATAAACAGCGACCAGTTTTGCTGGATACCCGAAAACACGTGGCGTAAACGGTACAGTTTAATGACTTAATCACATTTATGAAGAGTATGGGCTTATTTCAAATAGAATTGAAACCATGGATTTAGGCCCAATATTTCAAAGAGCTCCAAGGCAACCAAGTGTCCACTGAAAAGGAGTCAACAGTTATCAAATTTCCACTTTAATAACTTTAATATCTATATCTCTTAATATTAAAGCTCCCGCAAAGGGTATTTTTCGAGCTCTATTAAAATTCCACATCATCATCTCTTATTGAAACGAGAATTCTTTTCCTATTTATTAGACACTTCTAATTAAAACGGGAATCAATTTCCTATTAAAACATAAATTTCTCCTCTATTAGAAAAAAGAAATTCTAACACTTATAATTAAAACGAAAATCTTTCTCCTATTAAAACGGAAATCATATTTCTAAATTAAGTCAACTATTAAAACGGGGTTAAAAAATGGGTTTATAAAAACTTAATTAAAACAATTTGTTAGAAAATTAAAACAGATTTTTAAAACTTAATTAAAACGATTTGTTATGAGATTATAATAGATTAGCGACTAAAACGGGAATCACGATTTGTTAGAAAATTTCCATATGTATATAGTTATGATTGTTGAACATGTTTTCAAAAGAGCCGGTACGTATGCACGGGCCTACTTTATAGTCTTAATATTAAAGCTCTCACAAGGGGTATTTTTCGAGCTCTATTAAAATTCCACGTCATCTCCTATTAAAACGAGAATTTCTCTCCTATTTGAAAAATGAGAATTTCTCTTCTATTATAACGAGAATTTTTCTCCTATTAAAACAAATTCTAACACTTTTAATTAAAGCGGGAATCCTTCTCCTATTAAAATGAGAATTTCTCCCCTATTGAAAATTAAGCGAAAAATCTAGAGTATCTAATTAAAATGAGAATCATTCTCCTATTAAAACAGAATCTCTCTCCCAATTGAAAAAAACGGGTTTTTAAAATTTAATTTAAAATAATTTGTTAGAAAATTAAAACGGGTTAGCGACTAAAACGGTAGTCCCAATTTTCTAAAAAAAAATATAAATGTTTTCAAAAGAGCCGGTGCGTATGCACGGGTATACAAGCTAGTCTTAATATTAAAGCTCTCACAAGGTGTATTTTTTGAGCTCTATTAAAATTCCACGTCATCTCCTATTAAAACATAAGTTTCTCTCATATTTGAAAACGGAAATCTTTTTTTACAATGGGAATTTCTCTCCAATTATAACGGGAATTATTCTCCTATTAAAACAAATTCTAACACTTTTAATTAAAGCAGGAATCTTTCTCCTATTAAAACAGAATGTCTCTCCCAATTGAAAAAACAGGTTTTTAAAATTTAATTAAAATTTCACTAAAAATAATTTGTTAGAAAATTAAAATGGGTTAACGACTAAAACGGTAGTCCCAATTTTCTAAAAAAAATCTACATGTTTTCAAAAGAGCCGGTGCATATGCACGGGCCTACAAGCTAGTATGTTTCTATGTTTCTTGATTTATCCCTAACCTTAAAAAAACAAAAGAAAAAAAATTAACCAGTTACAAAATCTAGTTTTTGGTCTTAATTGTTGGGAAAAAAAAAATGAATAAAAAACTTGAAGTGCTGAACTAGTGACACTTTTTTCAAACTAAAAAAAAAAAAAAAAAAAAAATCTTTAGCTAAAGATGGGAAGAACTCCTATATATTTTACAATGATATTTTTTTAATTTTTTTTCTTTTTATTTATTTTTATTTTTAGTGGGGGCAAATCAGAAAGTTTGTTCTAAAAAAGGAATTTGATAACTGTCAATCTCTTTTTAGTGGACACGTGGTTGGTTCCTGTTTCACTTGGAGCTATTCGCGAAAAATCACTCTATAAAAAAGAAACCCGTACAGCCGAACGAAAGCTTAGGGAAAGGTTATTTAGGAAAATGAAACTTGTTGTCCAAGAACCCTAGCTAGCTCTCAAACCTACCTGTCTCCGATTATTAAATCAATCAAACCTATGGTAAAAGTTTTTCTCTCCAACCTGTTAATTACATATTTACAATGATTGATATTTCCTCTTTCACTGCCTTAGATTTACAGACTTTATTTATATGGGTTCTAATTTCATTTCATTTCAACACAAGTTAGAGTTGATGTTAAATATCTTGACCTTTTTATCCATTCCGCATTATTTTTTGTTCCATCTTTACATTTCTACATACTCTTTTGTTGGAAATTCAGTAATGTCAACACCATAATTGCCTACACTTAGCCTTATAATTAGCAACGTAGTAGAAAACTAGAAATAGCCTCTAGGTGTGTGGTGCCTAATACCTTTTCAAATTTGAAAATTGGATTTTTGTTTCAATAAGTTGTTAAGGAGTAAGAGCTAAAGAGAGATGTATGTAATAAAAATTAAAAAAAGGAAATGAAATGTAAAGATTCCCGATCTCTCTTTTCCATTATTTTTTTCATAACAGAACAACACGTATTTGAGGAATCAACTCCCAGTTTCCATGTATGGGACTAGTTGGATGGCATCTAGCTAGGTTCTTTCTGCATTACAAAATAGTTGCTGAACTCTTTTGATATGTTCCAAAATCCAAATTTCCAGTGGTAAACTGTTTTCGGGTTGATGTGTGGCTGAAAAATGCGCATGTCTTCTGAGATTGTTATTTACGAGTATGCGAACCGTGCTACGCATCGGTGTTTTTTCAAATCTTTAAACCTGTCAGTTATAATTTAAAAAATAATATAAAAACATTAAGAGGGGTTGAATATAATTTGAGTGACGTGAATGAGGTTTTCTAAATTATTTTAAATAATATGAAGCTAATTCTAATTTCAATAAAGTGAAAGAGTTTTTGGTAAATTGTTTAAAAAGGAGGGAGCTGATTAGAATAATTAAGGGAGGTGGTTCTAAAATCATAAAATAGAGAGATTACAAATACACAGTTCGGTTGAAAAATTTTCCTCCTAAAGATCCGGCTATCATATAGTGTAGAGATTTGAGAACCCATGCAGCTACTTGAATGATTTTCTGTCCGCTGACTTTCTTAGTTCATGATAGCTTGTCAGTTGCAGACATAAAAATATTTGATGCTATCGCACATGATGCTGCTAAGGTAAAAGTTTAATATGGTTATTGAAGTTTTTGTGTACTTCTACAGGCAATGGCAAGAGATGGAAAAATTTGAGGGATTCCAAGAAACAGCAAAATTTGGTTTGCTTGTTCGATTCGATTTCGGCAATAACCGGACCAACAGTAATCAAATCAAATTGTCAGGACAAACCAAGATTAATTGAAATGGCAACCACCTCTGCTGGACACAGCGGGATTAGAAATCCAACAGCGATCAAATCAAAGGTCGGAGACCAGATAGTTTCAACAAGTAGGAATGAGAATTGCAATAAGAAGGTATGTGAGTCTGCGATGTGTGTTTGAGGAAATCAAAGGCCGGAGGCCAAATAGTAGATTTAACCTTCCTAATGCAGAGATTGGAGAGGTATGTTTGCAGTTCGCAATAGATCCCACTGTTTTTTTTTTCAAATTGGACACGCAAAAGCTGCCCTTGTGAACCGTTACTTTGCTCAAAGATACCGAGGTCGTTTGATAATTAGCATTGATGAGATAATTCACAATGAGTTTGTGAGCAATATACTAAAAGATACTCAAACCCTTGGTATAACACCCCTATTTTTATTTTTTTTTTTTTTTATTTAAATATATATAAAATTAAATAATAATAATAAAAGAGGATAAAGATAAAAGAGAGACAAAACGTGGGAAGAGAGAAGGGGTTACAATCAAACCCTCTTTTGCTCCCTCTTTTCCTATTTTTATGGGTTTTTTAAAAAAAAAAAAAAAAAAAACAACAACAACAGAGAGAAACGTACAATAAAAAAATAGAGAGAAAGATAATTATTGCTTGAGAGTGCTTGAAAGAAAAAGGGGCGGAAGAAGACAAGTTCGCTGGTTATTTCACTTTCACTAATGTTTTCGTTTTTCGATTAACTTTGAGTGAGTAATCTAAACTTTATTTTTATATAATTGATTTATTACTATGGTTTAAATTAGTTGTGTATTTAATTATCTATAATGGAACTTTGAGATTGAAATTATTTGTTTAATCAGAGACTTTCAATATACTGAGTTACTGGCACCAAAAGTTTAGCTTTGATATATAGGTGTTGTCGTGTTGAGGAGTATTTGTATACGGTAGTGAGTAAACCATGTGTTTATTGATTAATTGGTAGTATTATATAGGCCTGCAACCATTTTGAATGATGTGAAGTTATTGGATTCATGTTATAGGGTTTTGATTATCATAATTTCAGAATTGTTCTCGGTAATTTAAGCATAAAAGATTTTTTTTTATATATCTTTTTTATATGAATCCAACGCCTGTTTACTATAGACACGCATATCTACAACTTTCGTGTTTTTGTAAAATTTCATATCTAGTCGTTTTGCATACTGAAATTGAAGTTGAAGTCTGACGCAAAAACTGGGCAGTCTGTAGTAATAAAATCTTATAAAATAAAATAAAAAAATTACTCTTTTGTGTTGATTCCAAAACCATTAGAATCTAGACTTATAGAGGTACAACCTCATATTTTGACCCGAGTTCATACTCGTATTTAAAATTATGAAAATTGACTTCAATATATGATGACTGTTTGTGAACATATCCTAGACATGTTGCATTGTAGGAAGTGTATAGGACACTATACTTTGTAGATTTGTGCGAAACCAAAACCTAATGAAACCTTAGAGAGTCTTTTATCTGACGCAATGAGCCTCACTTAATTTGGATGAGTGATGGAAAAGATATGACCTCAACAATTCTATGCGTAAAAAATTCTATTCGTCAGAAAACAGTTTTCTACATAGGATTTGATCACAAATTTCATAAAGATAGGGGGAAAGTTAGAGTTTTTGTAAAACATGAAAAGATGAGTTTTATGAGTCTTCTTTCTAACTCAATTGGTCTCGTCACATTCTGAGTTCTGTGGAGGTAGATATAATGTCTGGAAGTTTGGTTGACAGAAAACAGTGCGTCAGAAATAAGTTTTTGCGCACTGTGTTCAAGTCCAGTTTTAATATAGTTAGAGTGAGAGTTATAATTTTTGTGAAATATAAATGAGTAAGTTCTGAGAGTCTTCTTTTCAACGCAAAAAGTCTTGTCACGTTTGGACACCTGTGGAAAGAGATGAGTCATTCGGAATATAGTCCGTCAGAAATCTAGTTTGCTGAAAATTATAATTTTTACCGTTTTCGACCTAAGTTTTCTTCTAGATGGGCTGAGATTGGGACTTCGAGTTCTACATGAAAAAGTAAGTATACTTATCTTAGTTTTCAAATAATCAAGTGGTGTATCATTTGGATGACTGTAGAAAAAAGTTATTGCGTTGACAAGTTAGCTAGATAACCTACCATATTTTCTTTTAGGTGAGCTCTAGTTAACTTTTCTTTTTATAATGAGATAAATTATTGTACTTAGGTATATAGATGTCTTGATTGCTTAATTTCACATATGTACAATTTTAGCACAAACCCTAAATGTTAACACGTGATATGTTACAATAAAGTTTGAGTTTAGTATATATAATTGAGGAATTAAAGGGAAATAAAGTGTGCAACTTTATGACATGATTTCTTATATATTGTTCTTTGACTTTGACTATGTGGCTAATAAGAACTATGAATGGTTGATTCGAATCTTGAAAGATGTGGATACGTAGGCAGCTTTGAGCAAAAGTGTAGTCACTATATTATATATTAGTTTTTGTGATAAACGGTATGTGGAACTTGATTGTGCTCTTACAGAGTGTTGCTCCTCGATTGGGAGTGTATTTTAATTCACGAGGCATTTAATTAATGCGTTACTCATAATTGAGAATTTTGATATATATAATTTATATATTCAATATTGAGGCGAGTTGAATGACTATTGTGTTTGAAATTTTTATTAATGATTTTATTGCTTAATTGAGACGATGTTTATTTTATAATAAAAGTATTATAATAAATGATAACTCTTGGGTGTTAAAAAGTGTTGTGAAAGTTTAATGTGTCACCCACATCTTTAGATCTCTCAACGCCTCATTGATGAAAAGAAAATAAATGAAATGTTTATGACTAATGATGTCATGTGAAAAGCCGCCTTAGATAGGAACTAAGACATTTGCCTTATGGGTTGGATGTATTCCTTGAGTGTACAGGAATATAGGTCTGAGTATTCCTTGATTGTGGCGAAAATGACATAAGGTATTCATTGAATGTGTCATGAATGACTTGTTATTGTTATGATGACCGGGTATTCCTTGAATGTGGCGAGAATGATCCAAGATATTCATTGAATGTGACATGAATGACTTGCTAGTGTTATGATGGGTATTCCTTAAATGTTGCGGGAATGACCCAAGGTATTCATTGAATTAATGTGCCATGAATGACCTGAGATTTTATACCCAAAGAGGTTGTGATTATGCGTATAGAAAGCCTAGAGATGGTTGTGACTCACAAGTTACGAGTTTATAAGATGAAAATATGTTCATTGAGGCGATATCTCCGCTTGGGACATATGTCTTGTAGTGGTACTCGGTGTGAGTGAGGCACACGGGTATGTGTGATTTGGCAAATGTGTGAAGTGCAAATTATAGAGTAGGAACTAAAGGTTGGACAGTGTTTATTAATAAATGAGTCAATGAGATAATTAATAAGCAAAGTAAAATATTGATTTTACATATGAGTGAGTTATTGTATATAAATATTTATGTATTATGATGTACATGATTTCTTACAATAAATATATACGTGGTTTGTGTGAGTTGATAATCACGAGGGATAAATGTACTCCCTAGTTGTAATATATTTTATTCGTTCTCATAAATAGACGAGTGGTGTTTAAGTAAAATATTGGTTTTATCTATGAGCAGTTGTTGGATATGATTGGTGATATATTATGATATGATTCATATAATTTCATATGAAGGAATGTGAATGTAGTTAGCGTGATATGGTGGATATGGTGGTGGGACATGAATGCTAATATTGATGATGTATTATGCTAGACTGTGTATTCTCACGATTGTTATGAGAGCGAAGTAGATATATGATTTAAATGTTTATGTTTGGGAAACCTAATTTTATTTTGCAGGAGGATAAAACTTATTAACATTTTATGCAAGGACATTGTCCTACCCTAACACGTAAGCAGTTATAGATAAGATTTTAATTAAATTAATTTACTAAATATTGGGATTGAAATTTTACTTGGGACGAAACTACACGCTGTTTTGAGAAAACGAAACTATGTTGTATTCTAAGTTGAAATGATTGTAGTATATATATATATATATATATATATATATATATATATATATATATATATATATATTTTAAAGATTGAATGTAGTATTTTATATTTTATATTTAGTCTTACTTGTACCTACAAATTCAATTTGTTAACCCATGTTTGCTTTGTTTTGCAACGTGAGGGTGTTATTGGAAACATAGATGGTAGAATGCAATGGATGACGACGTTTGATTTGGATTCGTTCTTGGAGTCTTATTGGTTTAATTTTTCTGAAGTATAAAGGTTTGATTTGAAACAAATGTAATAAAGTTTTCAGATTATTGAATAAGGTGGTGATTAAGATAATTATATCTTGGATAATTCTCTATTTTAAATTTTATAAAAATTTGGAGTGATATAGTACTATTACATACTGAAAAATGCAACAACCTAGGTAGGAAATGCTAAAAAGAAAGGATGGATGAGATTGAATCAAAATGTAGGAATAGTAGTGTACCAAACTTATTCCTAATATATGGAATTAGAGGGGGGAGGGGAGCGTGGTCGTAACTCTGACTTCGTGGTAAGCTGGACGCGCGGGAACGAAATATGGAACTTCAAAATCCAGTGGATTACTGTTGCAATCTGGTTCCTCACCATTGCACTGGAGAGAAATAGAAATTGTATCCAACATGTGACTTTGCATCTGCATTTGTTGATGCTACAGAAGGTACTACTCATGCCCTCCGGTCTAGAGATTTTCATGACTAGAATGCACAGTATTACAGAATTCTCGAGGATATGGGTTTGGCGCAAAGTACGAATTTCTGAATTTAGAAGCTTGAATATGCCGTATATCATTTTTTTAGTTGATGGATGGGATGATCCTTGTCTCCCAAGTCCCAACTGTGCAAGGCATTGTACATTTGTACCTTAGAGGTGTGAATATTGTGGATTTCTCTGTGTTTGTATACGGAGGGAGGAAAGAGACATAGACGCGGTAAAATATTTTGATGATTTTGACTTCACCGACTCTCAACAGGATCCAACTGAGTTTTGTCGATCACCAGATTTGTTGGAATATTGAGATTTGAGTACTGGTGGGTACTTTATACTTTATACTCCTTTAGACTTAGAAGGCACCACCTGTCTAATTTATTCTGTAGAATAAGTTACCGACAGTACCAACGGTGTTCAACTTTTTCTCCAGCTGCCACGTTGCATATTATAATATCTTCCAAACGCCAAATTGCAACATTTTATATGCTCAAAATCGAGCGAGTTTTGCGAGTTTTCCAAGCGAAATTTGGACCACACACGTTTACACTAAATTCCTACAAAACAGGAGTGAAAACTGTCACAAATTCTCCCTTACGCAATTGCCCTCTACTGAAATCAGAAACGCTTTCAAATTCACGGGGCGTCAAATTTGGGTTGCAGTATTGACCATTTCATTTTATGGGATTGACACTCTTTTGACCAATTCCAAAATATTGGCAGTCTTCTATTAATCAAATAAAAAAAAACACCAACGGTAAAAAGTTGCCATGAAATCGCATAATCTACGGTATTGAGTTGCTGTGAGATCTCATATTTCACGGAAAATTATTGTCGTGAGTTTTTTTTTTGTTTAAATTTTTTTTTAATAGCTATAGTAAAAAAATTTAGTTGCTACGAGATGGTTGTGTTCACTAAAATAGAATATTTATTTGTGTTAATTATCAAAATTCTTCTTTATTAATTTGATCACAAATTTTTCTTATAACATATGAAAATATTTACTGCGAGATAGCAAAATTATATCTTGATTGTATTTTTTTTTTCCCATAGTTTTGGTGTTGTTCTTGGAAATATATAAAAAACTCTAAAAAAAAATTATATATCCAAAAAAAAAAAAAAAAAAAAAAAAACACACACACACACACACAAATCACACACACACAATTTCATAAAAATGAGATATGGAATTCATACCGTGGGATATGAAATCGTGAAAACATATCGGCATGTGGAGTGTAAAAAGACATAAAAAGAATAATCATTATTGTTATATTTTTTACCAAAGAGGTGTTAATCCCATAAAATAAGATGTCAATACCACGCCCATCAAATTTTGGGAGTTTATAAGATTGTGTCTTCCTCGTTCCAATTTCCAAAGATATAAAACTCAAAGAGCTTGAAAAAAAATGAAGAGCCCGTTTGCTACTTGTGATTTCTTTCACCAGTATTTCTCTACTCTCTCACTTTAAGCGAACGATTTTCTAGTTGAACCGATTTCTTGAAAGTTTAATTGATTGTTAACGACCAGGAAATAGTGCACAGTCAGTTGTCTCTTATTGTTTTTGGTGTAAAGTTTCAGTTGATAAAAGTTGAGTTTGTTCCGGAGCAACACTACTAAACTGAATTCATCACATTGACTTGGGGTAATATTAGATGCAAGGTTCATTTCATTTCAAAGATCAGATGTTCGTGCACAATGGAGAGACACGAAAGCCAAATCTAATAAACTGGGCATAAGTGAAAATCTGAAACGTGTGTGAAAGGTTCCCTTCATTCTTTGATTTCTAGTGAGGGTAATATAGTATTTAACAAATTGCGAAGAAAATGTGCAAGCTGTCGCACTCTATTTTGATGGAATTTGGGGACACGTGTGTGGTCCAAATTTGGCTTGGGAGCAAAACTCGCTGGGAGCAAAAAAATCACTCCTCAAAATCTTGCCTATAAAATAGAAGCAGCGCCATTGCATTCAATAATCATCTTACACCAGCTCACAGAAACTTCTATCTTCCACCAATTAAATTGTTTCTGCCCTCATTGAGATTTCTCCAAATACTTTTAAGTTTTTTAAAGCTTCATTTGAGTTCTTCATAGATTAGCCACATTCAAATTGTAGCAATTATGTCATTTCCCAGTTGCATTCAATGTGGAACTCGTAGCAACCCATGTCGATGCAAGGTGGTTGGGCCAACACTTGGATTTGTGGCCTTTGTCGTCGCGGCAGTTGTTGAATGGCCTATTGGGGCAGTGGTTTATATCTTTCGCCACATGAAGGGGCGTAGAATTATGGGTCATCCTGCCCGTGTTGTTTATCCGAAGGTTTCAAGGGCCATCCCCATTTGAATTCATGTAAAAGTTGTGTATTATGATCTATTATTAATTTTAGTATCAAGCGCTATCAAATGAATATTCTCTCCTGCAATTTAGTTCTCTTAGCTTGCTGCAGCAATTCGAGTAAAATTTGAGGAGGGAAATCTAAAGAGAACTTGTAATTTTAAGATGCACTCTTCTTTGTTAGAGAAAGGAAGAGAAATGTAAAGATTATTCCCGATCTATGGTCTTTTACTCTTTTCCAAACTCAGTTTCCACTTATTTGTATTTGAGGAATCAATTCAACTCCTTGTTTCATTATTTATAATTATAAAAGTGAAACTATTTTAGGACATCTCCGGTGTAAAATTACACCTACACCTAGGTGCCATTATGATTTGACAATTTCAATTGCAAAATATTGTATAGACAATAAATATCCATTTTCTATATTTTCCATTTTTATATTCCCCAATAGATAAGTGAAACAAATTGGATTTTAAACCATGTCCCTATTTAATTTTAAGTAAGACATCTCTCCAACTTACGTCCAAGTTTAAAAATTACAATTTGTCATTTTAGAATTACAAATGGACGTTATTTGGAGTGGTGTCCGAACATATTTTAAATTCGAGCAGCTTTTTAACAGCTTATATTCAAGTGAGGAATTTCCCACTCGCTCTATTAGCTATTAGCTTTTAACAATTTATAAAAAAGTTTTTAGAGGAATTTCCCACGACCCCATTTTTTTTTTTTTTATTAACTTTTATTAGTTTATTATCTAAGATAAGAATCTAAACATTTGTGGATTGGAAAGAGTTTTTTGATAATATGGGAGTGTAAACTTTGGTCCACCCCCACCATCC
The DNA here is from genome assembly GCF_015680905.1 of Coptis chinensis. Classification (NCBI taxonomy): domain Eukaryota; kingdom Viridiplantae; phylum Streptophyta; class Magnoliopsida; order Ranunculales; family Ranunculaceae; genus Coptis; species Coptis chinensis. The sequence continues at coordinate 122,980,286 of NC_141458.1, read as the reverse complement.
ATTGAAGAGATGCCAGAGCAACCCTTTCTTTTGAATGTCCTGTTAGCAACCCTGTTAGCATGGCCAGAGTTTCTTTGAAGCTAAGCAAACTGCGCATAAGCGTATTAGCTGTTAGTATTAACGCGGTTTAACAGTTTATAGCGTTGCTTGCAAGCCAAGTACTCTCTTAGAAGCTAGCCCACTTAGAATCCAGCCCAGAGACTAAAACTAAACAGAAGAATCTAGTGAGTGGGCCTATACGTCCAAGTAGAGAATCTAAATTCACACTCGATAGTCCTCGCACAATATTGTTGTTTATGATCCTCTGAAAGGAATTTCTGACTTGATTTTAGCATGCCTCATTAAATCTTGTGCAGCCCATCCCCTTGTAATTCCACCAATCTCCATGCAAGTTTCTGATGGTGGAAATATATATTATATCTATACTTTTACAAGAACATCCTCCCGTTCATTTAATAGTTTTTACTTCTAAATCCTTCATTTCGAGTTTAAGGATGTGTTTGATTGAAAAAACTTAAACACTTCCAATGGCCAAAAGAAAAGGAAAATAAAGTGAATCTATTATTCATTTGAGGACCACACTTCAATTTTTTAAAATTTTAAAACATTTGTTTATCCACCTCAACAAAAAAATGGAAACAAAATCACTTGTTTGAATGAAAAATGGAAAATATTTTTGTGTTTATTTGGTGTTGTGGACTACGAAAATTTTGTGGAAAAAGGAAAAAAATAGATAGATAGGGACTTACTAAAATAATACACCCATGACCCAACAATAAATAATTCATTTCCATAACTTTTGAAACAAAACAAAATTGGAAATATATTTTGAATTGCACAAAAATTAGATCTTTTAGCATTTCCTTTCCCAGTTTTAAAAAAATGGAAAAATAGGATTTAAAATTATTTCACTTTCCATTAGCTTAAGAATTCGTGTTAGTTTAAGAAAAAATAAATTTTATTTCATTTAGCTTTCCATGAGTTATAAGAAGATCCAAGTATAATAAATTGGGACAATATGATAAATAAAACAGATATCAAAGGAAGGGCGCAAGCGTTCTTCAAATCAACACTTACACATAATTATGGGTTTGCTAATTGTCCGCATACCCATTTCTGCCAATAACGTTCCCTCCGCTATCTTAATTATATGGTGAAGTGCTGAACTAGTAGTATGTGGGCTCTTTAGTTGCCACCTCCCTCTCTTTCTGTTTTTTGGGTAACCTGCCAGGTTGCCACCTCCCTCTCAAAAGTTCTGTTACATGGTCGTATGTAAATATGTAATATTTTATTAAGAGGGCGGAAAATAAAACAAAAAAAAAAAAGGTTAATTTAAGTTTGAGACTTTGAGGTTCCTTCAGCAAATTGCTAAAATGACCAGGTAAGGTAACACCTTGCAAACGTGTATAGCTAATTTCATTAATCCAAACTAAATCTCAACAACATCGATTATAGAATCCACAGATAACTTTGAATTGATTTTGAGGAAAGTGATCGTTTACCAGGTAGTCTGTATCTAATTTTTAGAATTTGAGGAGTTCCGGTTTTTTTTTGTGCAAATGTCGGAACTCCTAAACAAGGACATAAATTAGATACTAAAAGTAGTGACACGAACTTGTCTTCAAACAAACAAATAAAAGTTTGAACTTTTGAATTGTTCTTTGTTCCACACTTCCACGGCAATCAGATTGCAAGCAAGGTTTAATGTTGACAATCATGTTTATACAATCAGCTGGATAAGGGCAAGGGCAATCTAATTTTTAGAGGACCGATCAATTCACTGAACACATCGTATTGGTTAGCAAGCTGGGGGTCGCACAAGATCAAGCTGAGGATGAAAAATGAAAATGGTCATGACTCGTGAGCGTGCTTGATGACTAACCTTTCAACAGTTCTGTTTTTATTTTCTAATAACTAAACTAAAACCTCATTTGACGTGAAAATTAACTCACTTGGTATTTAGAAGTCGGAACTAAAAGCATAGGCCATAAACTACTATATAAATGAACACCTACAAATGATACGACTACAAGCGTCCGAGGCAAAAATTCCAAGTTTACTATTGCCATAAAAGTAATCTATCAATGGCATCTCATGATCGCTCCAATGCTCGTATTAACGCAACTCGAAATGCAAATCCCCCGCCTTCAGCAGGTAAGATGGTTACAGTGTTGAGTATCGATGGAGGCGGGATCAAAGGTATAATTCCAGGAACCATGCTCGCCTTTCTGGAATCAAAACTTCAGGTACATACTGCACTTAAAAAATATGTCAAGCCTAAACCACACTGATGTCATAACTTCGGTGTCTTGCACAGTTCATGGCTTCATGCATGTTTATTGATTACAGGTACTAGATGGACCAGATGTGAGGCTTGTAGACTACTTTGACATTGTTGCTGGTACAAGCACAGGGGGGCTGGTTGCTACTATGCTTACAGCTCCAAATAACGACAATCGTCCCCTTTACGCTGCAAAGGATATCAATGATTTTTATGTGGAGCAGGCGCCACTAATTTTTCCTCAAAATGAGTGAGTTAACAAACTACATAGAGCTGAGACAGGTTAGAAGTATTTCCGGAAGGATAGATATATAAATGGAATGGCTGGAAATGGTAATAGTAAGTCTATGAATTCTATGGTTTGTTTGGGAGCCACCCAGATTTCCAAGGAAATGGGTCTCTTGATTTTGATGGTTCGGTCGGCCAAACCACGATTATTTTCTCACCCATTCCCTCCGATCTGGATTCCCAACCCCCCAAAAAAAAGGTTTTGATTGGAAAGCAAGTCATGGATTCCTCATGTCATGCATTGCATCACCTTCCTGGCATTTCTAACAGTCAAACAAACCAAATAAACCATGGTTTGCGATTCAAGATTCCTGGGGTTTCCATTACAAAGAGGATGTACTCTTTTCCCTCCTTTTTTGTTCGTCTTTTATACCTCTTTCCAACAAGTGGAGAAAGCCACAGAAAGCAAATTAAGCTAAAAAGTGCAGAGATAAAATAAATAAACAAATAGGATGTACCATATGGCCTGACAGCTTGATCTGGTCCACTATTGATGGTGTACTCAGATGAGAGCGTGGAGTGAAGTGAGATCAAACCCTATACAAGAAACAAGATAGAAAGCAGAAAATGTTCTATAAATGGCAAACCGTATACCAACTTTAAAAGAAAGGAAATAAGGCTTTCAGGGGTTAGTATGGTACTATATATGGTAGTAACCTGGTATAAATCTCACTCGACCAGGTTCCATATTCCAACAAATTATTGGCGCGGTATAGAGATGGTAACAAAGCAATGGTAGTCAGACCTCCTACCCAAAGAGACAGAGAGAAGTTAAGAAGAATCCCTGAAAGTACTCAAGTACCTTAGTTTTACAGTTTTACTTATATTCTGAGCCTAGCAGACTTCTGCTAGATTGCATGTATGCCAAGCGCAGCCCTCAACGGAAAATAATCAGTCTGTATTGTTCCATAAACAGGATCAGTACCACGGGGCCGAAGTACGATGGAAAGTATTTGAAGACACTACTGCAGAATATGCTTGGGAACTCCAGTATTGATCAATACCTGACAAACGTTATCATCCCAGCATTTGATGTCAAATATATTCAGCCAACCATTTTTACGAACTTAGAGGTAAGATAGCATAGTGATGTTTTCCTAATTACTCAATTAGTCACCTTCAATTATATACACAGACACTCAATTAGTCACCTTCAATTATATTACTCAATTTCAGCTCGACTTAAACTTCTACATTACAGGCAAATTTTGATGTTTCGAGAAATACCAAGTTATCCGATATCTGCCTTGGAACCTCTGCGGCTCCAACATATCTTCCTGGACATTATTTTGAGACCAAAGACTCTAATGGCGACATTCAGACATTCAATCTTGTCGATGGAGGGGTTGCGGCAAGTAACCCGGTATGTAACACAAAATATGATGTTTCTAATACCTGTAGTTTCAAAAGTTCAGTTCACGCTGAATCTCTATATACTATCTCAAACTGATTACTAGGTCACACTGATTATATAGAACTCATGTACAATCAATTTGTATTAACAATCTGAACTAAATGACTAGCCACTAACTGCACCAGGGATACAACTGGAAATCTGAATGATGAAGTTGGTATGCAATTGAAGGTGTCACGAGGAATTATATATTCTGATAAAATATATGCATGTATCAAGTCCAAATCATGCTTAAAAATACAAAGAAAAAAAAACTTAGAAACTTACATTTGAATTTGACTCAAATCAGATGTTCGAGGATATGAACTTGAACTTCATTTGAAGCAACCAAGCACTGTCTCCTGGCATCGATATTGATATAGTTGCTACATTTAGAAGACAATATAACATATATGGAATAGTATGAGGTGGGTATCTATATCCAGTCTCAGTCAAATAACATGCTAGCTAGAAACAAAAAAAATCTCATAAAATATATTCTTAAAAAGTATTTCTCGTCAGAATAAAGTCATCAACTCAGACACTTTGGACACCAGCATTTTTATAATTGTTAATTTACATAACATATGGGGAATGCTATGGAGTGGGTATACAATTATCCAGTCTTTGTCAAACAACAGCTAGAAAGAATAAATAAAATCATGGTAAAAAATCCGTGACATAATATGATAATAGTTATTATAAACCCACTCTGTTGCTAACCTGCAGACGCTCTTGGCCATGAGCCTAGTCACTGAGGAGATTATGGGGCAAAACCCAGATTTCTCCCATATCAAGCCAATGGACTGCACCCGTATTCTGATAATTTCACTAGGGACAGGGAGTGCTAAGTGGGAAGCAAGATATAGTGCTAATATGGTCTCAGAATGGAGTACGAACGATTGGTTGTTTAGTAATGGCACAACACCGTTGATCGACTTCTACAGCAATGCAAGCGCTGATATGGTGGACATTCACACATCAGTTCTGTTCCAATCCAACAATGCCAAAGCGAACTACCTTCGCATTCAGGTAACTACAAGTGCTTTGAAGATAACAAGCTCCACTTAAGCACTTAGCTTAGTTCGTACAAATATGGCCATGCAGGTGTTCCACTTAACCTAAATCTTCAAATATTTTGAGTTTTAAAATCATCCTAGAGAGAGGTGTATTGACAACTACTGTAATTTGAAAAGTGTAATTATTATTTTCAGCGTATTACACCCAATTTCAGAGCACTAGAGCCAAAAGACCCCCTCCGCCTCTTTTCCCACCACAACACGGCCCGCTTTTTACCAACACAGACCTGCCAAAACCTGTTTATAAGAACCATTCACATTAAATTATCAAACTTGTAACCTTCAACATGAAATATAGACCACAAGTATCATAATCGTTGTCTTTAGATTGCAAAGTTTGCTTGAATGACTGAATTCCTTGTGCTGTGATTACCAGATTGATACATTAACGGGTGATGCAGCAACATTGGACCTTGCGACCAAGGAGAATCTACAAAATCTAGTCAAAATAGGGAAGGATTTACTTAAAGCGCCAGTGTCAAGGATAAATCTGTTGACAGGAAAGTATGAGGCGTGCAGAGGAGAGGGCACCAACGAAGAAGCCCTTGCTCACTTTGCTAACTTGCTAAGTGATGAACGCAAACTACGAAGATCCAATGTTAATGCACATTAGCAAGTGTAATTGATGCATACAAGAAATGAAGAGCTTTTGCATATTGGTGGGTTTTCATGTCAACAAGCTTGTCCACAAGGTAGTCTTCCTTGACAGCAGGAAGGAAGTAGGAACCAAAAATGTTGAATATTTCGGTTCAAAGAAATTTAGAATATGTATGTAACACATGACAAAAAAAACTATTTTGACGTTATTGTACAAAGTTGATCGCCAAGTAAGATTTCTCCACACCCCTCACATGATGAACTCTTCATTGGAAAAATTCTCAAGCGTGGAAAATACCTTGGGAAACAACTATAGGAAGTAGAAACCAAAAAAGTTAAGAAATTCAGTTTAAAGAGATATTTAAATAGTAAGTCACACTTGAGGCAAAAGAACTTCTTTGACGTTGTTGTACAAAATTGATTGCCAAGTGAAAACTTCACGCCCCTCACGCCATTAACTCTTCTATATTCCGTAGAAAAATTCACAAACGTGGAAAATACCTTGGCAAACAACTATATGAAAGTAGTACAAAAAAAGTTGAGAATTTCAGTTTAGAGAAATATTTAAAGAGTAATAAGTCACACACTCACACTTGAGAATAAAAACTTTTTTGACGTTGTACGAAATTGATTGCCAAGGGAAATTTCTCCACGCCTCTCAAATGAACTCTTAAAAAAATTCACAAGCGTGGAGAATACCTTGTAAAACATGTACATAGTAGGAAACAAAAAAGTTTAGAGTTTCAATTTAGAGAAATACTTAAAAAGTAAATAAAACTTGACAAATTTTTTTTTTTTTGACGTTGTTGTACATGGTCGATTGCGAAGTGAAATTTCTTTACGCCCCTCAATAAACTCTTCCATAGAATAGTTCACAAGCGTTGGAGAATACAATTGCAGACATCTGTAAGAAGTAGGAACCAAAAAAATTGAAAATTTCGGTTGAGAGAGATTTTCAAAAAGAGTAAGTCACACTTGAGACAAAATAACTTCTTTGACATTGTTGTACAAAATTGATTGTCTAGTGAAATTTCTCCACCCCTCACGCGATGAACTCTTCCTTGGAAAAGTTCTAAGCGTTGAGAATACCTAGGTAAACAACTGTAGGAAGTAGGAACCAAAAAAGATTGAGAATTTTGGTGTAAAAAGAATTTTAAAGAGTAAGTAACAATTGAGACAAAAGAACTTCCTTGACGTAATAACAACGTTGTTGATTGCCCAGTGAAATTTGTCCACACCTCTCACGCGTTGAACTCTTTTTTAGAAAGATTCACAAGCGTAGAAAATACCTTGGCAAACAACTGTAGGTACTAGGAACCAAAATATGTTGAGAATTTTAAAGAGAAAGTAACACTTGAAACAAGAGAACTTCAATGATGCAGTAAAACATTGATAGCCAAGTGAAATTACTCCACATCCCTCACGCGATGAACTCTTCTTTAAAAAAATTCACAAACATGGAGAATACCTTGACAAACAACTAGGTACTACGAACTAAAAAAGGTTTAGAATTTTGGTGTAGAGAAAATTCTAAAGAGTAGTTACACTTGGGACTGAGACAAGAACTTCCTTAACATAACAACGTTGATTGTCAAGTTAAATTCTCCACGCCCCTCATGCGATGAAATCTTCCTCAGAAAATTTCACAAGCATGGAGAACACCTTGACAAATAACTGTAGATAGCAGGAACTTAAAAAAGTTTGGAATTTTGGTGTAGAGAATTTTAAAGAGAAAATAACACTTAAGACCTCAAACAAGAAAACTTCATTGACGTGTAGTAACAACGTTAATTGCCAAGTGAAATTACTCCACGCCCCTTACACGATGAACTTTTCCTGAGAAAAATTCACAAGCATAGAGAATACCTTGGCAAACAACTGTAGGTAGGAACTAAAAAAAGTTTAGAATTTTGGTGAAGAGAAAATTTTAAAGAGTAACTAACAATTGAGACAAGAGAACTTCATTGACATAGTAACAATGTTGATTTGAAATTACTCCACGCCCTCACACAATGAACTCTTCCTTAAAAAAATTCATAGGCATGGAGAATACTTTGGCAAACAATTGTAGGTACTAGGAGCTAGAAAAGGTTTAGAATTTTGGTGTAAACAAAATTTTAAAGAATAAGTAACACTTGAGATTTGAGACGAAAACTTCACTGACGTAGTACCAACGTTGATTGCCAAGTGAAACTATTCCACGCCCCTCACGCAATGAACTCTTCCTTAGAAAATTCACAAGCATGGAGAATACCGTGGCTAACAATATGTACTACTACATGGAGTTTCTCTACTGCCATATAAAACGTCCCATGAAAATGTTTATTTTTTTAAAGATAGAAGTGCAAAAACATTGATTAAAAGCATAGAGGATTTAAAATTTTGATACAAAGGAGAGATTTCTTTTTGGAAAGAGAGAAAAAAGAGAATTTCGAAACTAATTGAAGAAACGAATCACAACAAGTTGTTTCGAAATCAGATAACATAATTATAGAATAAATAAACATTTTCCCAAACCACTTCGGCTTTATGGCTACATAAACATTACCTGAAAACTCTTACTTGCAATGTGAAGTCTATAACGGATTTTGAGTATTTTAAATATTTGCCTAAGAATCTTTTTAGGCATCTTGAAGGTTCTGATGTACATAAAGTTGCAAAACAAGAGTTTATTATGAAAAAGAAGCCTAGAGCTCCAAGATTAACACTTGTTAATCGAATATGAGATTATGAAAAAGGAAGGAGGCTTAACAGTAATTCTAGACGTGATATGAGATCAAGGAATAAGAATGAGTAGGGGAAAAGAAAGGGAATATTGTCTAGAGAGAGACTTGTTATAGAGATGAAGAAAGTTTAGATTCAAAAGAAGACAACTAGTGAATTGAGGAAGGAGAAAGATATCAGGAAAGCAAGAAAAGCTATTGAGAGGTGCTCACAATCCAGATTTTAGATTCTCGCAAGACCAGATTTCTCAGGTTTTTGCTGATTATTTCATTTCTGATTTAAAATATATGAAATCTGGTGAGTTGGGTAATACTAGTTTGGCAGCCAAGTGGTGCCCGTCCTTAGAATCATCTTTCGATAAGGCTACTTTACTTTGTGAAAGCATTCCTAGGAAGGTGTTTCCGCGTCATCCGTACCCAGAATCCGGGATCGTCTTAGGAAGGAAGTTCTTGTTCCCCTTCGTCGAATTCTAGAAGTACCTGAGGTTTACATGAGTAAAAAGAAGTGTGAGTCGCTTCCATATGATAGAGTTGTCTCTGTTGCAATTACGAGTTACAAGAAACATTTCTCAAAAACATGGTGAGAAGCGGTTCAAAGAGTTCTTGGGCAAGGTTACGTGTGGAGAAGCTTAAATTGCTGCTGTCGCCTTGTTTCCTGATGACATTATAATTCACTTAGACGATGGGCACCGAGATTATGGTCAAGTTGCTGAGCTGTAGTGGAAAAGAATGGTTGAAGATCTGTCCAAAAAGGGGAAATTGAAAAATTGTATTGCAATTTGTGATGTTTCTGAAAGCATGACATGGTATATTAATGAAAGAATGCAAGATATCGATGATGATAAGCCCCCAAAGGTCTGCATTGCACTTGGTCTGTTGCTTTCAGAGAGTTGTGTGAAAATCCTTGGAATGTCAAGGTCGTAAAATTCAGTGCCAGCTTCATTTTTACAGGGAGACGACTTTTGCTCCAAGAAGGAATCTCTTGAAGGCATGGAAAGCGGGTTGAACACAAATTTTCATTAAGTGTTGGACATGAGTTTAAAAGTTGCTACTGAGGGGAACTTAGGTAAAGACCAGATGATAACGAAAGTGTTTATGTTTAGTGATATGGAGTGCGATGAAGCTAGTGGTGGCAATGATCAGAATAACTTGATAATTGTGTATTGTGTGCTCACTAAACAATTTTTTATATAGGGATAACAATCGAAATTAACTGGAATTTAGCAAAGTAGATAACTATACATATCAAACAGATAAAAAAAATTAAATTAATCTAACAGGTGAAAACATGCCGTGTTTTATGTTGTGCATACCCAGCGTCCAAATCCTAAATCTCCTTTCCTTCAAACGAAAACTCTGAGATGGAGATTAGAGTAAAATTTAATTGGGAGGAAACAAGTGAGAGGGAGAACGTTGTTGTTTTTATAGGTTAGCGGTTAGCCAAAGTCGGTTTTGTTTACCGCGTGGGTACTAAGCAACAGTAGAACTAGGGATTGGACCTTATTTTAAAGCCCATCCAGCTCATGGACTTTGCGTTTTTCGTAAGCTAGTGTAAGTTTTACGCGGGTTATTTAACCGAGTAAAAATATAAGGTGTACCGTCTTTGTTAAGCTACTCGTTACTAATCTCCTACTACGCGGAGTTTGTTAAGTAGTGGGGGCGTGAGTGGAGAGGAAGAGGAAAATATTAAAAGTGTGTGGAGAGGGAGAAGGACGAAGAGAATAGAAGAGATTAGGACAGACAGCCCGAAACCAACCAAACATTTTTGATCCCAAAAGGGGGTGGGCAGAATAGCCCATGGAAATTTTCTAAACATTTAAAAAGCCTTCCGGTTTTAGATATATATTATAGTTATGGACATTTGTTTTTATTTTTTCCAACTTTATAAACTCTTCCACTTTTTAAAAAAAAACTCTAATAAAAAAAAAAAAAATCCAAATATATTTTTGGAGCACTTTAGAAGACTCCAATTTTTATAAACTCTATTACTAATTATAAAAAGTATAATATAAATAAATAAATAATCTCATCTAAAGTTTCACTTGACATTTGAGAATGTCCAACTTTTTCTAAAACATATAGCTAATTACGGAAAAAGAAACTAAATTGCAAAAATAATATTTTCAACTAAAAACGATTTTTCTATTTTTGCCAATGGGCTTTTATGTATAAATCCTTACATGCACAAAGAATAGTTTCCACACTAATCTCGGATGAAGTTTAACATAACAAAGTTTCTTTCTAGAAAATGCTAATGAAACAATGAAAGAACGAAAGGAAAAAAATGAATTGAGTTCTTGAACATTTACTTTATGATTTGTTAACCACACGTGAAATGTAATTGAAAAAAGGGAAAAAAATAAACTAATCATAAAATAAGTAATAGTGTACACCAAAACAAATAAAATTGTATTGTATGCAAATATATACATGGGCATAACAAAATAAAGTTGAATCAATTTGAGGTGTAAAATTTAGTCATAGTTAAGGATTTCAAAAACCACATGCCACAATAATTACGATATATTCTAATTAAATTTATGAATTTTATAATTTCCAATTTTAGCGGAATAACGAGATTCAGTTAAAACGGACATTGGCTTAAATAAATTATATAACTATTGATTTAGTTAAAATAGACGTTGGGCTTAAATAAATTATATACCAAACCAAACCAAACCAAACCAAAACAAATTACATGTGGAAAATTAAATATATAAAAAATAACATTACAAAATATATAATAGCAATTGGAAAAAAAAAACCCCCAATAATAACAAATATTTTCAAAAATATATAATACTGCATGAAACCAACGTCAAAGAACAATTACCGATAAACATAAAACTAGATGCAAATGCATTGAACTGACTTAAAATAATATTTAACAGGAAATCAAAAATTGGATGCACATGCAAATATTAAACTAATAAACTAATCTTAAAAATTAATTAATGGACAATCAGAATATTGATACAACTGCATTAAACTAACCTCAAAAAATAATTAACGGAAAATCAAAACTTGGATGCAAATACATCAAACTAACACCAACAAATAATTGTCGGGAAATCGGAAACTGGATCCAAATGCATTGAACTAACCCCCAGAGATTAAATTACCGGGAAATCGAAAATTGGATGCAACTGTATTGAACTAACCTAAAAAAAATAACTAAATTGCAAAAAACAATATTTTCAACCAAAAACGATTTTCCTAAAACCCTTACGCCACAAAGAATAGTTTCCACACTAATCTCAGGTGAAGTTTAACATAACAAAGTTTCTTTCTAGAAAATGATAATGAAACTACGAAAGAACAAATGAAAAAAATGAATTAAGTAACTTGAACATTTACTTTATGCATTTGTTAACCACACATGTGAGTGGGAAAAAAGGAAAAAAAAAAAAGTAAACTAATTAATCATAAAATAAGTAATAGTGTACACCAAAAACAAATAAAATTGTATTGTATGCACTATATATATGGGTTTAACAAATAAAGTTGAATCAATTTGAGGTGTAAAATTTAGTCATAGTTAAGGATTTCAAAAACCACAGGCCACAATAATTACGACATATTCTAATTAAATTTATGGATTTTATAATTTCCAATTTTAGCGGAATAACGAGATTCAGTTAAAACGGACGTTGGCTTAAATAAATTATATAACTATTGATTTGATTTAGTTAAAGTAGACGTTGGGCTTAAATAAATTATATACCAAACCAAACCAAAACAAATTACATATGGAAAATTAAATTATTCAAAAAAGAACATCACAAAATATATAATAGCAACTTGAAAAAAAAAACCCCAATAATAACAAATATTTTCAAATATATATAATACTGCATGAAACTAACGTCAAAGAACAATTAATGAGAAATAGAAAACTAGGTGCAAATACATCGAACTAACCTCAAATAATATTTAACAGGAAACCAGAAATTGGATGCACATGTAAGCATTAAACTAATCTTAAAAATTAATTAATGGACAATTAGAATATTGATACAACTGCATTAAACTAACCTCAAAGAATAAATAACAGGAAATCAAAACTTGAATGCACATACATCAAACTAACACTAACAAATAATTATCGGGAAATCGGAAACTGGATGCAAATGCATTGAACTAACCCTCAAAGATTAAATTACCGGGAAATCGGAAACTGGATGCAACTGTATTGAACTAACCTAAAAAAATAACTATAAATTGGAAACAGGATGCAAATGCGTGAAACTAATATTTACAAATAATTAACGGGAAATCGGAAACTGGATGCAATTACACTAAACTAATTTCAAAAAATAAATTTGATGCAAATGCATTGAACTAACCTCAAGAAATAATTAACGGAAAATCAGGAATTGGATGCAAATTCATTGAACTAACCTCAAACAATAATTAACGGGAAATCAAAAACTATATGCAAATACAACCTCATCGAATAATAAACGAGAAATCGGAAACTGGCTGGATGCAAATGTATTAAACTAATCTAAAAAAATGATTAACGGAAAATTGAAAAGCTTAGATGCAAATGCATTTAATCGAACTCAAAGAATAATTAGCGATAGAATTAGAAATTGGATGCAAATGCATTAAACTACAAAGAAAGAATAATTAACAAGAAATCGGAAACTAGATGCAACTACATTGAATTAACCTCAAAAATAAATAAAGAAAATCAGAAATTAGATGCAAATGCATTGAACTAACCTCAAAATATAGTTGTGTTATATGTATGTGGGAATGTCTCGATAAGTATAGTTTTGCATTTAAAACAGTGTTTATCTAATCTTTTTTTGTATAATTGGGAACACCTTGCTATTCAAGTAGTTTCAATATGAACTTTATCTTATTAGACAATTTCATAAAACTTCAATCAAACTTCTATTATTAAACAACAAATGAAGTTGAAGGATTTTATCAATGGCGAGTTATTTTTTTTTAATAGAGAGTACGTGAGGTTTTCATGTTATAAGAAATTTGGATGAGTGAGCAATATAATATTTGTATATAATAGTTATCCATATACAGTTGAATATATTTTTCAAAATAATTAATATGACAGGACCCATTCGTAGATAATCTTTGAAGATCCCACATAGTGAGTTAGGTATATAATTTAAATAATAATTAACGGAAAATCGGAAACTGAATAATGTTTGATGATCCAATATAGTAAATCAAGCATAATTTATTTTTATGTCATGTTTGCAAGGACACTACATATAGATAAGTAGAAAGTTGGTATTACACACCACATTGGATAATTAAAAGAAAATCAAAAACTAGATTCAAATACATTGAACTGAGCTGAAAGAGTAATTAACGGGAAATTACAAACTTTAGAACTTTATGCAAATGCAATAAACTAAAGTCAAAAAGTAATTAATTAGAAATCGAAAACTGGATGCAACGGTATTAAACTAACGTCAAAGAATAACTAATGAGAAATTAGAAATTGGATGCAAATACTTGAAAAATATTTAACATTAAATCGGAAACGGTATGCAAAAATGCATCAAACAAACCTCAAATAATAATTAACGATGAATCAGAAACTGGATGCAAATGCATTGAACTAACCTCAAAATATAATTAACAGGAAATCAAAAACCAAATGCAACTGCATTGAACTAACCTCATAGAATAATTGACGGTAAATCATAAAATCCTAGTGGCACCTATGTGACACTTATGTGGAGGTGTATATATACACTCTCCATTGGAGATGCCCTTACGTGACTCACAGTGAGCATCTTGGAATAACCGATATTAATGTAGGTAGGATAGGATGTGTTTTAGTTGAGTTTCAGTGTTGCTGAAATACACTGTAGGTTTTACACAAAATAATAGCACGTACTGATGAGAGGAGACTATTTAGTTCAGGTTATTGAGGTGGTTGTGTAATTGTGCAACAGACTCAAAGAGTCAGTATTTTGTGTGTACGTAGATGGTAAAACAAGAAATGCTCCACGCATTATGCCATGTAGATGGAATTTGCCTAATGCAAATGTGACTAAGGTCAATACATATGGAGCTGCAAAGAACAATCCTAGAGAAGCTGGTGTTGGTGCTGTTGGTAGAAACTCAAATGGTGAGTTTGTCTTTGTCTCTGATGAGAAACATTGGCATTGCAACAAACTATATGGTTGAGCCGCATCTTTGCTATACTTGAAGGCATGGAGGTTGCGGTCAAGTAAAGGTGGAGCATCCATTTGGGTTGAATCCGACTCAAGGGCAGCAGTAACGGCATTCAATTCTGGCAAAATTCCATGGCAGTTGAAACAAAGATGGAGAGAATTGCATACCAAATTGACCCTTTGTACTATCACTACCTAGCGAGAGGTGAATTTTACTGCTGATAAAGCTGCAAATTTTGGAGTAGAATTAGGGACCAGTAACAGTTACAGATGTGGTGGTAGACCCCTATGGGTAAATGGGAGGTACCAGACGAAATCTACTATAGGTTTGCTTGAGTGTGCACTGGTGATGTAGGAGGCTAACACTCCTTACTATCCAACACTGTACAGTTCTTTTCTTTTTTGTTTTTCTCATTAATGAATTTCAATCCTACTTAGCAAAAAACAAATAAAAGTATGTGTGTTATCAGGCAAGTGATTAAGGGTTACTATCATGTTGGTTACAATGATTGTAATGTTATCAGGCACAGTAGTGCTGACCATGAGCAATCATCACAATCAAATTTCTATTCGAACAATCTTCTGTGAAGGTCAGTGAATAAAAGTACAACAATTAAACTTTTGAAGTACTCTTCAAAATACATCTGTTACACAAAAAAGAAGTAATGGTGATAAAGCCAACTGATTAGATGTGTTATAGTACTCCATCCTTCATCGATCGCGTTTACTTAACCTCTTACGTGGAAGTGATTGTACAAAGTAGCTTTAGTAAGCGCAAAAACGTTAGTCTTTAGTCCCACACCAGTCAGAGATGCCCGTGTACGAAGTATTTAAACTCTTCTGTGGAAGTGATAGTCACGACCTTACTTGAACAGGATCTGTTCTATAGGGAAGTACCTCTGTTTCCTTGAGTAATCAAGAGACGGTAACCAAAGCTTGGTAGATGAAACAGGACCGGGCGACCAGAGCGTGATTAATGGCTGGTGATCCTGATGGGCTCACTTTGCTATAGAGGATCGTTCTCGGCAGCCTTCGGGCTTCCGGGGTGGTCGTGCGGTTGTCTGACAAGCCTTCAACCCTTTTTAAAACACTTGTGGGAAGTATTTAAAGGCTTCTGTGGAAATGATGGGCACGAACTATACTTGGACAGGATCTGTTTTAATAGCATGTACCTACATTTGCCTCGACAATTGGATGATAAAACTGTAAACTAAATGCACAACCAAGTAGCCTAATCATACTTCCCGGCCTTTCCCGCCTATAAAAGAAGAAAGATCTGGAATGCAATTATCCAATCTCTATGAAGGAGGACCAAATTGCTTGGAACTATGGAAATAGAATTGACAATAATTGGTTTAAAGAGAGCGTATCGGCGCTGGGGACTTTTTTTTCAGACAGTCGTCTCTTTTCACATTATTTAGAACATACCCTAAGAGCACATCAAAAAATCCTATGTGGCACTCTTTTAGCAGCTTGTCCATTGGACTTGCTCCGAAGGCACAAATATTTTTGATTGATGCTATTGAATGAAAGCTTATAATTAGGATAGTTTTGAGTGTAGCAATTGTCTTCCCGTAATCTTATATGACTATGTACGGAGTTATACACGCCAGTCTGAAATCTTGCACATCAGTAATAATGTTGAAGAACAGTAGGTTGAAACTTGAACTAATCAACGCAAGTATCCACATTGATCCACAATTGCATTGCTGTAGCAAACCAATTAACTAACACCTTCATTGGGCCCGCTGGGGGTATAATGCAGACTAGAACTCAAGAACATACACATGCAACAGCTACATAATAACTAATGTATGAAATGCTATCAAAACAATGTAACTGAGAAGTAAAAGTACTGGTACTAGTTTAGGAATTTAAATTAGACGGTTTCCAATGAACCCACAATGAATGATTCTTTGAGTCTTCTAGTTCGAACTATATAAAATCCTCAACTCAAAACAGAACTCCCAGAAAAGGACAACAGCCATATCAAAACCAAATACCAAACAAGAACATATCTAGGACACAATTTATCTCTTCTTGGACACACCAACTGTCTTTCCCCTGCGTCCAGTAGTCTTTGTATGCTGGCCACGTACGCGAAGACCCCAGTAGTGTCGAAGACCACGGTGGTTCCTGTCACATTGAAAAACAACAGTCCCTCGTTAAGCATACGAATGACATGAAATTAAGAGTAAAACATTAAACTACAACTTGAAAGTAATGGGGGAAAACATCACAACAGATGGATACTCTCATATATATGAAATCATATAAACATAACTTTGGCACAAGAAAGATAAAAAGCTAGGTTGACCAGAGTGTAAAAAGAAGCTTCTACTCCAAATACAACGCAGCTTCTGAAACTCGGACCATCCAAAGAATGCGTGTAGGACAACAAGAAGCAGGCTACGGAGAGACAAGCAGAGAGGAGATAAAACTCCACTCTATGGTCATCTCTTTTTTATTTCTGCGGCTCCTCTCTAGCTGCTAGCTCTAACTAGAAATGAGATGCATCAATTGAAATGGTGAAACTCGACTAAACAACCTATTTGCAACATTTTAAGCAAACTGAGAAGAGCTGTGTATGACAAAAACCTAATGGATCAATCTTACATTCCACATGAAGTGGAACTCCACTCTATGCTCTTCCCTTTTTTGTTTCCGCGGCACCTGCTAGTTTTCTCATTAACTGGCACAACTAGAAAGGTAATGCATCACTAGAAATGGTGAAACTCATACTAAACAACCTATTCGCAACATGTGAAACAAACTAGCAACCTGTGTATGACCAAAACCTCATGGATCTTGCATGTCAACGAAACTACAGACACCACATGGGAAATTCCCTTTTTCTTCTATGGCCCCGTTTGTCTAAATACACAGCTCTCAATTTTTGTCAGCTTGCAGTCCTCAAGTACAAAGTTAATACTTATAAAGTCATGGATTAGAATCTAACCCAGGTTAATACTCATTACCCACTTAAGTACATTGTTATCCAGAAAACCTTGCCCCAAATAAAGGAAACTGTATAGTATTTGAAGGGCAAAATACAGAAATAGTTTCAACAGCCAGAACTACAAAACCAAAATAAAACTGCAGTCTTCCAGAAATTTAACATTGAAAACTAAAAGATCTTCACAGCAAAATCTTTGGGCCGCTCTTCATCAAATTAAATGCAGTAGGCTCATGCAACAGAAATCCACTTCAATAACAATCCGAGAAGATGCCTGTGTACGAAAAGATCACCACCGAATCACTTACATCAAACACTGAAATCTTTGGCAAGACTACCACATTGCAAAACTTGTAGAAGATACCACAATATGATAGTGTGATATCACTATCAAAGGTAAAACTAATAAATTCTCTAACTACCAAGTGAAAAGCATTAACGACTTGCATCAATTCCTAGTATGAATAGAGTTTTGTGGTTTATTGAAAATTAAGGCAAGAGACAGTAAAAAAACAAATGTCCAAGAGGAACCATCCTGTACATGTTTCTTATCAATGGGATAACATGGAAAAGTCATTCACTATTGGAAGAGAGGCTACCATCACGGTTCACAGATCACTTATTCACATCCCTAGTATGCCATACATTAGAAATTCATAAAAGCTTCGGGACTTCGAGGAAATAAGTAAACATTGACCTTTTTGAAACAACTAGGGATACCTTTCATGCTTGGACAGATAAGAATCTCACAGCGGAATTTAGACACACTAAAGACAGGCAGCATTGAGTTTCTCATTCTCAGCTAATTAGACATCTCTATTAGTCATCTTGAACAACACCATTATTACAACGAGCAATTTTTTGTAATCTTAAAACACACAAGCATGTAAGCAACCGTATGCAGTCCTGGTGATCTTAACAAACAGAAGTGGGCAAGGTATGACCATATGAACCAATTTGTAGTTAAATTAGCAAAACTCGTGCACACCTTGTATGTGAATAGAAAGCAAAGGTTCCTACTCTCCCCCAAAAATCTAAGATCTAACAGCTTAAATAAAAAGGAAATCTGCATTATTCTCACAATGGTCCAAAAAATTGCAATTATCCAACAAGTCTCCATCTAACCAGGGTAAACAATAACTTCTTAAGCAAAGAGTGATAACTATTCAATTTTTGGTATCCAACATATGCTAATTCTTCAAGACTATCAATGCCAAAGAAAAACAGTAAGCAATCAAATATTTCTACAACAGACCTAATCACAATTACCTACGAGCGAATCAAAGAAAACTCTAATTTGACTACCAAGATATGACAATTGTTAGTTGTTAGCAACTCAGCAAAGAAAAACAGTCGGCCTCTAGTAAAAATAAATAATGAACTCACACACAATCAACTGCTTCTAAAGCTAAATGCAAAGCTTTCTGGAAGATTAAGTCACCTGCTAGAATTAAAACTTTTATATGAAAGGTGTTAAATAAGATTTTACCTACCAAACAATTTATGTATGATAGACAGATTCGCAACCAGCTGTAATTGCCTCGTTTTCGCTGCTTAGCCAAGGCCAGCTGTTGCTTAAATGTGTTTGATGATGTTCCCTATATCGACTACAATGTTGCTTAGCAGGACGTAGGAAAACTAAATTCACTTGGTAATAATCTACGAATGGCAGTCATAAACAAGCAGAACTGTTTTAACCAAATTAGACCACTCCGCAACCTACAAGGAGGGAACTAATAAGGAAAGACTTGAAAGACATGGGGAAGCAGACAAGTGACCTGCAGGCTACAGCTAAATGTCAAAACAGTAGAGCAAACATCCTTAACAACTGAAAAAGACATAAAAAAGAGCACATTCCCATACTGCTGATGACCGACGCCACAGATCCTTGGTTGAGGACCTCTTCGATTTTCTGGAAGCTTGTCTTGAAAATTGCAATACAACTAATACTAGCAAATTCCATGTGGCAACTTTTCAAGATGCTAGCATAGAAACAAGAACAAATGGTACAAAAGATGCTCTCCAACGTTTCAAGTCATAATATATTCAAATCACCTGATGCTACCAATCATATATCTCTGTTGTTTGACACGGGTTGTCCTCTACGGTTATTATGTGTCCTCAGAAATGAAGCAGCAGCAGCATATTGCATGTGACCTTTCTCTTAGGCTTTACATGAACCATGCATCTGTGATTTGAGATGGGATATTTATTGTAAGTATTGTGTTTCTTCAGAAATGAGGAAGATGCAATCCATTGAGTACGATCATTCCTTTAGGCTCTACCAAGAGAACAAAAAGTTAAAGCGTGATGTAGAATGTCAGAGAAAGGAACTTGAGGAACGAGCTAGAGATCTGGAAAGGCGCGAGGCACGAATCTACCTAGAGATGCATAATGCAACTTTTGCAAAAGGAAAAGTGGACGCGTATGCACTATTTTTACTTTGTTGTGTAGATTAACTGGGAATTTATGTTATCCCATCAAACTGAGACTATAGTATATTTAGAGATTAGTTTACCTTCTAAATGTCATTAATGGTTAAGTATTTGTGAGGAAATAATGGATGACCAACAACAAGCCCAGCATACTAGTTTGGACTTTACAGGACGTACTGAAGTGAGAAAGCAAGCACAATAGTCAGCTGATGTCCTTTTATTAGTGCAAGACCATTAAAGCATGGAAACAGCAAGATCGAGTCTGTCATTAGGCTGCTACTTTCATCTGATGTACAAAAAGTTTGTGGTAAAGATATGATGGGTACGAAGTATCAGACTCACTGACGCTCTAAACCTGATGAAAGAAATGTGTTGACACTTTTTTTCATATGGATCAACAACCATGTCCAACACAGCATTTAAGTGTGCATTGCAATCAGTCTTATATCAAAGATCTTCTCAGGTGTTTTCTAGGAGTGCAAATTTTTAAAAATGTGCCTAGTCAAATTTTATGGCAGTTAGACACTTAGCTGGTTAGAGAGTATCGCAAGTTGCAAGGGCCTTCACATACTTGATTTACATGCTATTTACTATGACATTCACAGAGAAAGTAAATCGGACTCTGAACAAAAAATCATCTATATGTCCAACTTTGAACTTCAGGCATTGACTACTTCCTCTCGATTCTTATTTTCATTGTTAATATATATATATATATTTTTATAGAAAATAACTTGCTGTTTTATTGTATATATTTTCTAATGCAAACAATGCTTCAATGGTTGAAATTTTAATAACTATCAATATTTTTTATATCGTCACTGGTGTAGGAATGACCTGAAATATGGACAGGACGTGCTAAAAGTTCTCTTCACATCTTGAAGAGGACAACTAGTAACCCATAGTCCTAACATCACAATTACCCAAGTGTGAATCAAGCCAAAGCAAACTCTAATTTAACTACCAATTTTTATAGCTAAAATATGACAATCGTTAACAGCTAGCAGTTCAGCAAAAAAACACAGTAACCATCCAATAAACATAAAACCAAAAAGCAAGAGACATCTAGACAATGCAGCAAGCACATACCAGTCATCACTGCTGCTGTTAGTGAGTAAGTCTCCAAAAAGCGTACACTAAGATGATAGTCACGGCCATGCCTGTGTATGCAACCCACTTGTCAACACGATGCCGCCTTTCAATAAGTTTCAAGACAGAGTTTGAGAGCCCAATCGTGTTAAGGGTGTCCAGCGCTTTACGTTGTGCCCTCTGCACAGAAAACGATAATTGATTAAACAAGAAATCCATAGACGCTGATCATGTGCTGAATTACCAATTGTGGAAACAGTGAAAAACCCAGAGCTGAAAGAGGATAACCGCGACAAAACGATATAGATGACAAGTCAAACCCAAAAATTTCTATCAAAGTACTAAGAAGCAGGCAACTGTTACTGAAATACTATATAGATTTCCCAAACATAACTAATTAAAAACGAGCTATTACGTAATGCGACCTCACCATTGAGTAAGAACCACTATACAATAAAGATATCACACCACAAAAAGGTGCAATCGATAGCTCACAGCATGCGATAACAATGATCCATGTCAAGAACAGCCAATCAATCAAGAACCTCTTTAGTACAAAACTAAAAAAATCGAGCATATTATGGTTTTTGTTTGTGTGTGAGTTTAAACATCATATTTTCATGTCTTAACGATCAAAATAAGTTGTTAAGGTAGCGTGCAATTCTTTAACAACTTAGCCTCACATCAGTACCAATTGGTCCATTAACTCAGTCTTCAAGCATAATTCAAGCTCTAATAAGGAAATTAACTAAACAGCAAATGCAGTCATGCATGTGATTCTAATTTCGCAGTTGTTTCGGTTAATGACTGTCACAGGGGGAGACCGAAAAGCAAAGCGAAGGGGATAATAAATACATGTACCCTAGAGATATAATTAAATCATCTCAGCCTCTTTTGTTATCTGTAAAAAAAAAACTCAATTAATCATGTAGTAGTACATACTTTCAACACTTCCCGCTGTCCAGCATATTTGGAAAGAATAGCAACGCCAGTATCAAGAGCTTCCTCCAGCATTTTAGACGAGTTACGCGCCGATTGCATAGCTTGTGCTTCATCGTCGACTATTCTCAAGACATGAGAAGACTCTTCATTCTGAAATTACAAGAATATGACAAATGTTTTAAAATCCCAATGCAAATTTTGAAAAGGAAAATGTGTAAAATGAACAAGAAGAATAATAGGACTCTTAGACAAGTTTCATTCCCATGAGTAAAGATAGATGAAACAGCAATACACTATTCTAGGTAGTATCGAGGACAATAAGAAAGTGTTGTAAGGAAATGGACCACATACAACTCTTTCAAGTAGTTCTGCCCTTTGCCTAGCTTCCATCATTCGTTTGTTATTGCGCTCTGTATAATTCTCCAAGCTTTTCTTCAATTGTTCGACGTCTTGAGCTACATTTTCTATTTTCCTGTAAACAGTAATCACAAAGAGAAAAGGTAAATACACTATAAATTTGCAGAAGTTGTGCGTCAAAAAGATTACCCTCGTGGAAGATCTTAATTGGTCATGACTTGGTCCAGTGGTGTCCCTCCTAAAGTGCAGTTCTTCTTTTGGTGTTTACTACAAGGAAATTTTTTGACAACGGATCAACAGCATGCACGAGGTAAAGATGTGGCAGCAGAGTGTGTGCTTTGCACTCAAGTTGATGAAACTGCAGACCACCTTATGTTACACTGCAGTTTCAGTAAAGAGGTGTGGCAAACCATCCTACACCCCGGTGGGAATTGATATCAACCAGGCTATCCGCCCTCATTCAGTAGCTTCCTGTCTCCATAGCTGGTTGTTGAATTCTACAGTCTATAGGGTGCATATGGTTGAATGGAGGATATTAACGTGTACATCTCACATGGAAGTATACAAGTTTCATGTGACAGGAAGCATTTGCTAATATGTTCTCCATGGTTGTGAATTCTATTCAAATGAATTTCATAGCGGAAGTTGGATTAGACAACACAGTCAGCAAATCCCACTTGTGTACTGAATACTACCAAAGTTGTTTCCTCGTTTTTTCCATCTAAAATGGCCACTCTCTTCTTAAACCACCCTACTTTCTCTCCTACAACCCCATCATCAAAAATACCAACTTCCTTAAACCCAACCAACCCACTTTTATTATTCTCCAAATCATCAAACTTCTCCTATAACAAATCCATAAAATGTTCTCTCTCTCAAACCCGACCCGAATACATTCCAAACAAAATACCCGACCCAAACTATGTCAGAATCTTCGACACAACATTACGTGACGGTGAACAATCCCCGGGAGCAACAATGACTAGTAAAGAAAAACTAGATGTGGCACGGCAGCTTTCGAAACTCGGGGTTGATATAATTGAAGCTGGTTTTCCTGCTTCATCGAATGATGATCTTGAAGCTGTTAAGATTATTGCCAAAGAGGTTGGTAATGCTATTGATGATGATGGGCATGTTCCTGTTATTTGTGGTCTTGCTAGATGTAATAAAGCTGATATTGATGCTGCTTGGGAAGCTGTTAAGTATGCCAAGAGGCCTAGGATTCATACTTTTATTGCGACTAGTGAGATTCATTTGAAGTATAAGTTGAGGAAGTCTAGAGAGGAAGTTATTGCTATTGCTAAGGAGATGGTTGGATATGCTGGGAGTTTGGGTTGTAATGATGTCGAATTTAGTCCTGAAGATGCCGGAAGGTTCGATTTTTAATTATTATTTACTGATATTTTACTATTTAGTGACCAGTGATGTGTATATGTGGATTTCATTGTTGTATAAGGTCTGATAGAGAGTACCTTTATGAGGTTCTTGAGGCAGTTATTAAGGCAGGGGAGACCACTCTTAACATTCCTGATACAGTTGGTTATACTTTACCTACTGAATTTGGGAAATTGATTGCTGATATTAAGTTGAATACCCCTGGAATAGATAATGTGATAATATCGACACATTGTCAGAACGACCTTGGACTTTCCACTGCCAATACGATTGCGGTATGTTATTATTTGTTGTGAGAAGTAGTGTTTGATAAGAAAAATTGAAGTGAACTTACTTATTGGGTCATCTTAATTTAGGGGGCATATGCAGGTGCAAGGCAGTTAGAAGTAACTATCAATGGGATTGGAGAGAGAGCGGGAAATGCTTCTTTGGAGGAGGTATGAAGTTCTTTTTCTTATGCTTGTGGTACGAGCTGTATATCAAGAAATATGATAGGTCATAAAATAACTTTAAATTTGAATATGATATGCTGGTTTAGTGGTAGTAGTTTTGTAAAGGTATTGGCTATCTCTTGTTCACATCATTTTGTATTGTTAGAAACATTACTTATATAAGTTTACTTGCTTGTCACTATAAATTCTTCCGTGTGCCACATTGTTTTTTATGTTGTTATAAATTAACATTTACATACATCGAATGACAAAAATAGTATATGCATCTGCTAAGGAACAAATGTGTAAGTGCAAATTGATAAGTTAAGCACGAATATGAGTTTTGTAGAAAAAAGTCAACAAAGTTTCAATGGCTGAGGAGACCCAACACAAAACTATTAAGGCTAATTAGAATTAAGATAAATAGCAAACACCAAGAAAATCATTCTTACTTTTCACAGCTATCTGATATATTGACATCCAACTAGAGTGTGACAAGCCTGTCATACCTGGTATATGATTTATCTTGAAATCCGTGACACATAGGGAGTCCACAATTAGATCGGAATTCTTCCGTTCATGCACGATCTTTATAAACTGGTTAGCGTGTTTCGTAGATAACCTGTTAACTTGTTATTTGAGAAACTATCAAAGCCTTGATCCCTGTTTGTCAAGGTACGTAGGCAGCAATTAATGGTGAAACTCTTGTTCATCCATTCATGCCATCAATCCCTTTATGTCGTAGATGTTGAGACATTGTATTTGGCTCTTAAAGTTCTTCCAAGTTATTTTTATTTTTATTTTATTTTTGAGACACCAATTCCAAGTTAATTGTTAAGTACACAATCCATTTAAAATATGCTATAGAACCTACAAGGGTAATTGTTATTTTCTTAGATTTTCAACGAGCTATTAAGCTTTTCAAACTTTTTCTCTCTATGGTTTTTCGTTTCAGTTTAATAAGTAATTAGGACTTTTTCTTTTACTGCCGAAAAATTGAAGGTTCTCTTACTGTTTTGTGTAGGTTGTGATGGCTATAAGATGTCGTGGGAAGGAACTACTTGGAGGGCTTCACACTGGGGTTAACACTAGACATATTGTTATGGCCAGCAAGATGGTATTGTCTATTCATCTTCGGTTACCTTTGTTATTTGTGGCTATCTGATTTTCTCATTAGATGATTTTTGTTTCCAGGTTGCTGAGTTCACAGGGAGCACAAAGGCATGACATTGTTGGAGCGAATGCTTTAAGCCCATGAAAGTGGTATTCATCAGGTTGTTATTTTATCTATATTTATTACTATTTACTTGATGCTCAAGTCCTTATGTTCTGCTCTTCTTAATTCATAATTAGTGCTTTAATCCCACTTAAACTTTATATTAAATTGTATATGTCCATTATTTTGTAGGACGGAATGCTAAAATTCAAAGGTACTTACGAAATCATGTCTCCTGAAGATATTGGGTTATCACGATCTAATGACTCTGGCATTGTCCTTGGAAAACTTAGGTATGCACCTTTTAGTTTTTCATCTTATGTGCTTCCTTGGCTGATTGAAATTGTATTTTCACCATAAGCCCATAATCAAATATTTGGACTTAAAATTATATGAATTAAAACACTTCTGTCAATTTGCAACATTTTTGGAATATTCTGAATATAAATCATGTAAGCATGACCCTGTAATACCTTTTTATTTGGGTTGCTTGTTTTGAACTTTGAAGGTGTAAGATATACGATCTGAACAACCTTAAGCATGACCCTGTAATACCTTTTATTTGTTTTGCTTGTTTTGAACTTTGAAGGTGTGGGATTTTAGATATGAACAACCATGTTTACATCTTCCTTTGAGAAGGGGAGTTCTATAGCTGAACCATATTCATTTTGGATGTGGCCAGTAGCCACTGGTCAAGCATTGGGAGTTGGGCTCCAAGGTCTTGGGTTCAATTCCCACCTTCACCAGGGCAGGGGGTTTTGGGATTAACATTACTAAAATGCCTTAACGATAAAAATAATTGGGTTAATTAGACTAAACTCTCTAAAATATGTACCAATTTAGATTAAATCCCCTATTATTTAAATCATTAGACTTAAATACCCATGTTGGTTGATGTTTCATTTAATTCCAGAACTTCCCCCCATTATGTTTTTTCTCAATCACTCTTCTACTCCATTTTTGCTACATTACCACTGCCATATCTATACAAAATTATAACCCTAGTACCAAGAATTTGAAACGATACCTACTTGGTAAAATGTTGAAACTATATTGTGAGCTCTCTTGGAACAGAAGGTTTTAATTTTTAGTCAAACCCACTCAATCCAATTTGTTCTGGACTAAGGTTTAGAAGAATTGAGTATTTGAAGGTTGAAATTGAGTGTCCTTGGGTTTACCTAAGGTTTAGTATGTTACTGGTGTTGGGGTTATGGGATTTCGGTTGTGATTGTTTTGTGGAATCAAGTTGGGGTTTGGGAGGTCGAGTGATTGGGGAAGAAGATGGAAGGGTCAAATAAGGGCAGTCTTGGAAATAATTGAAATGCCAACCACTATGCAATAAAATGGTTGGCATTTCAATTATTTCCAAGACTGGTACTTAAGTCTAATTATTTAAACAATAGGGGGTTTAGCCTAAACTAGTATATAATTGGGGTCTAATTAACCCAAAATAAAAAAGAGGTAAACTGTAACGTAACATATTGTTGTTCCTTTTTGGTATAGTGGACGGCATGCTCTAAGATCTCGACTCTTGGAGGTATGATTATTCCTATACTTTCTCCATTGACAATTTTTGAGGTTCCTTTCTCCAATTTTGTGTTTTTTTTGTTTTCCAGCTTGGTTATGAATTAGATGGCAAGGATCTTGATGACATCTTTTGGCGTTTCAAAGCAGTGGCTGAGAAGAAAAAAGTGAGTAGATGTCTTGATACAATTCGGTTATTTGTTTGCATCCGTTTGTAAACTTTGCCTGTGTAATAGTGTAATACTATGTGGATTTGGCGCTAGTCCTAAATCGGGGAAAGTTTGGAGCATTGTCTCTGATAAGAAGTTGGTGTTTACTTTACAATCTCCTCCCAGGATGTAGTTAAGGGTTTAGTGCAAACTGCAAACCGCATGCATCATTGCCTCCTGGCACTTGTGGGTTGGCACTACCGTTACTGGACATTACTATCCTAAGAAAAGTTGATGTTTGCAGCATCTTTCTGATGGCGACATAGAAGCATTGATATCAGATGAAATTTTCCAGCCACAGGCCATTTGGTCTCTTGGTGATCTGCAGGTATTCCACATTGTTTTACTGTCTTTCTAGTTCCTGCTTCTTTCTGGATAGCCTTTTTAAATTTTTTTACATCTAATACTCACAAGTCACAACACAGGTTACATGTGCGACTCTTGGTCTTTCTACAGCAACTGTGAAACTTATTGGTATAGATGGAGTGGAGCATATTGCTTGTTCAGTTGGAACAGGTCCAGTCGATGCAGCTTACAAAGCCATAGATCAGATTGTCAAGGTTTGTGTAATTTTGAAAAAGTAAAAGGTTTCTTTTAGTCCATTTTTATATTAGTCCAGAGAAGTTACTCGTAGTAAATAACATTAATATGTTAGTTGAGAGTAGTCACTCGTAGTAAATACAAGCAGGACAAGTCCACTGTGCATTCATATGAATATTATATCGAAGATGATAGAAAAAATACACACACACGCACACAAAAGAGAAAAAGGAAACTGAAAATTGCATTAATTACTTCTCCAAAGCTTTTAAGGAGTTTAGGGGACTCCATTTTCTGCATTTTTATATTAAATCTACTATGCTTAACAAACTTTTTCTTTACAAATAATATATACTACCATTAAAAAGCTAGTTTTTCATTTTCATTTGTTGTACAAAAAGGATGCAGTTCTATCATATCCTTCCGCTACCATTAATGCCAGCGTATAACTGTCATTGTGCTATACCCGAAGGCTACCCGACACTACTGAAAAATTCCCAAATACTTGATCTGAAGCCTAGTCTAATACAATTACATTTAGCTTTGCCAGAGGCTATATTTGAAGAATTTTCTATTGCCTTAGTGGAGTTATTCATCAGGAATGGTCGTATTTGAAAAGTGAACACCCATTTAGATGGAGCATTTTCATGGGGTTAAGTTAGGGCTGTTGAGAACTTTTCTGTTTTAGTTGGTTTGCTCAGCCTTCTTGGCTCCTTTTCATTTGGAAAATTTTGTTTTAGCTCTTACCAGTTGTGTAGCTTGTCTGAATTTAGCAATCAAATACGCGTTGTTCCCCTTGTAGGTATCGGTGTCTCTTCTTGAGTGCTCCATGAACTCAGTCACGGAAGGCATTGATGCAATAGCCTCCACAAGGGTTGTAATTGTTGGAGAGAATAGCCATACATCTACTCATGCTATTACTGGACAAACCGTTAATCGGACGTTCAGGTGCGGAATATTGATGTCTTTCTCTGTTTTTATCATTTATGTTAAGGTAATAGCATTTTCCTCCCATTTATATAATTGTTTGTCCTCGACAGTGGAACTGGGGCAGGAATGGATATTGTTGTCTCCAGCGTTCGAGCCTATGTTAGTGCGCTTAACAAGATGTTTGGTTTCTCAAGAACATCCAAGGTCTCTCCAGAGAGTTCTGAAGTAACTGCTTAGAGATGTCATGACTCATGATTCATTGTTTTGCTTACCGAAACAACATCCTCCAGGCAACATGCAGCTTGGCTTTGAAGACATGTTAAAAGTACAGAGTCTATCATTGTCTTTGTCCTCCTTAGTCCCTTTGCTTTTGTAATTGTAATGTATTCCAAATTTTAGTTATATCTTGTGAAGTATGAACATAGCTTTTCTGTTTGGTCTTTTACTGTTTGTACTTCCTAGAGTGGCGTAGATGATTGAGCTGTTACTGTTTTACTAATAACACCACTTTTTTTTAGTAAGTTTTCGCATTTGTAAACTCGTATAGCGTCAAAAGTTACAGCAGCTTTCTTTGGGGGTCTAGTTAATTTTCTCATTCATAGTTGGCGCTGTTTGCCGAATAAAATAGGAAAAAGTTATTCCTATTCTCAGGTTTGTATTGTTATAACTTATGATGTCCTATTAATGTTTGCATGAACATCGATGTTTGCGTTGATGGTACAAATGTATTTGGATCTTATTCTTTTGGAAATGATCACTTTGGTGCAATTTTACTTGACGTTTCTGAATTTAAATATGTGGTCGATGGTTGAGGTTGTCCTCTAATAATAATGGTGTTGTTGTGTAATGGACTCTCTGCCTTGATTCCGTTGAAAAAGGAGCGTCATTTATTCCTGGAGCATACCAGGAATAAAGTTGGTTGCACACCTGAAACATTTTGGTTTTTGAGCCACGATGAAGAGAACTGCAGTATACATGGAACCCATTACATTGAAACTAACTATTTTGCCTAAGCATGCAATTATTCTGATGACAATGTATGCACACTCAATTTTCGAGTCATGATGAAGAGAACTGCAACTCTCTCCAACAAAGACCCTTTTCGGTAAGCATCTCAGTCGGTATGCACTTGCATTTGAAATTCACAGGAAGATACCACGGCTTCTAAAGCTGCTGGTGATCTCTGAATAGGGTTTTTTTTTGGATAAAATCTTCATAGATATATTTCTGAATAGGGTGAACCACTGAACCATGGCATTTTATTTGGGTGTTACGGGTTTGCCAATGCTCAAGTAGGCCACGAGGTGCTGCAAACGAAACCTAAGATGGCAGAGTTCTGTTCATGGAGTTCGACTCTGCTGGTAAAAATCCGATATGCTGGCTCTCAACACAAACACGGTTATAACCACTTACTGAACTAACAAGCAATCCATCTGTGCAGTGGTGAGGTGTCGTGTGGTGGGAGGAAGGGGGTGGAGGAACACAAACACGGTTACCTCTTACTACACCTACAAATTTCAATATTATTCTTTGCTGCTAAAACAACAAAACCAACATCAATATGAGAAATATAAACATAGAGACAGAGATAAAAATTCATCATTGTTATCAAAAAGAATGCAAAATTTGTAAACAGATACCAAAACAATTAGACGATTAAAGGTAAATACTTTCTTATATGATATCTTTTGATATGTTTGATGCCCATTTAATATAATTTACTAATAGCGTTGCTACATAAATCGTGGTTATACATAAATCATGGCTATACAAATTTGATTGGTCGTTGATTGGCAGAAGGATAGATATTGAAAGGAAACGTAAACTTGCAAGCCCAAGAGAATTGTATTTTTTCAATAGTTTCTAATTAGATTCAACAATTTTATTATCGAAAAAAAAAACAATTTTATGGTCATCTTGAAAAAATTGGAAACTGGGAATTTAAGGAATAGAAAACTAAAAGTTTCTAATTAAAATGTCTTTGATATGGTCAATTTCATTTGTTTCTATTGGATCCCCGGTAGCGGCGCCATTTGAAAATAATGAGATTTTATAGTATTTGATGTCAATCAAAATGTCTGACAGTCCAAACTTTTAATACCATTAAGGATGTTCCTGTTTAACTGTAAATCTTTTTATGTAAAGCTCAAACTGAAATAGACGATGCTTAAGTTGTTGAGCGGTGGCTATACCTTTTATAATACAACAAAACATATGCAAATTCAATGTAAATTTTGAACTTTTACTCCTATTTGCATATTCTATGAGTGATTTCGAAAATATAAATATTATACCCACTAACTACTTAGCAACATTCCCTATTCCAGTTAAACATCATTATTTATTATAGATAAGTCTACTTATAAACATTTACATTAAGCAAGCACAATCTAATCCTGTTTTGTTGGGGCTCAACACAACACTTTTGGAAACCATCCGACTCACAACTCCAATGAGGGATCAACCATAGTTTATCGTCACTCAACGCGACAATTTTTCAAGTATATATATTAGAAAAACTAACAACATACATTCATAATTGAATAAAACACAAATATTGATAGTCTAATATGAATAATAAGTCAACCCATGGCCAGGGTAAAATTTCATCCCCAGTTAACCTTCAATTTCGAGCACTTTAACACTTCAGTTAACACTTTTTATAAAAACATATTTTGCCGAAAGTGCCTTCATTTTGCACTCTGGAACCTATCAGATTACCCTCAAATGGAGGATGAACCATAATTATTATCAGACATACAAGCATTTCTTAGACATATAACAAGCATTCTTACAAACTACATTCACAATTAAATTAAACAAAATAATTTTTACCTCACTAACAATTTTTACTTTATACAAGTCATATCAAGAATTCAAAATCACCGGTCATAGAGATTCAAGATACCACACACATAGTAAAATATGTCAACCAGATACTGCCGGCCACATACGTAATCATAACACCTTACATAGATTTTGGTGTTCCCTTTTTCGCACCCTTGCACTTTGTAACATTTGCTCGTTTATCTTTTGCCACCTTCTTCAATTCAATGATCTTCACACATATTGGTTTGTGCTCGCTGTAGAGTGTGAGACTACTGTAGGTAATATTGCAATTCTTAGAATTCATTGTTGACGTGGAGTTCGATGACACCTGGAAAGAGAAATAAACAAACGCAAGGAAAAAACTAAACAATAAACATTCATGAATATTCATATATAAAAATTTGTTGATATTACCTTTCGAATGGATCTGGAACGTTAGAACAAGAAAGAGTTGATTTGGTGCGAGGAAGGGCTAGGGATTTTGGTAACGAAATCTCCCTTCACTTTTTCTTGCTATTTTAATATATGTCGCTATGTTTGGTTTGAGAGATATGACTTAGATCTCATACATAGATGATGATGTATTCATTTCATTTGTTATGTTACAGGAGATTGAAGAAGGCTATAATACAATGATATTTAAATCTAAAACAATGGATCTGGTCATGTAAAAAGACGGTTAAAAGGAAAATACTTTATTATGTGATATTTTTGATATGTTTTATGCTCATTTAATATAATTTGCTAATAGTCTTGCTACATAAATCGTGACTAAATAGATTTAATTGGTCGTTGATTGGGAGAGGGATAGATATTGAGAGGAGAAGTAAACTCGCAAGCCCAAGAGAATTGTATTTTTTCATTAGTTTTTAATTAGATTAAACAATTTTATTATCGAAAAAAAAAACAATTTTATGGTAATCTTGAAAAAATTGGAAGCTGGGAATTTAAGGAATAGAAAACTAAAAGTTTATAATTAAAATGTCTTTGATGTGATCAATTTCATTTATTTATATTAGATCCCCGGCAACGGCGCCATTTGAGAATAATGATATTTTGTAGTATTTGATGTCAATCAAAATGTCTGGCAGTCCAAACTTTTAATACCATTAAAGATGTTATTGTTTATCTATAAATCTTTTTACGTAAAACTTAAACTGAAATAGACGGTGTTTAAGTTGTTGAGCGGTGGTTATACCTTTATAATACAACAAAAACAAATGCAAAACAATGTAAATTTTAAACTTTTACTCATATTTGCATATTCTGGGAGTGGTTTCGAAGGTATAAATATTATACCCACCAACTACTTAGCAACATTTCCTATTCCAGTTAAACATTATTCTCTATTATAGGTAAGCATTTATATTAAACAAACACAATCTAACATGTAGATAACATGTGATTGGAATAACATGTAGATAAAAACAATTTGATGGAGACTTGTAAGATAAATTAACTTGATTGAAAAGACTTAATTGAAGAAGAAGTTGAAGAACAATAATGGAAAATAAAATAAAACAAATAAAAATACTTTAAATAAAATAAATAAAAACATGAGTAATGATCTCAATCCTTGGTTTGTCTAGCCAAGAATTGGATAATGATTTATCTCTATATTTTTTTTTATATACCCCTACTTTTACATTTACATATTTGACTTCTTTAGATGTAGGACAACTCATGGTGTTTGCTTTGTATTTTTTTTTTTTTGCTTTATGTTTTATCTTTTCTTCTTGAGCAAACTAGGGCAAACAAGAGCAAACTAAGACGATAAGGACAGAATCTTCAGTCTTTTGAGCTAAGGATAGAATCTTCAGACTTTTGGGTTTGAGTCCTTGACCGTTGGCTTTGACTTTGACTTTTCAACACTTTCTCATATAATATCGAGTCTTCCTAAGCATCGTTAATAGAACTCCTTTTAGTGCTAAAGTGTATCTTTTACGATAAGTAGTCTGAAATGGCTTATAACCTGCAAATGATAGTAAAAGCTATGAGTTGTCTATTTATTATATGTGTAAAAATGGTGTAATGCAGTAATATAAGGGGATAAAAACACACATTTAGAGTCTGATCAATATTTTCCAATATGATATTTGTACAAAATATTTGTCATGTATTCGTGTAATACTAGACTTAATAATGCAAAGGGGGCCAAGACAGGTCAATAGAGAACGTATCAACTATCAAGCCCTTGGCCGCACTTTCAGCCCATTATGGAGGACCAGGTCAGAGGGCCCAAATGGGTATTCTATTTTTTCTTCAGTATGTTACGCATATATAGAAAGGTTAGCCTGATGGACCAATCCATCGGGGCATCAGGCCAATCATTCAACGGTGCAGATTAGATTGCCCCATCTCTATAAAAGATTTCTATGACATGTCTACGAGTCTATCTGATTTGGAGTTCCAACTGGCAAATGGTCGATTTTTTTCATCTTCTTCATTTCACCTTTCATAATCTCCCATGTTCAATCAATCCTAGGTTCCAGTAGTTTATTTCTGTACATGTACTACAAGTCTACAATTGTTAACATTGCATGCATTCATTATTATATATATACATGTGTAATATATCAAACACGTGCACTTATATAAATATTATCATGTACACGTTTATTAGTTATTATATACGGCGTATTAATTAATTTATAATATACGTGTGTATAGTCGTTGACATTATTATTAATATTAATTTATAATACACATGTTCAATGTAATGTTACAAAACATGCATTTAATAACATACATTCACTATTATGCTACATATCTTTATATATTTAGTAGACTTTTACACCTAAAGAAAAGTCCCCAAACTGTCTGGAAAAAAAAATTGGTCATCGTAATGTCAAAAAGTGTAAAGTTTGATACCATTTTTAGTCATTTTTCAAAAGAAAAAGAACACTATGAAAATCTATATTCGTAGAAGATTTGTTTTTGCGAGTAGGCAAAAAAGAGCATTATTATGTGAGAATAATAATTTCCATGGGCTGGATAAATAATGTGGTGCAATCATAACTCATAAGGCCCTAGAATGAATGAGTTAATAAATTTAATACGAATTGAGATTGATCATCGTTTTGAACTTATTAATCTGCGATGGCTGGTGCTGCTATGAAATTTTGAAGAAAATGCGTCTTTATAAAATATGTCGAAGTACAAGCTAGTGTACTGCTAAATCTTGTCCAGCTCGTGATCACCTTGCCAAGCTGTTCTATATACCTGACAAATCTTGTCTGTTATGTGGGCAGCAACAGGAAACTATCCACCACCTTCTTCTGACATGCCACTTTACTAAAGCTCTATGGTTCTTAACACCATGGAATCTAAGATTAATACACTTTGCACACCTACATGTGAAACAATGGATTGATTATTGGTATAATCCGCCACCCAATTGGCCAATCAATCGTAAGCTCTGGACCAAATTCTGTTTACACTTATATTGGACTTTATGGTCGGAGAGATGCTCGGTTTACCATGATCGTAGAAGACCAAACATGTTCAAATTGTCTTTATCTATGCAAAAGTTCTTTATCTGTAATGAGAGCATCTTAATCTTGCAGGAACAAAGAGTTAAAACTGTTCATCATATCTTCTGGAAACCACCCCACAAAAATTGTGTTAAACTAAATGTTGATGTTTCTTTCACAAAAGGAAAGAACACAACATATGGCTATGTGCTTAGGAACTCATATGGCCTTTTCTTGGCTGCAGGAACTGAACAAGGAAAATATAACACAAAGAGCAGAAGAAGCAGAAAGAGTACTCCAATCATAGGAAGATGGAAGTGGAAACTGACTCCCAAACTGTCAGTAACTTTTTGGGAAATAAGAAGATTGTAAATATAGGCTGGTATTCTCAGCTATATCTTAATGAGACTCTGGCCCTATTAGCTACTAAGGAACACTTTTGTACTCTGTGGATAAACATATCTGGAAACAAAGTGGCCTATATGTTAGCTTGCCATGGAATTTCCTCTCCTATTCCTCAAGAATGGTTAATAACCCCGCCATTGTGGCTTTGGGACATTATGAGCAGTGACAGAAACAATGTAAATTTTCCTATCTAATTAATATATATATATGATAATTATATGATAATTATCATTTTTTTGTTTGTTAATTATATGATAATTAAAAAAAAAAAAAAAAAAGTGTACTGCTAATCTGCTGTAGACCTATATAATATCAGCTACATATGGGAGGACCACTTTGATAAGTAGGGTAACTCCAGGGGTATTTAGGACATTTAGAAGGATATTTTTTCTTTTTAGTAAGATGGTACACGTGGTAATTACCTATTCCGTGTTTAAACGGTGTTGATGGATGCCAGCTGGAAGTTTATTAGTTAGCTTATCTCCTACGCGTACAAGATAAGCACACACAACCTATAAATAAGTCCAGTAGTTTTATTTCTGTATCTATTTTTCTCTGTACGAATCGGGAATAAGATAGGGTTTCGAGCTCTCGCTAGTCACAACAGCATAAGATCAGGATGGGTTTCATTTTTAAATTCCTTCTTCTCTATTATAGCAAATATATTTCTATCAAAATTATGTTTTTTTTTTTTGCACGAGAGAAAATCCATGGTGCACAACTGTAAATTTTTTGCTTCTATAAATTATCTGTTTAAATCTCAATGTTTAAATGTGAACAGTCTTGTCCCTTTTAATTTTATGGCGATATAGAGGAAACAGTGGGTAGAAGGTTCATAATAAGGTCAGGCTTGAGCTACCCTATTGAAATACACTATTATTGGTGATTCCAGGAAAGACACCTACTAAATTATCAAACCCATTGTGTTTTCCTTTTTATTTCAGTTCAAGGTTGGATTTTGTTCTGAAATTTGATGTTGTCTGTTGTAGTTTCCACTTAAAACTCTTCCTATTGGCGACAACTGTAGAGTGAAGGATCGAGGTCTCTCTCTCTCTCTCTCTCTCTCTCTATCTATATATATATATATATATATATATATATATACACGACTGGTTGTGTGTTGGAATATTTTGAAGTGCATTTTGCAATTCAAATTGAATTATGAAACAGTAGAACAGAATAAGTCATAGTGTGATCAATGTATGAAATGGAAATGAAGGTATGTAGACTGTTGCACGCACCTTTTATGCATCTACAACCAAAAATAGTAACATGTGATATATTTTTCATCTAATATTTTTGAACCTCCTTGAATATGAAGCCTCCAAGAATATCATATTGTTTTCACCAAAACTTGATACCCAATGTGTGCTTAGCTGTACACCTTGCGTAGTTTTTAAGCCCAGTCCATCAAGCCAGTCCCGTTGTCAGTTTTTCAAATCTCCAACTCCTTTTAACTCTCCCGTAGTCAGGTGTGCTTCGAGCATTAGACGCTCCCCTAAACCTTTGAGGAGTGTGGAATATCATCGTTTGAGTTTTGGGGTAAAATTATTCAAAATCCTTACTTTTTAACTTTCTTATCTGCATATACTGATTTTCGAGTAATCTAATTAGATTGTTAGCTCAATATTTGTTATATTTTTTGTTTCTAAACCTAAGAAACCTCAAACCCCAACTTTAGTGCCATGAAATGTGATTCAATTTGACTCATATTTGTTATTTAGTGCCTTGAAAACCCTAGCCTCAAAAGCACACAGAATTAGCCATATACCTTTTACTTCCAAGTTCCAATCAAAACTGATGCTAGTTCTATTACTTCTGTTTGTTGTGGTTTTTCCTTGTGGGATGAGAAGAGTGTAGACTAGTGGTTCTTGTTAGAGAAGGGGAGAAACCAGGAGATGTAATTCTTATAGACTTTGCTGTTAGAACGACTCCTTAGGAGTTTGATTGTATTATATAATTATAAGATAAGACTCTACAAGCAGATAACTGGGGGTATGTGTCTTATTCCACCCTGGTAGGTTTTGCTTTGTTTTTTTTATTTTCTACTGGTTTTAGTTTTCGTTCTCTAATTAAATTGATTTGGTATGGTATAGTAATTCGGTATGTAGGATGACCTGTTTTTCAAAGTTGTCGAAAACATCTCTGCTTGATCCCCACTTATACAGTTCCAATTGTATAAGATTTGAGTCATATGTGTTCCTATTTAGTACCTTGGAAACCCTAGTTTATATGTTTTATTCTTCTAAACACTAAACCATATCCCTTTCGGCATTTTCTTTATTCGATCGACGACGCATGTTACAATTTCTAAGCAACATCAGATATGCTCAACTCATAGTTGAAAACCTTTTTTTTCCCCAAATTGTTTTCCCTTGAATTTGTTTTAAAGCAATTTTTTTTTTAATTAAAAAGAAGAAACACATTGTTTTTGTTTTTTAGCTTGTTCTTACACCCTAAATATTTTTGAGAGAGAATCTGATGTCATAATTGTTTTCTCTACCCAAATCTGTTTATCTGGTTTTTGAGACAACACTTCATGTTAAAATTCACCACTCCAGGTTGTGCTTGTTTAACCCGTAATATTGGAACTTTTACACGACCAAATTTGTGTTGAACAGAGGATGAATCATGGGATTAGGCAGGTGAGCTAGGGTTGAAAAAATGGTTTGGTAGACTACCAACATCTATTGGTAAAAGTTTGCTGCCATTTTAGAATTGCCAAGGTTTTCCATCTTTTCACATTTTTTGATTGGATTTAGGTGGTAGAACTGTGGAAACACGTACCAAGTTCCTGATTTAGGCCCTTCTAGTTCAATTTTGGAGTTGTAAAAGTTCCCAAATTTGCAGAGATAATAAGCACAGCCTTAGAAATAAAATTTCCCTGATCTCAAATTTTTCCGGAAAATTTTCTAGTTGTGATTGCGAAGTATTTTGGTTCTGCAACATTTATGTTCTGTCACTATTTAAACATTTTACAAATTGCTTCTCTTTAATCGTATGTCTCCTATATTTTCAAAGTTCTAGCTTACCTTTCTCAGTTACAGTATTGTGCTTCTTGTTTGAAAACCTTTCGCGTGTATAATATGTTGCTAAAAGACTTTTTTTTTCAATAGTATTTCGTGAAAAATAATCAATGTTTGATACTTCTGTCATAGCAAAATTGTCCCGCAGACACCTCCACGCCATACCTTGTACTAAGTGTATTGTATTGGCTGAACTCCTTTATTGTTCCATTACCTACTGCTTCCACGTGGACCAGATGATGGGTAATGCATATATTATCTTACATTTTGAATAGACATATTTGTACCCGGAAAACCCTTGGAATTTCCTACTGTTAAATCAACACCCCATCAATACCATTGTAGTTCTTTAGCGCTCATTACACTGGTGACTTGAAAGATCCCTTTTTCTTTTCTAGTTAAAACTATATGTATTTGCTCAATTTTCCTAGAAATTCATTTTTCTTTCAAGAAATAAAATCTTTTTATGGAAAGTCTACCCTCTTTCTTTATCGCAAATATTTTTGTGAAAAAATATATTCTGACCAAAATTATGTTTTGTTTTTTGCACAAGTGAATCTATGGTACACAACTCAGTTTGTTGTGGTAAATTTTCATGAAAGCTTCGGTAATCTATTTTCCACCCTTGAAATTTTTTTCGGAGAGAATAAACGGAGGGAAAGTGAGGGAGGGGCATGGGAAATATTTGATTTGGCTGGTGCAAATCAAAGTAGTAGGCTTTCCTATTTCACAATATTTATTTGCTACCAACTGAGATTTTTACCACAAAACTTCGGTTTTGGATTTTAAAACTTTGGTATTTTTTTTAGCTGAATTGTATGCACAGAATATTAGTAATTCTAGGGTACGAAGTGGGAGTGAGGAGATGGCGAAGGTCTAGGGTTCAAGCTCTCGCAAGTTGCAACGTAAGATCAGGATGGTTTGATTTCTAAATTCATTCTTCTCTACTATTGCAATTATTATTATTATTGTTTTCATTGTATAGAAAATACTTTGTTTTTAAAAGAAAATTTGTAATTTTAGGGTTTGTTTTGAATTAATTTCATGTTTTTTTTACTGTCTAGAAACTACTTTGTTTTCAGAAGAAAGTTAGTAATTGTAGGGTTTGTTCTGAACTCATTCCAGATTTTTTCATTTTGACGCTCTCAGTTTTGAAATCACTGTTTTATTTGTTAATATTTCTGTTTTCTAAAATATCACTCCATTGTCCTTGCGTTATATATATATATATTTCCAGTAGTTAATGGCAACCTATCTGGGTCCAGATCCTTTCTATTTGGTAACAGAGATGACATAAAAGAGATGTCCAACAACGGCTTAGTTATTCTTGTGACGGCTCCGAAGATCAGAGGCAGTCTAAGACCCTCAGATATGTCGATGGACTGCTAAGACTATGGTATTGTGTTGACATCAACGAATCCTTTCGTCTCACTACCATAGTGGTATATGTGTGTGCCTTATTCTCCTTATAGAATAATGTGGTAGATTACTATTGTTTTTATATGTAAATTGGTTGTATGTAATCTCGGATTCTCTATTGGTTGTTTTCATTGGCAAAATACAGAATTTGAACTGATAGAAATCAAACCACAATTACCCAACACATTACAGCCCAACATCACACAAAAAGAGCACCGACCGACCCTCTCACTACTATGGTGACATATACTATGCCTCGGTTTCTCAAGGGAGGCTTTTCTAGATTTTTCTCCTGAAACGTGACCTAGTAATTTTTACTAATTAATACTCTTGCAGACTTTACTTAATTGAAGGAACTTAAGCTAGGAATATGTTAAGATGCACAATAAGATTGATACTATCCTTCACTGAATTGAGGCTGTCTTGTTGACAATTATTCTATTACTTGTAGTAAAATCATCCAGTTTTAATTGTTCATGAAGTAGTGATGTAGGCATTTATACTGATGGTTCTTATTAGACCGTTTCGTACAACTCGTATTTTTCAGTTTACCCTGCAATGGAGGTATTATTGTCCTATTTTTCAGTTTACTATATGTATGCAGTGTGAACTAGCTAAAATATGAAAACTGCAACACTACCGATGT
This sequence comes from Coptis chinensis, assembly GCF_015680905.1. Lineage (NCBI taxonomy): Eukaryota > Viridiplantae > Streptophyta > Magnoliopsida > Ranunculales > Ranunculaceae > Coptis > Coptis chinensis. Next base: position 122,939,945 of record NC_141458.1, on the reverse strand, counting down.
TCAAGACCAGAATTTTGGGTACTGTTAAGTGTCAACTATGTCATAATATGTTTACAAGTTTATTATCCAACCTTACTTTTCAATACTCAAATTTAAAGCTTCTGATGATGGTATTGCATCTACTACTTGTGTAGATATCCTTAATGACCCGTACTTGTAACAAACCAGGTTTTTCATTCTTCTCTCCATAAAAATGGTAATAGTATCTTACGAAGTAGTCTTTGGTCATGATTTCATTCTGGTTAATGGCTTCAGGGATAGGTTACATTGGGTATGAAGAATTGTCGGACAAAATATCAAAATTCGAGGGTAAATTACATGCAATATGTGTCCACCACGGACGTGGACCACATCCAAAATATGGCGGTCCATGTACCAGGATGAAGGCGGGGAACAACACCACATCCTGTACCAGGATGGCTACAAGTAACTCTTTAAGAACCGCTGACGAGACTTTACAGAAAATGCAACCTTGGGTAGGGTATCAACAACAGAAGACTGGGCTTCTAAAGGGATGGTCTTTTTTATGTTAAGGGGCATGCATGCACCCTGCTCTATGGGCTCTGAAGGCTGGAAATAGCTCAATGCGGGAAAGTAAGATATTTTTATATAAATTAATTTTTATTTAAGGCCTGACTATTTATATGTATCCCATATTGACTACTCACCTATCCTATTAAGTTACCAACATTGTCATTTCTAGAGTTGACGTTATTGAAGCATTTGCTGAGCTTGCTAGGCACTGTCTGTTGGAACGGTGAAAAGTTAAACTGTTTACATCATTTGATTGTTTGCACTGGCAACACATCTGATGTCGTCTCTCTCATTGTCGCAGAAAGTGCCAGTGCAAGTAGTAAGCATCCAGTTGGTGGTGCTCTTTCGGGAAGCTAAATCACGGTTTTCGGTGTTGTTTACTTCTCTCTTTGCATTGGACCCCACAGATGCACAGCATAAGAGGTATGTAATGAACTCTTATTTACCAGTCTTCTTCTCGAGTACTTGTGTGTGTGCAGCTCTTCATTGGTAACATTTTTAACTGCTCAGATCAGGAGATCTGACTTTAAACCTAGCACATATAGTCATATACTTGTCTGTAAATGAGATCCACTAGTTAATTTTTCGAGCCACTGACCTTCCATCTATCTGAAGAACTAAACAAGTGACTCGTCTGTGTTTTTACCATTTTCTTTCCGACCCAAGAATATGAATGATGGGAATATGAATGATGTTGGCCTAGGGGCATCAGTGATCATTTAATCTTCCACGTACAGCTGCTTGTTGGGCACATTGAATCTGGCTTGTTTAACCTTAATATGCACTCACTACACCCATTATAACTTGTGAATCTTGATTTTCTTGCTCTAGGTTCTCCTATAATCTCCTCTTATTAAATTAATATGGAAGTTCTCTCATCTAGGTTTTATTGAGTGGGCCTGTGTGGTTGTTCTGCTCAATGCCTCGAATCTCTTTTGATGCATATTATTAGATAATTTGTTCTAAGTTTTTTGAGAGGCCAAACTATGGTTGTTGCAGGAGTGCAGCTTATGCTCTGCAATAAGCACCAAGGCAGCATAATGGTTTTGGGGAAGAAGGATCGGACAAAGGAAATCCTGTTGGAATCAGTTGACATCTCCAAGAGAGATGAACCAGTGCACAATATGTCTTGATAGAAAGAGAATCCTGAGCTCTCATCTTGATCCGATGCTTGGAGTGAAGAGCTATTTCTGGGAGCAGTCCTATTATGTATAGTATATATCATTTTTGTGGATATATATCATTTTGTGGATGAAGTTCTGGTTGGATGAAGTTCTGGTTGGAAGTAAGTTACATACTGTTGGTGACACAAAAGGGCCCTATAACTTGAAGAAATATCTACTATATATGAAAAAGGGCCAAATTTGGTTTTGCCCTGACATTGTTAAGTCGAAGGGCCAAATTTGGTGACACAAATGGGCCCTATAACTTGAAGAAATATCTACTGCGTGTGGAGTGACTGCAGTAGCAGGTGAAAATTCTAGTTTATAGTTGTCATCATGGTAAAAGTAAGGAAATATAACTAAAGCAAAGCCATATCTCTTGGTGTCGTACAACACCACTGAACCTAGTCAACATGATCTAGCATGAGCTCACAACTTTAAGTTGTTGATACTAAACTCTCATTGATTATGGTCGTGGTAGTTCGAATGTTTTTTCTTCCTGAGATGATTAGTGTAATATTGGTGCCACATGTATCTCAATAAACTTCAAAGGTCAATCAATAATGTTGAGAGTTCCATTATAACTTTGTATTTGTGTATATTTCGTATGGTTGGTACAAAGAATAACTATGTTTTGTTGTTTGTCAAGTAATGGGATATTAACAGTGTTTGATTTCGTTTTTTCTTTTTCAGAAGGGAGAAGTGTAAGCAACTACAGTTTCACTCCCGAGCAGATAGTTTGCGAAATCAACCTCCAATGTCTTTCCGTCAAAGATAACGCCATCCTCTCTGTCGAGATCTTCAATTCCATCTAGTAGTTATACAATCTCAAAGCATGCCAAAGAGGTGGCGAAATCATTGGTGGATGTTCAAGGCCATTTAACGGGTAATGTTCTCTTAAAGGGAGAAGTTACTAACATTCATGTAATGCGTCTTCTGAACGCACTGGAGCTGGCGAGCTGTGAAAAGGAATCCCATTGTGGAGAAAGGATTGTCTGTCAGGATTTCTGTATCATTTGTGATGAAAACAGGTTATTGTTTCTAAACATGCTGGGCATAGATTAGATCAACCCATTATCCTATCGAGGTCAATATTCTAATGCAATCTTCTAATTTCTTGTTTATATATTCTGCCTATGACCTAACGTGAGTTTGCAACTCATTTGTTACAGATGTTGGCACAGAAGGCAGAGACACTAACACAAGCAATGGAGGCTAAAGCTTAGAAGATGTGATGGAAGGGTAGTAGGTGCTAGGGAAAAGGAGACCACTTTCATATGCGTGAAGAAGAGAACATAAATGTAGAGTAAGTGGCTTGGTATTTTAAAAGGGGCCTAAGAACATTTCTCAATGGCTCCCAGCAAGGTTTGTGTAACGTCACGCTTACGCGGTATTACTACAATACCACATGATAAAAGTTGCATAATTTTTGTTCAGTTTGGCAAATAGATTGAACATATTATCGTTTTTGTATTCAGCATGGTCTACTGATTAAACTTCAGATCTTATGCCCCTGCCCAGATATCAGAGTCAGGATTCACAACTATATTATATGGAAGAATCAGATCATATTGTTCTAGGTTTGTAGCTCAAGAAACGGTACTCTTTTTTGAGCTCTCTTTATCTTTTTCCGTTTGTTTTACTGAAAAGGCTGATAGAAAACCCAAGCTTGGGTGTGTGGAGCAATGTGCCAAGACCTTATTCATGCTCCGAATGGAAGCAAGTTCCAATGATGATATTTGCCTTACTTTTTTCTTCTATAAACGTCTTTAGATGTCTACTTGTTTCTCTTTATTTTCATACAATGTGAAAATGGGGGAGTGCTTTTTTTAAATCAAGATGGTTGCCTACGCGTGCCTAAGCCTAGAGGTGGCTATTTGGCTTTGCGGGGAGAGAAATGATCACAAAACATTCAAATTGCTTTATATATGTGCAAGGGAAAAACAGAAGAGACTTTGAAGAGTCTACAATGGGACAAACAATAAAAAGCATCTAGAATTGGACTACTGCTACCTAATGAATTGTGGCAGCGGGTTTGCCAGACAAATTTCAGTTCTAAAATGGGTTCAACCGTTATTGCCTTATGGAGAATCATGAACAACATCGATTCTAAAATTGGTGATTGCCTCGTCTCTATTGGAAGGATGGAACTTAAATTGTTCGCAGCATAGATTTTAGAAGGGTACCCTTGAGTTTTGGGCTTTTAAATTGACGCGAGGTTACTTATAAATACAAGGTGTGGAGGGAACAACAGAAAGTGATCAAGATTCAAGACTCGAGACAAAGTGCTCTGAAGCCGAAAAAAACAAGGTCAAACTTGAATCATATATTTGAATCTGTATGCACTTTCCTCCTGAGACTTGGTTTTCAAATTGGGTTTTCAAACTTGGTTTAGCTTAAATCATATTATTTTCCCCTATATAAATGTGTTCTTACAAAATCAGTAAAAGCTTTTCTATATAACATGTCCCTGTTTATGTTTCATTTTATTTCTTAAAAAGTTCTATTCCTCTTTTCATATCGTTTTAAGTGATAAGTGTCTTCTTGGGAACGCTGGATTATGACATTTATCCTTGATGCTGTTTTCTTATCAGTACTATTTTATGATAACAAAAAACTTGTTTTATACCAAAATCTAATTTGTTCTAGAAACAGATTTATTATGTACTTTGGTTTTTCTCTAATGGTTTTCAAAAAAAATCTGTAAACAATGTCATTGTGACATTTGGTTTTTTTTTTTTTTTTTGTGATTGTGTTGCAATGGTGTTACATTTTTACTGCGATGAATGTCTGTGGGAATGCTAGATTATGACATTCCATTTATAACTTATTTTATTTTTGGTGATTTCTTCAATTTATCAAAACTGTTTTTTCTTCCTATATCAAAACTGCATTCACGATACGCTTTGGTTTTTATAGAATATAACTGCTAGATGGAGCAAAGACGTCGGTAAAATGGAGACATACTGTGGAAGAAAGGCAAAAAGAAGAGGGTCTGAAGCCAAAATTGATAACTTTATACATCTGATTAATCATTTAACTTCATGGTTTATTTAAAATTCAATCTTATTTGACTGATTACGTTTGTTTTTTCCCTCGGATTGTTCAATTTCAAGGGAAGTGGACATTGGCCTTTCCAGGTGGTTTAGACCTTCTTTTAGACTTTGTGTCATCTTTATTTGATTGGGGACGTATAATGGCACAAGGTTAAGGTTTAAGACCTCATTTACTGATTGCCAAATAATATTTGAACTTTTCTTTCTGGCTAAATTTGGAATCTCAGAATCTATACTATTGTAATTTTTCTCATTTCTAAGCCTCTGTTTTGTTTACACATTTGTGATATATGTTTTGAGGCCTTAATGAAATTTCCTGGAAGACTTTCCTGACTTGAGTCCATCTCAAGCTCAAGTAGCCATAGAGGTATAGGTTATTATGACAACAATGCAGACCAAACAGGCTATGTGCAGATTTTATCTGTGAATGGTTTAGCATCCAGATCAGGTTATAACTAGTTTTTGCTAATATTAATTTACGATTACTGTTATTATATTTATTAATTCTATTCGTTATTATTTATTATTTTAATAATTTTTTTCAAAGTGTTCTCATAGGATGTGAGGAAAATCTTAGGCAATTGAAATTGCTTGTACTTCTGACTGGATGATGTAACTTGATGATCACGTTGCTAGTCCCTGGGGAGCAAAGCATTGCGAAAATAAACCTCTGGTCTTTCTGATGAAGGTTGCACTGTCCTCTTAGTAGAGTCCTTCAACTACTTCTTAGTAGTACATTAGTGAAACGAGTGTTGAGGCCATTTGATGGAGGTTCAAGGTCAAATAGACTGGTGTAGTTTTCTCTTAAATGGAGCAGTCTCATACTATTGACTCAATTTTTCTACTGAAGATAACATAGATGGGGTGACTGGAAAATTCAAACTGGTGCCTGATGTGGACTGCGTCATGATTGCTGGGTGGGTGACATGCTGCAATAGAGTAAATAACTTTAGAAAAAGTCATGCAATCTATTCATTTATTTTAGATTCAGTCTATGTCATAACTCTATAGGTTGCAAATGTTTGTGTTACAGATTTAGCGAAGAAGATGGGGAAACTAACAAAAGTAATGAAGGGTTCATGACAGAACTTATAAGCTATTAGGTAGTTGGAAAGGCGTACAAGCTGTTCTCAATTGAACTAGCGAGGTATGTGTAAAACCATACTGGTATTACTATTTGGTACTGGATAATTCTAGATACACAATGTAAGTGTTAATGTCTTATGTTGTATTCACTCTTTGACTGATGTTTACTTGTGGACACTAAGGATTGTGAGTATCTAGCTTCAGTGATCTAACGTAGGAACTTGAGATCTCAGGAATCTGGATTCTATTTTATGGAAAATCAAACCATTTAATGAGGGGATGTGCATATTGGTTTGGCCAATGCTTGTGCACGCTATGTGCATATTGCCTTCATGGTTCTTGCACGGTATGATTATTTTAGGGTAAGAATTTTTGCTTTAGTTGTAGTTTTTATTAATTTTTTAATATAATTTAATGGCCAGGGATATAGGTGAAGGCTTCTGATTTCCTAGCCAATGCTTTAAAATGCGAAGTCCATGATGTGAGGTGTTTGCCCAGCCCATGATGCGAGGCGTAAGAGCTATTGTCCATTGTGATTGCAAGGCCGAAAAGTCCTGACTATATATTGAGCTATTTTTGCAACTTTGACAGAGGAAGAAGGTAGGTGTTTTAAACTGGCAAGTCTTTGAACAGTGCTAACAAGATACAGTATTAACTCGAAAATGTGTATTTGATCCATACAACAACACTTAACGCATGCAAGCATGTGTTGATTTGTTTTTGGTGGTACATGTATGATATGTTGTTCTGTGATTCTTTTGATCAGGTAAACAATATTTTAGTGATGATGCATGGTTAATTTTTATCTGTTATAAACTTTTATGCAGCAGATATTTATGTGTTGAGTAGATGTAGGATTGGATTCTCGGGTAAATTTATTGTGCAAACTGTTTTTTTCAATATATCTGTTTAGGGTTTGGAATTCTCTGAATTATAGGTCTAGGTCAAATATCGATGCCTGAGAAGAAGACAAAACTAATCTTATCAAATAATTGACAAGACATTAAAAGATATATCGTATATTTCATTAAGTGAACATCGTGTGATATGTCCATCCAGCTCATTACACTTGCAGACGTGGTTATTTTGGCCTGCAACTTGTCGTGTATATCAAGAATTTTGAGCACCTAGGTATAGGTTAGCATACTGGATGTACTTGGTCAGGGTCGTGCTGTGCATAGTTGGCTACTTTATTATACAAGGAATAGACAATAGAGCCACTCATGCTCAGCCCATCCCTTTGTATGATGTTTAACTTTGCAAAGGCGTGATTATTTTGGCCTGTAACTTGACATGACTAACGGTTTCAGAGTACCTAGGCACATTATAAAGAGACAGTTGAAAAGTGCTCCCTAATTCGCAGTCTGGGCCAGGGAAACCATCTTTGACTGGTCAGTGATGTCACTTGTGTTTGGCTTTCAGGGCTGGAATCTTCCACTTTAAGGGAACAAGCTCGATGATAGGTTGTTTGGTATATGTCTTCTGGCACAGATGATAGTATAACTGAAAATCTAGAACCAAAACCATTCTTGCACCGATGGGGGCAGAGCTCTAGCTTGCTAGGCAGGTACACATATGTTCCCCTCGTTTTCTGCTTAATACATTGATCTTGCAAAAATGCTTCTTTGAATGCTACTAAAGATCCCTTCAAAGCTTGAGGGCAAGGTCTGCTATGTCCTGCTTTTATTGTTGAACTAATCACGGAGCGTCAATCTGGCTAAACTTAATGTATGCTTTTTAGAAAAAAATCAGATGTCTCTAAAAGGTTTAAATGAAGACTTGGAGAGGATTTGAAATTTGCAGTATGATGTTGCTAATAGGTTACATTCCAAAACAAGCTAATAGTGTACTTGTGAATTTTTTCAACGAATAGTTCACGATGAGGGGTGTGGAGGAATGTCACTTGGCAATCAACTTTGTACAACAACGTCAATTTTTTTTTTTCCTCAAAGTGTGACGAACTTTAAAAATTCATCTAAACTAAATTTATCAACTTTTTGGTTCCTATATCCTACTGTTCTTTGCCAGGCTTGTGAATTTTTCTAAGGAAGAGTTCATTTGGAGAAATTTCACTTGGCAATCAACTTTGTCAAACGACATCAAAGAATTGACTTACTCTCTAAGAATCCCTCTAAACCAAAATTCTTTTTGGTTCCCATTTCCTACTGTTGTTTTTGTCAATGTATTTTCCAACACTTGTGAATTTTTCTAAAGAAGGGTTGATCTTGTGAGGGGTGTGGAGAAATTTCAATTGGCTATCAACATTGTGCAACAACGTCAAAGCATTTGTTTTCTCAAGTGTGACTTACTCTATAAAAATCTCTAAACCTAAATTCAAACTTTTTTGGTTCTTCTAATTTTGTTTACCTAGGTGAGGCTTGTGAATTTTTTCAAGGAAGAGTTCACGTGGAGTGTTCTTGCCAATCAACTTTGTGCGACAACGTCAAAGAAGTTTTTCTCTCAAGTGTGACTAACTCTTTAAAAATCCATTTAAATTGAAATCCATTTAAATTGAAATTCTTTCTACTCCAACATTATCAACCTTTTCTAGTTCCTACTTCCTATTGTTGTTTGCCAAGGTATTTTCCATGCCTATGAATTTTTCTAAGAAAGAGTTCATCGTGTGAGAATCACCATTGTTACTGTTTTAAGGAGTTTCTTGTTGCAATTGTGACTTACTCTTTATTAGTCTCTTTACACCTAAATTCTAAACCTTTTTGGGTTCGTACTTCCTACAATAATTTTCCATGGTATTCTCCCCGCTTGTGAATTTTCGTAAGAGTTAATCCATATGGTGTGGAGGAATTTCACTTGGCAAACAATATTGTTACTATGAGTCTATGACAAGGTATTTCTTTTATCTCATGTGTGTGACTTACTTTTATTAATTCTCTCTGCACCCAAATTCTTAAATTTTCAATCTTTTTTGGTTCATACTTTTTACATTTGTTTGCTAAGTTGTTCTCCCCGCTTGTGAATTTTTCTAAGGAACAGTTCATCTTGTGAGGGGTGTGGAGAATTTTCACTCGGCAATCAATGTTGTTACTACTTACTTCAAAGTAGTTCTTTGTCTCAAAGTTGTTCTTTTGTCTCAAGTGTGACCTACTTTTTAAAATTCTCTCTACGCCAACATTCTCTCTTCTAGAGTTCGTAGTGTTTTTTTAAAGAATCTTATGAAAGATGGTTTTCTTGGCAGCAGGGGGTCTGGGAGATCCTAAGATTTTGTGGGACGCTAATGTACATCCTAGTTGTTACCTTGCATGCAGAGGTACTACTCATTTCCTCTGTTGTGTATGTTGTGATTGGTGAGGAAAGGTGTGAGCATTATGTCTCCAAAGTAAATAGCGTTATGTCTCTTTGTTGTACCAAAAGTTGCCCATTTGTCTGACCTAGGCCGCCTTGGTCCCCCTTTGACAATGGGAGACGAAATCTGGTGCCTGTTCCCTTATAGGATCTGTTGTGTCTGTTACCAATTGTGTGCATTCTAGGCTAGTAGGCTTTCATCGTTCTGATCTATATTTGGGTTTCCTTGACTTTCCAAATATTGTTTGACACTGCAACAGCATGGGCTGAGTATAATAAGTTACATTTATTTTAGTTGAATGCTAGTTCCGTTTGCATTCAGTGTGTTCTAAGATTGCTTTCATTGGCATGTCTTTGATATTCATTTTGATTTTCTATGTGTGTTCAGATTTTACAAAATGAAGGATCTTATAGCTTTAAAGGAATTAAAACGTGTCAATTGATAAGACTCTTTCAGTTTCCAAAATATTCTTAGCGTTATAAAGTTAAAAATTGTTGATGGAGTACTTATAGTTGGTTACAACTTAGAAGTGGATTAATGGCTGGAGTCATGGCTGTTTTAGGGTTGTTTACCTTGGACTGAGTTATTAGATCCTTACTATATTGATTATTTGATGACGTGTTTTTGTTGTAAGGATTAGTTGGGTTTGTTCTGGACGTCATTGCCCCCATTCTACTTTTATTGCTTTGTTCAAGTTGTGACTATTTGATTCTTATGCTCCATCTTACTGGGGGTGGTAGGACATCTTTCTTGTGTATATATTTGATTTATATGCACCGTCTTACAGGGGTAATAGGATGTGTTTCTTTTCTTTTTGTTTATTGGTATGTGTTAACTGTTAGTGTTAGGTCGATTGAGTGCTTGTTACAGTGAGCTGGAAGACGGGATATTGGCTTGGCGATGTATGGAGGCATTATCATTTGCATGTAGGATTGAGGATATATCCATACATCATTCTCGGTAATACCCGTTAGTTATCTGGAAAGTTTTTCCAACTTATAAACTTCAGAATAAGAGGATTTCTCCTAGTAGTGTTCTTTTACTGATTCTCCAATTTCAATCAGTGAGAATGACTGGTGGAAACAATGTTCCTGAGCTTGACACTAGGGCTCAGGAGATAGTAATTATGTTGTCGAAGTTTGTGAATGCAGTATGCAAAAAGTTGCAAGGACTTCTTCGAAGTGCATATAATTGTGTGTTTGGTGATCTTTGGTGATTGTCTCTACAAAATATCGCATGTGCTCCTTGTGGGGGAAAACATCACTCGTATTGCTTTTTATTTAGTTAAACGTTTAGCTTCCTGTCGTTAAGTACTTAATAAAACAGTACAGCTTGAACAAAACAATGTTTAGTCCTTGAATTTGGTGGTGGAGCCCATACTTCTGCTGCAAAGGAATGAGGTCAATTCTCTATTTTCCGTTGTTAGTATTCTTTGTAATATACTCTTAAGACTTTATGCGAAATGTCAGTAATCTCGATTTTGACTATGTTCTAGGTGAGAAGGTCTGTCTTAACAGTACTTGTAGAAGTGTAACTAGGGTGCATAAGGTCTTAGGATAGAGCACTGGGGATGACGTAGACGTTAGAACTACTTATGCTCAGCCCATCCCTCTTTGTATGATGTTTAACTTTGCAGAGGCGTGATTATTTTGGCCTGTAACTTGACATGACTCAGGGATTCAGAGTACCTAGGTACGTTATAACGAGACAATCGAAAAGTGCTCCCTAATTCACAGTCTGGGCTAGGGAAACCATCTTTGACTGGTCAGTGATGTAGCTTGTGTTTGGCTTTCAGGGCGGGAATCTTCCACTTGAAGGGACAAGCTCGATGATAGGTGTTTTGGTATATGTCTTCTGGCACAGATGATAGTATGATTGAAATTCAAGAACCAAAGCCATTCTTGCACCAATGGGGGCAGAGCTCTAGGTTGCTAGGCAGGTACACGTATGTTCCCCTCGTTTTCTGCTTAATACATTGATCTTGCAAAAATGCTTCTTTGAATGCTACTAAAGATCCCTTCAAAGGTTGAGGACAAGGTCTGCTATATCCTGCTTTTATTGTTGAACTAATCACAGAGCGTCTATCTGGCTAAACTTAATGTATGCTTTGTATAAAAAATCAGATGTCTCTAAAAGGTTTAAATGAAGACTCGGAGAGGATTTGAAATTTGAAGTATGATGTTGCTAATAGGTTACATTCCAAAACAAGCTAATAGGGTACATTCAGGTCATGGTAGAAGTTCTAGGAGCAGCAATTTCCAATATGAGAAAGATTCTCGTTTTAATTAGGAGTGTTTTTTTTTTTTTTTTTTCCAATAGAATTTCCATTATAACAAGAGTTTTGCCTTATAGAACTCTAATAGTATATGCATTGGTGCAGGAGATCTGGGGACGCATAAGAGGCCGAAACCATAACTATCCTTGAAGGATTGAAATTAGCACATTATTTGCAAATTAATAAAGTGGTAATATTGTCAAACTGTCAAACCCTTGTTGCTACTTTGGAATGTAGAGGAACAATGTTTTTTTGGGGAACAACTTCTATAGCTAATGATATATACTCATTATTATTTCAATTAATTGAGTGTAAAATTTACTATGTTCGTAGGACCCTAAATTTTGTCGCCATAGTTTAGTTTTTAGAGATAGACGGGTCACTCCATACTCTTGTTTGGACTCTATTTCAGCACGGTCCTTAGTTGAGTCTGTAATCTCGTAATCATAGGGAATCACCTCTTTCTAAGGGTTAACTCTCTTTTGCTAAAAAAAAAAAAAAACACAATAAAAAAACACAAACAAACAGACTCATCTATGTGGTATCTCTGAAAATTATAAAATTGTATTACCAAGAGTCCACGAAGAATGTTTTTTTTGTCGGCTTTGAGCATTACAGGGAAATCACATTACTTATACCCTTGAAATCTGGCACACATTAGACAAAAGGCACAAAACGCAGTATGGAACTGAGAACAATTTACAGTCCCATCTTTGCCAATCAGATGGGAGCATCGACCATAATATTAGTTCTCCATATTCGACTGAATCCACGTGCAATTCCAGTGCTCACGAGTATTGATCCAATCTGCACGAGAATCTTTGTCTGAATTGTCCCCAAAAGAATGGTAATTTCCTGTCCTTAAAGAATAGAATACGATGTCATTCCCACGGAATTTCGGGAGATATATTCTATCCTCTGTTCCTTTCAATCCGGCAGGTACGAGCAGGGACGTAGCATGGCTAAGAAAGATTACTTTGTCACCCAAAGTTGCTAGCGTGACCCATTTCATCTTTGACACATCCAACTTGAAAACAGAAACAGGCTTACCCACAATACCCATGAATACTGATAAAATTTCACCATCACACTCCACTATGTAGCTGCTAATGGGGGTCTCATAAATTTCCATGTCTGAATATGAAATAACTGCCGGTACAGGGAGGACCTTCCACATAAGTTCATTATCCTCTCTCTCCAATGGACGTAAAATGCCCAATTTCCCATCTTTGCTCAGACAATAGAAAACACCATCATAGAAAATTGGGTTGCAGTAAGAAGCTATGAACTCGTATGGTACCTTACTATCGATGTCGAATTCAGACCAAGTATCTATGTCAATTTCTTTGGAGTAAATTAACATTTCAACAAACACTTCATGAGACTCCTTATGTCCAAATACCACGCAATCTGAGGTAGTTGGTGGAGTTGAAAAGGATATGTTCGTGAAACTGTAACTAGAACGAGGAAGATCAGGAAGCTTAATGATATCTTTTGTAACTGGGTTGAAGAAGAAAATGGAATGATCCCCTTGCGACACTAACAACCAACCATGCTTTGCATGGCGAACAATTGCGCCTGCTAGCTCAGGGATGTTCATCACATACGCGTCATTGTAAATTGGGTGGCAGAAATTGCATATACCCTTGTTGTTTCTCTGAAAAGAAAGCAACCATGGTATCTCTTGACATCTAGAATCGGGTTGTGTAAGACAAGGGTGTGTTCGGATTAGCTGGGTGGTGGATATCCAGGCTTTGCATGTAAGACGGAAGCGAATGCAATCACCTAAATATAGTCGTGAAAAGATCAGCTCCAACAGCTCTGTCTGAAGTTCTTTCCAATTATTTCTCTCTTCAATTACTACACTTTTGGCTTCTTCCACTTTTGCAAGCTCCTTCTTCACCTGGACACGAGGAACATGGTAGCTCAATACAACAATACCATGAGCAAAAGAGGAGGAAAGAACTTAGTTTAAGAATCGTGATAGTCCTGATAGATAGGTATCGTATATGTTAAGAGAGTTTGTTGGAAGTACAATCACATTCTAAACGTTGCCTAAGAAGGTTTAAGAATAAACAAGAAACTTTATTTTCTAGGTCAATATGTATAAATTATTTTGTTTTTTGCCATGCTCTTTACTTCAACTTTGTTATTTACTTATTTGTATTTTAGCTTGATCTATTAGCAGCAATTTTCTTTATTGTTCACCTCCCAAGGGCATTTTCTGATGGAGGATTAAGTACCCATGCTACGCAAGAAAACTTGCACCTCCTATGTGCTCCTCTCAGCCAGGAATGCTCCACTTATTGTTTCTACTATTTGTGTCTGTTTCTACCCAATTAGCTATTTAGTCCGTTTTAGTTAGCATTGTAAATAGGTGTTTATGCCTTAATTTTTTGGTTATATAGTTTTAAATGCCTTAATTTTTTTTTATAAATATAATTAAGATTTTTTTTTTCTATTTGCATAAAACCAAGGGCAACCTCAAAAGCAACAAAAATCAAATAAAAGTGAGGAAAAAAATACAAATGTTAGAAAACAAGGAATTACCTGCAATTTGCAATCTGGCACCATCCAAAAAGGTCCTTTCCAATAATTTAACACATTTGGAAGAGGTAATGTAACTGTTATAGCTCCATCATCCATGTCAAATCTGTATAAGTGTGCATAATTTGGAATAGAGTAATACACACAATTTCCTTTCACTCCAAGTTCAGCCCCAGAGAGTGACATAGTAGAACTTGAACTTAACAAGAAGATCCGGTCACCTAGGCTTTCAACCTTCACCCAATCCATTGTAGACAAATCCAATTTGAAAATGTCAAATGTTAGAAATATTTCTCTTGACAACATTAAGTGAATCTGATTTACTTGAAAGATCTCTCCACAAGACTCCACATAGAAATGTGTCGTGCGAATTGCCCCTGGTATTGAACATTTGTTCCATTTCATTTCACTTGTTTTTATAGAAGCACAACTATCATAAAAATTGACAACAGTTACTCCACCGAAGAAAAATAGGTATACCTTTCCTTTGCAACTTACGACACTGCTAATATATTTTTTGGGCATACCAATTCTCTTTTTTGACTTAAATTTTCTAACCAACTCCTGTTCAATCCACTTGGTATCACCAATCCGACAAAAAGTACACAAACGTCTCTTCTGGCTAACAAGCATCACAACACAATTGGGATCACTTGGGGGATATGTAAGAATACCAACATCAAACGTATTATCTATCAGTGGGGGTAGAATAATTTTTTTTAAAGATACAGGATTGAAAAGATAGCATTGTATTGAGTAATAACTCTTCAATATCAACCAACCACAACATGATGCCACGCAGCTCATTTGACGCATCTCTGGAACACTTCTAACATGATAACTTCCATCACATATGGTGCAGAAAGTCTGATTACGAAATTTCTTACCATGACAGAAGACTAGAGAAGGAGCATAAGTAGGAGGAACTAAGCGCAACGGTTTTTCCATAGAAACCTTTATATGGCTCTTCTTTACCGAATCTAATAAGCAAAACAAAAATAATAACAATATTAATTGGTATATAATACAAATGTATATAAATGAAAAAAATAATAGTAGTAGAAATGTAAGAGAAAAACATATTCAAAGAAAGCCATAGGGATTTCACATGTCATTACTATATGAGAATTCAATTTCATGGTTTTTAACACAATTCACATTCTACTGTTTTGACAAGAAATTATATAAGAGAAAGGATTTAAACATCCATAATACAAACATGTATGAATAATAGAGATTGGCAGGTCCATCCAATGGAACAATGGCCTTCTTTGCTAACCCTTTTTCGATGCCACACCATTCTTGTAGGATACGCAAATCACATCACAACACAAATATCTTTTCGGTGTGATAAAGAACCACACCACTTAAAATTGAAACATTCGCAACTCGCACTGTGCCCATTGTTTACGTCCTCATTGATGTGTGTCTCTATGTGTGGATGTTTTATGAGAATCGATGTTAGAAATTAGTATTCTCTCGTAGTCTTGTGTTAAAAACCATGAAATTACACTACAGTCAGCATATTCTTCCCCCCCCCCCCCCCCTTTCCAGGCTCCGTCCCTGGCCCAATCTTCATATTAACAAAGTTTTATTCATATAAATTACAATGAAAAAAAAATCTTGTTTTTCCTTATCTTAGTTGTTTTTTTTTGTTTTTAAAAACAGATAATGAGTTAGGCTGACCGACCTGTATTAGAATGTTGGTGCTCTCTAGGTTTCTTTTCTTGTTTTTATTATTTATTTTATTTTCTCTCTCTAATATCTACGTGTATGGTGTCATGGTGAGATTCTCCTTCACCCTTTTTGCCTCCTTTGATCAATGACTAAGATGGAAAAAAATTCTTATAAAATACAGTTTAGTAAAAGTGAATTATACATGATTCTTCTTTGGAGAATACACGCTGTTCGCTAGTCCCTATCAGTATATCACTACAATACAAAGTGGGCGGTGTTGTACAAAAATATAGGTCCCCAGGTAGAAACCAAACCATGCGTGATTTTTTTTAGTTCGATAATATAAACCATGAATCAATATCTGGCATCAGAATTTAGATCAAAGTTTTTTGCTATAAGAGTATATCAAAGTTGTGTATAATTTAGATCATACTTTTTTGAACGCGACAGAACACCAGAATGTTCCGAATAAAGTAATATAATATAATTTCAAGTCAATGGAGTTTTTAGTTCAGACCAGTACCTTGAATTAGATCTGTGAGACAAAGACCTGCGCGTTTTTCTTCCAAATTGCACTACTGGTGGTATATGGATATTAGGATAGTCAGATGGAAAGGGAACGAACAAGTTTCCGTTTGTGGCAACAGGGAAAAGGTTTCTTTTATGGCTAAATCTATGTGCTAAGTCGTATGCTATGAAATCTGGGCCACTCTTCTTTTATATACTCAGTCCCTTTACCAAATTGGGATCTAAAGTCTACTCCGTATATAAATCGTACAAGGTTTCCAGCTACCTGTTTGACTGCTTATGTCTTTTGGTAATAGGCAATTCCGCAATTGTTATTTCTTAGACTTGTTTTTAATAAGGGGCACGGTATTGGCACCCAATAAATATGCAACAATGGGTTTAATCTCCCTATTACTTAAATGGTTGTAAAAAAACCCCTGTAACTGAACAAATACATAAAACTTTTCTATTATTTAAAACATAACATCAAAGCCAAAACAGACCAAAATATCCCCTAAAATCCGGGCTGATATCATCAATCTTTACTTATAATTTCGGCTTAAAAACAAACCGGGCTGATGTCATCCTATGTAAATTTGTATTTACATATGACAATATAAAATTACACAGTCTTCTTAACCTATTTAAATTTAAATTTTTATATAATTTTTTTTTTTCATAAGAAAATTTAAATTTATATTCTATCTGGTGTTGTCGGAAAAATTTTCAATCCCAAAAGTTACTATGTAAATTTAAGTTTTTATAGCTCCAATGACTATATAAATATAGTTTTACATATATATGACTATGTAAAAATACATTTACATATATTCTGTCAGGTGTCGAAAAATTTTCAATCCCAAAAATTACTATGTAAATTTAAACTTTTATAGCTCCAATGACTATGCAAATATAGTTTTATATATATATATATAGTCGGAAAATTTTCAATCCTAAAAGGGTAAAAAAGAAAATAAGATAAAATGGGAAATAAAAACAGAGCAGATTTTATCTATTTTTTGGAAAACAGATAGGTTATTTAACGAGACATAAATAATAAGGAGGTTATGTGATATAGGTGGATGGGATAGAGTTTATACTCAACCGAATTAGAACCAAGGGGCTGAGCCTCATTTCTTGAATAAATATGGGACTAGCAACCTTTGTCAAAACTAAAATAATAATGGTTGTTATTTATATGTCCTTTTACACCCCATATGCCCATAGTTCAACCGTATCGGGTTGCCGCGAGATCTCATATCTCACAGTAGACAATTGCTGCGAGATCGCATAATCCACGACATCGGGTTGCCGTGAGATCCTATATCCCACGGCAGGCAGTTGCCGCGACATATTTTTTTTGTGTTTTTTTGTTTTTTTTTTTTACTTCAAATTTTGCGTATTGAACACACACGACATATGAATACCTTATTTTTTTTTCTTTAAAGTTTCTTTATACACTCCAAGAACAACACCAAAATCATGACAAAAAAAATGTACAGTCGAACCATAATTTTGCTATCTCGCGACAAATATTTTCATATGCTATAAGAAAATTTTGTAATCAAATTAATGAAGAAGAGTTTTGATAATTAACATAAACAAAGACTCTATTTTAGTAAACACAATCATCTCGCGGCAAATTTTTTTTTTTTTTATGGTGGCTATTAAAATAAAATTAAAAGAAAAAAGGACCCAAGACAACCACTTTCCATGGGATATGAGATCTCACGGCAACCCGTTATCATGGATTGTGCGTTTTCACGGCAATTGCTTGCCGTCAGTATTTTTTGTGTGATTAATGGAGGGGTGCTAGTATCTTTGAATTGGTCAAAGGGGTGCTAGTCCCATTTATGGGGGTGTCAATACCGCGGCCCTTTAATAATGTCTTAGGGTGCCATTTAGGGAGTGTTGTACCAAATTTTGAACACGGCCCTGGCATACACATGAGATCTTTTAGATATTTTGGCTACTATCTATTATTTTTTTATTTTTATTGGCAAGCATGTTTTAAATGAGATCAGTAACTCTTTTATGCTAGCGGGGTTCAAGCCCCAAACCTCTGAGTATCATCACCCAAAAGTTTTACCGACTTTGCTAGTCAGCACCTACACTGCTATCTACTATCACATCTCTCTATTATATTAAATGATAAAACATTTTATGTGGGCATTCTCTATCCTCTCTCTAGCATCTCTCTCTATATTAAAGCCGATTACATCTGAGGTGGAATTGGAAATTCCTATGTGGCACTTTCTCAATACTTTGGTTCTGCCACATGGATCACTTAAAAGAACAATTAGAAGTTCAAAACAAATGGTACTTTTTTGGTTGTTTCCCTATTCGATTGAAACAATTTTGAGAACGGAAACAAAAGTTACAACTATTAGTTGTACTACTATCACATATCCTATTATATTAAATGATAAATTCATTTTTGTGGGCATATCTAATATCTATATGTTAAGAGATATATATCTCTCTCTGATATTTAAAGCCGATTTTACATTTGATATTTGGAATATTTTCCTATATTTGGGAGATATTTTTGTATATAATAATTTTATATAATATTTCATTATATTTCAAATAAAAATAATATATCAATATATCAAGAAATATCCAAAACAAATGATATTTTTTGGTTTTTGATCCTATATTCGATTGAAACAATTTTGAGAACGGAAACAAAAGTTACAAGTTTTTTCGTATTAGTTGTACAACGTAAGCTATATATATACTCTTTTTTTCGATGGTTTATAAATCATTGGTTTTCTACTCCTGCTGATATTAATAGAAAGGTTCACTTCTTATCTATGTTCTTGCTGATCTTCATTGAAAGGATCACTTCTTCCCAAGCTCTTAAGGCCTGTCAAATTTAGAAGTCATTCCAACTAAAGGTTGATTTCGGATCAAATCAAACACTATATGATTTCCACATATAAAAGTAGTGCTAGAAAATCTTGAATGGTTATGTAACATATAGATTTTCAATCGAGACAAAAGGGCATATATCTGATACTATATTTGTAATCATTTTAGTGCAAGTAAAAGGTTTGTGATGCTATAAGTCTATAACTGTATTTTTTTTGGGTGAAGATTCTATAACCTTATTAAATGTGTGTTTGTGTGATTAGTTATCCTTGGTAAGGGTTGCTATTAATTAGATTCTAATAGTAGAGCAAATCTTAGTATTGGCTAAAATTTCCGGGCCAAAATTAAATGAGATTGAGTCACAAATTTCCATGAACTTGATCAATGTTCACTAAAAAGATCGAGTCGCAAATTGATGGTTCTTATTAAACCGTTTCGTACAACTTGTATTTTTCAGTTTACCCTGCAATGGAGGTATTATTGTCCTATTTTTCAGTTTACTTTATATATGCAGAGTGTGAACTAGCTAAAATATGAAAACTGCAACACTACCGATGTTCAAGACCAGAATTTTGGGTATTGTCAAGTGTCAACTATGTCATAATATGTTTACAAATTTATTATCCAACCTTGCTTTTCAATACTCAAATTTAAAGCTTCTGATGATGGTATTGCATCTACTACTAGTGTAGATATCCTTAATGACCCGTACTTGTAACAAACCAGGTTTTTCATTCTTCTCTCCATAAAAATGGTAATAGTATCTTACGTCAAGTGTGCTTATCATCTTACGAAGTAGTCTTTGATCATGATTTCATTCTGGTTAATGGCTTCAGGGTATGAAGACGGACGAAGAACAACAACATCCTGTACCAGGGATGGCTACAAGTAACTCTTTAAGAACCGCTGACGAGACTTTACAGAAAATGCAACCTTGGGTAGGGTATCAACAACAGCAGACTGGGCTTCTAAAGGGCTGATCTTTTTTTATGTTAGGGGACATGCATGCACCCTGCTCTATGGGCTCTGAAGGCTGGAAATAGCTCAAGAACTACTCACGACACTGCGGGAAAGTAAGATATTTTTATATAAATTAATTTTTATTTAAGGCCTGACTATTTATATGTATCCCACATATTGACTACTCACCTATCCTATTAAGTTACTAACATGGTCGTTTCTAGAGTCGACGTTATTGAAGCATTTGGTGAGCTTGTTAGGCACTGTCTGTTGGAACGGTGAAAAGTTAAACTGTTTACATCATTTGATTGTTTGCGCTGGCAACACATCTGATGTCGTCTCTCTCATTGTGGCCACAAGTGCCAGTGCAAGCAGCATGTATCCAGTTGGTGGTGCTCTTTGGGGAAGATAAATCACGGTTTTCGGTGTTGTTTACTTCTCTCTTTGCATTGGACCACACAGATGCATGCACAGCATAAGAGGTATGGAACAAACTCTTATTTACAATGCTTCTTCTCGAGTACTTGTGTGTATGCAACTCTTCATTGGTAACATTTTTAACTGCTCAGATCAGGAGATCTGACTTTAAACCTAGCACATATAGTCATATATTGTCTGTAAATGAGATCCACTAGTTAATTTTTTGAGCCACTGACCAATTGAGCAAAAGAATGAAGCTTCAGACAAAGAGCCAGCTCATCAAAGATAGTTCTAGAACATTCTGTTGTAACTAACTAACTCATGTCAGCTATATAAAGGTGTAATCAAGATTGTTTTGAGTAATGAGAAAAATATATTCTAAGATGGTATC
Source organism: Coptis chinensis (assembly GCF_015680905.1). NCBI lineage: Eukaryota > Viridiplantae > Streptophyta > Magnoliopsida > Ranunculales > Ranunculaceae > Coptis > Coptis chinensis. The sequence goes on along the minus strand of NC_141458.1, from coordinate 122,919,151 downwards.
AGAGCCATTACGCCCAGTGCGATTTGATCCACCATTAAAGCTAATTTGAAGCTTTGTCTCAAATTGATTTCTTCAGTCAATTTTAAGTAATCATTCAATCATTCGTCTTCATTTAGATTCATCGTCATCGAGATTCACCTCCTCTTATAGTTTCTGTGTTTCTATGTCTCAATATCAAGAAATCATCAAGAAAAATGGTTCGAACCAATCAAAATCAACAACCTTCTTCTTATACTGATGCGGTGCTTATTCAACAAACAATGGATCAAATAGCTCAACATGAACTTAATCGTCAATCAAATGATCAAAGTGATCCAATTCAAGATCAACAAATTCCAGATCAGAGAAATCAATTTCTATATCAAGATCGTAGTCATTCAACAATCGATGATCAAGGTTTGAATTCAGCTTAACTTCTATTCCAATGGCGTTCCACCGGTAATACATCATATTCTTTTTCTAACATTACAAATCTAGTCACTCAAGCTTAATAGGAGAATTACTTACTATGGAAAAGCGGCTTATCATCATGCGGTTTTCATCGGGTTCGATTTATTAGGACATATAGATATGATATTTGCCCTTCTCGCTTTTTATTATTGATGAATGTGGAAATCCCACAAACAAGATCAATCCTAATTTCACTACATGGCTCAAAAAGAGATCAGATGTTAATGATCCGATTTACTCGCCAAATGAAATACTTCCTTATGTTGTTGGTGTCACTTCATCAAGGCAATTGTGGTTACAACCGAAAAGAGGCTATCTACTCTTTCAAGGTCTCATATTAATCAACTCAAGGCACAACTTCAATCTTTAAAGAAAGGGAATCTTACTATGGCGCTAAGCTTAAATTTCTTGTCGATAGCCTTGTCGATCTCGTGAACAAGTTTCGAGGCGTCGATATGGTTTTTCATACATCGAGAGGTCTTCAGAGGAGTATGTTGCTTTTTTGCTACTTCCATAAGGACTAGGTCTAACAATGATCCAAAGATAAGTTGATGAATTGCATAGTCTTATTAGTGAGGAACTTTCAATACAAGATCTTAGAGGCAATATTCAAGTCGATCCAAGGTAAAGCTTTTTGGGCTTTTAATCAAAATCAAAATCAATCAAATAGTTTTGGCAGAGGAAGAGGGTTCAATAATTTCCAGAAGAACAGAGGAACCGGTCGAGGTTTTTATAGAGGCAATGCCAGAGGAAACTATAGAGGCAGAGGAAATAATTTCACTAATAGTAACAACAAGAGGAAATGGATTTAGCTACAACAATGGCAAAGACCTCTAATGGTTACAATAATGTCTCACAAGGTCGCCCTCAATGTCGATTCAGTACTAAATTTGGCCACTTGGCAATTGATTGTCACAATCGCATGAACCACTCCTATGTAGGAATTAATTCCACCTACTAAACTAGCTATGCTTGCCAATATCAATGATGCTATACCTCAGCCTCATGGTTCTCAATATCATGGTTCTCGGTTCACAAGACGATGGTTCTACTTCACAATATGCCGGGCTCTCCTTCTACTACAATGGATCTAACAATTATCCCGGGTCCTAGTTCATCAAAGGAATCCCTACCGGTATGTCGATACAGAGCTTCAAATCATCTCACTAATGATCTTTCCAATCTCTCCATAAAAGACTACAAAGGAGTCGACAAAGTCCTTGTAGGAAATGGCCAAGGTTTGTCCATTCTTCATAATCGCGGCTCAAGGCCTGTTAAACCACATAATTCCTTGCATAACTTTCATATGAAAGACATTTTACATGTTCCCCAAATACAACACAATCTTCTTAGTGTCCATCGATTTGTCAATGATAATAACCGTGGTACTCATATTTGCTCCAAATGCTTTCTATGTAAAGGACATTGCAACATGGAGGACTCTTTTCAAAGGTCCAACTGAGCATGGTCTCAGATCCCATTCATCTCCACTTCGTCAAGTAAAGTCCTATTTCCTTCCTCGCCATCACCAATAAAGCTCCCTGCTGCAACTTGGCACGTAAGACTTGGGCATCCATCCGGCTGCAGCTTATTCACAAACTTCTTCAAACCAACAAGATTGATCTTCAAGGTTCAAAACAATTTAATTTGTGTGTCGATTGTGCCATGGGCAAAAGCACTAAACTTACTTTTGGTTCTTCATTTTGTAAAATCAGTAAAACCTTTACAATTCTGATATTGATCTTTGGGGTCCATCTCCCATTGTTTCAATTAATGGTTTTAGATATTATGCAAGTATTGTGGATGATCATTCTAGATATTGTTGGATATTTCCTCTTTGTAATAAATCTGATTTTTTGCTCTGTGTTTCAATCTTTCAAGTCTCTAGTTGAGAATCTTTTGGTGGTAAAATACAATGTGTCGAATCGACAATGGTGGTGAGTTCATCAAGACTCAATTTAAAAATTTTCTTATCTCCCATGGTATCGGTCATCAATTCACTTGCCCTCATACCTTGGGAACAAAATGGTATTGTAGAGCTTAAAGCACCCGCATATATTAGATATGGCCGTAACCCTCATTTCTCGTCTTGGATGCCACCTAAATATTGGTGTGACATTTTTCTACCCTGTTTATCTCATTAATCGACTTCCTTCAGTTTCACTTCACAATATTTCTCCTCTTGAAAAGTTGTTTCATGTCCAACCTAATTATTCCAATCTCAAAGCTTATGGATGCACATGTTTTCTTTGGTTAAGACCTTATACAACTAATAAGCTTGATTTAAGGTCTAAATCTTATTTTTTTCTTGGTTATAGTTTAAATCACAAAGGTTACAAGTGCATGGATATACAAACTGGTCGATCTACATATCTAGGCATGTTGTATTCAATGAGTCTGAATTTCCATTCAAAAACACAACTCTACATTCAAATTCAATGTCTCCCTGAATTTCTTCTTTCATCCTTTTGCAATGATATCGTTTTCCCTTCTTCTTCTCATACTTCTACTCCACCATCTTCTCGATTCTATGAAGTTATTACTTTTTATCACCCATCGTGACTACCTGTAGACACTTCTTCTTCAACTCATTCTATGACCACAAGAGCCAAAATGGCATTTTCAAACCAAAAATATCTCCTCACCACTAAACATCCTATTCCTCATGCTCTTCAAACTACTCTTTCTTCTCTGCCTAGTACACCTACTTTTTCACTTCGACAAAGATCCAAACCGGAGAGCAAAGAATGGTCTTTGAATTTAATGCTCTAATAAAAAATGGTACTTGGATTCTTGTACCTTCTTCTCCTTCACAAAATCTTGTTGATAACAAGTGGGTTTTTCGACCAAAACGTAAAGCAGATGGCTCCCTTGATAAGTATAATGAGGCTGGTAGCTAAAGGCTTTCATCAAAAACATGGTTTTGATTATGATGAAACCTTTAGCCCGTTTACAAAACCTCCAACTATCGGACTTATTATATCTCTAGCAGTTTACTATAATTGGGATATCAAGCAATTAGATGTCTCAAATGCCTTTTTGCATGGTCATCTCAAGGAGGATGTGTTCATGACTCACCAAAAGGTTTTGTTGATCCTACTAGACCCTGCTCATGTTTGCAAATTGTTGAAATCTTTATATGAGTTTAAAACAAGCCCCGGAGGGCTTGGTATGAAGAGTTATTTCATTTGTTATCTCTTGGATTCTCTACCTCACATGCCGATCACTCCTTATTCATCAAGAAAGACTCAAAGATCCATTACTTATATTCTCGTATATGTTGATGACATTCTCGACATTGGCAGTTCTGCAAGTGTATATCAAAAGATTATTTCTCATGTTTCGGCAATTGTTTTGCATTGAAAGATCTTGGCTCCCTTCATTATTTTTTTGGGTCTAGAGGCTAAAAGAAACTCTACAGATTGTTTCTATCTCAAACAAAGTATACCTTTGATTTGTTGACAAAAGCAAAGATGTTAGATGCTAAGCCTATTGCTACTCCTCTTGCAACCAATTGCAAACTTGACAATCACACTGAGAACTTCTACCCGATCCCATGGAATACGATCACTTGTAGGTGGTTTACAATATTTAACATGGTGCAGACCGACATTTCATTTGCAGTTAATATGGTTTGTCGGGTTTATGCAAAGCCCAAGAGCTCCTCATTTATCAGCAGTAAAAGAATTCTCGGTACTTAAAAGGGACTATACATCATGGCATATGGTTTACAAAGAGCAATCTCAGAATACAAGCATATAGTGATGCAGATTGGGCAGGTTGTCCAATGGATGTAAGGTCAATTGGGGTTCTGTATTTACATTGGGCATAATCCTTTATCTTGGTCTGCTAAGAAACAAAAGACTGTTGCTCGATCGCCAACTGAAGCAGAATATCGTGCTCTCGCTCAAACTGCTGGTGAGATCTATTGGATATGTGTACTTCTAAAGGATCTCAGGATTTTCTACCTTCAGCTCCATTGGTTCACTGTGATAACATTAGTGCAATTTCTTTAGCTCACAATCCTGTATTTCACGAGAACAAAACATGTGGAAATTGACTATCATTATGTCAGAGAATTGGTCACTAGTAAACTTCTTGATGTTCAGTATCTCAACACCAAGGATCAGATTGCCGATGTCCTTACTAAAGCTCTATCTTCTCAACGATTTCATTTTCTTACCAGCAAGCTTTCAGTGATTTCTAATCCCTTCAGCTTGAGGGAGGGAATTGAGCAAAAGAATGAAGCTTCAGACAAAGAGCCAGCTCATCAAAGATAGTTCTAGAACATTCTGTTGTAACTAACTAACTCATGTCAGCTATATAAAGGTGTAATCAAGATTGTTTTGAGTAATGAGAAAAATATATTCTAAGATGACCTTCCATCTATCTGAAGAACTAAACAAGTGACTCGTCTGTATTTTTACCATTTTATTTCCGACCCAAGAATATGAATGATGGGAATATGAATGATGTGGCCTAGGGGCATCAGCGATCGTTTAATCTTCTATGTACAACTGCTTGTTGGACACATTGAATCTGGTATGTTTAACCTTAATATGCACTCACTACGCCCATTATAACTTGTGAATCTGATTTTCTTGCTCTAGGTTCTCCTATAATTTCCTCTTATTAAATTAATATGGAAGTTCTCTCATCTAGGTTTTATTGAGTGGGCCTGCGTGGTTGTTCTGCTCAATGCCTCGAAACTCTTTTGATGCAGTGAGCTACATGTATTATTAGATAATTTGTTCTAAGTTTTTTGAGAGGCCAAACTATGGTTGTTGCAGGAGTGCAGCTGATGCTCTGCAGTAAGCACCAAGGCAGCATAATGGTTTTGGGGAAGAAGGATCGGACAAAGGAAATGCTTTTGGAATCAGTTGACACCTCCAAGAGAGATGAAACAGTGCACAAAATGTCTTGATAGAAAGAGAATCCTGAGCTCTCATCTTGATCCGATCCTTGGAGTGAAGAGCTATTTCTGGGAGCAGTCCCATTATGTATATATCATTTTTGTGGATGAAGTTCTGGTTGGAAGTAAGTTACATACTGTTGGCGACACAAAAGGGTTCCAATAACTTGAAGAAATATCTACTATATATGAAAAAGGGCCAAATTTGGTTTTGCCCTGACATTGTTAGGTACTTAGGTCGAAGGGTTTAACTTGGTGCGTGTGGAGCGACTGCAGTAGCAGGTGAAAATTCTAGTATATAGTTGTCATCATGGTAAAGTAAGCAAATATAACTAAAGCAAAGCCATATCGGAGAAGAGGTTGGTAGAGGCGAGGGGATGTTCGTAATAAATCTTTTACGATTTTTTAGAATTTATTAGAAGAGTTGAACAAATACAAACGCTTTCCCATAAGTTCCGTGTTAACTGCTGTATGGTGAGCCTGCAAATTGGAAGATGAGAATTGAGAAGTAGTGAAAGCAAGGCCCAAAATTTCGATATTGGTTTATATATCGGTGTACTAAAAAACCGATATATATCAGATATATCGGATATAATTATTTTGGTGACCAGTCCAAACTATTTAAAATATTGAAAATATCGGATATATAATATCGGAAATATCATAAACATATCAGAAATATATTGAAAATATCGGATTTATATTAAAAAATGGTCAAAAAGTCAACCGATATATATCGATTATATCGGTGATATAAAGTTTCATATCGGAAATTCCGATATATATCAGAAAAAAGGGATTCAATATTCGGTAGATATATATCGGAAATATCGATATCGGTGTACCAATTTACTGAAATATATCGGTGATATATCGGATATATCGGCGATATTTTGGGCATTGAGTGAAAGAGCTTGGTCAGAGTTCAGATCACACAGAAATATACTTTGTCGCGGTAAAAAAACAGAGGGTGCTAACGGGTTAAGGCATCACCAATGCAGAGCTTTAAAACCCAGGCCCACATCATCTTTTTGGAGGGCCACATCAGTTTTTTTAGGGCAATAAAGAGCAGCGAAAACTCTATCTTAACTAGGGGTGTGCATGGGTACCCAATTACCCGAACTCGAACCGGAACCGGAACCATTATAGCAGGTCTGGGTCCTAAAATGTTAGACCCATTTAAAATGGGTCTTCAAGAAAAATGGTTAGAACCAATAGTAAAAGACCGATGGGTACCCTAACCCAAACCGAACCGATTAGTTTGATTTTGATATATAGAATTTAGTATTATATTACACTAAATAAAAACAAACCCAAACATTATTATTTATATAGTATTATATATAGTCTATATTTGTTAGGTGTAAAATTATACTAAATATATATAACATTTAGCATAATAGTGAATGTGTGTTATTAAATGCATCTTTTATAATATTACATTAAATATGTGTATTATAAATATTAATAATAATATTTAAAACGCCTATAATGATAGTCGATACTATTAATTAACTTAATAATCGCCTATATTAACTAATGCATGAACGTAATGCGTTTTGATATATTACATGTATATATATTAGATAACGAATACGTGTAATGCTAATTAACAATTGTAGTACATGTGGTATTTATTCTATATATGACGCATTACGTACTCTATATATGACGCATTACGTATAGTATAATATACATATGTTCGATTTAAAATATACGCATACATATAATGTATGAGAATGTATTTAAAATTTTTAGATAACTTTCAAATATTATTATTGAATTTAGGACCATTACTTCTTATGAGAGGACAAAAATATCGATGACAAGTGTTATAGTCGTCTTAAACCAACTTTTATATCAGTTATATAACTAAAAATAATAATTTTAGCAATAAAAATATATAACCCGATAAAGAACCGGAACCGACTTAATTAATGGGTATAGATTTGGGTTTTCAAAATATAAGAAAAAACCCGAAAGAACCGAACCCGATAGAAACCGCTAAAAATAGACCCAGAACCGACCCATGAACACCCCTAATCTTAACCCTTCTTTATAACATGTGAAATTAGACCAGAAAAAACACAAGTGAAATCACGTGCCGACTTAAGTAAAGTCACGTGCACCACCTAAATTTCATTTCTAATCCTCTGTTTTGTTTACACATTTGTGATATATGTTTTGAGGCCTTAATGAATTTCCTGGAAGACTTTCCTGACTCGAGTCCATCTCAAGCTCAAGTAGCCATAGAGGTATAGGTTATTATGACAACAATGCAGACCAACAGGCTATGCGCAGATTTTATCTGCGAAATGGTTTAGCATCCAGATCAGGTTATAACTAGTTTTTGCTAATCCGTGAACGGAGCGAACATTTTGGGAGAAAGCGGTTACGCGAACAAAACCAACTTGGTTGGTTTCTGTTTGTCTGTCCTCATCTCTTTTCTTCTGTTTTTTCTCTTCGTCTCTTTCACTCTTCCTTTTCCTCTCCCTCTCCAGACACTATAAATCTCCACTCCTCCATCTTCCTCTTCCACTCCGCTCACCCCACTGCTTAGCAGTATACTAGTATTAATTTACTATTACTGCTATTATATTTATTAATTCTATTCGTTATTATTTATTATTTTAATAATTTTTTTCAAAGTGTTCTCATAGGATGTGAGGAAAATCTTAGGCAATTGAATTTGCTTGTACAAGGTCATGCTCGAGTCGCTTTGATGGTAACAGCTGAATGGAAAGATTTCTACTTCCGACTGGATGATGTAACTTGATGATCACGTTGCTAGTCCCTGGGGAGCAAAGCATTGCGAAAATAAACCTCTGGTCTTTCTGATGAAGGTTGCACTGTCCTCTTAGTAGAGTCCTTCAACTACTTCTTAGTAGTACATTAGTGAAACGAGTGTTGAGGCCATTTGATGGAGGTTCAAGGTCAAATAGACTGGTGTAGTTTTCTCTTAAATGGAGCAGTCTCATACTATTGACTCAATTTTTCTACTGAAGATAACATAGATGTGGACTGCGTCATGATTGCTGGGTGGGTGACATGCTGCAATAGAGTAAATAACTTTAGAAAAAGTCATGCAATCTATTCATTTATTTTAGATTCAGTCTATATCATAACTCTAGGTTGCAAATGTTTGTGTTACAGATTTAGCGAAGAAGATGGGGAAACTAACAAAAGTAATGAAGGGTTTCTTCATGACAGAACTTATAAGCTATTAGGTAGTTGGAAAGGCGTACAAGCTGTTCTCAATTGAACTAGCGAGGTATGTGTAAAACCATACTGGTATTACTATTTGGTACTGGATAATTCTAGATACACAATGTCAGTGTTAATGTCTTATGTTGTATTCACTCTTTGACTGATGTTTACTTGTGGACACTAAGGATTGTGAGTATCTAGCTTCAGTGATCTAACGTAGGAACTTGAGATCTCAGGAATCTGGATTCTATTTTATGGAAAATCAAACCATTTAATGAGGGGATGTGCATATTGGTTTGGCCAATGCTTGTGCACGCTATGTGCATATTGCCTAAACTGGATCATTGGCACTCATGGTTCTTGCATGGTATGCTTATTTTAGGGTAAGAATTTTTGCTTTAGTTGTAGTTTTTATTAATTTTTTAATATAATTTAATGGCCAGGGATATAGGTGAAGGCTTCTGATTTCCTAGCCAATGCTTTAAAATGCAAAGTCCATGATGCGAGGCGTAAGAGCTATTGTCCATTGTGATTGCAAGGCCGTGAAGTCCTGAGTATATATTGAGCTATTTTTGCAACTTTGACAGAGGAAGAAGGTAGGTGTTTTGAACTGGCAAGTCTTTGAACAGTGCTAACAAGATACAGTATTAACTCGAAAATGTGTATTTGATCCATACAACAACACTTAACGCATGCAAGCATGTGTTGATTTGTTTTTGGTGGTACATGTATGATATGTTGTTCTGTGATTCTTTTGATCAGGTAAACAATATTTTAGTGATGATGCATAGTTAATTTTTATCTGTTATAAACTTTTATGCAGCAGATATTTATGTGTTGAGTAGATGTAGGATTGGATTCTCGGGTAAATTTATTGTGCAAACTGTTTTTTTCAATATATCTGTTTAGGGTTTGGAATTCTCTGAATTCTAAGTCTAGGTCAAATATCAATGCCTGAGAAGAAGACAAAACTAATCTTATCAAATAATTGACAAGACATTAAAAGATATATCGTATATTTCATTAAGTGAACATCGTGTGATATGTCCATCCAGCTCATTACACTTGCAGACGTGGTTATTTTGGCCTGCAACTTGTCGTGTATATCAAGAATTTTGAGCACCTAGGTATAGGTTAGCATACTGGCTGTACTTGGTCAGGGTCGTGCTGTGCATAGTTGGCTACTTTATTATACAAGGAATAGACGATAGAGCCACTCATGCTCAGCCCATCCCTCTTTGTATGATGTTTAACTTTGCAAAGGCGTGATTATTTTGGCCTGTAACTTGACATGACTAACGGTTTCAGAGTACCTAGGCACATTATAAAGAGACAGTTGAAAAGTGCCCCCTAATTCGCAGTCTGGGCCAGGGAAACCATCTTTGACTGGTCAGTGATGTCGCTTGTGTTTGGCTTTCAGGGCTGGAATCTTCCACTTTAAGGGAACAAGCTCGATGATAGGTTGTTTGGTATATGTCTTCTGGCACAGATGATAGTATAACTGAAAATCTAGAACCAAAGCCATTCTTGCACCAATGGGGGCAGAGCTCTAGCTTGCTAGGCAGGTACACGTATGTTCCCCTCATTTTCTGCTTAATACATTGATCTTGCAAAAATGCTTCTTTGAATGCTACTAAAGATCCCTTCAAAGCTTGAGGACAAGGTCTGCTATATCCTGCTTTTATTGTTGAACTAATCACAGAGCGTCAATCTGGCTAAACTTAATGTATGCTTTTTAGAAAAAAATTAGATGTCTCTAAAAGGTTTAAATGAAGACTTGGAGAGGATTTGAAATTTGCAGTATGATGTTGCTATAATAGGTTACATTCCAAAACAAGCTAATAGGGTACTTGTGAATTTTTTCAAGGAATAGTTCACGCATGAGGGGTGTGGAGGAATGTCACTTGGCAATCAACTTTGTACAACAACGTCAATTTTTTTTTTCTCAAAGTGTGACTAACTCTTTAAAAATTCATCTAAACTAAATTTATCAACTTTTTTGGTTCCTATATCCTACTGTTCTTTGCCATGGTATTCTCCACGCTTGTGAATTTTTCTAAGGAAGAGTTCATCGCGTGAGGGGTGTGGAGAAATTTCACTTGGCAATCAACTTTGTCAAACCACGTCAAAGAATTTATTTTCTCCAGTGTGACTTACTCTCTAAGAATCCCTCTAAACCAAAATTCTTAACTTTTTTGGTTCCCATTTCCTACTGTTGTTTGTCAATGTATTTTCCAACGCTTGTGAATTTTTCCAAAGAAGGGTTGACGCGTGAGGGGTGTGGAGAAATTTCAATTGGCTATCAACATTGTGCAACAACGTCAAAGCATTTGTTTTCTCAAGTGTGACTTACTCTTTAAAAATCTCTCTAAACCTAAATTCACAACTTTTTTGGTTCGTACTTCCTAATTTTGTTTACCTAGGTATTCTCCACGCTTGTGAATTTTTTCAAGGAAGAGTTCACGCGTGGAGTGTGGAGGAATTTCACTTGCCAATCAAATTTGTGCAACAACGTCAAAGAAGTTTTTCTCTCAAGTGTGACTAACTCTTTAAAAATCCATTTAAATTGAAATCCATTTAAATTTAAATTCTTTCTACTCCAACATTATCAACCTTTTCTAGTTCCTACTTCCTATTGTTGTTTGCTAAGGTATTTTCCATGCCTATGAATTTTTCTAAGAAAGAGTTCATCGTGTGAGGTACGTAGAGAAATTTCTCTCGGCAATCACCATTGTTACTGTTTTAAGGAGTTTCTTGTTGCAATTGTGACTTACTCTTTATTAGTCTCTTTACACCTAAATTCTAAACCTTTTTTGGTTCGTACTTCCTACAATAATTTTCCATGGTATTCTCCCCGCTTGTGAATTTTCGTAAGAGTTAATCCATATGGTGTGGAGGAATTTCACTCGGCAAACAATATTGTTACTATGAGTCTATGACAAGGTATTTCTTTTATCTCATGTGTGTGACTTTTATTAATTCTCTCTGCACCCAAATTCTTAAATTTTCAATCTTTTTTGGTTCATACTTTTTACATTTGTTTGCTAAGTTGTTCTCCCCGCTTGTGAATTTTTCTAAGGAACAGTTCATCTTGTGAGGGGTGTGGAGAAGTTTCACTCGGCAATCAATGTTGTTACTACTTACTTCAAAGTAGTTCTTTGTCTCAAAGTTGTTCTTTTGTCTCAAGTGTGACTTACTTTTTAAAATTCTCTCTATGCCAACATTCTCAGATTCTCTCTTCTAGAGTTCGTAGTGTTTTTTTAAAGAATTTTATGAAAGATGGTTTTCTTGGCGGGGGGTCTGGGAGATCCTAAGATTTTGTGGGACGATAATGTACACCCTAGTTGTTACCTTGCATGCAGAGGTACTTCTCATTTCCTCTGTTGTGTATGTTGTGATTGGCGAGGAAAGGTGTGAGCATTATGTCTCCAAAGTAAATAGCATAGATTGAACGTTATGTCTCTTTGTTGTACTAAAAGTTGCCCATTTGTCTGACCTAGGCCGCCTTGGTCCCCCTTTGACAATGGGAGACGAAATCTGGTGCCTGTTCCCTTATAGGATCTGTTGTGTCTGTTACTAATTGTGTGTATTCTAGGCTAGTAGGCTTCCATCGTGCTGATCTATATTTGGGTTTCCTTGACTTTCCAAATATTGTTTGACACTGCAACAGCATGGGCTGAGTATAATAAGTTACGTTTATTTTAGTTGAATGCTAGTTCCGTTTGCATTCAGTGTGTTCTAAGATTGCTTTCATTGGCATGTCTTTGATATTCATTTTGATTTTCTATGTGTGTTCAGATTTTACAAAATGAAGGATCTTATAGCTTTAAAGGAATTAAAACATGTCAATTGATAAGACTCTTTCAGTTTCCAAAATATTCTTAGCGTTATAAAGTTAAAAATTGTTGATGGAGTACTTATAGTTGGTTACAACTTAGAAGTGGATTAATGGCTGGAGTCATGGCTGTTTTAGGGTTGTTTACCTTGGACTGAGTTATTAGATCCTTACTATATTGATTATTTGATGACGTGTTTTTGTTGTAAGGATTAGTTGGGTTTGTTCTGGACGTCATTGCCCCCATTCTACTTTTATTGCTTTGTTCAAGTTGTGAATGTTTGATTCTTATGCTCCATCTTACTGGGGGTGGTAGGACATCTTTCTTGTGTATATATTTGATTTATATGCACCGTCTTACAGGGGTAATAGGATGTGTTTCTTTTCTTTTTGTTTATTGGTATGTGTTAACTGTTAGTGTTAGGTCGATTAAGTGCTTGCTACAGTGAGCTGGAAGACGGGATATTGGCTTGGCGATGTATGGAGGCGTTATCATTTGCATGTAGGATTGAGGATATATCCATACATCATTCTCGGTAATACCCGTTAGTTATCTGGAAAGTTTTTCCAACTTGTAAACTTCAGAATAAGATGATTTCTCCTAGTAGTGTTCTTTTACTGATTCTCCAATTTCAATCAGTGAGAATGACTGGTAGAAACAATGTTCCTGAGCTTGACACTAGGGATCAGGAGATAGTAATTATGTTGTCGAAGTTTGTGAATGCAGTATGCAAAAAGTTGCAAGGACTTCTTCAAAGTGCATATAATTGTGTGTTTGGTGATCTTTGGTGATTGTCTCTACAAAATATCGCATGTGCTCCTTGTGGGGGAAAACATCACTTGTATTGCTTTTTATTTAGTTAAACGTTTAGCTTCTTGTCGTTAAGTACTTAATAAAACAGTAAACAGCCTGAACAAAACAATGTTTAGTCCTTGAATTTGGTGGTGGAGCCTATACTTCTGCTGCAAAGGAATGAGGTCAATTCTCTATTTTCCGTTGTTAGTATTCTTTGTAATATACTCTTAAGACTTCATGCGAAAATGTGAAATGTCAGTAATCTCGATTTTGACTATGTTCTAGGTGAGAAGGTCTGTCTTAACAGTACTTGTAGAAGTGTAACTAGGGTGCACAAGGTCTTAGGATAGAGCACTGGGGATGACGTAGACGATAGAGCTACTCATGCTCAGCCCATCCCTCTTTGTATGATGTTTAACTTTGCAGAGGCGTGATTATTTTGGCCTGTAACTTGACATGACTCAGGGATTCAGAGTACCTAGGTACATTATAACGAGACAATCGAAAAGTGCTCCCTAATTCGCAGTCTGGGCTAGGGAAACCATCTTTGACTGGTCAGTGATGTAGCTTGTGTTTGGCTTTCAGGGCGGGAATCTTCCACTTGAAGGGACAAGCTCGATGATAGGTGTTTTGGTATATGTCTTCTGGCACAGATGATAGTATGATTGAAATTCAAGAACCAAAGCCATTCTTGCACCAATGGGGGCAGAGCTCTAGGTTGCTAGGCAGGTACACGTATGTTCCCCTCGTTTTCTGCTTAATACATTGATCTTGCGAAAATGCTTCTTTGAATGCTACTAAAGATCCCTTCAAAGGTTGAGGACAAGGTCTGCTATATCCTGCTTTTATTGTTGAACTAATCACAGAGCGTCTATCTGGCTAAACTTAATGTATGCTTTGTATAAAAAATCAGATGTCTCTAAAAGGTTTAAATGAAGACTCGGAGAGGATTTGAAATTTGAAGTATGATGTTGCTAATAGGTTACATTCCAAAACAAGCTAATAGGGTACATTCAGGTCATGGTAGAAGTTCTAGGAGCAGCAATTTCCAAGATGTTTATAATCGGTTTAAATGAAGAAAATTTGAAATTTTAAGTATGATTGTTGCCAATAAGATACATTCATGTCATGATAGTGTCTAGGAGAATTCTAAGTTTTTAAGTATGATGTTGGGATTTCCTGCTTTTTATTTTGAATAAATCACATAGCGACTATTTGGTTCAACTTAGTGTATGTTTTTGGTGGCAAATAAGATGTAGATCTAATGAAGAAAATTTAAAATTAAGTATGATGATGCTAATAAGGTACATTCATGTCGTGAATCATGATAGGTCTAGGAGCAGCCGGTTCTATTAGTTGCACCATATGCATTGCTATGGGCTGCACTTGGTAATGTTCTATCGCTACTGTGTTTTATACATATCACTAACCAACGTGCATTGCTATGGGCTGCACTTGGTAATGTTCTATGTTTTATACATATCATTAACCATCACAATGTTGTGATGTATTCGATTCCAGGTGCTGAGGGTTTGGTGCTTTTCTTCTTAGTGATGCCATGTAAAAAGTATGTTTTATTTGTCTACGTTCTTCAGAAAATTGTAATTATGTTATTGAAGTCTGTAAATGTAATATGCAAAGAGTTGCAAGTACTTTTTTGAAGTGTATATTATGTGTTCTGAAGTCGTCTGTACAAAATCATCGCCAGTGCTCCTTGTGATTCTTCGAATTTCCTCTGAAGGCCATGATAGTAGCATTGCCAAGCCCTACAATAAGAAAAATCTCTGTGGCTACTGGATTTTGAGGGAGAGAAAAAATTCTTCAATAGGTAGCAATGTTTGTTAAGCCCCAACTCGCCTGTCAGATATAAGTACTTGCTCCCATACGGAATCTCTTTACTTCTATTTCCATTTTTTGGTTAGTTGTTATTGACAAACGATCTAATTAGCAGACCGTAATACTTGGTAAGAAAGACGACTCCTTTGGCCGGCGTTTCTTAAGGCACAACCCAATCATAATTCATAACAGGCTGTCTGATTTTCTTGAGATATACTGCCTGGCTGCTATGACTAATGTATTGTTCTCTCATATTGTTCTGACATGGATTAATCGTTCTACTAGATGTATTCTTAGGTACTTACTATTTCGTCCTTTCTTAATTCTGATTATCACTTACAGGGAGTGACTTTCAAAGACATTTTTTTTTCGTAACTCATAATGATGGGTAGATGAAAGGTCAAGTATACTCTTGACGCGAAATAAAAAACGGATCGGGTAGATGAAATGTCAAGTATATCTCTGACGCGAAATAATTAACAGTCCAGCCCAGACGAAACGACCCAGTGTATTTAATATGAACATTGAATATTTATAGTCTTTGAGTATGAACATTGATTGTGTATAAATATTCAATATTCAGTCTTTTGGGTATGAACATTCAATATCTATACATTAACATTCAGTGTTCAGTCTTTGGGTATGAATATCAATTGGGTATGAACATTATGAACATTAATTGGGTATGAACATTCAATGTTCATAGTTCTTGGGTATGAACATTGATTGGTATGAACATTTGATGTTCATAGTCCTTTGGGTATGAACATTCAATGTTCATACATCAATATATTGTATAAGGTACATTCACCTATTTGGATATGAACAATCATTATTCATATACCAGCAGAAAGTATGAACACTCATTGTTCATAGTAAAATGACAAAAATGGTAAAATTGGAAAATATTTATTTTAAATTCGGGTTATTTGTACTTGAGGGTTATTTTCACGGAAGAGGGCCGGGCCAACTTATTTTGTCTTTGAGGGTTACTAATTTTGAAATAATGGGTCATGAGTTATTTTTCTCCAAAATTTGTGCTTGTGAGTTATTCACAAAAAACAGTGTCCTCTAGAGTTACTTTTTCTCCAAACTGGTCATCTGGACTATTTTCTTGTTCCTTTTTGTCCTTCGTTTGCTCTCTAAATAACTGGGGTGACACCAACTAGTTTGGTGAAGTCACTTCCATATCAACACTGAAAGGTATCTCGAATCAAATCCCTAGCTGGTAACCACAATTTGGTTCTTATTATTGACTTGTAGTTCTACCGATACAACACCTACAGAGCCCCTCATACAAGTAGGAGTGAACTATTGGCTAGGCTAGGCTAGGCTAGTTTTGGCTTTCTTATGACAAGTTGATTTACTTACTAATAATAGTCAAGAAACAACTAAAAAAATAAATAAGTGATGTATCAGGTAAACTGGCACCATTTGTTAATATTTCGATCCCAACACTTTGGTGTACAAATTACCAATTATCTATTGTCAGATGAGTGTAATTTGAGTAATCATTATACTTCTGTAAGACTACTTGAACCTGTACTTCTATATGTGTCTTCATTGTCTAATGGATCCAAGGCAAAATTGAGACAGTTCATTCATGGTACGCGAATTGGGGTAGTTGCACTAGGTCGTTGAATTGTTCTGTAGTAAAAGGTCAACAAGAACTCTCCAAAACGATTTTGAAGAATACAAGGAGTCACAATCTCTAGTCCTCTTTTTTTCAGACGTCGTAGAGGTCCCCTCTCATAGTTGGACTCGAGTAGTAGAAAGATTAGAAGAATTCGTAGACATTGATTAAGTTATTTTCCAAGTCTTTGTTGACTAGTTGTATTTAAGATTTTTGTCTAGACTGAAGTCCAGTCAATACGCGTAGAAGGACTGTTGTTTACTTGTTCATACTACTTGACCGTGTGGTTAGTTGAGATGTTTAGGGGCAAAAGCTACTCACTCGTTCGGATGATCAGTTGTGCTGCGTCTTGTGCTGCTTTTCTAGTCATGTATGTGGATCTTGTACGTATCCTGATTCCTGAGGTCCTGACTTGATTCTTGTATGGTAATTGTTGTGCACGGTTTCAGAAATTCTTCCGAGTGGCTTGTGCAATGGAATTAAGCATAAATAAGCAATATATTGTGCCCTCTGTTATCTATCTATTGCAGATTTCTTTTGCATGTACTTGGGATAATGGGGTTCGTCAAGCCTTATCGATAAAATCTGAATTTAGTTGAATTCCAGCTGATGAGACTCTTGACGTAACTGGTTGATTATGTAATTGCTGTTACATCAACAAAATTTGAATATTCTAAAAGCTACAAACAAAGTTTAAGGAAAATTATTGGTTGTAGTTGTAGTTTGTACATGTACATTAGACGTTTCTGACCAGCATTGAAAAGATTATATTATAGTCAATTATAATTTGTTGTACAATCTCAGGATCCATCACCTCAGGTTGAAGAAAATGAGCATACAGAGATACAAGTAAGAGACGGTTACATGATACTGCAAGGGTCTTGATTGTTTTCTCGAATCTCCGACACATAAAATGGTGGTGTGCCATATTGATAATGAGGCGTCCATATAAATGGTGGTGCACTAGTTGGTTCCTTCTTCTCTGGGATCTTCTCCTCTTTTTTAATTTCGGCAACACTAACAAGGTCAGCGTAACCAAATTTCTTCCTCAGTAAACATGTAAGTTCAGGTGAATCGATTCCTTCGCCAGTAACCACGATTTGATCACCTTGTAGTTCTACTGAGACAACTCCTGCTGCACAGACAGCAATCTTCATGGCTTTAGTCCTGGACTTGGCACCGTTCATTGAAATAATTTTGATCACTACCTTTTGCTGTAAACGTTTACAAATCAATTAGAAGTTGCAATAACTCACCAAAAAATTAACTTTCAAATCATATTTGCATACATGTTAGGTTTTCGAAAAACTTACCGCCATCGTTGAGTTGATCAAATAAAAGATAGCTTGAATTTGGGCGTGATTGCACTAGAGGGTTTTGAGTCTTCTATATACCACACAAGCAAACACCTCTCGAAATGAGTTCGAGTAATTTTAGTTGATGAATCGGATAGTCTCTGATCCACATATTTATAGGTGTCATGAACGGTAGGTTACGTCATTCTTGGACATGAGATGATTTAAAGGAAAGACCAAGGCAATGACTTTAGTTAATTAACATCTTTAACTAGTTAAGCTAACAAGGGCATTTCCAATGGAGGTGTAGTAGGCTCTACCTAGTTGTCATTAGGATTTTACAACTCCAATTGCAAATTATTGTATAGCCAATAAATATCCATTATCTATTGTTTCCAACCGAAAAATGTAAAAAAATTTGATTTTAAACTCAGATAACACTTAAAGTGACGTCCCTCTTACAAATTAAACAGGGACGTCACTTCAAATGTCATCCGAGTTTAAATTTTTTAAATTGTGACTTTAGAAATAGATAGGGTCGTCACTCAAAGTAGCGTTTTAACGATTCTTTTGTTCAAACGTGTGTTCAAGTGTCGCCCGGGCTATTTATCAACTGATAGCGAGATGAGAAATTTTCCACTCCGTCTTTGTTCAAACGTGTGTTCAAGTGTCGCCTGGGCTATTTATCAACTGATAGCGAGATGAGAAATTTTCCACCCCGTCTATCAACTAATAGTCTTACCTACGGTTTAGCACCACCATTGGATAGAATTTTTTTATACTTGGGATGTAAACTTTCCACTTTATACGGTTTACCCCTATTAAAAATGCTCTAAAGTCTTTGTCCTTTTATTTGACCTACCATTAAAAAATTAAGTCATCTCAAAGTCTTTGTCCTTTTATTTGACCTACAATTAAAAATGCTCTAATTAAGTCATCTCAAAGTCTTTGTCCTTTTATTTGAAACACGTTCTTATGATGGTGAAGATCAACTATGCCGCGCTTTAATTAGGTGTTACCGGTCATCAAATATTTAGTACCATATTCCATTCCATGGGCATGCTAAACTCGTGGTGCAAGAATTATAACTTGACGAGGTAAACGGCAGAAGTAACCAACTCTGTTTGCTCTTGACCAACTAAGAAAATGATTAGAACTTTTAGAACTTTCCACTGCCTTTATTCAGATCGGTATCCAACTAACTAGAGTTGGGTTTGGATATATATATTTGATAATTTTTTGTTCTGAATGTAATCGGTCAAATTTGAAGTAGAGAATAACGAATCTCTACTGTCACGTCAGCATTTTAATCTTTTTTCTCTCTGCTATCCAAATATTTACTTTCTCTCTTACAACGTTACCCTTGAAATTCAGCTAGCAACATATTTCTTTAGATTTGCATTTCCGATTTAACCCTTAGAATATTGGTCAACAATTCATTTTTTAATTTTTTTATTTAATCAAAAAATTCAATAATTATTATTTGAGCCCCAATAAAAAAGAGTTTTATGGGAAATCACACTATTCATGAGTTGACACAGAAGATGAAAAAAACACATTTGAAAGATCATTTCCTGTATTTTTAAATTTTTCTTTAAATTTTGAGGAGGGAAAATTGGTAAGTCTAAGAAAAGGGCGGTTATTGGTAGTTTGATTTCAAAATAGAAAAAAATGCATAGATGAGTAATGAACTATACCCTTAATCAAATATTGGGGTTTAAACTTTTTTTTTAGCAAGTTTGGGTATCTATGTCTACCACGTTTTGCAACGTTTGGTTCTGTTATACTCCTGTCTATTTATTTCATACGTGTCACACTTTTCTTATTTGTCTCTAATTACATGGCCTTATTTTCCAATGTGGCTATGTTAACTTGATATGTGGTACGCCAACACGAAACAAAACCCGAAACACAACTTGACTACTTCTATCTAAGCATGAAAAAAAATCTCAATTTCTGTCTGAGTGTGAAACAAAACCCTAGTTTGAGAGATTTCCAAATAAAAATCAAATTGTGCACGTTAGGGGTGGGCAATGGGCCGGGTCGGGCTGGCCCGGCCCTAAACATTTAAATGCCTTTTAGATATTATTAAAGGTCGGCCCGCCCTAAAAAGTCAAATAGGGTCGGGTCGGGCCGGGTCACAAGTCTAAATCTCAAGCCCTGACCCTACCCTAAGCCCTCTTTAAAGGTTTTAGGGCCGGGCCTATATATTTTCTTCGTTTTACAAATGCCATTTTTCAGACAAAGGTTGTTTTTTTTGTTTCTGTGTTACAAATTTCTGCTCTGTATTTCGTTTTAATGGTGTGGATGGAAACCTTTAGTTCTAGACTTGGCTTGGATGTGAATAAAAATATAATTTATAAGAAGTAAGTGGGAAAATAAATTGAGAATAATAAGTTCTAGACTTTGATTTGATGATCAAAGGAATAAAATCTTATTTTTTTTATTAGGCTAGTGCTCATTGTTCTTCATGGCTGCTAGATAGGTTGACAAGTTTTTGTTATATAAGACAAGTTATTGAAAGTACCCTTTGGTGTAAGTTAGGGGTGGGCAATGGGTCAGGTCGGGCTAGCCCGGCACTAAACATTTAAAAGCCCTTTAGATATTAAGGTCGGGTTGGCCCGGCCCTAAAGTCAGCATAGGGTCGGGTCGGGCCGGGTCACAAGTCTAAATCTTAAGCCCTGACCCTACTCTAAGCCCTCTTTAAAGGTTTTAGGGCCGGGCCTATATATTTTATTCGTTTTACAAATGCCATTTTTCAGACAAAGGTTGTTTTTTTGGTTTCTGTGTTACAAATTTCTGCTCTGTATTTCGCTTTAATGGTGTGGACGAAAACCTTTAGTTCTAGACTTGGCTTGGATGTGAATAAAAATATAATTTATAAGAAGTAAGTGGGAAAATAAATTGAGAATAATAAGTTATAGACTTTGATTTGATGATCAAAGGAATAAAGTCTTATTTTTTTATTAGGCTAATGCTCATTGTTCTTCATGGCTGCTAGATAGGTTGACAAGTTTTTGTTATATAAAACAAGTTATTGAAAGTACTCTTGGGTGTAAGTGATAAATTACAAAGGACAATGTTATTTTAATTTAAAATATTTAACAAAGGGTTGGACAATTATGGTACGTGTATTTATAGTGAAAATGTGAAACTATAACTAGGGCTTGGTTAGGGCTGAATTAGGGTCGGGCCTATGTTTCAGAACCTTAACCCTAGCCCTACCCTAGAAGGCCTTAGGGTCGGGTTGGCCCTGCCCTAAACTCCGTGAGGGCTTTAGTTGTGAGGGCTTTATAGGGCTTAGGGTCGGGTCGGTCAGGGCCGGGTTCAGGTCGTTAGGGCCAAATTCCCACCCCTAGTGCACGTTGGGGGACGATTCGAAGAGAAGGACAATTAATATTCAATTGGAATGTGATTTCGTTGGAGAATCAAATGTGTTACTTCTATCGAGTAATTTTTTTTTGTGGTTTGTGCAATTTTCTAGGGTTTCAGTAGAATAATAGTTGATTTTGTGTTATTTATCGTAAAGCTTCTCGATTCCCACTCTATAATAATAGAAAATTAGCTTATTTGTTTTCAATGCTCATTTGAATAATAATGTGAAGTCTATTACAATAGTCAATCAATTAGTTATGTAGGTTATCAGTAAAATAATATTAAAGTGTACGTTTTAGTTTGTTATTTGTTAATGTGGGGTATATTAGAATAGTTAATCAATTATATTTTTAGGTTTTCAATCAAATAATATTAAAATGTTCTTTTGTCTTGTTTGTTTTTGTTCAGTGGATCATATATTGGAAAGTTTATTTCCAGTGGAACCAGATTTTTGCATAGAACTTTATAATGGGGAGAAGTTAAGATGTATGAACATTCAATGTTCATAGTCTTTTGTTTATAATCCTTGGGTATGAACATTCGATGTTCTTGGGTATGAATATTCGATGTTCATAGTCTTTGGGTATGAACATTCAATGTTCATACATCAATATATTGTATAAGGTACATTCACCTATTTTGATATGAACAATCATTGTTCATACACCAACAGAATGTATGAACACTCATTGTTCATAGTAAAAATGACAAAAATGGTAAAATTGGAAAATATTTATTTTAAATCCGGGTCATTTGTCTTTCAGAGTTATTTTCACGGAAGGGTATAATTGACATTTAAAAAAATAAAATGGCCGGATTTACAAGGATACAAGGAGTCACAATCTCTAGTCCTCTTTTTTTCAGGCGTCGTAAAGGAGGTTCCCCTCTCATAGTTGGTAGTAGAAAGATTAGAAGAATTCGTAGACATTGATTAAGTTATTTTCCAAGTCTTTGGTGACTAGTTGTATTCAAGATTTTTGTCTAGACTGAAGTCCAGTCAATACGCGTAGAAGGAACGTTGTTCACTTGTTTATAATACTTGACCGTGTGGTTAGTTGAGATGTTTAGGGGCAAAAGCTACTCACTCGTTCGGATGATCAGTTGTGCTGTGTCTTGTGCTGCTTTTCTAGGCATGTATGTGAATCTTGTACGTATCCTGATTCATGAGGTCCTGACTTGATTATTGTATGGTAATTGTTGTACACGGTTTTAGAAATTCTTCCGAGTGGCTTGTGCAATGGAATTAAGCATAAATAAGCAATATATTGTGCTCTCTGTTATCTTTCTATTGCAGATTTCTTTTGCATGTACTTGGGATGGGTTTCGTCATTGGAGTTCTACACGTTTCTGCGCTTTTATGTTTAATTACAAGCCATATAGCACACTTTAGGACTTCCAATTATCGATAAAATCTGAATTTAGTTGAATTCCAGCTGATGAGACTCTTGACGTAATTGGTTGATTGAACAAGGGAGTCTTGTATTTTTCTCTCCTTGTCTTTCATTCGATGCGTCTGACGGATCAGGTCATTCTTCTCAGACTCTCATGCCGTTTCTTTGGTAGAATGCTTATTGATCTGAGCTCTTTTTCGGTGTCGAGGGTCGACATCACGATCCTAGTCAGTTGACACTGGTTCAGATGCTGTATCCGAGTCCTCATCTGAGTTACTGTATTCCGACTCAGATGTCACATGCCGAACTGGACCCCCATGCCTTGGGTTCCTTACACGACCACCTTCTAGAAGGTCTTCATCATCAAGATCAATGAGTGGCTCATTTCCTGTGTTAGATTGATACAAATACCTCAGCAGCTGTACTTCTCGTTCAAGATTGCTTCTTTGTTGTTCCAGAGCCTATACTGCCTGACTGGCCTGAACAGACTCTGGGTTGGTGAGGACATCATTCTCACCATCTTGACGCTCCTCTTGAGCGTTATTCTTGGGGCCTACACCGGGAACAGCTGGTCCGTAGGTGCTGGTCATAGGTCTTTGGAGGGGGTTATTCGCGTCATGGTGACCCGCGTTCTCCCCCCTTCAGGTATCTCGTGCTCTTCTTCTCTCACGGCGACGCTGCGCGTGGTAGCACCACCCTTTGTTTTCTTTGCTCCAATCATCACAATGGTAAGAGTTTTTAAACTAAATCAGTCGTTTGAACGAATGTTTACCTGCTTTCATCCTCACAGACGGCGCCACAAGATGTAGGGGAGTTTTCGAGTATCCCCTGATCTTCCTCTGTGCCTTATGATCTAGAAGCTTTGATTGAGTAGAGAAGAGATGAGATGATTGTGAGTTCAGGGTTGAACCTCCTGGCGGCTGCCTACGTATCTTCTTGTTTATTTAGAAGAATCAAATTCTATTTTGCGTAGTTCCTAAGAGCGAATTCCTATGGTTTATATAGGAAGAGATGCGAGAGTCATAGGATGACTGTCCTCACTGCTTGTGAGTTCCCTTCCATCTTTGGAATTCTGCCTTCCTATTAGGATTTATCTCTTTATAGAAGTCTGAATCTAAACCATATCTTATGAGAGGTAAGTTTCCTTGTTGATCATAATGTCTCATCGTGTATGAGAAGATTATATCTAAAAGGTAACTCCTAAGATATGTCATCACGATTCCTTTCTTATCATCAGAGATCCCCATCGTCAGTTTCTTTCTGTTCAGGAACTGTCTATATCAGTTTCTAACGACTTGGAGAACTGTTATACTTAGAGGCGGTTAGCCACGTGCCTAGCACATGTCCACTAAACACTCATGCTAAGCGCGATATCACTTATTCATAAAATTGATCCGATTGTCCTCGTTTCATTATGGACATTTATAGTCTTAGGTTATTTCTCATACACGTGTCATCTATCCAATGACGGAAAATCCCCCTTACAAGTACTGTTATATGAGATTTATTGGAAATGTATATATTAGGATTTAAATCTTACTTGGGAATAAACTACATGTCATTTTGAGAAAACGGAACTAAATTGTTTTCCAAGTTGAAATTATTATAATAGTATATTTCTTGACTTGAAAAATTGAACTTACTGCTATATTAATTTATTTTAGTCTTACTCGATCATATCAGCAAATTCAATTTGTTGACCCATGTTTGTTTTATTTTGCAACGTGGGTGTATTCTTGTAAACATAGATAGTAGAATGCATTGGATGAAGATGTTTGATTTGGATTCGCTTTTGAAGCCTTATTGGTTTAAGTTTTCTGAAGTGTAAAGTTTTGATTTGAAATAGATGTAATAGAGTTGGTTAGTAATTCTTGAAAGCAAGATTGAAGGATTGTTTATTTTTTGTTTTAATTTGATCTTAGATTTTCATGTCGTGTTTGATAATGGGTTATTAGGGTTTCGTTTCATCTTGGGTTTTCATATTATTGAATAGGGTGAGGATTGAGATAATTATATCTTGGATAATTCCCTATTTTAAATTTTCTAAAAATTTGAGGTATGACACTAGGATTTAGTAATATCATCATTTAAAAAATTGTACAGTAAAAAGTTGCTTCGTGTACTGTGCATTTTTCCCTCAAAATTATCTTTTTAAACCTGAAATTATTGGATTTTGGATGGCCGAGAGTTTAATACAGGATGAGGGGGACTTGTTAAAAGAAATAGACAAAGGATTTAATATAATAAGAGAACTGACTGGTGCTAGAATGTTGAGGTGCTAGTGGAAAGTGGAGAGGAGAGGTTAAAAATGCATAATCTGTTCAGAGAATTAGCTATCTCAATTCTTAGACCGGACCCTGGCTTCATGGTTAAAGATGGATTGTGCTTAACGTCCATACCACACAATTTAGAATGGGACGGAAAAATAGTTTCTTTGGTAAGAAATGAAATAAAAACTCTAGTTCCCATTAACTCAAACTGTTACAATCTCAAAACGATGTTATTGCAGAACAATCCTATCTCATACACAACCAGCGGGTTCTCTATTTACCCTGTGCCTGCTCTTCAAATTCTTGACATCTCTTATATTGAGATTAAAGAGTTGCCACCATCATTTCTGAACTGGCCAACCTCAATTTTATGTTTCTACAATATTGTCTAACGTTGGAAAAAAACCGTCCGTAGAAAAGTTCAACAAACTACGAGTTTTTAACCTACGTGGAACGTCTATTAAAGAACTGTACTGCCTCAGGGTATGGAAAGATTGGTTAACCTCATATCACTTGACATTTCAGAAACCAGAAGATTAGAGAACATACAAGTTGGTGTGATAGTCTTTTGGTATGAACATTGAATGCTCATAGTTCTTTGGCTATGAACATTGATTGGGTATGAACATTTAATGTTCATAGTCTTTTGGGTATGAACATTGTATAAGGTACATTCACCTATTTGGATATGAACAATCATTGATCATACACCAGCAAAATGTATGAACACTCATTATTCATAGTAAAATGACAGAAATGGTAAAATTGGAAAATATTTATTTTAAATCCGGGTCATTTGTCGTTGAGGGTTATTTTCACGGAAAAGTATAACTGACATTTAAAAAAAGTAGAAGTGTCTAGCCAACTTATTTTGTCTTTAAGGGTTCCTAATTTTGAAATAGTGGATTCGTGAATTACTTTTCTCCAAAATTTGTTCTTGTGAATTACTTACAAAAGACAGTGTCTTCTAGAATTACTTTTTCCCCAAATTGGTCTTCTGGACTATTTTCTTGTATCACTTAATTAGTTAAATTGCTTCAGGTCTAGCTTGTTTAGGGAGTCTTTATCAGTTCAGCTGTAGAACCCTTTGTTCTCACTGTGAGGAATAGATCTAAAGTTGGAAACGAATTCAGTACCGTCTTACCCTTATCGGAAATGTGTACA
Organism: Coptis chinensis; assembly: GCF_015680905.1. Classification (NCBI taxonomy): domain Eukaryota; kingdom Viridiplantae; phylum Streptophyta; class Magnoliopsida; order Ranunculales; family Ranunculaceae; genus Coptis; species Coptis chinensis. Next base: position 122,892,987 of record NC_141458.1, on the reverse strand, counting down.
TCTGTTTAGACCGCTGCTTATATGATTTAACTTTGAAATAAGCAACGGAGAGCGACATTCAAAACAAATTTTGGCGCTATTCACGAGCAAAGAATATATTGGCCCTTGGGGCGGTTTTCTTCAACAAGTCTTTCAATTCAAGAACATTTCAATTTGATTATGCAAGCGAGAAATACATGGTTGAATAACGTTCTCCCATACTTTTTTTTACCTGATGCCAAGTTTGAGAAAACAATTAACTTCATCGGATACTGAAAGAAACCATTTGTATTATCAGTAGAAGCCATTGCTGGTTTCTCCCAAACTCGAGTGTAATATTTTAATTTGGATGATGAAAAAGTTTCACTACTTTCACTTCCTCTTATAGGATGCATGGAATGGTACGCGTGCATGTTGGGAAGCTCAAAAGTTATTCCATTAATTTGAACTGGCAACTGTCACGGTGAATGTTGAAGATATCAAAGGTTGACTCAAGTCTCCAACTAGCAATTGGTAGGCATTGGAGTTCGAAGTTATTAATACTAGTCTGATGCAGCTGAGCGCCCATTCTATAAAATAATCTATAAAAATTGAAACAAATTAAATAAGTCAATTTTTTTTTTTTTTTTGTAGGTAGTATTTATTTATTTTTATTTTGCTTTGGGTGTAGGGATAAATTTATAGATATTTTTAATTATAAAAGTAAAACAGTAAAAAAAAGGTGACCAAGAATTAAATATTTTTTAATATTAAATTACTAGTAGGTGGGAGGTCAGAATTTTTAAAATAATAAGAGTATCTTTAGGTGGTGGTAGTATATTCTTTAAATTTGAATAAGAAATTTGGAGAAAGTTGTAGCAAATTTTGACCAATTCTAACTGGTCGTAAATATCGATAAAAAAAGGTTGTAGTTCTATCACAAGCCAATGGTAGCAATTGGCCAAGATTATTGAGTTCGCGACATTACCACTCGCCAGCCCCGAAGTTGAAAAAAAAACTCACTCGACATTATAAAAATTTGCACAAAAATTGAAGGAATAAAAAAAAATAACTCAATTGCGACATTAGTAGTGGTATTTATTTATTTTTATTTTGGCGCGTGGGTGATAAAAAAAAAAAAAAAAAAAAAAAAAAAAATAAAAAAAATCGACATTTGCAATGTCGCTCCACATCTGCATCCAAATTGCCAAATTTGCGAACAAAAATGCAAACGGACAGGTAATGCGACCGAATATACTACCACCTAGAGTTAGAATTCCGAAAAATTCCAAATTTTTTCTTCAAATTTAAAATTTTTGACAGATGATACTACCACCTAGAGATGCTCTAAATGGTTTCTACGTGGTGCATAACTGGTGCAGTTATGGCATTCGAATAAGATTACAAAAAAAAAAAAAAAAAAAATTGGCATTCAAATAATGGGCCTGTATTGAGGGCTTGTGAGCCAATTGCTTGTTCAATATTACACATCTAAATCCATGGGTCCTATCGACGACAAAATCCACACATAATAAAAACCTGGAAAAGTGAAATCGTTGAAGCTAAGAGCTCAAAAACCCTAGCAGCAGCAGCAGCAGCAATGGAAATAGAAGAAAATAAAACCCGGCCAACGCCAGTAATATTCAGAGACATAAGACGGTATTACTGTGACTACTGTGGCATTTCCCGATCTAAAAAGTGTCTCCTAACTTCTCACCTTCTCTCCAATCACAAGGTCAACCCTCATTTCTCTCTCTTTCTCTTTAACTTATTAGTTGGCTGATTTTGTTTTTTATTATAATAATAATTCAGGAAGAGATGGAGAGGGAAAAATTGGAATTTGAGGAAGTGGATAAAGAAGGAACAAAGTCGAATACATGTGAAGAGTGTGGTGCTAGTTTTCGTAAACCTGCTTATTTGAAGGAACATATCAGAACCCACTCGAATGAGGTATATTTATGCATAGTACAAAATATCAGGATATGGGTATTTATCGATATTCAAAACCCTAGCGGATATGTATCGTGAAGATATATCTCCCGGTCAACGAGGATATTTGACATTAAGACGGTTTTTTGTGCAAATATACTGTGAATATATCCAAAATAAACAAATATTGTAGATATGTGTGGATATTTCATGATATATCATGAACATTATTTATATTTATTTGAAATATAAGTTGGTAAATATTAAATAAAATTGTTATATATACAAAATATCTCCAAATATCGCAAAATATCCCAAAATATCTTGTGAAATATCAAAAATATAAAGAAGGAACAAAGTCGTGATATATCTTGAAGAACATATGGTGATATTTATATATCTTTTTTTGAAATTTGGATAGATATCCCCAAATATCGTGATATATCGGGATATTTTGTACTATGTATTTATGTAGTATGAGCTAAATGCACATTAAAGACTAATTTTTTGGTACTAGCTATGTATATTTGTCCATGGGTATGTATGTTTTGAATGAGAATGATATTGCAGATATATGGGTTTTCAAAATTTGAAAACTGTTTTTTTATGGCGTGAAGCATTGGATCCCATCAAAAGAACTCCAAAATGCGAAGAGGTGGTATGATTATCCTTGATTGGACTAGTAACAGGTTGGGGGACCTCCTGTGAAGCTCCTTCAAGGCAGCCTCTTTCACGCGCTTTCCATCATTGTGAGTTTTGCGGTTCGGTTTCTGTTTGTTTAAGGGTTTTCATATCTTTAGGCTCTGTGTCTTATTATGCAAAATCTTTCAGAGATCATTTGCATGCCCTGTTGACGATTGCAAGTCAAGCTATAGACGGAAAGATCACCTCACGAGACACTTGTTAAAGCACGAAGGGAAACTTTTCTCTTGTCCTGTTGAAGGATGCAACCATAGATTTGCTTACCAGGGTAATATTAAGAGGCATGTGGAAGAACTCCATGATGAAGCAGAATCTACCTCTTGTGACATTGGCTGTCCAAAACAGTATGTTTGCCAGGAAGTTGGCTGTGGAAAGGCGTTTAGACATCCATCGAGGTTGAAGAAACATGAAGAGACCCATGGTAAAATTTTATATTCCTTTATGTGATCTAGTTTTTCTACCATCTCGCAAACTGAAAGTTATGAAGAGTGCAAGAAATACACATAAGTGTGTGTGTACTTCAGGGCTTGGTTAGAATATGACAATTTTTTAAGTGGAGTTCATTATTTGTAGATAAACTGGATTCGGTTGAAGCAATCTGTTCCGAGCTTGGTTGTATGAAATCGTTCTCAAATGTTGATTGCCTTAAGGCCCACCTCCAATCTTGCCATCGGCATTTTCAATGTGAGGTTTGTGGGACCCAGCAGCTTAGGAAAAATATCAAGCGGCATATGAGGACACATGAAGCTGGACGTACATTGGAGCAATTCAAGTGCCATATTGATGATTGTTGTCACACATTTACTAGTGTAAGGATCACTTTGTTCAACTTGTGTTTACTTTTGATGGAACTTGGTCTCACTTTCTGAAATTCCAACTACTTGAGTAGATCACTAGGAAAATCAAATTGAATGTATTTTATATTCTTAATTGGAGGTGGCATGATAAACTTAATTCCAAGCAAGGCAGTCTTGTTATTTGGTAATATTGAAATTCCAAGCAATGCAGTTGCAATGGTAGCTTTTCCTTTATTTGATATGTTTGGTTTTGTTAAGTTTGATGGCATAGTTTATTGTAATTAGGTATAGTAATATTATCTGATCCCATAGGTCAACATAGCATGTGTCTTTTGTTATGGGTTGCATCTAACTGTGTATTGTTTACTCTTGCAGAAATCAAATCTCAATCAGCACATCAAGGCTGTGCACCTCGAGCTGTGCCCATATACCTGTCGTTTTACTGGGTGTGGAAAGAAATTCCCATTTAAGCACGTCAGGGACAATCATGAGAAAACTAGGGAGCATGTTTATACCCAAGTAAGTTATTACATGATCATAATAATGTCAATAACATCCAATGTATAAAAAGACGCTCGACCTGCTTCTACTTCTGGAAACAAAACTGATCTCTTGGCTCGTCAGGGTGATTTCGAGGAAGCTGATGAGCAATTCCGGTCAAGGCCAAGGGGTGGACGGAAAAGAAAATGCCCGACAGTAGAAACATTACTCAGGAAGAGGGTCAAACCACCTGGTCAGGAAGATTCTGCTTGGAGTCACGGATCCGAGTATCTTGCTTGGCTGCTTTCTGCAGCTGATGAGTAATAGTAAGGTATGCTCGTTGTAGTCATGATGTAAAACAAACTTTTCAATGTATATTAGCTGCAGAAAAGAGCTTGTTTGGCTCCACATATATAGGCAACAGCTCTACAAAATGTTGTAAGAAGCAAGTCTCAAGGTCTTGAAATTAGTAAGAAACTGTATAATGAAGTATATGATGAGATGCGATATGATCTGGACTCCCCTAGAACCTAATTACTCGGTTATGGAAGACATGATATACTATAAAGAGCAGTTTTATGCTGTCAACTTCTTTGGAGCAGTTTTTGCCTGTGATGTAAATCATGCTCATCCCAAGCTTTTGGAAATAGCAAAACCACCGAATGAGAATTTTATAAGTATAAAGAAGTATCTCATGGTTCCGGCTGGTGATTTGTTGCAAATTAGTAAGTTAATCAATTACGTAGATGACGGTTCATATTGTACTCATGGATTTGAAGTCTTTAAATTAGATCTCCTTATATTGTAGTCATGGCGGTGCATATTGGTATGCGTTTAACTGTTAGTGTTAGGTCGATATTGTTACAGTGAGCTGGAAGACAGGATATTGGCTTGGCGATGTATGGAGGCGTTATCATTTGCATGTAGGATCGAGGATATATCCATACATTATTCTTGGTAATACCCGTTAGTTATCTGGAAAGTTTTTCCAACCTATAAACTTCAGAATAGGATGATTTCTCCTAGTAGTGTTCTTACCCTTACTGATTCTCCAATTTTAATCAGTGAGAATGACTGGTAGAAACAATGTGCCTGAGCTTGACACTAGGGATCAGGAGATAGTAATTATGTTGTCGAATTTTGTGAATGCAGTATGCAAAAAGTTGCAAGGACTTCCTTGTGATGCCATGTAAAAAGTATGTTTTATTCGTCTACGTTCTTCAGAAAATTGTAATTATGTTATTGAAGTCTGTAAATGTAATATGCAGAGAGTTGCAGGTACTTTTTTAAAGTGCATATTATGTGTTCTAAAATCGTCTGTACAATATCATCGCCAGTGATTCTTCGAATTTCCTCAGAAGCCCATGATAGTAGCATTGCCAAGCCCTACAATAAGAAAAATCTGTGGCTACTGTATTTTGAGGGAGAGAAAAAAATCTTCAATAGCTAGCAATGTTTGTTAAGCCCCAACTCGCCTGTTTCCCATACCGAATCTCTGTACTTCTATTTCCATTTTTTGGTTAGTTTGTTATTGACAAACGATCTAATTTGCAGACCGTAATACTTGTTAAGAAAGACTACTCCGCGTTTCATAAGGCACAGCCCAATCATAATTCATAACAGGCGGGGTCTGATTTTCTTGAGATATACTGCCTCGCTGCTATGACTAATGTATCGTTCTACTAGATGTATTCTTAGGTACTTACTATTTCGTCCTTTCTGAATTCTGATTATCACTTAATTAGATCTGAATGTGGTTTAGATCCCTTTGTTCTCACTGTCATAGAAACTCTAAAGTTGGAAACGAATTCAGTAAATGTGTACATCTGTTTAGGCCGCTGCTTATATGGTTTAAATTTGAAATAAGCAACGGAGAGCGACATTCAAAACAAATTTTGTCTATTCACGAGCAAAGAATATATTGGCCCTTGGGGCGATTATGGTGGGCTTGAGATCAATAACGACTTAATAGTTTGCATAATTTGGGCCTAGAATGGGCTGTTAATAGTTGGTGGGATAAAGAGAAATTGTATCCATGAATTGTCTTTGTGATCCTCAGATGTTGTATAATGGCCTCTTCTTGAGACCTTGCGACTGTGGCCATTTTCTCCAATAGTATCATGGATCTGGTGCATAAGAGAAGTAAGGTTATCTCAAACTTTTACTCTATGGCCCAGAAAAACCATGATCCTCACTCTCTTGGATGTTGTATTTCGGCCTGAGCCTGCTGCCTAAGATGTAAGCCTCCCACATTACTACTTGAGTAGTGTTTGAATGATGAAGTGGAAGGGTTGATGGTGCCGACTAGTAAAGTCGGTAAAATTTTTGGGTGATGATACTAGAGGTCCCGCCAGTATCAAAGAGTTACTGATCTCATTTAAAACAGGATTACCTAAAAAAAAATGGAAATAACTTGACAAAATAGAATATGGAAAAGAAATATTTAGACTCTTTAGATGAAATACAAACTCAAATTGAAACTGATAGACTCTTCTAAATTATACATGTTAATCCATCTAGAAAACAGAAATCTCCTGGATAAGAAATCTGTAAGAAACTAGAAAATCTTTTGTTGCCTCGATACATCATTAAACGCCTTTCGGTACCTTGATCTAGCATTTGCCCCTTAATGTAAATGTTGTTGTAGTTAAAATCCTTCCTGTCTGTCATTTCTTTATGGTTATGATGATTATGGTAATATGAATGTTAATTATCCCAGACCCTATTATGGTGTTTTCAATGTCATCTACATCTCCCAAAACTTTGAGGTCTTATGTAATTATGTTGATGATGGTAATCTGAGTTTCTGACTCTGTGTCTCTATACGTGTATCATGCTATCTGTTGATGTTTTTCTTGTGTTTGGCAATCTGAGTAGTTTGAAGAGTAGTCATGAGTTATTGTTTGTTCAGACTGCTGTCATTTTGGATCTTGGTTGCTGCACATTTGATGACCTACTTGAGCATCAAAGAACCTGAATGAAAAGTGGACTTTGAGTTGGTGGCAACCCCCAACTAAAATGTCATATTACACCCTATTCAAAAATTGTCTATGCATAAGGCCAGGAGAAACACAAATGTTAGAACAACTGTAGCCCATTGGAGGTAAGTGGTTGACACCTTCACGAGTTTAAGCTTATTTGACACTTGTGCGATTAGGAGGTAGTTCACCAATTCAAGATATTTCTTCTTTAACATGCCTTATTTCCCAGGTAATCTGGACCTTTCTCATAATTGTCACCTAAAGCAAACCACAGGCATCATCGCTTCCTGGCACTTGTCGGCTGGGAACATCCTTTTCTGGACATCATTATCATAAGAGTAATTTGTTTCTGCAGCATCTTTCTGATGGCGACATAGAAGCAGTGATCTCAGATGAAATTTTCCAGACACAAGTTATCTGGTCTCTTGGTGATCTGCAGGTATTCCACATTGTTACTGTCTTTCTTGCTGGATGGCCTTTTAAGCATTTTAAATCTAATACAAAAAGTAAAAAGTTGATTTCAATCCATCAATATATTAGTCCAGAGTAGTGACTCAAGTAGTTATTTTTAGTAAATACAAGCAGGACAAGTGCAACTATGCATACATATGAAAACTATATCGAAGATGATAGAAGAAATACATGGACTGACACATACACACACAAAAGAGAAAAAGGAAACTGAATAACTGTTCTATTAATTAGTGTATTTAGCTACAGCTTTGGAAAACTCAATTTTCTGCACTTTGTTGCTAAATAGTGGGATATTATGTATCAAGATTGTATTGTGTGGATAAGATTTTTGGGGTGTTTGCTTAGTTGGATCTGCTATTGGATTTCTCTTGTTCTCTATGTGTGAGTTACCTAAATTTACTTTGCTTAACAAACGTTTTCTTTACTAATAATGTACTAACATAAAAGAATGAGTGTTTACATTTGGTGTGTGAAAAGGATGTTGTTCTATGATATCCTTCCTCTGCCATGAATGTCAGCCTATAACTGTCAGTGCGCTTTGCTAGAATGCTACCCTACATTACTGAAAATATCCCAAATAAATAATATATGTGATGTCGAATTAGTGCTCAAGTGGTGTCTTGTCATCTTTTCACCTTTGATCGATCTGTATGAACTCTTTGTTGAATTTGGTATCGTTTCTACATTTCTCTTGATCACATCTTTGTTGGAAGATTTAGACTTTGGATTCGGTTAGCTTTTTGAGAAATATTTCGGAATAAGGTTTGTGACTTTGTACAACTTAAAGATTTAATTTAGTTGACTGAGATCGGTCCCATAAACTAGTAATCTGATGAGAATTTGAAGAGTAGTAACTTCTGGTTAGTTACCTTTGAGAGTTTATCTAACGTTGAAGTGTTCGATTTACTATGTATTGGTGCCGATCGGTTAATTGAAACACAATAAGCATCTAAGTATATTGGTTGTATATAAAGCACAGACGCTTTGGCTTGATTCAGGACAATGAATGGTCATTAGTTCACATAAGGGTTTGTTGTACTCGTAGTACCTAGCCTTATTCACCGTTCCTGAGAAGGAAGTATGCCCAAGCAGCAGGATTGACTCCTCACGATAAGCCAAAGTGATGACAAAACATTCAATCGAAAGTCCAAGATATAGCCCAAATAAGTCTAATTTGGATTGGCAGTCCAGTTTGACAACATACGACAAAATGATCATAACTTTCTCTAGAAACCTTTGTTTTGCGAACCGTAAATTTGGTTGGAAACTAGACTTCATGAGCTTTCTAGTGGTGTGTGTTATGTATGAGAAACGTCCTGTTCAGATTCAAGTTTGACTTTGAAGAAGAAAATCAGGAATAGTTTTAATGCTTGTCTCTTCATATCCGAAGTTTGTTTTTAGCTATAAATTCTCTAAGACTTGTAGGAAGTAGAGCATTATTTGAATGAAGATATAGTACTTTTATTGAGAAGAAGTGGTTCTTCTTGGTGAAACAACTCTCATCTCTTTGGTGGATTCCATAGAGTGGCGAGTTCTAGTAACACAACTCTTATCCCTTTGGTGGATTTCCATAGGGCAGCGAGTTCTTTGTTTCCTCTTAGTTTGTGCTTGTATTTACTTCCTATCACACCATTCTAAATGGTGTCACAAAGAACTTGTCTAACTTCACTTCTCTGATTACCAACTGATTTAGCCTTCCTGAGTTTGGTGAATGCAAAACTTCGATATCATTTGATGCTTATTGTATCAATCACTACAAGCATGAATTCTAGTACCTTCAGGTTCAGATTCTATCATGCAAACATTTCCCAGTACTCTCACACTTTGGTTATGTTTTATTCCACAAATTCTTTTCACTTCATCTACTTCTATATAGTCAAATTAGTTCGACTTTAAGCTAAACACCACATTTTGTTTTATAAACTAATTACTTCTTGGGTACCCTTACTTCTTTATCTTTTGGAGTTTCCATAAGTTCATCACTTTATCTTTTGTTTTTGTTTTTTTTTGCTTTTCTTGTTTTTGTGTTTAAACCTCAATTCTAAAGTAGTTTCATTCCTTTGTTTTTCCTTCTTTTCTGTAATGCTTTTAATTTCTCATTAGTAAACAGGATTAAGTTTCCTTTTGGGAATAAGGACTAGTAGTCTAGTATGAAGGCCTTTAGGTTGTGTGGGAAGATTTAGAGCACTTCTTGAAGAAGGGATGGGTGCTAAAGAGAATAAAGACCTTAAAAAGAAGGAAATCAATGAATTATCTATGTGACTCCTCAGTACTATGAGCACATCTTCAGACCTTGTGATTGTGGCCATTTCTTAGATATTTACCCTATGGCTTGGGCCAGGTGCAGAAAGAAGCAAAGTTACTACCATTGGCTGTATTGGAATCTAGCATGACACCTCTTATGTGTTCTTAAGCCTCTCACCAATCTAATGTCTTTTTTATTTAGTTTTTTCTTTATGAGATTGATATGTATCTCTTCTATACCTATTATGCTATTTGCAACTTTCTTGTTTCAATTTATTTCCCATCTTTTCTTTTGAGTTTTCACAAGCTTCTATAGTCTTCTTAAAGTTTTTGCAACTTTGATTTATTTGTGGTTTTAAGTTTTTTCCTGGACCCTGTTCATAATTAAGACGTACATTTTTTATTTAATTATTATTTTTGTTATTTTTGGTATTGGTTTTCATACTTTTTTTTGTATTGATTACGTCTTTAAGGTGCTAAAATTCTTCTGAGAACGCTGGATAAGACTTGTACAAAAGGCCAACACAGGTGGGGGTATGTTAAGAATTAGACCTGAAGAAGAAAGGTGCCGAAGAGAGGATAATAACTTGAAAGGAATGGAATTAGTGCATTGTCTTTTCATAATGGCCACTTCTTCAGGCCTTATAATCGTGCCCCTTTCCTTGGTTCTGGTATTTTAGCCATGGGCCTGGTGCTTGGGAAGCATGGTGACTGTTCTTCCGCGTCAACTTAGTCTACGCAATATGATCTAGTATTACCCGCTTAATGTGTGTGCTATCCCATCTTGCGACGTATTTTCCCTTTTTGACTTATTATTGTCATTTTCTTTGTGTTTTGCAAATTTTTTGGAAACTTTTTGATCTTAGACTCGTTGTTCTTAATATTTTTTGTTTGTTTTATTTCTTTTGTATATAAACCTACATTTTTTAGATGGAGACTCTTAGTAGTCATGCTTCCTTTGTATTAATTGCTTATATAAGGTGATAAATGTCCTTTCTGGATCGCTGGTTAAAGACTTGTACAAAAGGCCTGTACATGGTTGGGGGAAGATCAAGTACCTAACTTGAATATGAATAAAGGTGCCAAGAAGAGGATAAGTACCCAAAAGAGAAGGAAATCAACGTATGTGAATTCATCTAATGTTGTGCACTGTGGTGCCACTACTTCTTTACAACTTGTCTGGTGATTGTTGCGATTTCCACAAATCTTGTTGATATGGCTTCAGTTGTGCCTGGTGCCTTGAGAAGTAAGGTTACCACTTTACTTCGGCATCGTTTGAAACTCTATACAACCTGATCTAGCATTATCCCTGTGTTGTCAGCCTCTCATTAACACAATTGGCTGTTTTTATTGTGTTCTGTGTGTTTCATGTTAGTAGAATCTATATGTTCGTTTGTTTGTAACATTTCTTTTGTTGTGATTTATTTCCTATCTTTTTGTCTAAGTTTTACTAATTTGACGGAGTTTTAATGAGTTCTCTCTCTCTCTCTCTAGATAAATTCATATATATACATAAATATATATATATTTTTGTTTTGGGTTTTATGCTGACTTTGTGTTACTAATATAACGCGATAAATGCCCTATTTCAGAATGTTGGATAAGGATTTGCACAAAGGGCCCACACGTGGTAGCGGTGTGATTTGGAACCTTATTTTAAGAAGGGGAAGGCGTCAGAGGGAGGATTAGAACAACCGAAAGAGGAATGGTATCACTGACTAGTTTTTGTGATCCTCAGATGTTCAGTTGTATAATGGCCTCTACTTGAGACCTTGTGACTGGCCATTTGCTCAGATATTGTATCGTGGGCCTGGTGCATAAGAGAAGAAATGTTTCTGATGGCAACATAGAAGCACTGATATCAGATGAAATTTTCCAGCCACAAGCAATATGGTCTCTTGATGATCTGCAGGTATTCCACATTGTTCCTGTCTTTCTAGTTCCTGCTTCTTGCTGGATAGCCTTTTAAACATTTTTACATGTAATAGTAATGAGTCACAGCACCAGGTCCTGTGAAACTTTGGTCTTTCTGCAGAAACTGTGAAACTTATTGGTATAGATGGAGTGAAGCATATTGCTTGTTCAATTGGGACAGGTCCTGTCGATGCAGCTTACAAAGCCATATTTTAGATTGTTAAGGTATGTGTAATTTTCAAAAAGTAAAAAGTTTCTTCTAATCCACTAATATTAGTCCAGAGTAGTGACTCAAAGTAGTCACTTGTAATAAATACAGGCAGGATAAGTGCAACTGTGCATACATATGAAAACCATATCGATGATGATTGAAGAAATACATGTATATGCACATGCACATGCACACACACAAAAGAGAAAAAGGAAACTGAAAACCCCTTGATACTTGTTTCAAGATGAGTGTATTTAGCTAAAGCTTTTGAAAATTCAATTTTTTGCACTTTGTTGCTAAATGGTGGATTGTATTGTGTGGGTAAGATTTTCGGGGTGTTTGCTTTGTTGGACCTGCTATTCTATTTCTCTTGTTTTGTGTTTCTGAGTTACCTAAATCTATTATGCTTAACAAACTTCGTTACTAAATACTAATAATATACTAACATAAAAAGACCGAGTTTTACATTTGGTGTGCAAAAAGGATGTTGTTCTATCATATCCTTCCCCTACCATGAATGCCCGCGTATAATTGTCAGTGCACTTTACTAGAAGGCTATTACATTACAGAAAAAGATCCCAAATAGTTGATCTAAAGCCTACTCGAATATATTTAGGGTTAGGCCGGTTAGGTTTGCTAGAGGCTGTTTTGATGAAATTCCTATCACTTCTGTGAAGATACTTAATTAAGGGTCATATTTAAAAAATATGCAACCAATTTGATGGAGCATTTTCATGGGGTTAAGTTAGGGATGTTGGAAAACTTTTCAGTTTTTGTAGGTTTGCTCAGCCTTCTTGTCGGAATTTAGCAATCAAATACACGTTGTTACCATTGTTGTTACTGTATTTCTATGTGGAAAGTTGATGTATTTCTATGTTTTTTGTCGTGTATGTTAATAGCCTTCCCCCTATTTATATAATTTTTTGTTCTCGACAGTGGGACTGGACTGGGGAAGGAATGGATATTGCTGTCTCCAGCATCCGAGCTTATGTTAGTGCGCTTAAGAAGATGTTTGATTTCTCAAGAACATCCAAGGTCTCTCCAGAATGTTCTCAAGTAATTGCTTAGAGATGTGATGATTCGTTGTTTATGCAGACCGAAACAAAATCCTCCATGCAACGTGAAGTTTGGCTTCCTAAGACATGTTTATAGGATGGAGTACATTGTCTTTGTCTTTCTAAACCCTTTGCTTTTGTAATAGTTTATATTATATTCTGAATTTTGGTTATACATTGTGAAGTATGAGCATTTATTTTATGTTTGGTCTTGTACTGTTTGTACTTCCTAGAGTGACTTAGATGATTGAGCTGTTTGCTAATGACCATTATTTTCTTTCATAGTGAGTTTTGCCATTTGTTTGTATAGCGTCAAAAGTTCCAGCAGATCTTCCTTGGGGTTCTAGAGAGTTTTGGCAGTTTATAGCTGGCAGATGCTGTTTATGGAGTAAAATAGGATAAAGTTATTCCTATCAAATTCCACTGTTTGTATTGTAATAAAAGTTATATTAAGGTTGCAATTCACCAATTTGCATGCATATTAATGTTTGCATCAATGGTACAAATGCAATTGAATCTAATCTGTTTGGAACCGATCACTCAAGTCACCTATGCTTATTCTTCTTTTTCTTCCAATAATCAAGTTACCAGTGATGTTTTGGTGTAAATATGTGGTTGATTGTTGAAGTTGTCCCTCTAGTGACTTAGGGTGGTGATATTAAAAGGACCCTGTGAGTTGATTTACTTGAAAAGGGAGTATTATTTATTCCAAGGACGGCATAGTATACCTTTTTTTGATGTATTCGCAACTGTCTCCTAAATTCCTAATGTTTGACTTGTTGAACAAGAGTCCATACTACAGCAGTTTCCGTGAATCTGTAGTGGGTCCAAGTCTAACCCATCACCCCTTTCCAATGAACCATAGACGGGGAATACTTAAGCTAAAGTCTCATATTGGTGGAAAAACAGAAAATAGAATATGCTATTTTCAAGGTAAAAAACATTGGAATACACTCAATACAGTCATTTCATTTACTCGACGTTACTAAGTTTTGAACAGTTTCTTTACTTTGAATTTTTTTTTTTGCTTCTTATTGTTAACTTAAACCCTACTCACAAATACAAAATATTCGTGTGAGTGGAGTGAACATTCTGGCCAAATGGAGGGTATATTGTAAAAAATTCATTTGGTTGGTTTATGTATTCTTCGTCTCTTCTTTTCATCTCTCTCCTCTCCACGCTCACGCCCCACTGTATAGCAGTATACTAGTAAATGTACACATTTAACCTTTTTTCATCACTGTAAGTGTAAAATTTTCGAGTAAAATTCAACTTTACTATTTAGAGCATTTATAATGCAGATGAATAAGGGGGTTTGTCACCAGTTTTGTTGGAAAATGGTTGTGCAATCCAGAGGTGAAAAACTGGTAACTTTAGTCCCCAGTTGATTTCAAAGGTGAAATCTTTCACCGGAGATAATTGCTACCGACTTGTTAATTTCGGGACGGGATGTTGGATTATTTTTCATGTTTTTTCCGTTTTTTTTTTATGTTTTTTCGGTTTTTTTTTTAACCCGGACAAAATGACGGACGGGATATTACATTCGATGCGGATAAAAAACTCAAAGCCGAAAATCTAACATCCCATCCGATATATTTTATTCACTTTTGCATTGCACAGCTTCACCTTATTTTTCACCAAAACGATGAAAAAAGAGTGAATAAGTGTTGAGGTGGAGGTGATGATACTTAGAGGTCTGGGGCTCGAACCCAGCATCAAAGAGTTACTGATCTCATTTAAAACAGGCTTGCCAACCAAAAAAAAAAAAGGTGGAGGTGATAAGAGAGGAATTATTTTCAATTAATTGGGAATGCTATAGTGTAAAAGAAAATCAGAAACGGCACTAGGGAGTAACTGTCCTAGATTTGCGTTAAAAAAAACAAAAAACTAATTAACTGTTTTAGTTTCATTCTACTTGCAAAAAAAACAAGTTTCACTTATTACTAAGACATTAGACATAGTCAGTGACCCTACCAAGAAGGAACGTTTCCTTGAAGTTTCCTTGTCTCTCCAATAAAAACTCCTTGCCTCTCTCTTTCTTTCTTTCTAGTCTACTACTACTTCTACTACTTCACGAGATTCTCATCAAATCCCAACTCTTTTTTCTTTTTTTTTTTTATAAAGTCAATAGATTGGGTAAGTTTTATGGTTTTGAATATTCATTCTTGTTTCTGTTTATAGTGATGATTGAAAGTTTCAATCTTTTTCAGGTGCTGGATTGAATTTATGTATATTTATTGAAAATCATGAGTTGCAAGGATGAGAAGTTTGTGAGGTTAGTATTGTTGACTATGTATGTTAACACCAAGTGTTCTGCCCATTCATAATATTCAGAAGCATTTACTTTTAATTTGATCCATTAAATTTTTCAAGCAAACAAGATATTTGATCCTTTAAATTTCTTATCTGATGTTTGAGTCTCTGACTGTTTAATGGGTTATTTATCACCATTGTGGAAATGGAATGTACTAGAATGACTACATGTTTGTTTGACCATTTTTTGACAGTGAGGCCTGTTCGTGTGACGGTTTTGCATCAATAGTGATTAGATATATTTGCTTGCGCTCTTGCCCAGTCTTGGATATCTTTTAAAAGTGAAAATTAACTGGAATTGGACTCAGTAACTTAGATTGTTGAAATTTTTTTTTTTTTTTTAATCTTTTGGTCAGGTTTCAGGATTGGAGTTCGGATAAATCTTTGATTTCTGAGAGGCAATTTTCCACAGGGGATGAATCAGAGTCGGGGAGGTTTAGATCGACAATAAGCTCTGTTTCTGAAAGGATCAGGAGAGGCTTTGCATGGGGTTCTGAAGGGATTAGAAGCATTAGAAAATCATTTCATTTGCGTTCTTTGAGTGAGTCGGAAGTGTCAGACTCGAAGAAGCCTAGTAGGAAAGTACTTGACCCGCAGGGTCCGTTTCTTCAAAAATGGAATAAAATATTTGTAATATCATGTGTGGTTGCAGTTTCCATGGACCCTTTGTTCTTTTACATCCCAGTGTTAGATAAAGATAAGAATTGCCTTAGTCTGGATAAGAAGTTAGAGACTACAGCTTGCGTTCTGCGTTTCTTCACCGATATCTTTTATATACTTCATATAATTTTTCAATTCAGGACTGGTTTTATAGCTCCATCTTCTAGAGTATTTGGAAGGGGTGTTTTGGTTGAAGATTCTGTGGCAATAGCAAAACGATACTTGTCTTCTTATTTCCTTATTGATATTCTTGCAGTTCTTCCCCTTCCACAGGTACAGGGCCCTTTCTCCAGTTAATATAATGTCTTAATTTTTTCCTTATTTATATTCTTTGATGACCTGATTTGATGTCTTCCTTGCTTGAGTATTCCATCCATTTGTAAGAGTACATTTAGCATTACCACCAGATTGATACGTGATTATGCTTAATTCATATCCTCTTTAGAAAGAACTGTTGCTTTGTAATGTGCGTTGTTAAGCTCTAGGATCCACCCTGTGCACAACCTAAAAAGAAAGGGATTTATAAAGGTAGGGCCATGTAGGTTATTTTTCTGATAAACATGTGTTGGTCCGTAGTGTCATTTATAGACAATTCATATTCCTTTGGTTCTTCTAGTGATCTGGTTGGTTTGTCTGCTGAACTGGTTCCTGACTTGATGGGAACTCTGGATCATTAAGTAAATCAGAATGTTTTAGTCTATGCATCCTCACATGTGCCATGCTTGTGGGCAAGGTGATTTCTTGCTAGGAGGACAGCTTCTACATTTTATGGTGAACTAAATCTTATTGCAGAAAGCAAAACTGCTTTGTTCAAATTGTAGTTGGAATCTTTAAATGCTGTGTGTTTTTATGTGATGTATTTTTTTTAAAAAAAAGCCGTAGAAGCTTTTTTTGTAAGACTAGGTGTCTCTTACGAATTGAAATCTGCAATTTATGATACGTCACAGATGTGTTTGTTTTATAGCACACTGGCAAGAACTCTTATGTAATTACTTATCCGCAGAAGTGATGCCTCAACTCTCAAGAGCCATTATGTACTACTTTAATGATGCATTAAGAAAGTTGAAAAATAGCCATGGATCTTTTTTGGTTATTAGTAATCATGCCAAAATAAATTTTGAATATCTCTATATTTCTTACTAAGTGAAATGCTTCATATAAACATTTCAGGTGGTAATTTTGGTTGTCATCCCCAAGTTGAGAGGCTCGACGGCATTGAATACAAAAAATTGGTTGCGGTTCATTGTTCTTTTCCAATATATTCCAAGGTTTCTTAGGATACAGCCACTGTATAAGGAAGTCACAAAAACTTCTGGCATACTCACCGAAACGGCATGGGCAGGAGCTGCATTTAATCTCTTTCTGTACATGCTTGCAAGTCATGTGAGTTTTGATAGTACACGTTCTCCTTTTTTCTACCATAATCATAATGGATATAAAGTAGTGGGATGATATATTCTACCAGAGAAAATACAAAAGCAACTTAAGGACAAAACAAGTATACTAAAACTCGCTAAGAAATCCCCATCAAAGACCCCATTTGAACATAAACTCCAGGCCATTAAAGTTATATATAGAAACTTTTATATTCTTTAAAGTTCGATTATTCGTCAGTTGAAAGGGAAAATATTTGAACATTGTTTGTTGTACCTTGTGCTTTGCTAGACAACCCTGTTTGCGTGTGTCCATTAGAATAAGATTACAACAAGATAAAAGATTCCTTATTTTCTTTCTTTATATGCTCGTAGCTTCTATGACTGATTGTCTGACTGTCTACCTTTCTAGATATTTGGAGCGCTATGGTACCTCTTTTCAATCGAAAGAAAAGATACGTGCTGGCGACGTGCTTGTTTGAATAAGGGTGACTGCAATACTAGCACTTTGTATTGTGGGGAAAGCAATACTATAGGAGGCAATTCATTTCTTAATATTTCTTGCCCTTTGGTCCCGGATGATCCACCTTTTAATTTTGGAGTGTACCTTGATGCTCTTCAGTCTGGTGTGGTGGAATCCAGAGATTTTCCACAGAAATTGTTTTACTGCTTTTGGTGGGGCCTGCGAAGTTTGAGGTTTGTGCAATGATGTACTTCCCATTTTTTAAATGATCTATTATGGATTAATTTCCTCTATGCAAGTACAAAGATGTTTGCATTTTTTTTTTTCTTTCCAGTTAAGTGTTTCATTATCAGATTACTGAAAGCGTGAAAGTAATTGGATTGTGAGATTTGTACACTACATATATGAGATGCACTTCCATGCCATTCGTAGACCATCTTTTGCATTCATGCATATTACACAAGCATGGGGTGTATCTCTGCTCTTTAAATTCATTTAGGGGACCACAGAAGCGAAAGTGTTATGCATGGGCCTAGGATTACTACATTTAATGTATACGCTACAGATGATGTAGAATCAAGATGCTGTAGGCTGTCAATTATGATGACTTTGAACTGTTGGAAATAAATTATGGCTACATGTATGGTTTGCAGCTCTCTTGGTCAAAACCTGGCGACAAGTACTTATGTTGGGGAAATCGCCTTCGCAGTCTCTATCTCCATTTCTGGCTTGGTTTTATTTGCACTTCTTATCGGCAATATGCAGGTTATTCTAAGCCCATATACTCTGGCTCCTTACCATGTTTTGCAAGTTTTGGTGTTTATACCATGTATCAATATTCATGTTTACACCCTTTACCAAAATTTACTCCTCTTCAAAGAATGGATTTTGTTTCTTGGATATTTCTTGTAGTTGGTATAAATGGTGGACCTACCATGATGGTTTAATTGATGGTCTTTAACCTTGTTACGAGTAGATTAGAATAATTACTGGGGCCATTTTAAGATTTGAACTGCAAAATAAGACAAACCTGAGATTACTTGGAAAAAGAAAAGAACAAGAAAAAAAAAACCTTGACAGTGTTTGTCATAAATGTATTTAAGAACTATTCTTTGATAATTGATATAATAAAGATTGATGTTCATTATATGGTTTGGTTGGCTCAATCATTTTAATATTTTTAAAAAATTTGCTTTTTTTCTCTTTTGTTTATTAATATAGAATTTATATATCTGAATTCCCCTTTCTTTTTTCAATGTTATTTATGTAAATGTATCTATCTGTAGGTCTCACGGCCTTACTAGACTTAATATTACCATTATAAAAGTCATAGTTGTAACAAATGGGGTTGCTGATAGAGATTTAGCTAAATTAACAAAAAAAAGGCACACGACCTTTTAATAATTATAGTACTGCCATTTTTGGTCCATATTGTATAGTGATCTGAATGTTGTCCTTTTGTTATAGACGTATCTGCAATCCAACACTGTTAGACTAGAAGAGATGAGAGTGAAACGGCGAGATGCAGAACAGTGGATGTCACACCGTCTACTCCCTGAGAACCTGAGAGAGCGGATCAGGCGGTATGAACAATACAAATGGCAAGAAACAAGGGGGGTGGACGAAGAGTTTCTGGTTCGTAACCTTCCCAAGGACCTAAGGAGGGACATCAAACGCCATCTGTGCCTAGATCTACTCATGAGAGTGAGTACTTTCGTAATTTTTTCTTGTTCTTCCTTTCTTATTTGACAACAAACCTGAATTGGGGTGTTAACTCAACTATTCTCTGGCTTTGGATGAGCTATGTAATTCCAAAAAAGACAGTTGGTATTTCAAGACTAAGGCAACTCATACGGCATCTAGTATTGTAGGGAGAACTTGTGTTTTGACCAAATTGAGTACAATTCTTAATCTTAAACAGAGTAGTCTGTTTAGTGCGTTTGCTTGATGTCAGTTTCGGTTCTGTGTCGTGTGTGCTATGAAACACCTTCATCCATTAAAGATGAGGAATTCGTTAAATACTCACTGGTTTTTCCTTTCTTTTAGGTGCCAATGTTTGAAAAAATGGATGAGCAGTTATTGGATGCAATGTGTGATCGTCTCAAGCCTGCGCTCTACACTAAAGAAAGCTATATTGTCCGTGAAGGAGACCCAGTTGATGAGATGCTCTTCATCATGCGTGGCAAGCTACTGACTGTGACCACAAATGGTGGTAGAACTGGCTTTTTAAATTCTGAATATCTCAAAGCTGGCGACTTCTGTGGAGAAGAGCTGCTCACTTGGGCCCTTGACCCCCACTCTTCCTCCAACCTTCCAATTTCGACCAGAACAGTGCGGGCTATAACAGAGGTTGAAGGTTTTGCTCTCATGGCCGACGACTTGAAGTTCGTGGCCTCTCAGTTTCGAAGACTTCACAGCAAGCAGCTGCGGCATACTTTTAGGTTCTACTCGCAGCAATGGAGGACATGGGCAGCTTGTTTCATTCAAGCAGCGTGGCGCCGGTACTGTAAGAAGAAGCTGGAAGAGTCTCTGCGTGAGGAGGAAGATAGGTTGCAGGATGCATTGGCCAAGGGAGGTGGGAGCTCTCCAAGCCTTGGTGCAACCATTTATGCCTCAAGGTTTGCTGCTAATGCTCTGAGAGCTTTACGGCGGAATGGCACACGAAAAGCTAGGTTTCAGGAGAGACTACCTCAAATGTTGCTTCAGAAGCCAGCAGAGCCTGATTTTACCAGTGAAAGTCATTAGTGAGGTAAACTTAATCTCCAGTGGCTCGTGTTTTGGTTCTGATACATACTGAGTGAGAGATTGGACGAGCTGTCCAAAATGCTCATGTTGTTCGAAAATGTATCCTATCTGTGTATAGTATTATACTGTGTGATCAAGGAACTCTCCTTTTTCCGTTTGATTTATATTCACCTATTATTTTTTATTTTTTATTCGGTTTTAAATGCCTTCTTTTGGGGGAACTTATTGCCCTTTTCCTGAACCTGTTTTTCTTCTTTGCTAGTGTATTTTATACACGGACTCCAAAACGAACTACGATTCTGTGAGCAAGGTGAGACCCTCATGTACATTTTCGTGTTAACATTTGCAAGGCTAGTTCGTAGGGAGTTTTAGAGTTGCAATCTTGGAGAAGAGAGAAATGAGAATAAAATGATACTTGAGCACTCAAACAGAACTCCATCTGGACCAAAAAATTTAAATTCAAGACCAAGGATTTTCGAGGTTAGAACCATCATCATGGTTAACTCAGGTGTGTTTTCCATCTGCGGGTGGGTAATATACCCAATTAATCAAACTCCATCTTTAGACATGTGTCTACTGGAGATATCAATGTCCATTGTCCAGCATATGTATATTTTGGTATGCAGTTTCAAGCTTGCCGGCTATCTTGACTGAAAATTTAGTAAGTTCAGAATTTCAAATTCTATGCGACAGATCAAATTTGGTGGATAGATTGAATTATTAAACCAAGTTTAGATGGATGATTGTGATCAACCTAATTAAATATTACATTTTTGGTGCATTTATTTATTATTTTTCCCCCCGCTAATAACATGTCTTATATATTAATTAAATCACGAGTATGCGAACCGTGCTACGCATCGGTGTTTTTTCAAATCTTTAAAACTTAAGCTCTAACATCTCTCGATAGTATGATTTTTGAATTCTAGTTATAATCTAAAAAATAATATAAAAACATTAGGAGGGGCTGAATATAATTTGAGTGACGTGAATGAGGTTTTCTAAATTATTTTAAATAATATGAAGCTAATTCTAATTTCAATAAAGTGAGAGAGTTTTTGATAAATTGTTTAAAAAAGGGAGAGCTGATTAGAATAATTAAGGGAGGTGGTTCTAAAATCATAAAATAGAGAGATTACAAATACACAGTTCGGTTGATAAATTTTCCTCCTAAAGATCCGGTTATCATATAGTGTAGAAATAACAGAAACATAGTTGCATATCCACAAATTCTCATGTAGATGGGTCATGTCTTGGTTATGGATTGCCCATTTCGCCAATTCATTAGCCTCATTTGAAGATTTGCAGATCCAGTGAAACTTACAAAAAGAAAACACATTACATAGAGCTGAAATAGACAGCCTAATCGGTTCTAATTTCGAGTTAAAAGAGTTCATCTCCTTAGGACTCCCTAAAGATTGGATAACCAGCCTACTAGCCTACTGCCCTTCAAACAACAAGGAGGTATCTCTTAAACTTCTAGCCAGCAGAACTGCAACCTCTACAGCTTTCATTTTAGTTTCCTCTGGGTCACTTGCCATGAATCTTCGGTATACATCTCCTACCAACAGACCTTCACTATTCCATGCTAGAGCAGCAGCTGCACCATACTTTGTTTCCCTAAAAAAAAGCAACATCAAAACGTATGACTATAGTATCATTCTCAATAATAGGGAAACTGAAAATATATTCATCATTTGTTGAGTTGGATTTCTATCTTCTTGTTCCGGGTAAAAACCCATAAGGCATCTAATCCATATGGCTCTGACTCTCCTAAGCAAACTTTCTCTATTTGCAACAATTCCTTCAAACTTGGCCTTATTCCTCACAACCCATATTTCCTGCATCAAGATATAAGCTAGAACACCTTTCTCAGCCAGCCCAAGATCTTTGTTTCTACTCCAAGAAAGCAAAGTGTCCAACCAATCTCTTACAGTATTATTTGGCTCATCATCAATTTTGATTTTTAGATTTGATGTAAACCAAACATTTTTAATCCAGTCGCATTTGAAAAAAATATGTAAGGGATCCTCCTGTTCAGTCCAACAGAAAGGACATAAGAAATCTCCCTCCATACCCCTCCTAGCAATCAAATCTCCAGTCGGAAGACTGGTCATATACAATTTCCAGAGAAAAAACTGATTTGCAGCAGATGTGTTTGTCCTCCAAATTGCTTTGATAGATTTGCAATTGAAGGATGAAGGTTGCCCAATCCATCCCTCTTCATTCATCATCTAATAGGCAGACTTGACAGATAGGCTACCATTTCTGGTTCCCACCCATCTTAGCCTATCACCCTCTCCATTTTGTGGTCTGACAACCACTTGTTTAACGATCAAGCTGATAGCAGGTGGGAATAGTTGATCAAGCCTATTTGAATCCCACCCACTTTCATTAGCTAACATGAGATCCTCAACTATCAGATTTTCCAGTTCCATATTCATTGGAACTAGGTCCTTCAGAATCACAGGTTTCTCATTGAGAATAAGCCATGGCTGATGCATAGCTCTGACATCCTTGCCCTTACCAATACTCCATACAAGACCTGTGGATATACACTTTGCCACCTTATGTACTCTTTTCCAGAACCAAGAAACATGTGGTGGAGGATTTTCATTTACATCAAACCAGTACCTTCCATACACAGCTCTAAAGGTTTTTGACCATATAGACTCCTTATCAGTCATAGCTTTCCAAGGAAGTTTAGCGAATGTGGCTTTATTCATATTACCAGCCTTCCTAAACCTAGGCCACCCAAGGCTTTTGGCTTACATATGAAGTAGATAAATAGCCACAGCAAAAAGAGGTGTGGCTTGGGCCACAGATTGGATGAGAATAGTTCTACCAACTTGATGAGAGTAGTTCTACTAGTTTAGGACAAAAGTTTTGCTCTCCATCCTTTGATCTTGCCATGTATCTTGTCAACCAAAAAGTCAAAATCTTCACTTTTTTTCTGGACAACACAATAGGAACCCCTAAGTACTTGTCTCTTTTATCAAAAAGTTTCATCTTCCAAAATCTTTTTAAAATTCTTTTGTGTCTATTATGAACATTTTTATTACAAAAAATACTAGATTTGTCAAAATTAATTTTTTGTCCTGAAATAGCACAATAGTCACTTAGAATAATCTTTAAATTACCATTCTCTTCCAGGTTAGCCTTAGTAAAGAGGATAAGATCATTTTCATATAAAAAATGGGTTATAGGAGGAGCATTCTTGCTAATCTTAATACCATGTATGCCACCATTGCTCTCAGCTTTGGCAATCATTCTAAAAAGAGCTTTGGAGACAAGAATAAAAAGATAGGAGGTGAAGGGGTGTCCCTGCCTGAGTCCCCTTTTAGAAATGATTTGTTCCAAAGGGACCCATTAAGAAGAACTTTACAAATAAACAGTAGATAAGCATTGTGAGATGAGGTTTCTCCACTTCTCGCTAAACCAAGTCTAATAAAAATATTATCTATAAAAATCATTCTACTCTATCATATGTTTTAGCCATATCCATCTTAAGAGCCATAAACCATGTTTAGTTCTTATGTATTTCATATTATAAAAAATCTCACTAGCTAGTCCAATGTTATCACCTATACTTCTACCTTTAACGAAAACTCATTGAAAAAAACCTCATTGAAAAGGAGAAACAATTTTATTTATATAAAGCCTTTAATCTATTAGCGAGCAACTTAGAGATAATCTTGTAACAGAAATAGTTCAGTGTGCATATATAGTTAAGTGTGCTCTTGTGTTGTTCCAAATCATGGGCTACTTTGTTAGACATATTTGGTCAGAAAATTTGAAATTTCATAAAAATGTTGGTCTTAACATACCAGAAAGTAACGTTAAGAACGTTTCGCGTGGTAGGTAAAAAAATTGGATATTAGTTTGTCAACTTCTGTGTTTTTAAAGATTCTTGTTTATCATTAGTAATAGGGGTGGGAATTTGGCCCTAACGACCTTAACCCGGTCCTGATCGACCCGACCCTAAGCCCTATAAAGCCCTCACAACTAAAGCCCTCACAGAGTTTAGGGTAGGGCCGACCCGACCCTAAGGCCTTCTAGGGCAAGGCTAGGGCTAAGGTTCTGAAACATAGGCCGACCCTAATTCAGCCTTAACCAAGCCCTAGTTATAGTTTTACATTTTTACTATAAATACACGTCTATAATTGTCCAACTCTTTGTTAAATATTTTAATTAAAATAACATTGTCCTTTTGTAATTTATCACTTACACCCAAGAGGTCCAATAACTTGTCTTATATAACAAAAACTTGTCAACCTATCTAAACCATGAAGAACAATGAAGCACTAAATAAAAAATAAGACTTTATTCCTTTGATCATCAAATCAAAGTCACAGAACTTATTATTCTCAATTTATTTTCCTACTTACTTCTTATAAATTATATTTTTATTCACATCCGAGTCAAAGTCAAACTAAAGATTTCATTCACACCATTAAAGCGAAATACTGAGCGGACATTTGTAACACAAAACCGAAAAAAACAACTTTTGTCGAAAAAATGGTATTTGTAAAACGAAGAAAATATATAGGCCCGGCCTAAACCCGACTTAAAACCCAAAATTCTAAAGCCTTTAAAGAGGGCTTAGGGTAGGGTCAGGGCTTGAGATTTAGACTTGTGACCCGGCCCGACCCAACCCTATACTAACTTTAGAGTCGGGCCGACCTGGCCTTAATATCTAAAGGGCTTTTAAATGTTTAGGGCCGGGCTAGCCCGACCCGGCCCATTGCCCACCCCTAATTAGTATATAGCCAATCTGGTGGCGGTTACTTGTTGCAATTAACTGATTATTTCATGGGTTAACAAAGTATTACCCCCATTAAGATGAGCCAATTAGTATTTCCCCCCACTAACGGGAAATTAGAGTATCACTCCAAATACACACAAAAAAAAATACGGTTTGGAATCTCTATGTCTCTAGACTATCGTTACCCTCGAGTTTGTTTCTCACATTGCAATTCTGGATGAGATATATCTCATTGTACTCGGTAGTCGGTACTTCATTGAAATACAATAATCCATTATGGTCCGCCCCACTCACTACGCCACTTGTCGTATAGCGGTGCAAGAAATAGTGATTGACATCCTTAGTTTTTATTGCATCTAAGAGCAGAAAAAATTTCCCATTTCTAATCATTGAAATGCTAACATTCTAGAGTCATTTCCAGGAGACGTTGAAGATAACATGCTATGGTCATTGAGTTCTGCTGTGTGTTTTGCAGGACGAAATGTTGTGGGATTCAGCATGGATGCATCAGGCAACAAAGGAGCAATATTATCTGGATTATCTAGGAAGTAATGGCGATTCCATGGGTGGAACTGGTTGGGCTATGACTGAGTTTGGATGGGATGTAAAGTATGCCGGGGCGCAAGTTCTTGCTGCCAAGGTATATACAGAGCGTTAAGGCATACGTCTTGAGGGCTGAGGCGTTCCTCGAGGGGAGGCATACCTAAAACGCCGCCCTAAAAGCGTTGAGTTGAGTAAGGCGTATATGCATAGGAAGCGTACGCTTCAGTGTGTGAGGCATTCCCGAGGCGTTGAGGGGTACCCCTCAGTTGTCAGGCTGCGTACGCCTCCATCGCAGACTTTAGGCCATACATATTTTCTTCTGAATTTTTTTCAAGTAGACATCAACAATAAGTAATCTAACCGAGTCCGGCTACACAAACCAGTAACCGATTACTGGGATCAAATCCAGCAACCATTACAAGTTGTCGTTGGATTGTCTTGGTTACGGATCTCGGCACACATACAGATCTCGGATCTAAATCAACGGTGAGTTGTAACGAACCGGTTACTGGAAAGTCGAATCCAATCTAACCCATCTTTTATCATTTCGTAAAATTTTGTAAGTGCTTCAACTTTTTAACATTTCTTATTTATAATTCTTTCTTGTCGTGTGTAACTATTAATACGAAACTATGAACAAATGTCAACTTTATTATCAATGAGTTATTGTGTATAATGTTGTATGACATCGTTCACTTCACTTTATTGATGGTTTTTGGGTTACTATGAATTTGAATCGCTTAGAACTTCATATTTATATAATAGGAATCATGTGGAATTGGAAAAATTGACATGCACTTGTGGCTTACGCCTTACGCATTCAGGCTTACCTCCGCGTCACGTCGGCGCACTTTCACGCTTTAAAACACACAACAGTTTTTTGCGCAATTTATTCTTAAGAAATAATAGTTCCTAAACAGGAATTTGACTTCTACTTAGCATCCCACTCAAATGAAGTTCATCGACAATTTAAGCTACAATCATCTCATACTCTGTTTGTGGGGGTGTTCTTGTGCATGTAGTTTCTGATGCAAGGAAAGGCAGCGCATAACCCGGAAGTGTTTGAAAGATACAAGGAGAAGGCAGGTTACTTCATGTGCTCATGCATTGGCAAAGGCAGTCGTAATGTACAGAGGACACCAGGAGGATCGCGGACCGTCAGAGATGGAACAACTTGCAATTTGTTACAAGCTCGTCTTTTCTACTGACTGTCTACGCTGAATATCTATCCTCCACTTGCGAAAGTTTAAACTCTGCTGCTGGAACAACCTCAGCTAATGACCTTCTAATGTACGTTTGCTAAGTCGCAGGTAAAGTATATATACAATGAATGCAAAATATCTCCAATGAAGTACAACATATACCTGAAGATTCAACGTTTTTACGAACTTGTTAAAGGAAAATGTTCGAGTCATATGTAGTATTCGTAACACAGTTCTTGTTTTTGAGAATCCAATGCCATACCTGAACCTTTGCAGGTCGATTACATTCTTGGAGACAATCCTAGAGTGACGAGTTACATGGTGGATTACGGAAAAATCTATCCCCAACAAGTCCATCACCGTGGATCCTCCATAGTCTCCATCAAGGTTGATTCATCATTTGTGAGTTGTCGAGGAGGATATGCTACTTGGTTTAGTCGTAAAGCAAGTGATCCAAATCTCCTCACTGCTGCCATTGTCTGTGGACCTGATGCTTACAATAACTTTGGCGACCACGGAGACAATTATGAGCAGACTGAGCCTGCAACCTACAACAATGCCCCACTTCTTGGTTTATTGGCAAGTCTTAACAGTCCCCATACTGCTTATGATCAGTTCCTTTCACTTCCAGGTACAGTAAGTTGTTTCAGTATTCTGAATTTTCACTTCTTGATCTCCTTCTGTTGTGTGGACCAGAATCCCCATTCAGTACACTGCTAATTGTATTTCAATATTGCAATAAACATTTCAACTGTATTGTAAATTTTGTAATACACGCTTCACTGGATCAGTGAATTTTGCTCATGTCTCGTCAAGGTCCTTGCTCCGTGGCCTTTAGTACTACATAAACAGCAGTCTTTTTATAATTTTGACATGATTATGTGTCTGTACAGAAGGAGCACTCCAGCACAATCCCATGCCACAGCTCAAACCAACTCCCGCTTCAGCTCCAGGTATATCTCAATCGTATCTAGTAAGTACTAACTATTGAATACACTCAGTAGCGTGATGGTAAATAATAAGTTCAGTGACTGGCCAAGCATTTAAGATTAGGATAGTGCTGAATATATGGTAGTTCCCCAAATTAAGATTTCAGTTCAGTTCTAGGGCATCTTATGGCGGCTTTTGTATTTTACAGCTGAATCTTTTGTTCCAATCACTGTCGAGCAAAAAGTGGATTTACAAAGGCAGCACTTACTACAAATACTCCAATGGTAACTAGTAAGTCCTCTAAAACATTGAAGAGGCTCATAATTTCGCTCATGCTCCATAATCTCTATGACCCGCTCTGGGGGACTCACAAAGTCAGCTGGGTCCTACGGATTTCCTGCCTGGCTTGATTCTTTAGCTGCTGGGAAGAGTCTAGAGTTTGTTTATGTTCATTCGGCCTCTCCAGCTGATATCTCAGTCTCTAGCTACAATTTAGTTTGACGAAAGGATGAAGGTAGTATGACGAATGGGGGAGACTCGATAGCATTGAGCAGTTGCAGTGTGCAGTTCAGGGAGATTATTCTAGTTTAGATGAAATTGTGCAAGAGTGAACACTGTACAAAGGAGAAAGCAGAGAAGAGACAGATTCAGAGTGCTCATCCTCTTTCTTCTTTCACTTCATTTATTTATACAGAGTCAGATTGAGAGACAAGGAGAAACAGACGAGTAGGGAATGAGCTTTGACTTCCCAGGATTTTTATTTTTTCAAATTGTATTTAAATAATTGTTCAAGTTTTGTGTTTACTCTTAACGGAACTTTGAAACAAGTTTGTTGTTTACTCAGAGCAGCTATGACACAACTTGATTAAAAGCCCCTACACATATTTGGATGAGAACTTTGGATGAAGGAGAAGACACTTTCCGAATGAGCATGATTAAAGTAGTTTTCTCGTCGCACTAAACAAACAATGCCAGAACCATGGGTCCAAACCTACAAAAGTACCAATGGATGAAAACTCACATTTATACAAGATTCTTTGATTTTTCAAACCTAGAATATGGATTCAAAATATTTGAGTTCTGAACATCCCAAAACAAGATTATAAATCTAGAGAGAAAACAGATCATTAAGATATATTACGAGTTAAATGTCATAGTACTTTAAAATTCCCAATCACATAATTTAATCGACATCCTTTTCCTACTACAAATAGCTAAATGCCAAACAGTGATTACACTACTCTAATTTCTGATATCAGAGCGGCAATACTTCCATTTATATCAAAACAAATGGGGAATAATGCTAACATTTTAATGATTATATGAATATCCTCCCTACTGAGTTGGAGAATCACGAAGAATGCTAACCTCCCTCCGCAAGAATGATGGCAGTGCAAAGGCTGCTGCATGCATCTGTTAGTCAGAAAATAACAGCCAATCAACTTACTGAACAAACAAATTACATGTACAGTTGTAAACATCAAATAGCACTCCGCAAGTACATAACTACAGAACGAGAACTACCTCGGAATTGTAGAACCTGAGTTCCCTATTGAACTTGAGTGCTCCTTCTATCTTCTCAATAGGATTGATAGGATTCAAGAAATCAACAGGCGGTCCAGCAGTTGAACATATCAAAAAACCTATCACACCACTGCAAGCCCAGGAAATGAGTTAGTGTATATGAAAAAACGGATCACTGAAACTGAACACAAGAAAGAATATGACTATTTAGGGAAATACTGCAACATTACCTTCGGATATGTGGGAACGTTCGTCCAAGCATAATGGACAGAACCTTTAAAAGTTTGACGACAAATCAAGATCATGTCCTGGATAAGATGCGTATGGAGCCACATACTTTCCGCCATGTTACAAAGAACACCACCTGGCCTTAATGCCCTTGCAATCATCTCAAAAAATGGCCTTTCAACAAGTTCTTGTGCAGGACCTGCACCGGGGAAGATATTAATATTATGTCCAGTGTTCTATCTGTTTTCTAATATATATATATATATATATTGGTAACTCTGTTTTCTAATCTATTCATCTTACTTTAAATGACAAAGCATGATATAATTATTGACACCAACAGCATAAATGTTTAGGAGCAGACATGCTAAAAACTGTGAACAGAGAGTCAGAGAGACAAGCAATAAAGTGGCAAGTTAAATCTCAGAAAGATAATAAATGCTGTATACAATGACTGCCTATTGGTCAAGTACAATACTTCCAAGTTTATCCATATCAAGCAAGACTCTTCATCCCAACTCATTGAGTAATATTTTTACGTTGTGCAAACAAATATAACACCAATTGTTGCCATGAGTGTTCATTATATATAACCCTTCAATAGAAGGAGCAGAATTTTTATATATTTATTGTTTTCTAGATGAGAGGAAAAAAAAAGTTGTTGCATATACATCTTTACATTAAAGTCAACAATCATCATCAAGTCCCAACAAATATTATAACAGGTCAGAAGACGGTGAAGCTTACCAACAGGATCTGAAGAGTCCACAATGATTGCATCATACATCCCTTCAGGAGCATTTCTTAGAAACTCAACAGCTGCCAAAGTCATTAGCACATGAGCAGAGGAAAACAATATTTTGAAGGGAGTGGGCAGAGAGTAAATGAAAATAAAATGAATATGGACTATCCCAGTATACCATCACCAACATGAAGTCGCACACGGGGATCCTCAAAGCCAACAGATAAATTAGGAAAGAACTTCTTAGACACCTAATAGAGAAATCACACTAGTGGTTAATATGCCGTCGAAAAATAAATATTGCATAACAAACTGCAAACTATAAATTTCCCTATCACACCGAACTTACATCTATAACCATCTTATCTATCTCACAAATATCGATACACTCTACAGAGCGATGACGCGATATTTCCCTCAGAACCCCACCATCTCCACCGCCTACAACTAGAACCTGCATTAAAATCAGGCTATGTATTAATAATTCCCTCATCACCTTGCATTGATAATTTATAATGTTTGTTAAAGATGGCTATGACTGCTCAAGATAATTTCCTTTTTAGATTACAAATAGTTATATACATATATACAGTAGAACCTCGAAAATTTAATACCCTTGGGACTAGGTAAAATCTATTAATTAAGTGGGTTTTCATTAATCGGTAAATTAATAGTAATATTAATTAATCGGTAGTTATTAATTTATCCAAATATTTATGAATTTTCAAAGTTTATTCTAGAAATATTTCCTATGGTGTTAAAGATCATATTATATTATCTTCATGTATATTTTATTATACTTTAAGAACTCGTTCTCTTATGTTTTAATGTTTTAGGAAATAGCTATGTATCAAAGTGATCTTACATGACCCTTGTCATTTATATTATTTTTTCTAATATGTACAAGGAAATACTTATTAAGGTGCTATTATATATGACCACAAGATTAGAGATAAGATCCAACTTGACTTAAATTTCACCACAAGACAAGCAACACTGGACTCATATTTTAAGAAAGCATAATATTTCGCCTCATTTGTATTTTTTATTAATTTATGTAATAAATGGGCTCCACTAAACTCCACAGGGGTTGTTTTGAAATCTATTATCTTATAAATTTAGCAAAATTATTAATTTAGTCCACTGGCCCAAGTCAGGACAAGCAAATTTTATTATTTAAGCGCGATAATTAATTTACTGCGTACTAAATTATCGAGGTTCTACTGTATACATATATTAAATCTACCAAAAATTAGTGTGAATTCTGTGTAGACTTGTTCACTTCTGACCTAACATATTTACTCTGACATTCCATGGCACGAATAAGCAGAACACTTGATGACATACCAGATTCTACAAATCTTCAGGCCATGCGTTCATCTTTTGAGCACAAAACATATGTTATTACAATTGGTTGTGTAGGGGGACTGAGGACATCTAAATCCCACATTCCAGATCTTTATGGGGGAGTGAAAGTAAAGAAGATACAAAGGGGCCTTAATTTTGATGTCACAGGTGGTTCAATAATCAGTAGATAAGTCGAATAATGATTATTAAATCCGTGAAGGATTGCCTATGCTTGTTATGATCTATAACCCTAGAAAGACCAAACTAACGATTGTTATGTGAACAGGCTTCCTTTGTCTCTGAAAAACATGAATCAGTCTTAGCTCTACTCCATGTAATAAGGTTTTCATTTGAGAAGAATGTATAGTTGTATACCAGTAGTTCTAAAGTCTAAACAGAGGCTTAAAACCCTCTCTCAAATGTAGACTCGAGTAGTTACGGATGATAAATTAGCTAGCCATAATTAAACCTATTGGAAGAGAAATAAGGACAGTAGATCAAATGAAAGATGCTATAACTGGGAACATACATTTTTCGGAGAAGAAATTGAACAAAGAGGGAGGTGGACTATCATCTCCTGATATGCACATTCATCTTTCTCTGTCAATTGAACAATGCCATCAAGGACAAGCACTTTTCCATACGTCACTGACTGCAATTAGAGAATTGGTATTAGCAAATCTGATGAGGAAAAAAAACTACAAACAGGAGGCTGCAAATGAGATCAGAAATAGCTCAACAGTACTGAAATAGAGAATGTCAGACCTCAAAAACCAATATTTCTTGGTATTCCGACTTTTCCTTGAATAAAATCTTCTCTGCTTGTAGTGAATGTGCTTCCCCTAAGCAAGTAAAGCTCAATGATAAAATTAGCATACACAAAATAATGCATTGTTATCATTTCCATTCCACCATTATGTTCACATAAAAAAATAATAATAAATAAAATAAAAGACACCATTACTATGCATTCTAGAAATGCAAAATAGGAAAATAAACCCAATTACATCATTCAGTTCTGTTAGAAGAAATAGATAAAGTTGCTAACAAAAAACATTAAGATGAGATGTCTTAAGGACTACACTAAAGAGTATTGGGATGATACTTTGGGACTCACTTATGTGTATTGTGCTTGCAAAGGATTATTTTGTAACTATGAGAAAGCACAGACTCATCTTAGGAAGGACCATCCTAAGATTGTTAAGGACATCATGACTAGGAAGTAGGATTACTATCTCTACTTTCTTAGGTTCAAATGTAGCATGGTCAGTGTGCTATCTTAAGTATGTTAGGTTTGAAGTCTATCGTGATTGTTGCGTCTTTGTGTACCTCTTTTTAATGATCTACTCTTAGGGAGGCTTTGTAAAGTTTAACTATTTGCAATAATAACAAGTGGGGGTCTGCCTTAACCCCAGCTTAATTTTTCAAAAAAAAGAAATACACCAACCAAAACGAATGCGTCCTCAATCCTCACAATGTTTTCAAGTACTACATTCCTATGACTTTAGCCATCAAAATTTCTGTTCTTTCTTCATATGGGGTCAAGAAATCCATGCATATGACGAAGTTAACTATGCGCTAATTCTATTCTGGAAGGGCCTTATTATAACTTCATAAATTTTCCATAGGGTATCGAAGCAGAGGAACTCCTGAAAATACTATTTGCAATGCCAAATTTGATGCGAGTAATAGAATTTCACAGTCTCACAAATGGCTGCTTTGAATAGAAAATCAGAAGTAAGCTTTACATGCATAACATTAGAGAGTGGGAGTGCACAATAGGCTCTGAAGGCTTTTCTTTCCTTTTTAACAATGTATGTTGTCAATGTGCAACTACGGTAGGAGAAAGACACATGTAGGTATCACAAACCTGTACTTTTTCTAGAACTGAGAACTACTGGCACAACATTGTTATTATTTGCTTAAGCATTTATACGTCGACATACTACAATCTATCATAACTTTGCAAAGTATCATTGAGATTCACTATAGAGGAAATTAATCGAAAACAAAGTTTCTAATAGCACTTACCAGGCCACATAGGGTTGTTATAGTAACTTCTGCGACTGCCATCTGTTGATACCCAAGATCAAAAAGAAAATAGTCAGTATTTCACATAATACAAATAAACCAATACAACTAAGCAGAAAGAACTTCTTAGGAAGAAAACTTAAACGTAGATAACGACCAGAGGACGACCGAGATTCCGAGAACCATCCGGAAACAACCGTCGAATGGCACTTTGCGTCGAGCTCAGGAGCCGAAGCCATTGCCTTGATGCAACAAGGAGGAATAGCCCTCACTGAATCATTATTCTCACTAATCACCTTCCCATCCGTAATCTTCTGGCATCCCAAACCTTTTCCTGCATCGCCCTCCATAAATTCTCTTTCTCTTCGCAGTCTCCAGTCTCTAATCAACAAAAAACAAATACACTCACACACACACACTTCAATTACCACCCTTGTTTTATTCAAGTAAGTATAGCTTGACTCAACTTTAACTGCAAAATCTTTCCCTCTTCATAATTTGGGAATATTAGAAAGAAAATAAAAACATACCAGTACTAGTAAAAAAAAAAATAGAAATAAAGAAATAATCTTTTTGGGCCAAACAGAACATCACATACTGATACATATACTCTACTATACTCTATGGCTCTAAAGTTATTATAAGCATAATCTTTCTAAAACAAGTTCACTTGCTTTAACTAAAATAAAGAAACATAACTTTAATAAAGCAACAATACTACTCAAATTCTCTCCTTTGTGTTTTCAAGTAACCAAAACTAGTAGAGTTTAACAAACAAGGACTGTAAACACGAAACAACACACTAAAACAACATAAACTCCCAACAAAACAAAGACATGGACAAAAAAGATGACACTTAGAAGGTGTTTGTTACTTTGTTACCTGGTTTTAACGACGGGTCGCAGCGGGAAAGATTAAGAGAGTGCAAGCGTTTGGTAAACTCTTCTTCCAACTAATCCTATTTTATTCTCGTTCAGTTGAGTTATATAATTGGTAAGCTGTTAAAATTTACTGATTATGTCTTTGTACAAGTTGTTGGGCTTGGACCCATGCACCATAGAAAAGTTTCAGTGGCCTGTTTGATTTATAATCTCTACACTATATGATAGCCGGGTTTGTAGGAACCACACTTCTCAACCGAACAGTGTATTTCTAATATCTCAATTTTAAGATTTTAGAGCCACCTCTCTAGGTTTATTTAAATTACATCTCTTCTATTTATTAATTACAATTGGCTCCCTAATCTCTATTAAAATTGAACTACCTCCTTCTTCAATAATTTTAGGATAGTCTTATTAATTTAAAAGCTAAAATTTATGTATAGGAATTGTATATCTTCCCCATTTTTAGAAAATTGTTTATCTTTTCTTAGTAAAAGATTCACAAAAAATTGTTTCTCTTTAGTTTTTTTAACAATTTTCATTTTAGTTTTTTACAACTTGACGAACTGATGCGTAGTACAGGACACATGCTGCTAGTTTAGACAAAATCTAGAGTAGTTATGCGTACGCCCTGGCCATCTGGGCCCTCCACTAGCAAAATGTGAGAGTGTATTGCATGGCAAGGTACTGGATCTAAATTCTCCTAGCCCTACACATTGACCAAAATATCACCGATATATCCGATATATCGCTGATATATATTAGTATTTTAGTACACCATTGATATTTCCGACATATATCCACTGAATATAGAACCTTTTTTTCCGATATATATCAAAATTTTCGATATAAAACTTTATATCATCGATATATATATATATCAGTTTACTTTTTGACCATTTTTTAATATAAATCTGATATTTTCAATATATTTCTGATATTTTAAATAGTTTGGATTGATCACCAAAAAAATTTGATATATCCGATATATCTCGATTTTTTAGTACACCAATATATTCATTGATATCGATATTTTAAGCCTACGTACCGGTACAGCCAACATATGCTAGAAAATTTAAATTTCGGGCTGGACTACTTACCGAATCAAATCTTGTCAACACCACTGCACGTCTGTGAAACTGATTGTGTACACAAGGTTGCTTTCATGGCGCAAAAAAAACAAGGCTGCTGAAACTAGCTAGCAACAGTCGGTGACAGGGGTTGGCTTCTTCGGAATGACTTACTTTTGATTGATTGTCACCTAACGTCCGTTTTCTTGTCAAATCGGAATGAGACTATAAAGATAACGTGACATGAACGAAAGTTTTCAACCATAAAAATTAATTTGGGCCCATGATCCATGTGAAATCTTCAAAGAAAAATATGTTCTCGTCTCTTTCCACGTTTTACATTCTTGCAAGATAGAGACCGACCAATGATGTGATTTGCAACTATTCCTATCACACCATATCTAAGATGACAAGTGTCCGACAACGTTCTTTACTTTCACAACTTGCTGGTTTCAAAGCTTATTTTTTGGAAACCAAATTTAAATGCCAGGTTTTAATGCATTTTTCGTTTTTTTGGGTTGTTACACTCATGCATTAAAAAGAAACAATTACATTTTTGCATATGATCTGGGCTACCACGAGGATATCCCTATAAGGATGAGTGTTCCGAGACCGTTGGATCTCGGATTCAACGGTGCGAAAATAAAAAACAAAAAGAAAGAGAGAGAATATGGGTTTGTTTTTTATTTTCGGACCGTTGGATCCGAGATCCAACGGTCTCGGCTGTCCTATGAGGATATCCTTGGGGTAGACGAACTCTTTTGCATATATTTTGACTATAGCATTTTCGTACACAATTTTCTTAACGTCCTCACGGAAAGAGCGAGGTACAATCTCAATAAAACACAAGAACTTTTAGTTCAATTGGTTGTGTACTAGGGGTGGGAATTTGGCCCTAACGACTTTAACCCGGCCCTGACCGACCCAACCCTAAGCTTTATAAAGCCCTCACAACTATCGAGTTTAGATTTTAAGGCCGCCCTAATGCCTTCTAGTAGGTATGTGGCTAAGATTCTAAAACATAGGCCGACTCTAACCAAGCCCTAACCGGCCATGTTTCACACTTTCACTATAAATACACATACCATAATTGTCAAACTCTTTGTTAAATATTTTCAATTAAAATAACATTGTCTTTTGTAATTTATCACTTACACCCAAATGCTTCCAATAACTTGTCTTATATAACAAAACTCATTAACTTATATGTGAACAACGAAAGCACTAAATTTAATAAAAAATAAGACTTTATTCCTTTAATCATTAAGTCAAAGTCCATAACTTATTATTCTCAATTTCTTTTCTCACTTTATTCTTATAAATTATATTTTTATTCACATCCAAGCCAAGTCTAAAACTAAATATTTCTTTTCCACACCATTAAAAAAAAAATACTGAGCAGGACATTTGAAACATAGAAACCAAAAACAACCTTTGTCAGGAAAAATGACATTTGTAATCTCAAACCTTTTTCCATCACTTGTTCAAAAGCCAATATTTTCATTTCCATATACAAAGCTTGAATCACTTTTTTAAATTAGAAGAAAGATAATATTATATTTGTTTGAATCTATTATAGAAATAATTTATGATATTACAAATAGTTTAACAACTTCCATGACCCTTTAACCAAAACTATTATGTTTTTTCTTTATATCTATTACTTATTCCTTTAAAATGATAATATAATTATTTGTCTATGTATTTCAATTTAAAATGTAATTTTAGTGAGGTTTGAGTCTGAGGAAGAACAAATTTGAACTCTCGGTGTACTTGATCCATTAGATTGTGGATGTGTATTTTAAATTTTTGACTTATCTGAGAATTATTACTAGATTGGTTGGACTTTGAGTTTGTAGATTATTGTACATTTTGTAATATAAATGAGTTTTAAAACCGATGTAGTAAAAAAAAAAAGAAAATATATAGGCCGCCCAAAGCCTTTAAAAAGAGGGCTTAGGGTAGGGTAAGTGGCTTGAGGTTTAGACTTGTGATCCCAGGCCGACCCGACCCTATGTCGACTTTAGGGTTAGGAATCTTCCCTAATAATTTTGAAGGGCTTTAAATGTTTAGGGTCAGGCTTGCCCGACCCGGCCCATTGCCCACCCCTATTGTGTACTCCTTTTCTCATGGGAGAGGTTGCAAGTTCGAATCTCACACGTATTGGTTGAGATTTATTTTTTGTGTAATTATGTGATGGGTTTTTGGGCCAAGCGAGCCTTCGAACTAGAGACAAAGTGCTGCTACGATAGGTGCACCGAGAAGCAAAAACAAGTCTTCATGAACGAGGTGGAGGCGGTTGGGTCTACTCAAAATAGCGCATCGGCGAAACCCTTCGGGATTTATAAGCCTTCGGACAATGTAAACCTTCGGGCTAGGGTATTATAACACCCCGACTTTTATTTGCTTTTCCTATAATAATATTAATATTAATAATAATAATAATGTAAATAGATAAAACAGAAATAGGATATCCAGTAGTTCGGATAAAAGCCCGTAAGTAAGTAGATAGGTTTAAAACCCTTGTTTTACGGGGAGGTTTTAAAAACTAGAAAATAGGGGTTTCTCACGTAGAGTTTTTAGGGAAAAACAAAACGGGAGTTTTAGAAAAAAAAAATGAGTTTTACTGAGAGAAAAAAAAAGGGTTTGAACAAGAAAGATCGTCCAGTTTCGCGCGACAATAGACGTTGGGCTTTCGGAGTTTCGCTCTCGGGGAGCTGTTCGGTTTATAACAGTGAGTAGATACTTTATGTTTTTTTTATATAAATTTCTCGTTATTTGTTAGATACAAAAAAATAAATGGGCTGTGTTCATACTGTGTTTTGATACAGTTTCGTTTTTCTGCCGTTATTCTATCTTTCTCTCCTCTTGTTTAGCTATGGAATTTGGTTATATGTTAGCATAGGGAATTGGTTAATAACTGAACTCTAAATTGAATCTACTTAGGAACTTCTAACATAGCATCAATGGCGCTTAAGTTAAATCAAGAAATCGTTATGATTATATGTTTTTGTGAGCTAGACTATTGTGGTTGTGAGGGGAACTGTTAGGATGTGTTGGTGATAGATGGGTGCCCGAGGGTGGGTTCTTTGATCTCGAGGAGCTTCAATGGATTTACTCAAACACCAAAATCCAATCGTCATCGCGTTAGGTTTTGTTTGGATTAGTGTTTGTTGTTGTTTAACCGTTGTCGGGTTTGATTGTTTTGTTGTGAGGTTTTGTTATGGTGGAGTGGGTCTTTGGAGAGGGACGATTGAGTCAGATAGAGCACTAATGGCGTCGATTCAATTTTTACTGAAGATAATAGAATCATGATTTGATGGTATAGGTCGGTAGGGGTTTTGTGGGGATGAAAACATTTGGGTTCTTTTGTTTAAAGGTGGCGGTGATGGTCAGGTTGTGTGGTGGTCCGGAAGTTGGATGAGGAAGGAGATGAACAGTGAATCATGATTTGGGCTTGGGCCAAATCGTGATGGGCTTATATGTTTTGTTTGGGTTTTATTTTTTTTGGCTTAAGTTAGACTATGGGCTTTAGGCTTTGGGCTTTGGGTTAGAAGAGTGGACTCTGACTTTGACTGTTGACCAGAGTGGACTATGACTTTGACTTTGACAAGGGTTGACTTTGACCAGTTGACCCAAAATTTGACTTTTATCTAAAATTATGATTCGGTCTAATAGGATAAGTCTAGGACTATTAACGTATTTGACTTAGGCTAGGACCTTTCTAAATATACTTGTGTACGTGTATTTACTGCTTTGTGATTTTTCAGTCTTTTACGATACACAACGTTATGACACTTATACATCCATGAAATTAATAACGCGTAAACCAAAAAAATACTTGAATCAAGATATTCCTTCGTTCTCTGAAATAATATATACAATAAATTTCAATAATGCGTAAAGAAAACTTTATTTTTTAGAACTCCACCTCAAGTTTTGGAATTGAGTTATGACCGATGATGTCATATGTTAGGTGGGCATTTATTGAATGTGCCATAAATGGCCCGTTAAGCGTTATATAAGGGTATTCATTGAATGTGTCATGAATGACCGGTATTCATTGAATGTGCCATGAATGACCGGATGGTTTGATCGCCTCTAAAGATGAACTAAGGTATTCACCTTCGGGTTAGTTGTATTCCTTGAGTGTAATGCGGGAATGTAGGATTGGGTATTCCTTGAATGTGTCGGGAATGACCGGGGCATTCATTGAATGTGCCATGAATGGCCCGTTAGTGATATGATAGGTATTCCTGAATGTGGCGGGGAATGACCTAAGGTATTCATTGAATGTGCCATGAATGACACGAGTTTTTTGTGCCCAAAGAGGCGTGAAATATGTGTATGAAAGCCCGAGATGGCTATGATATTGTGGTATTCGATTGGGAGAGAGGCATACAGAATGTGTGATTTGGCAAATGTGTGGAGTGCAAATCGTGGAGTAGGTACTAAAGGGTGGGTGTATAAGAAAAGTAATTGATTAAGTGATAAGAGAAATTGATTTGATTATGCGAGTGTGTTTGGGCTTACTTTTGAATACATAGAGGATATCTACATATGTTATATACAAGTTCTAACTTTCTTTTGCAGGAGGGTAGGACTTAATAATATTTTGTGCAGGGACGCGGCCCTACCCTTATACAGCAACGGATATCGGTAAGTTGTACTTCAATTATTTAGATATTAAAACGAGTTATTCGAATGAGTTAATAAAATGGAAGTTTTGCTTGGGAAGAAACTATGCCGGTTGAGATGACGGAACTACCTGTCTTCCAAGCTGAGAATGATTAGGTTATGATAGATTTAAAGTGTTAGTTGGATAAGTAAAGTTTGGAAATGTTTATATGTGGTTAGTCTACTCATACCAGCAAATTCCATTTTGTTGACCCATGTTTGCTTTGTTTTGGCAACGTGGGTGTGTTCTTGGGAACATAGGTGGAAGGCGTGAAACCGCCGGGTGTGATTGGGATTTCGTACTGGAGCGATCCGTTAGTTTTCTTTTAGGTCGGATTTCTATTGGAAGGATGTAATAACGTAGTTTACCTTTTTCATGGCATGAGAACATGGTAGTGATGAATTTTATTCTGAGAGTTTGTTTGATGTTTTATTTGGAAGGATGTTATCTTAATAAATCAATGGCGGATAATTATTGGGATTATTGTAATTTAAGTTGATTCTTTTATGATATGGCTGTTAGGGTTTTGTATGTGTAGTATCCCCTGTCATAGTCTGGGTTTTTAAACAAATGAACTTAGTGATGTTTGAGATTTTTTTTATATTTTAAATATTCACTTTGTTATTGTTTAGAAATTCGGGTTGTGACAGGTATTTTAATGTAACCGGTGTGGGTCTACTTTAACCCTCTAAAAGAGTTACTGATCTCAGGCTTGCCAATCAAAAAACCAACAAACCACATGCATTGGTAAACTTTGTGCTTGAAATTTCATATAACTCACTTTTATTATGGCTTATCTCATAACATATTTATATTTCAAAGCTCTCTATCTTTAGACTTTCAAGTTTCAACTACAATCAACAGACCAATTAATACACGATTGTGGTTAGTGGTATTATCCTCGATCCCGAATTAATACACTTCCAAGTTACAACACCTTTGATGTGGTTGCATTGTTACTCAATGTGTTTGTTCACTCTGTTGTGATTTGTGAATAAAGCGGAGATTAAAGAAGGCAGTCCACAAAGTTCTTAATTTATGTAGAGCAAACACATCCCCTACGCAAAACTAGAGATTCCAACCGTCTTCATCCCCTCCATTTATTTGATTTACGTGTAATCATGGGAAGCCAATTCCTTAATGATAACACCTGCGATGGAAACTCGCCATCATGGAGAAATGTTCAATCGACCTTTTTGGTGAAAAAAATGCTCAACGGATCAAAACCTAGAATCATGTTTATAGCAGTATAGGCGTATAGTTGTACTGCTGTATACATGTAGTACAAGACCGCTTTAGGGACAATTCTAATTTAAGGGCCTTACTCATTTAATTTAGACTCATTTAGTCATTTATATTTCTTTACCATCTCGTCACCTCCTAAAAAATAAAATGAACCACATACCACTTAGGGTCGGGTTCGTGTCGTGTTAATTCAAGTCACGTATCTAGGGCAGGGAATGGGTCAGGTTCGGGTTGGATATGACTATATTCGAATATGAATAGTTTGACTGTTTGACAATATCTGAACCCGAATCCGAATAAAACCGAAATCTTATATCCGAATCGAACCAACCCGATCAGATAATACTAAAAATACAAAAAAACCCCAAAAAATATATCCGAATCCGAACCCGACCTGAATAAATAAACGGATATGAAAATTGACCCGAACCTGAACTATTCGGATTCGAGTCGGTCGGATTCGGGTCAAACCCAACCCAATTCCCTGCCCTACACGTATCATAAGAGCAAACCAAACCCGACCCACCCACATAATGGGTTAGGTGACCCGCTAAACCAACATGTCAATTTTGGATTGGGCTCACATATAACCCATATGTATGCAAAATTTATACTATATTAGAGCATCTTTAGCAGTGATATCAACTTTAAGATCAAGAATTTGGTCAAAGATGCTACATATTGATGAAAACAAAAAAACACCAAACCAAATACCAAATCGACCAATATTTGGTTCTAGGTTTGATCTTTGTATCAAAATCAAACGCGGTTTTCAAACACCGCGTGGACTTGGGCTTCTAATTAGGCTTATATGGCACGGTTTTCACAAAACTGCTTTAGGATTGGAAAAAAAAGAAATTTTTTATGTGACGATAATGGCGGTTTTGGCAAAACCAATGGGGCCCTGTCGGTTTTCATAGATTTGCCAAAACCTATATGGTTTTAGCAAAACCGCGTAGTTGCTTGGTGTTTTTTTGATGTTACTCCTGAAGTTGCTTGGTGTTTTTTTGGTTTTGTATTTTTTTTGTTCAAAATTTTGGTGTTTATTTTTTTTGCACTGCTAAAGATGCTCTTACAATTTTCTTTAAAATAGGTTTAACAAAAAACATTTATCGAGTCTTAAAAACCATCCATAATTCAATTACTCAATTACACTTCAATAAAAATTGAATCATGATATATAATTGTTTATGAAGCTCTAAGGCATGTACTTTTGAGCTATTTGATTTTTACCTAAACTACCTATAATTTTATATTTTGTAATATAATTATATTCACCAATAGAAAAAAAAAATAATAGTAATTGTTTTTCAAACTCTAAAGCAAGATAATTCCAACATACAAAAGAATTGGAACCTCTTGAGGCAAAGAAAAATAAATTGAAGTTCAAAATACTTATGATATGCAACTAAACATGCTATACATGCAGGTAGTCAGGTTGATGACACAACCCACATGACTGGGTATAGTTGTCGGGTTAGTCAGGTTAACTTCTTGAACCCGAACATCTTGCGGGTCAACAACCCTTAACAAATTATGGCCAACCCAAACCCGTGATTGTTGTGTCGAGTTAGCAGGTCGTGTCCAAAACCGTTACCCTTAAATAAAATAAAATAATTATCCATCATAGGCTAACATCAACTAATCTATAATATTATAGTGTGTTTTGTCGATCTACATTGGGAGAAGCCCATGCTTTGTTGATTTTTTTTGTTCCTAAAATATTTGCATATTATTTATACTAATATGGGAGTCGAAACACCCATACATAGTTTTTTACATATGATATTAGGTGGTCTACCATACCAACACATGTATATAGCTAAAGTAATGTCATGTTGTGTAATGCCAGTAGGGCTGTCAATAGGTTTCGATAACCCGATAACCGATCCGAACCAAATCAATAAAAAACGGTTTGGGTTTTGATAATTTAGTTTGCTCTCTATCGACTCGAAATCGAACCAAACCGATAAGATATTGGTTTGATTTGGGTTTGCACTCCACCGAACCGATAAGATAGCATTTTAGTAATATTTATTATTAATTTTGTATATGTTTATCAATTGTGTGGTTAAAATTAATTAATTTAATTTTAAAATTTAATTGATTTTATAGTTTTCAGTTCGAGTCGGTTCGGGTTTGGTTTGCAATATATCTTATCGGTTCGGTTTAGTTCGATTTCGGATTAAACATAATATTATCGGTTCGATTTGGTTTCGGATTTCCAATTTTCTTATCGGTTCGGATTGGGATTTTTCAAAATCCAACCCAAACCGATCTATTGATAGCCCTAGGTGCCAGTGTCTGCTGTGGAGTTGCCTTCTCTGTAGATGTGATTGAGGGATATATTTTCGAACAAGGATAAGAGTTATCAAATATCCTCTATTATTCCAGCTGCCTCCCATAATAGACTCTTATTGTCATCTCTCTTAATGCAACTTATCAAGGCCTTCGAGTCACTTTGGATGTGTATATATGTGATGCTATAGTAGATAGCTAGATAGAGACCTAGTCTCATTGCCAAAGCTTCAATAAGGAAAGATGTTGATGGGCCAATATCAATTAGAAATCCAAACCTCATGTTGTGTTGGGCCTCAAATAAAACATATCCATCAATTTCGCTTTCTATCTAGGCACCAACTA
Organism: Coptis chinensis; assembly: GCF_015680905.1. NCBI lineage: Eukaryota > Viridiplantae > Streptophyta > Magnoliopsida > Ranunculales > Ranunculaceae > Coptis > Coptis chinensis. The sequence goes on along the minus strand of NC_141458.1, from coordinate 122,848,859 downwards.
GTGATTAGGTTTGTCAATTGATCGGTTTGGGTCGGATTATAGAAAATCCAAAACCGATAAGATAATATAATTGGATACCCGAAACTGAACAAAATTGAAAATATTATATTTTATCTGAAATCAAACCGAAAAAATATATTACAAACCGAACTAAACCGACCCAAATCGAAAACTATAAAATCAATTAAATACTAAATCAAATCAATTAATTTTAGACACACAATTAATAAAATCTACACAAAATTAATTATAAATATTACTAAAATGGCATCTTATTAGTTCGGGTTTATATCGGTTTGGTGGAAAACAAATCCGAAACCAAATCAATATTTTATCGGTTTAATTGGGTAGAAAACAAACTAAATTTCCAAAACCCAAACCGTTTTTATCGGTTTGATTCGGATCAATTATTGGGTTATCAAAACCCATGACAGCCTTGACCACTCATCTGCCCATGGAGTGGAGTCACGGACCCCTTACCAACCAATGATTTTTACCTCAAGCGCACCTTATGACATTTTTCTTTCCGAAAAATACACCTTATATACATTTTGGAACATTCCATACTCAACATATTCAGCAAATTGCAAAATATTCACCATATTCAGGAAATTTGGAATCTTTAATTTACTAAATATGGAGTTTCCGCCGCTATATTCAGCAAATTAAATATTCCACATTTCCTTTGGATCTACCTCCAAAGAAAGCTAGTCGCCAATCAAATACATATGGAAAGTATCAATGTACAATTTGTTTTTTAAAATTGAAACTTCAAAACTCAAGCATAATAAAATTATAAAACTACAATGGAAAACTAAAACTTCAACCTCTATATGGACAGAACAGAACAAAAATGCTTACATATCTTCAACTTGATTTGCTCAACTCAATTACTACTACACTAATGTTGTCCTTACTACCCCGAGCCATTGCCAACTCAGCTAGAATTGCTGCTGCTTCAGCAGCATCACTTCCTTTGGTGGAATTTGCAAATGTTCTCCCAATTTGACCATTTAGACAACGCCTTACAACCTGGCAAGCCATCTCATTTGACATAACATCCCATAAACCGTCGCTTGCTAATATGACAAACTCGTCTTTCTCCGTTCGCTCTGTTATGCTGACCTCCGGTACAGAAATCACATACGGTTTAAGGTATTGATCACCTACATTCATCATATTTAGATCTTAATTACGTTCATAAGATAGCAAAAACAGCAGGAAGTAAGACTAATTCCATTTCTTACAGGATAAATCATTGAGCATACCTATGGATCGAGAAGTAGCAAGCACTCCTAGTACTCTATAGCCATTCCAATTTATGACTCTTCCACCAGCGGCTTCTACTCTTTCCATTTCATCTGGTCTATCAGGCTGCAGAAAGGTATTTCCCATGTTTGGAGTTAAAAACTTGTAAATAGTTTACAAAATAAACACACATTTTATTTTCAAAGTGAAATTTTTTACATGATGCATCAAAATCTAATGGTCCACAATAGAATCACGATGCATTATCAGAAGCTAGCATCAGATGCATCGATCGTGAAGGAGATAGAATCTGATTTACTGGGATGGTTATAATTAGAGCATTGGATGCATCGATCGTGAGAAGCTAGCATGCATTTATTCCTTCTAATAGTATAAAGGCTCATATAAAACCCCGCACTCGTAATACAATATTTGTGCCACAGATACTTAGGGCCCGATGGTCCCAATGCAACAAGTGATGTACAGTTGTACGATATTTGTTTGTGCAACAGAGCTCGCAATCTGAGATTGAAAGTCATTCGTGCCAAGTGTGGACCAGTTTTGGATTGTGCACCTCAAACATTTCACCCAAAAGTATATCTCCAGATGTTGGAATGATGGATTGCTGGTTTGTCTGAGAGCAACCCTCAGCCAAAACCTGCTGATGTTGCCTTCAGCCAGTGATTTTTTGGTTCCCAGCGATATTCCCTCCAAAGACTCCACCCAATCAAGAAACAACACGTGTCAACTATATTAGAGCTCCAGTTAGCAACATATTTTTTAGATTTGCACTTTCGATTTTATCTTTAGAACGGTAAACAATTTCTTATTTAGTTTTTTTATCTAATCAAAAAATTCAATAATTATTATCTGAGCCCCAATAAAAAAGAGATTTGTAGAGAATCACTTTATTCATGAGTCGAGTCGATAGAAAAAAAAAAAAACATGTGAAATATTATTTCTTTTTTTTTCAGCAAATATTTTAGATTGTATATTTAATTTTAATGAGGATAAATTAGTAAGTCTAAAAAAAACAATTATTAATGGTTGGATTTCAAAATATTATAAACACGTGTTGCTGTGTTGTTTTTTGATTGGGTTTGGAGCTCTTCAAGAAAATATTGCTGGGAGCAAAAATCAGTCGCCCTAATCCACGCACTAACAAGTGAATGAGATTCATTCGTAGCTCATTGTACGTGGTGATAATGTTTAGAGGCTATTGTTTAGGTGCGCGGATCAAAATCAAATGGTCCCACATTATTTACTTTACAATTAAATACACTCATCTCTTATTTAGCAAAGATCACAAAACACTAGATGCATGCATGTCCTACTAATAAAGATTTGGCGGAACAGTGAACACCAAAGATAGATTGATCAAAGAAGAGATGAACAAAAAACATAAAACAAATATAAGATTAGGAATTAGAAAGTTAAAACAAAACTAACTACAAAAGCATCTAAACATCCAAAAGAATTTATTGTTTATAAAACAATACTTAAGAATGAATCCTGATTCCTCACTAAAACCATTTCCTCCAAACATTCCTAGATCTTAACTAAAAATTTCTTCGAAATATCAAAAAAATTAACTTAATTATCCTTCCTTGCTTCCATGTAATGTCACCGTATTTTTCCTACCCAAGTTAAAGTGGTTGCTAATCTTTTTTTTTTTGAGGGTAGCATAGCCTTGGGTTTGCTCCCCTGGCCACTAGTTTGATTCCCCTCAAGGCCATTGGCAAGGCTACCGATCAAATTTCTAACCAGGTCCCGGGCTTAGTCGAGCTGCAGCTTAAGCTGGGCCAGGACACCCGGTTAGCAAAGAAAAAGGTTGGTAATCCTCTCTTTTTTCGACAAAAGTTGCTAATCCTTTGAACTCTGCTTAAAAAGTAATGTATTCTCATCTCAGAGGCAAAATAATTTACAAGGAGCAAGAACTACTGAACATTGAAGAATTGGAACAATAAGAAATAAGCTTGCTATCGCTAGAGAATTTATTATTTTTTGTAATGAATAAATAAAATGAGATGGACAAGTAAAATTATATTTTTGAATACCTTATGATCATGGGAGAGCGGCACTGCAACACCACCACGCGATAACACACCTCTCGAATCGCCACAATTCGCAACAACGAGCTTATTAGTACTAACCAAAGCTACCAATGCCGTGGATCCAACCGACTTAATATTTTGCACTTCAATCCCTTTTTCATCAACTTCATCATCCATTTTCAAGAAACAATCTTCCATTTTTTTCTTCCAATCAATCTCACTCCAGCTCACTTCTATCTCATCCATTTCTTCCTCGAACCCCCTAGCTAAAACCCGATGTAAACGATCTCTACACACATGGGATACTCCTGAACCTCCATGTCCATCATACACGGCAAAAAAATCGAAAACCACTTCATTTTTTGATGTTAATAACCCCGGCGCTATAGTTACTGTGTCTTCCATTGTTCTTCTTCTTCCACATAAAGAAACTGACCCATGTGATAAACTTGGAAATTTTTATTATCTTCAGCAGTACTTGTTGAAACTAATATACCTACTGGTTTACCTACTGAATCAGACGGTGTGGAATCGTCATCACAAAAAATTGTTGTTCTTTTTTTCTTCTTGAAATCATCAGTATTAATATTACCATCTGATAAAAGACATTCTCTTGATTTCAAACGTTTATTGATTTCAAGTTGTCTATTTCTTTGATCATTTCTATTACCTTTCATTATACGAACTCCGTCCATTTTCTGACCTGGTGGATCATTCATTAGAACACCGTCCATTGCTGCTGCTGTTACTATTGCTTTTTTGATTTCTTTCTCTTTCTCGCTTCAGTTTTTCATATTGCACGTAACAAAATGTGTTGGATTCATTCAAATACTTAAGGTTGAAGTGATGGCTGTGTGGATCGTTAGATTGTCGAGTTAATTGGATCTCGCCACCTGTGTTTCTGTAAGGAAGTTTTTCACTGATGACCATTATACTAAAAGAGAGACGTGGACCCGTTAGATTACTCGAACGCCACGTTTTCTTTGTTGCCGCTCGTTTCTTTGGCGGGAGATGTAATTATTCTCTGCACTTCGATTAGCAAAATTCATAATTGCCGTCCTTTCGGATTGACTGAATATTTTGAATATTCTTCTGCTTTAGGTGATCAGTAAATGTTTTATTTTAATAAGATCTGTTAATTAAAGATGAAAGAAGGCAAATCAGCTAATTAAAAGCATTTTTAGAAGAGAAACAAAAAAAACATCTAATTTTTAACCAAACTAAAAAAATACCAACCAATTTTAGGAGTAATATCAAATTTTTGACATTAAATGATGCGATTTTAGATAAATTGCGTCATATAACCTACGTGGTTTTCTCAACACTGCGCACTGAAACCCATCTTAAAAGTCCAAGCACACGCAATTTTGGAAAAACCCGATGTGTCGCAGATTAATTTTTTTATTTATTTTCTTTCCAAATCTCTCACGCGATTTTGGCAAAAACGTGCCATAGAAGCTCACTTAGAAGCCAAAGCCCACGCACTGTTAGAAAAACCGTGCAATTTTTAAAAAACCGCATGAGAGATTTGATACAGCATCAAAACTAGAACCAAATTTTGACCGATTTGGTATTTAGTTTGGTGTTTTCATTAACATATAACTCTCATGAAAATTAAAAAAAACACCAAATTGTTATAAATTTAGTGTTTAATGCTAGAAAAGTATCACTCTTAAAAATGCTCTAAGAGCCTAAGACGAGTGTCTTTCACATCTCTAAAAAAAAAAAAAACTCCGAAACTACAAAAGGCGTTACAAATGATGTCAGAAGTTGTTAAGATACAATAAAATTTACACCTAATCTATTGTTAGCTCCTCTTAATAATATGGTTAGAAATAAAAATGTATTAGGGTAGAAATTAATATACTTTTTACAATAAAAAGGTGGGAGCTAGATAAGCTACTCTACTAATAAATCATGATATATATAACTGGTGTTTTTGTTGTTAGATATTCTGGGGTGTAGGGTCCAATGTCCATAAAATTAGATCTCTAGAAAGTGATACGTGGCTGACTAGGTTGTTGTAGCGTTAGCGCGTGGAGAAAAACAGGATTACAGGAGCCTTTTTCTTTGACAAAGAATGTTTGACTCATTTGATTCTCCGGTACGCTGTCCCACACGTGTCTCGTGTTACAGGTTGAAGCATGGCTCTCCTTATGGTAATCATTGAAGATACGTAATTTAAACGAAAAATGCTTGTAAGCCGCTCATCCAAGAGTTTGCATAGGTACGTAATACGTATACAAAGATTAAAAAGAAAAACAGTCAGAGCATCTTGGTAGTATAACCGGTTAAATTCTTCAAATTTGAAAAAAAACTACAAAATTTATCTTAATTTCATTTTTAGGTAGTTTCAAATTCGATTGCATTACTTGTTTGTTTGCATTTTTGTTCATAAATTTAGTAATTTGGATGCGGATGCGGATTGATATTGGTAATGTCGTGTGGGTTGTTTTAGAATTGTACATACGACACTTTAACTGTCGCGTGAATTGTTTTTTGTTAATAGAATTTGTGACCACTTAGAATTAGTCGAAATTTGTGATCAGATTTTCCAAATTTTTTTTTTAAATTTGAAAATATACTACCACCACCTAAAAATATTTTTATAGAAATCAAAATAATATTATTAGTTCGGATTCAATCGGATTTTGGACCTACCCCAGCATTACTTGTTTCTCTTTAATTATAACTAACGGTAAAAAAAAATTGGCAATGTAAAATAATTGACACACCGAATGAGGCTTGGTGATGTAGTAGCATGCTTAACTTCATGCATAGGTGCCATAGCCGCATAGAGAACGTGTTGAGGTGCAGGTGCTACTTCAAGAAGAATCGCGGTGTAACTCCTTTTAAAAACAAGGTTTTCATGGATGACATCTCAAATTTTATAAATCGCAAATTCTAGTTGAATTTAAAAAGAGAGAGAGAATGAACGAAAAGGATATTTATCTCATGCATATTCATTAGGTTTTGGGTCGCATATTAAAGAAGTAGAGAAGATCTCAGCATCTCACAGATTTTATAGGTCTAGAAACAAGATCGTTCGTATCGGTACGGTGAGGGTGGGATCAGGCCTACCAATTCTAACTGGGAGAAGAAGCCACGTGGCATTACAAAGTTTTTAGTTGTGTTGATGATTTTCTGGCTTTTTCTATACTAGTCCAATATGAGGTTTGGAAATAGAAATCTACTATCTATATACTAAAGCAGAGACCTTTAAAGGATAATTTTCTCTCTCCTATGTGGCACTCTAATATGAGAGTTAGCTTTTTCTCTATCCTATGTGGCACTTTAGTATGAAATATAATATTTTCTAATAGCCTATAATCCCACGTATATTGAACCTCTTTATACAGTTTGAGTGTATTTCTAATTCTTGTATTTAGAAAGTTTTAGTGTATTTCCAATTCTTATATATTTGATCAAAAAAAAAAAAAAAATTGCTAAAAAATAGGTGATGTGTAGAAAGTAATTTCCTATTACTTAATCAAACACTTTTAGTGTTCCAATTATTATATATTTGATCAAATAAAAAAATTGCAAAAATAAGTGATTTATAAAACTAATTCCTATTACAAATCATACAATTTTAGTGTCTATGATAAAACACCTAACTTATTTCAAATATATCCTTAACATGGCTCAAAACATAGTTAAAAACAATTATACAAAAAATAACATCACAAAATATATAATAGAAAATGAAAAAAAAAATAACGACAAAACAATAATGACAAATATTTTAAAATATATATAATATTGATTGAAACTAATGTAAAAAAAAAAAAAAAACAATTAATGGGGAATGAAAACCTGGATGCAAATGCATCGAACTAACCTCAACGTGAACTAATATTTAACAGAAATCGAAATCGGATGCAAATGCAAGCATTAAACTAATCTAAAAAAAGTAAATAATAGAAAATCGGAATATGGATAGAACCGCATTAAACTAACCTCAAAGAATAATTAACGGAAAATTAAAACTTGGATGCAAATATATCAAACTAACATCAAAAAATAATTGTCAGAAAATCGGAAATTGGATGCAAATGCATTGAGCTAACCCTCAAAGATTAAATTAACAGAGAATCAGAAACTAGACGCAGCTGCATTGAACTAACTTCAAAAAAAAATTAATTATAAATTGGAAACATAATGCAAATGCGTGGAACTAATCTTAAAAAATAATTAACGGGAAATCGAAAACCGGATGCAACTGCACTGAACTAATCTAAAAAAATAAATTGGACGCAAAACCTCCAGAAATAATTAACGGAAAATCAGAAACTGAATGCAAACTCATTGAACTAACTTCAAACAATAATTAACGGAAAATCGAAAACTAGATGAAAATGCAACTTTATTAAATAATAAATGAGAAATCGAAAAATGGATGCAAATGCATTAAACTAATCTTACAAAATAATTAATGGGAAATCAGAAACTAGATGCAAATGTATTGAATTGACCTCAAATAATATAACAATTAACAACAAAAAATTGGAAATTGGATGCAAATGTATTGAACTAACCGAAAAAGAATAATTAACAAGAAATCAGAAACTAGATGCAACTGCATTGAACTGATCTCAAAAAATAAATAACGGGAATTGGAAATTGGATGCAACCGCATTGAACTAACCTCAAAAATATAAATAATGAGAAAATCAAACTGAATGCAAATGCATTGAACTAACCTCAAAACATAGTTGGGTTATATGTTGTGGGAATGTCTCGATAAGTATAGTTTTGCATTTAAAATGGTATTTATCTTATCTCTTTTCGTATGATTGTGAACTCCTTGCTATTCAAGTAGTTTCAATATATATGAACTTCGCCTTATTAGGCAATCTCACAAAACTTCAATCAAATTTCTATTATTAAACAACAAAATGAAGTTGAAGGATTTTATCAAAGGTGAGTTTTTTTTTTAATGGAGAGTGAGATTTTCACGTTATAAGAAATTTGGTTGAGTAATTAATATAATATTAATATATAATAGTTATGCATATTTGCAAATATTTTTCAGAATAATTAATATAACAACACCCATTCGTAGATAATATTTGAAGATTCCACGTAGTGAGTCATGCATAATTTAAAAAATAATTAACGAGAAATCGGGAACTGAATAATCTTCGATGATCCCATGCACATAGTAAATTAAGCATAATTTACTTTTTATATCATGTTTGTAAGGACACTACATATGGATCAATAGAAGTTGGTATTATACACCACATTAGATAATTATAAGGAAATCAAACTGGATTCAAATACATAATCGAGCTCAAAGAGTAATCAATGGGAAATTAGAAACTTTATGCAAATTGCATTAAACTAACGACAGAGAGTAACTAACGGGAAATTAGAAATTGGATGCAAATCCTTGAAAAATATCTAATGGAAAATCGGAAACGATATGCAAAAACATCAAAGAAACCTCAAATAATAATTAATGGAAAACCGGAAACTGGATGCAAATGCATTGAACTTAACTCAAAAAATAATTAACAGAAAATCAAAAATTGAATGCAACTGCATTAAACTAACCTCATAGAATAATTGGTGGGAAATTGGAAACTAAGTGCAAATGCATTGAAATAACCTCAAAGAATAGTTAACGGGACATCAGAAACTGGATATAATTGTATCGAACTAACCTAAAAGCATAAATAATAAAAAACTAGATGCAGATGTATTGAACTAACCTTAAAGAGTTATTAATAGAAAATTGGAAACTGGATCCAAATGCAATAAACTAATCTCATAGACTAATTAACGAAACATTAAAAAATGGATGAAACTGTACTGAACTAACCTAAATGAATAATTAACGGGAAATTATAAATTTGATGTAAATGCATTGAACTAACCTCAAAAAATAATTAATGGAAAATCAGAAACTTGATGCAAATGCATTGAACTAACCTCAAAGAACAATTAACATAAAATCGAAAATTGGATGCAACTGCATTGAACTAATCTCAAAGAATAATTAACGGAAAACTAAAAATTGGATGCAACTGCATTAAACTAAAATTAGAGATTAACTAGCAAGAAATCCAAAATTGGATGCAAATGCATTGAAATAACCTAAAAAAATAGTTAACTAGAAATCGAAAGTCGGATGTAACTGCATTGCACTGACCTCAAAGCATAAATGTTCACTTTTTTAGCCTCCTCACATGAGTAATTAGGAACCCAAAACAAGAGTGAGTTTATAAAAACAAGCTCTTACATATATGCAAACTGTATAGAAATTGTAAACTATCGAACTAACCTAGAAAAATAATTAACGGGAAATCAGAAATTGGATGCAGATGTATTGAACTAACCTCAAAGAGTAATTAATGGGAGATTGGAACCTAGATGCAAATGCAATGAACTAATCTCAAACACTAATTAACGAAACATCGAAAACTAGATGCAACTATACTGAATTAACATTTTAATGAATAATTAACGGGAAATCATAAAGTGAATGCAATTGCACTGAACTAACCTCAAATGATAATTAACAGAAAATCGGAAACTTGATGCAACTGCATTGAACTAACCTCAAACAATAATTTATGAGAATTTGGAAACTGGATGCAACATACTATATTAAACTAACCTCAAAAAATAATTAATAGAAAATCATAAACTTGATGCAAATGCATTGAACTAATAACCCTAAAACATATTTGTATTATATGTAGGGGGAATAAATGTCTCGACAAATATAGTTTTGCATTTTAAGTAGTGTTTATCATAATTCTTTTCTTGTGATTGAAAATGTTTTGCTATTTAAGTAGCTTCAATATTATTTTTGCCACATGGGCATTTTCACAAAATTTCAATCAAACTTCTATTGTTAAACCTAACAAAAAAAAGAAGTTGATGAGTTTTATCAAAGTTTGATGCTTTCTTTTTATAGAGAGTGGTGCAAGAAATTTAAATGAGTAATTAATATAATTTTCATATCTCATACCTATGCATAGTTGCTAATATTTTTTAGAATAATTTAATATAACGGCTCCCGTTCGTAGAACACATTCATGTGATAAATATTTTCAAGTGGGAGTAGTATATTCTTTGAGGATATAGAAACAATCAATCTGTTTTAGTGATTTGTACACATTAGTACATAAGCTGAGCGGTGATGATTTACAGCTTTATCACCATAAATCTAATAAAACTATTATACAAACTAGATCGAGTTTAAGATAATTCCATTTGAAAATTACAGATTAATATCCTAAACCAAAAAGTGAAAATGCTATCTCAATTTGATCCCTTAGTTTCCAAGTACTTATCCACCATAATTTTGCTCATTAACGTATTTCAATTTATTTATAATAAAAATATATTTTGGTTCAAAAATTTCCTGCTAAATCACTATAAATCTAAGAAAACTATTATACAAGCTAAATCGAGTTTAAGATAATTATATTTGAAATTTATGGATTAATATCCTAAACCACAAAGTGAAGAGGCTATCTTAATTTGATCCCTTAGTTTCCAAGTACTTATGCATTATAATCGCTGCTCATTAACGTATTTCGGTTTATTTTTAATAAAAATATATTCTGATTCAAAAATTTGTGTGAGACATTTTGTAAAGCCGTTTCTGGACACAAAATATTTAATAGATCCCGGGCGTATGCCCGGGTCCAAAATCTAGTCTAACATTCTAATTTCTAACCCACCAATGCTTTTTATAAAATATAATATAAGTGAATTATCCAAAATATTAGAAAAATAAAGGCAATAATACCACTTAACCCTATTAACTTGTTAGAATACTAGGGCTTGCCCGTACCCTCCGGCACGCATGAATCGGCGTGTGACACCACCTTCGAGCTTCTGATAGTAGGCTAATGATATGTACCACGTATCCAGTATAAAATTTTGTTGAAATCTTTTATCAGTTTTCAGAATTTTGGAGACACCTAGAAATTTATAAACCTTTCAAAAGATATAAATTTGAAAGAGAATTTGTGAACAAAAAATTACTGATCAGCAGATCCTAAACGTAAACAAAATTCAACAACCAAGTGTGGTTGGAACTTGATGTATGCAATGAACAGAGCATGCCAAATTACATACCAAATACAATGTCTTAAAATGATAGGTTTCATTTCCTCTTCATAAATAATCATCATATACAAATCCCCAATATTGGAAAAATAAAGGCAATAATACCACTTAAGCCTATGAACTTGTTAGAATATTCCACTTCACTCTGTATACTTTTTTACCCTACTTTTTTTAGAGCACAAACCATTTTAAATTTGTAATGAAATTCCATTTTACCTATCTGGCCTATTCCATTTATCCGACATAGTGATGTAGCAGATGATACATGTCTTGTATCATCGTATAAAAAAGTGATACATGTCATATATCATGATGATATATAACATCAACAATCTGGTGTCTGAAATGGGCCGGATAGGTAAAATGGAATCAATTTATTTGGGAGTACAATATACTTTAACGTGAATTATAAACAATCATTGTTCATATCTATTTAGAGTATGAACAATTAGAATATGAACAATTATTATTTATATCTGAACATAAATATGAACAATCACTTCATATAAACATTCATTGTTTATACCTAGCTAGAATTCATAACTAAACACTATTAATCTACTCAGCAAGTTGCCATTACAAATGTTTTCAACCTAGGGCTTAGAACAGGCCAAACTTCGTGACTTGAAACGGTTAGAATTCAATGCTCAAAACTGATGATTTTTGCCTTTTTCTAGCTAGGTTCTTCTTGCTTATTATTTTTCTTTTGATTATCAGTATGTATCGTCACTGACAAGAGTGGGTCAAAATGACTTTGGATCAAGGGAAGAAAATGTGACACGTGGAATTAAACTAAAGCTACAAGTATCACCAAATTGTTATGATTTCGATGTCCAATCAAACTCTTTTTTTAAGATTAGCTGCGCTGCATGTGACTTCTGTTATGGTCAGTACTCACATTCACTTCATTGAATAAGATCTTTGTTTCTGGGGAAGAAAAATATCTAAAGTTTGAAGGTAATGTGCATATCATATTCCCAAGTTAACTGTCCCCGAACTTATTCTGATCAATGTAAAATATCTGCCTTCGTAATTGCCAACTTATGACTTAACTGCAACACTAAGGAGTTGCAGACACGAGATGATAGTATGGGGAACAGTAGCAAATGCGCAAAGCTGATTGGTGGTGGAGATTCATTTTTTCATGTGACCTTTAGAATATTCTCATATCACTGTACCAACATACGTGGTCACGGCATTATTCGTAGGTACTTATCGCATAGCACATCATATCCAACCATCGACGACTGATCAAATAAGATCTCTGATCCTAGCTAGTTTCGAGTGGCTCCGACTTAAAGGCATGCTACAATGCTACATTATGTCAAATTGTTATCATTTGAAACTTAAGAAGAGCAGAACCTTCAGTGTATTTGGAGTGTTTACCAGGAAAAGGGCGGGGGTATCGGCTAAATTTGGGCTTCGGTGTTTGGCTGGAGAATACACTCTCACACAAATAATAGATTTCCCAACGTTTTATATGTGGACTGTGTAACATTTTATGATTTTATAGAAAGCTATGACTGAGAAGACGAAGTTGTTTTGATTGTGGAGATCCTCATGTTCTAAATCCGATAATGATCAGAGCATCAGACACCTATTATCACAATGTGAATTCTCTTTCGTCATTTCAAATTTCTTTTCTCCTTTGGAAAATCACCAATTCAACATTGTTAAATAATCAAACTAACTGCAGGAAAGATGTGATCGATGAAACTAACAAGAAACCATATTCTTTGAGGTTCGCTTACACAACAGAAAAAATACAGTGCAGTTTTCCTTTTGACTTGAATAGCCAATCTATATTTTATAGTACAACAAAATAACAGGGTCGCTATGCGGACCCATGGGACCAGAATAACACAGCATAATCAGATTAAGGTGTTCGTGGAAAACAGAAACTACTTCAAAGGCTTCGCGTGCAATGAAGGCAGGGATCCTTGCAACTCACCAGTAATCATTGCAGGAACACAGACCATCTTTAATATGATGGAAGCGATTTGTGTCCCTCACTACTATTTCTCTTTTCGACGAGACTGAAATGAACTTCATCGCACTGTGACAGTCCCCACAAATACGGAGGTTCTTAAATATCCGAATAGGTTTCGAGTCAGAGGAGCTTATAAGTCCAAAAGCCAAGGCAATCTTCTCGCTGTGTTGAAACAGATATTGCTCTTTCTGTTCATCTGCCACATCATGAAGGACAAAATCTGTATTTGGAACATAGCCCAAGTTCTTTATTTCACCAGCCAACTGATTAAGTTTGTTGAAGATCTCATGTGATCGTGGGTGTGAAGTGTCTCCTACGTAGAACTTGTGCACAATGCTTTCCATTTCTATCCAACTACAACCGGCTTCTTTTCTCAATTTCCTCTCTTTCATGGTCTTCCTGATTTTCAACCCATCATCCCATTGGCCCGTAGAAGCATACAAGTTTGACAGTAGGATGTAAGCCGCAGGATCATGTGGGTCAAGGTCTAAAATATGTTTAGCTACCAGTTTCCCAAGCTCCATATTTCCTTGAACTCGACAAGCACCAAGGAGTGTTCGCCATACCAGAGCAGCAGCCTTGAAAGGCATTGAATTGATGAATTCAAGTGCTTCCTTGAGAAGGCCCGATCGGCCAAGCAAATCAACCATGCATGCATAGTGCTCCATTCTAGGGACAATGTTGTGTACCTTCTGCATGGAATTGAAGTGCTCCCAACCTTCTGAAACCAAGCCAACATGGCTACAAGCTGATATGATTGCCACAAAAGTGACCTCATTTGGCTTTATTCCTGCCTTTCTCATTTCATGAAACGTTTCCAAAGCTCTCCCTGCATATCCATGCTTAGCAAATCCCGTTATCATTGACGTCCACGAGATTACATTCCTATCATCCATCTCAATAAAAACTTGGTAAGCAGCTTCTATATTGCCACACCGAGAGTACATGGATATTAGAGCATTGCCAACGCATTGGTCCGAATCTAGTCCTTCTTTCAACAATCGAGCATGAAGCTGCTCACCCTTGCTCAATGCGCCAATACTTGCAGCTCCGCTCAGGAGACTTGCAAATGTGAAAGCGCTGACTCCAACACCTGTGCTCTCAATTCGGTGAAAAATTTCAAATGCTTCATCTGAATTCAAGTTCTTGGAATACCCATCAACAATGGTATTAAAGGAAATAAGATTTTTCTCAAACAGAACATCAAAAGCTTTCCTGGCATCTTCCATTTTACCCGATTGAGCAAACATGCTGATCAGAGAATTGCCAACACAATTAACTGATGCAAAACCCGATTTAACAACATGAGCATAAACCTGTTCTCCCCTTTTGGAATCCGAGAGGTTTGCACATGCTTTTAGTACACTAGAAAAAGTGAAATGATTTGGCCGAACGGACCATGTATCATCTCACAGAAGAGATAAATTGCTTCATAGTCATGCCCACCGCACTGCACATATCCTGTTATAATTGCAGTCCAAGACATAACATTGTGGTTAGGCATCCGATCGAAAACTTTCCTCGACTCATCAAACGATCCACCTGTTGCACACTTGGCATACATGTCCACCATACTACATCCAACACAGACATCCAAAGCTAATCCAGATCGAATTACTCGAGAATGCAATTGCTGACCAAGCTGAAAAGATTCCAGTTCAGCACAAGCCGAAATAACCGAACTAAGAGTGAAGCTATCTGGAACAAACTCACTCAATTCCATCTCAAGAAACAAATCAACTGCATCTTTCGCCAACCCACATTGGGCATATCTAGTTATCATCAATGTCCAAGAAACAGCATTCCTTTCAGGCATACGATCAAACACCTTTCTGGCAGAATCCAAATCACCCATACCTTTTGTAAACAACTCAATCAACTCACACCCAACACATAAATTAGACTCAAAATACCCACTCTTTAACACAGACCCAAAAACCACTCTTCCTATCCAAGCATTATCATAATCCCTACACGCTCGAATCACTGCCGTGAAACAAAACTCATTCGGGTAATGCCCCGATTCAAGCATATCATAAAAAAGAGTTATAGCCTCAAATTTACGATGATTATTAGCAAAACAAGATATCATAGCACTCCAAGAAACCAAGTCTCTATCTTTTTCCATTGCCTCAAATATTAAATTAGCAGTTTCCCAATCACCACATTTTGAGTATAAACTAATTAGAGAGTTTTTAACAACATTATCCAATTTAAGTCCTGATTCAATTAAAAGAGAATGAACAAGTTTGCCACGGTCGAAATTAAACGACCGGATACAAGATTTGAGGACAAGTGAATATGAAACTAAATCTGGTTGGGTCATTAAATTGAGAGTTGAAAATGCTGAATCGAGATGGCCTATTTTTAATTCATTGATTAAACGGTGTTTCAAGGGTGAGAATTTTTGGTGGGTTTTGAAATGAGGTGGTGATGCTGGAATGGAAATGCAGGAACTTAACATGATGACGTCAGTTAATTGGTAACGAGCAACAACTTGGGCGAGAGCACTGTATAAAAAACCAGTTTAATGAAGAAACAGTACAAGGAAAAACAACGTACATGGAAGAGCACTCCCGATGCAAATGCAAGTCATTATAGCAATCCCAAAAGGAGGGGGGTGTGAAAATTTTCACTTCTTTTTGGTGCAAAACCAGTGCCCAGTGCAGAGGTGAAAAGGATGGTGGCTATTTTTCCAAGTCATTCTCAGAATGAAATCTTCAACCGATTGTGAACTTCGGACCGGATATTGAATTTGTGTGTTTTTTTTTTTAAAAAATGGGTTTTTTTTTTTTCGGACTGAATGTTTCATTCTGTCTCATGATTATTTTTCGGTTTTTGACGGGATGTTTAATTCCGTTTGGAGCGTTTTTTCGATTTTTACGTCTAGACAGAATCTAACATTCCGTCTGAGATTAATATTCACCTTTGTATTGGGCAGTTTCACCTTGTTTTTCACCAAAATGGTAATAAGAGGGGAAAATACTGCGTACTTTGAGGTGATAAGAGGAGGGGGAAAATATTAACTTGTATTGGATTCTCTTATAGTGGGTTTGTGACTTTATTCACCTCTAAATGGTTCAAAACCTTTGGCTAAAGGTGAATACTAAGGTGACTATTTTTCCAAGTCAAAACGAAGGTGAAACCTTCAACCGAGATAGTAGCTGAGTTGTGAACTTCGGACGGAATGTTAGATTTCGTCTTGTGTGTGTGTGTTTTTTTTTTAAAAATGAGTTTTTTTTTCAGACGGAGTCCGTCTCGCATGATTTTTCTTTTTTTTTTTTTTTTTTTGTGTTTTTCATTTTTTAATTTAAAACGGGATATTTCATTCTGTTCGGATCGTTTTTTCGATTTTTATGTCTAGACAGAATCTGAAATTAATATTCACATTTGCATTGGACAGCTTCACTTTGTTTTTCACCAAAACGGTGGAAAAGAGGAGAAAAATAACGAATTGCATTGGGAATGCTCCAATATTCCGGATAGGCTAAGTGGCTCGCAATCAATTAATAATGATGGTGTTTGCTAAATTTCATTATCACTAGCTGTGGATATTGTTAAGAAATACCAACTACTGTTTTGTTAGTTTTTGTGTTTTTGGAGGGCATTTTTTTATGTTTTGAATTATAATATGTCTTGATACTTTGCAAGTTTGTGTGTTTCGGGTAGTTAAATTGTTTTATAGCTTATGGTGATCACAATGTAATGTTTCCTGTCCTTTTTCTCTCTTAGCAAAGAACTGTGAATATGTCAGGAGCAGTTTTTTTTTATGTTGAAAATGGAATATCACTTTAGAAACTTTTGTTGCAAGTCTTTAGGATTGCATGTGTTTCTTTTGTCAGTTGAACAAAGAATTGTCTATATGTTTCCAGATTAACAACTACTGCATTACCATATTCAAATACATTAGCTCTAGCTAGCTAGTACAATATATCATATTTGATTGTAAGGTATGTAATGAGCTTGGGTGTTGACGTTGACCCTTTGCCGGTTCGTTAGATTGTTGGTTCGTTTTTCAGCGATAATTGTAGTAGTTGTTGATTCCCAATTGCATACCTCATCGGGGTTGAACTTCGATGACAACACATATGATGTTGATCCTGTTGAAGAGTTACTTTTCATTGGTTCCACCGATAAGAAGAAGAAATGGAATCGATGATGATTGGAGATGGAATGGACGAACCAGAATTTTGTTGATGGTTGGACGGTTGGACCACAGTTAGGTCTGCTACCTTTGGTAAGTTAGGAATGACTTCTTTTCCCCTGTTTTCTAGCAATTAAGTAGTAATTATGTAATATAGGTATTATAGTCAAATTGCTTATGACATGAAATGAGAGACTTCCAAAGCAATTTTGAAAAGAATTTAAAAGAAAGTAACTAAATATTTGCTTACAGCTGTATCCGCAAAGGGATTCATAGCTAGAGATATATCATTTTATTACACGGCAGGACAGGAGAAACACAGTTTTATAGAGAATGTAGAATCACTTTAACGATTGTCTACATATTTGGCAATGCTATACATTCTTCTTTCAAAAGTTCAGACTACATTCTTCTTTCAAAACAGCATTATTTTGCTACAAATGAAGTAAATAAATGAAATTAATGCATATATAAAGTTTAAAATAAGGGTTCGACATAAAAAAATACTATTTGATCAACATAATAAAATTTTGGTATTCAAGTACTAATTCTCATGGTTTTCTTTTCTTTATTATGAAACCGTTCTTTTCCTATTTGTTGCTTTTGTCCTTGTTTTGGTTTTTCTCCATGTCCTTCATTTCTTTAATTTTTTATTCGAGACAATATATCTTATCTTTGTTGTGTTTATCATCAACCAACCAATCTAACATAATATTTCTGAGTACGTCGAGTTGATTCTGTTTCTCTTCAACCTCTTTTATTTTCTTCATAAGTTCTTTGAAATTGAAGTCTTCAATTTCTATATCACGTCCATCATTTATAAACTGTATTGCGTGAAAAGCTGTTGAATCCTCTGCTTTTGCAACAGAATATGTAGTGCTTCCATCAATTTCTTTAACTACGACGCCTTCATTGTTAAAGAATAAGTCTTTTGGTACCTTTAATGTTACAGTGCTTTTGAATCGTCCGTTCTCTAATTCTGTGTTGTAGACTGATCTTGTTGAACGTTAAGTTCTGCTTCTAGAATTTCCTTTAGCAATTTTTTTTTTACATAAGCTGTAATTTTCATACGCCATTATCTGCAATATACATAATAAAATTTATAAATTCTTTATCCAATACTCTTTAATATAACAAAAAAAAAATAAATACTCAATCAATATGAAATGAAGTCAGAAAATAATTGTAAATAATGGAGAAGAGGAAGAAAGTAGGCTACCTAGTTCTTTATCCAATACTCTTTAATATAACAAAAAAAAAAAGACTTAATCAATATGAAATGAAGTCAGAAAATAATTGTAAATAATGGAGAAGAGGAAGAAAGTAGGCTACCTGGTTTTTCGATATGTGTAGTGCAATTGTTTTTTTTTTGTACATATATAGGTTTTTTTAGGTTAATAGATTAGGTTTTACTACTTTTCGTTGGATTTTAGTTTAGTTTTGTATATATCTTATCGGATATCTTAAATTAGATTTTTTTTTTCAATTATCTAGAAGTTATTGTGTTTTGAAACTTCTACATGTACTATTGGGCCTAGGGCCCATCAAATTTTATAAGATATGTTTTAAGCGGGTATTTGTATTGCAACTTCTATTCAAATCAAGCTACAGACCACACCTCAAATCAAATGATACAAGACTTTCACTTACCACCCATACCTTGCCTTAGATGAAAACCGCGCCATTACACGAAAACTAAGTTTCATTGATCAGATTCACCCAATCGAAAACCAACTCAGAGAACTACATAGCAGGTAAGCTTTTTCGTTTGTGTTCGGAAGAAGACATTTTCATACCGAATTCTCAATTTTATATTAAATTCATGTTAGGAGGGTGAACTATTGAGTTGATCGCAATTTTTATAGGCAATTTGGCAGTAATATCAGATGGTTCAATTTCTGTCTGGGATTTACTTAAGGATTGCTAATTCGAATTTGAAACCCAATTCGAATTCTAATAGATGCCCCTATTTTATATTTAGGTGTAAATAAGTTACCATCTCATCTCGATTATCTTTGCCTTCTCTTTCTTTCTTTCTTTCAAAGAAGATGAAGATGAGAACCAACATTAGTATGAGCACACACATGAAAATTATGAACAATAGGCATTGTGTTTTCCTTCACTTTTCTGGATAAATCATGCATTATCTTCGCTCTATATTAAGTTGGTTTGGCTGCATGGTGAAATAGACATTATTTGGCTGCATGGTGAAATAGACATTATCCAAAATCAGTGATATAATTTGGGTTCTAGTTGGGCTTCAACGCTAACCATATTGTGGGCCTAATACATATAATCTTCATGATGATGTTCACATTTTGGCTTTATACCTAAATTTTAAAATTTCACCGATTACGCCTTTTTTTTTTTTATTGTTTGTCTATATATTGTGTACTTTTTATTGTCTTTGTGCTTTTGTTGCCTCATGAATCTCAATTTGGATTATTAATGCTTATCGAAGAATGAATTGTAGACTCTTTGCTTGGGTGAGAAAGGTTAGTTTTTTCAATGTAGACTCACCCGTTCATTGAAATCTGTGACCTTTGTGTATGAACTATGAAAATATATACACAAAATGGATCAAATTAAATTAACATGGTTCAAGGGTTCATTTAGCAGACTATATGCTTGCTTGAGCGTTCATTTCATTTTTCAGTTGAATATGCTTGAAACCATGTTAAACTAATTATTTTTGTTTGGTTTTTTTGCAAAATTTTGCATTAGTTGTGTTTCATTATTTTTTTTCGAAAGTGTGCTTCCTTGATAATCATATCTGAGAATGAAAGTTACTGTTGTTAAGAGTACAATTGTCAATGCCTAAAGGTTCTTGTCATGGTGTTGTAGATTGTATTTGAAGACATGTTTAAAAGTAAGAATTAAATCGAAGATTTTTTTAAAGCTAGTTTTTATTTGGTTTAATTTTTAGCATGTTGATTGTTAGTACTACTATTGAGTATGAGGGATCAGCTGCAATTGTGCTGTCTTGGGTTTTATCTCATGTCTTTTGTAGATTGTGCTCGGAAGCATGTTCAAGACAATCGTTATTCTTACCGAGCAAAAAGACAAAAGATTTTCTTCAAATCTTATGCAAGTATATTTATGTTACTTTAAATAAATTTTCTCTCATGTTTTATTTTTTTTCCTCTGGAGTATGTTTCCTTGCACATCATATGTTTGCGATGAAAGTCATTTGTATTAAGTGTGGGTGATCGTCTATGCCTGAGGGATCAGCTTATGACATCGTAGGTTGTGCTTGAGAGCATTCTCAGGAAAGTTTCAATCGCTTTTATGTCTTTTTTCGCGTCCTTCGTTTTCTGATGTTTTCTTTCACATCATACATAGGCAGTGGAAGCCTGTGTAGTGGGTGGTTGAAAACGTCCTTCAAATTTCCCGTTCCATTGTTTTCATATCTAATATTTTTAGCATAATGGGTGGTTGAAAACGTCCTTCAAATTTCCCGATCCATTGTTTTCATATCTAATATTTTTAGCATAACGATTACATTAAGTACTATTGTGCTTGGGTTCTTCTACAACTGTGCTACCTGAGGGTTCATTTCTTGTCTTGTAGCTTGTGCTTGCTTGTGCTTAAATGCATGTTTTGAAAACAGGTTTTCCCTAAATTTTATGAATATATATATAGATAGTTGAGAAACCATTTGCATAACTCAAATTTTCAATTCTTATATACTGTGTGACTTCCAAATTTTCAATTCTTATATACTGTGTGACTTCCAAGGAACGATAGTCCCTTTGTTCACTCTATTTGAACACAAACTAATAGAACGCAATAACATATATTTTTGATGTTGAATTCATTGATTAAAGAAAACATGTTTATTAATACTAATAAATAAAATTGAAGTAGATGTAAAAATAAAAATTTGTTTACCTTAACCGTTTGTGTTACTCTTTCTGTAGCTTTGATTCAATATCTTCTATTGTATGCAATGAAAAAATTTAGAGGAATTCAATTAGATATGTAATATTTGATTCAACATATGTATGTCAGAAAAAATAATTGAGAACCAAAAGTTTACCTGTGTTTTTTATATGGTAAATCCCCAGTCTTTTTCCCCGCCACCACCACAAACTCATGGTATTGACCTCCAATCATCCATACAAAGCCTCTAAAATTACCTCCATGGCTCCACCAGCGTAGCACTTCTATGCTCGTGTCTTTGTGCATGTTGGATGGGTATAAAAGGACTGCCGAGACCACAATGATGGTTCTTTGCAAGGCTTTCAACAAAAAAGGAGTAAATCTTATCGGGAAAAAAAACAGATAGGAAAGACTAAGAAGTGGAAAATACTCATTTTAAACTTTCTTCTCAAATTTGAACTATGACAGATACAGTGATAGGTTCATGCTAGGTGGGTACAAACCCGTCGAAACCGTGCCATAAGCGCAAGAATACACGGGCTAAAAGTAAGAACAACTGGACAAAAAGCGTAAAGTATGCCCGCATATCCGCTTATGCATCTTCAAAACTTCCTCGGTGTCTAATGACTATCCGAAAAGAGGCCAACTTGTGCAGAATCTTGTTCTCGTTGACCAAGTAGAGATTTTTGCTCCTCAAACAAATATAATTTGATCCTCGGATGCAACTTTCAACTTCTCGAGATATTTTTCTCATTGCCAAACACTCAACTTCAAACTTCAATCTTCTTTTGGAAGAGATCCTCGAGCTCACTTTCAATCTCTGGCAAGACCCTCTCCGTAGGGGGGATGAAGCTGCTCCGTGGTTCTCCCTTTGGCAACTCCGTTTCATTAAAATACCTTCTAGCTCAACAACCCTAGATTCCTTAATTTCGAAAGTATAGACAATGCCTCTTCCGGTTTCCCTTCAAGGATGTATACCTTGCTGCGGTCTTAATTAACTTCGGCTTCTAGAGGCATAGAACAACTCTTCTCTATCTCGTCAAAGTGTACTTGTCCGGATGAGTTGGTTCCATGGACTTCGGGACAACAGATTGAAACTTTGGGTCGAAAAAGAAATAGTGAGTTGGATCATCAAGAAGTACAACAGGGCTCCTTCCCAATCTCTGCAAAAATTTAATTTCGCGACAAATAATAAATTTAGACAATTGCTATTAAGAACACAGTGACCATTGACAAAGAAATTTGTAAATAAATGTTTATAAAAGACATACATAGTTTCAATATAGTAGTCATTTTTCATATCAAGATAATGCCAGATCAGGAAAAACGTAAAGGGCTTATACAGCCAAGGTTCGGACTTAGGATACTTCCACAACCCAGTCAGGTGGAACAGGCGTAACAATGTAGGGGCTACTTCCTTCCCTCCCCATTGTAGACTGAAACAATATTATACCATTCAAGTTGCAGATTCACATATAAACCTTATCTTGGATAATACCAAAAAGTTAACATTTTGAAGAGATGCGGGGCCTATAGTTGACCAATTAGGTGTGTCTGTGTATTTTGTAACATGCTGCCTATTTAGACAACTGGTACTCAAGGTGGTTGGTTGATTCCTCTATTGTGTTATGAAGCACATACCTATTTTGTCGATCATAGGACATTTGATGAGAATTTACCTTATTGACGCGGACGAGAGATGATGGGTGCTTTTAGTGCGCATTGAAGAACTCTGTGGAGTCTAGAAACTCTGTGGAGTCTATGCCTACTTGTAGCTTAATCACCTCTGGATCATGAAAAATCTCGTTTTTTGTCAAAGATGGCATCGAGATTCGGGGTTATTGAATTGAGGCGTACAATTTTTTGCCTGTTTGGCTCGATGCAGTGGTGGGGCTATTGTGAACTCTTGCTTGGTAGGGAAGAAGATAAGAGACCATCATAGTTTCAGGAGAAAAGTTAGGTTTTCGGTAGAATTTGTATAAAGTTTATTTAATTTGTTATTTTTATTTTTTTAATTTGAGGAGTCTATAGAAAATTAAGAATAGATTAGGGAGATTTAAACAAATCTGGGGAGGTGTCACTAATTATTATTCCATCCGATTTTTTAGAAACCAATCATATGGCTAGAAGTGCAAAATGGAGCCATATGGTGAGGAGAGAGAATGTGCGCGAGCTTTTATATATATATATAGATTTCTAAGAGTAAAACAAATTTCAGTCTTCTTATTAGAATTGTTTTCTAACGATATCTCTGATCTCTCCCACATATCCGCAACTTACAATTGTCAATTAGCCACTTCTAGGCTTAAGTGCGCCCACACAGTCGGGTTGTCATAATCGACTGGCTTTGTTACATCCAGACATACCGTAAACTCGTAAAGTGCTACCGCAACAGACCCCAATCCCCTAGTTTGACATTGTATGAAAATATAGAAAAATGGTTTCCAATACCCACGAGTATTCATCAGAAGAGAACACGTAGAGATTAGAGATATTTTCACAAGAAAAAAGGACAAAAACGAAGCAAATATCACCATTCAAAACCACTTCCATCAGGAGCATGACAAAAGCCAAACAACCTATTTCGAGGTCTAGGGCAGATGCAAAACAGAAGGCAAAAAAGTAAAAAGGAACTGAAGCACTTCTGCTCGCTTAACATTATTCAAATTTTAAATCTATATGAGTCTTTAATTTTCGACATTTAATCATTCAAAAAAACATAATAATAAAATAATTTGACAGGACCGCCAATAAGTCCGCATAGCTCGCCTAATCGGTCTACTTAAACCCGCTTAATCGATCCACCGATTTTTTAAATTACTTAGGCCTAAGTTCCGCCTAAACTGATTTTCAGAACACTGCATGTGGGCAGGTCAAGACTGTTGAGGTGTTTCGGAGTTGCACAGTATAACATCCGTATCCTTAAAAAAAAATGAAAAATGAAAAAATTGATGTTCCAACTGTTGGCAAGATTTTTTACCCGTTAAAAAATCTTATATGTCTGGGGCAATTTTTGGCTTTTGAACTTGCATTGTTGACAAGCTTTGGCAATTAGTTGCAACAGTAATAAATGTTTCATGCATTCTGCAACATTGCAACTAATAATGACTGATGAGTTTAATAGTTGAATTCGTACTATAACACAAACACAAGTATGCGAACCGTGCTACGCATCGGTGTTTTTTCAAGGCTTTAAACTCGTCGCTCTAATATTTCTCAGATAGTATGATTTTTGTCGCTCTAACCTATGTCTCCGATAGTATGATTTTTTAAATTTTAGTTTTAATCTAAAAAATAATATAAAAATATTAGGAGGGATTGAATATAATTTCAGTAATGTGAATGAGGTTTTTTAAATTATTTTAAATAATATGAAACTAATTCTAATTTTAGTAAAGTGGGAGAGTTTTTGCAAATTGTTTAAAAAGAAAAGAACTGATTAGAAATTTAAAATAATTAAGGGAGGTGGTTCTAAAATCTTAAAATAGAGAGATTGAAAATACACTGTTCGGTTGAGAAGTGGGACTCCTAAAGACCCGGCTATCATATAGTGTAGAGATGTGTTTTGTCACCATAGGTACTGGGAATTGTTTCAAACTGAATTCTGCATTTACTATCCAAAACGATTCTAATTATTTTAACACATTGAAAAATGATTTTCATCTAATATGGAATGGAAGAAGTCTGCAATGCCGTATGATTGCGCAGAGCCGTATAGCATCATATACTTTATTTGCTACCTTTGTACATCTTGTCAATGACACCCTGCCAAAAATATTTCCAAAATAAGAAATTGGTTGCTTAATAGATTAATTAATAGAGTAATACATGCGTAATGTAGGTCCTAGCATGATTGTTAACTTTGCAAATGAATTAGCACACAACATGGAACTGGACAATAAAGAAAAAGGAAAAGAAACTGGGGTAATGCTGAAATCAAGGACCATATGCTGCGAACTGTGGCAAGCCGCAACTGGCCCAGTAGTTTCAAATTCTAAAGAAAAGTTCAAACTGATCCGATGATCACAAATGATGAGAGATTCTCTGATCATCAAGTCACATATCATAGCCCTTCAGAGTTTTCAGATGTAGAGTCACAAAATTTTTTGACAGCACCACCAGCTATTGCAGCTATCGCAGCTTGCTAACCGTAATTATTGGAAAAAAAAAAACTAGAGAAAAAAGAGAAAAGTGGCTTTGCCAATCATCCAGTACGGACAACAAGCATACCGGACACAAGGCAAGACCAGCCTGTTAATACTTAAGCAGTTGACCTTGGATAATTGGTCGCACTAATTTTTAGCAAGAGTCCAGCACTTCAGCTATGGTGCAGCTCTTTTGCAGACTCTCACCTGACGTGGGAGAGAGATTATAATTTGCAGTTCATCTAGATACACCAGGGTGATTCTAAACAAAAAGGGGTGTCTTTAAACTAATCTTAAAAATAGAGCATAGGGCTTCTCGATCTGAAGATCACTTAGAGGTGCAGGCAGAGAGGTGCGTAGAGCTTACACTTGTTTTTGACTGCATAGATACTGATCTGTGAAAGGGCCAGAAAGACCCAAGGCTGAACAAGGGATCCATACAGACTACTATATATATATTTATGTAATAGCAGGATCAAAACGAGACCAACCTGGTAGTACTTAAACAACTGAGGTCTCTTCTTCTTATAAGTTGGGGTGAGGAGGTCGCGCTCCATGTCAAATGGCACGTGGTCCATGTGGATAGCTTTGAT
Organism: Coptis chinensis; assembly: GCF_015680905.1. NCBI lineage: Eukaryota > Viridiplantae > Streptophyta > Magnoliopsida > Ranunculales > Ranunculaceae > Coptis > Coptis chinensis. Next base: position 122,822,712 of record NC_141458.1, on the reverse strand, counting down.
AAATTCAAAGCCTTTTAACTGCCAAACAAACCAAATGATTAGTGATCACAATTTCTTCATTTACAGAAGAAATTTAGAAGCAAAAAGTAACAACAACAAACCTTCTTTTCTTTTGCAATTTTGGTTAGTTCCCCGAGGATGTATTGTTTTGCCATGGAATTTTCACAAAGGGAAGCTAAATCCTGAGCCAGTCCATTCTCACTACCCCAACGCTCCAGGGCTTGCTGGTTGGGGTTAATAACAGCTACTAGGAAGGATTCAAAGCTGTTCCCATATATCCATATCTGAGGGACAAGAGTTAGGTGAATCAGTCTGAAAGGTAGAGATACACAAATACGAGCAAGTTATATATTCTCTACACTCAATAGCTGTAAATTATATAGCATAAGTTCGTGGCAGAACTAACGTCAAACAAATTACAACCCTGTCTAGAAGAAAGGGACACACAAATAAGAGCACACCCCTCTCTCCCTTTCAATTTTATGTTCTTTACAGTATTGTAAACAAGTACTGAGATACATACCGAGTCGATATCAGAAGCAACGCCGTAGATGTTCTCCAGGTTCTCAACTGCAACATATTCTCCCTGTGAAAGCTTGAAAATATTTTTCTTCCGATCAATGAGTTTCATACTTCCATCTGGTTGCCATTCACCAACGTCTCCTGCTTAAAGAGATCATTGTGTGAACCGTTAATGAGGAACCTACGATGACAAATAGAGAACTATACCAGAGTGAAGACTTTGAGTTGCAACAAACCTGTATGGAACCATCCATCAATCAAAACCTCTTTTGTTAGGTCTTCACGTTTGTAGTAACCCGAGAACAAGGTGTTTCCCCGTACAAGAACCTCTCCACGTGGTGTGCTTGAAAGGGCGTCATAACCCATTTCTGGAACAGATTCCAAACGCACATCCACATTTGGGACAGGAGGCCCCACTGTTCCGAGCATTGACAACTCGTTAGGCAATGATAAGAAGGTTCCCGCACAAGTTTCTGTCAAACCTACACCAACAATGATGTGTTCAAATATCAACCAGCAGATACATATATGAGTAAACAAATATCTTAAAAGCCCCAACTCAAAGAGCACAATACTGACATTGAAGGGAAGGGCTAAAGTACAATTTAGTTGAATGACTTTGCATATTAGGTCAACTTAAGGATCCATATGGGGATACATCAACCTTTATACTTAAATTGTAATTACCTGTGCAGCCAATCTCAGAGCATTAACCAAACTGCAACTTTGAAATACCAAATGCATCCATGAACGATCTCAAAAATATGTTTATCTCTAGATATGTGCAATTTTCCATTTATAATATGCCAACATACTGTAAATGAAACGTTCTCTACAGTACAAGCGTACAACCTCCATAGTCAACCTCGAGATTCATATTAGCATCTTCAGTTCAAACTTTGGATGTGCACCAATGTCTTGATCAACCTCAGAGGTTGACCTTGAAATGTAAGAAGTCTTTCTATTTTCATAAAATAAAACATTTAAAGAATCTGTTTAATATATCAAATAGAGCAGAAGGGCATCCTTTTATATTTTTATCTCTTCCTTTCACTTTCTTTAGATCAATAGAGCAGAAACGTTACTAATAGAGAAATAAGGAGTGGTACAGTATAATGAAATTAATCTCACAAAGCAAAAGAAAAACCAAGTGGCTATCTACGCAAACACTATACTTCCCCATATTCATCAACTCCTGTACACTAGAAGCTTCTCGTTCATGACGTTTGTGCCTTGCGCCATACAAATAATAGGCTCTTAAAAGGCCATATTTCATTTCTTCGCATTTAAAAATATCATCAAGTACAAAAGTATGTATGTGGTTGTGTGAGTGTTCAAATGTATGCCTGTTTGCATGTGTTGTAAGCATGTGTTTTGCATTAATGCCTACACACAAATTAAGTTCAGTGGAATCAATATCATAATATCTTTGTTCCATGTCCACCTTCACTGGGGGAAAAAGGGGATTTAGAGAACAATGTTGTGAATATCATAAATGAAGTATTGGATTCCGCATCATCCACTTAATCATCAGTTTAACTCAAAATTTTAAAGGTCTATTGTAATAGTGTAAAAATGCGTCCATATAAACCCAAGAGAATTGGTTAAATTCGTTCCTGACTTAATAAAAAAGACCAGCATACAGGATATAGATGAAAATAGCAAACATGACTTCTCAAATGACTGCATACCATAGCCTTGCAAAACATGAGCACATGATACGACTCGGAAAAAGGCTTCTACATGTGTGGAAAGAGGTGCTGCTCCAGATATAATAAGTCTCACATTCCCTCCCAATCCTTTCTTAACCTGAACAAATTATAATTTAAAAGAGTAGAATCAGTTTGAGCCTAGTGTTCAAAGAAAACAATAGGAACATGCAGTGGTATGTTTCCACTACCTTGCTAAAAACTAGCCCATCAAAAAGTCGAGCTGCCTCATCATGTTTATGTCCTTTCTTCATGTTATATAATTTGCTGCACCATTTCCACATCATAGATTAAATATACCACTTTTATGGTATATGGAAGCACCTTAAGTTACCACATAACTGTAAAATCTCAGAGCTGGTCAAAGTCCAGAATGGAAAATACATCCAGAGTTTACATAACTTTATAATAAGAAGGGGTTATAGTACTATACTTGGAATTAATACCAACTTACAGTTAAGTTCTGAAATGTATGCTAAGTTTATGTACTGCAGGGGCATGGATAAATATGACTTCATGGACATAGAAGCTCTCTTTATTCATTTTTGTATAATAATTAGTTTTGTTTTAACTAGTTTCTTTTGTAATGGAGAAATAGGTTTACTATTCCTATATAAATTCCAAAAAGATTAGGACTAGTAAGAGGTTTCTTCTGTTTAAAGGCCTTGAAACCCAAAATTGTTCTATGGAATATCTTTATTGAAACTCAACTTAAGAGTTGGTTTGGTTGAAATTCTAAACTTGGGAGTTCATTTTGTTTTTACTTCAATTGGAAGTACATGTAACTGCTAAAAGTAAACAGTATATATTTTTCCAAGGATGTCATAGAGAAAAAGAAGGTTGAACTTACTAAGAGTGTGCTATGTCAAATAGCTTACGCTTTATTAGACTCCCAGATGATATCTTCTCTGTCAAACCTGAAAGCGCATATTTAAGAAACACCTAGACATGTAAATATGCATTCTTGTGATTATTCTTTAAATCGTGGAAGGAAAATACCATAAAAAAAAGACCAAAGAACCTAATATGCGGTATGCAAGATTGTCCATATATTAACTATAACATAACTGTTTTGCAATGGGAGTGCATATTTAAGAAACATCAAGAACTGTAAATATGCATTCTTGTGATTATTCTTTGAATCATGAAAGGAAAATACCGTTAGAAAAGATCAAAGAACCAAATACGTGGTATGCAAGATTGTCCATATATTTACTTTTGTTAAAAATGGGCATCCAAGCCAGGATTTATATATTGACTGGCTAGGCTTTTAGACTCCCAATGTGGGATTAATAATCTCAACAACTATAAAATAACTGTTTTGCAATGGGAGTGGGAAAAACATTTCCATGGAGGGTGATCTTGACAGGCACATGTACGATATCTAGTTTAACAAAATTAGATGATCCCAGAGATCAACTACCTCATTCCTTAGATACTCATATAGTACTGTCTCAGCCCAGAAAAGTAAAATGGCTACTTTTGCTTTGGAGTCGTCTAGGTTGGTAGCATGTACCACAAATGGTTAAAAGTCTATAGCAATATTTCAAATTAAATAATCAAGATTAGTCCTCACCATATTTCTCTACAATCTTTCAATGTTGTACACAATTCCTTTCGATGTTTGGCAATTGACATTAGAGCTATTTCATGCATCTTTGTTACAAGGGCAGTAAAAGAAGCAAGCAGACGTGTTGTGAGATAAAAATTTCAGAAGTATGACAAAATTTTACCTGCATGAATCCTCTCCAGCACACGTGGAACAGCACAAAAAATGCTTGGTTTGAGTTCCCCAATGTCATCAACCAATAATTTCACTTCCTAAAAGATGCAGAAAAGGGTAAATTAGTTAATCGAATAAACTCAGATAAAAGGATATTGCATCCACAACTTACCCCATGCCAAAACCCTATGGAGGCACCATTACTAATTAAGCACTCCTCAACTGCTCGATCAAAGATATGTGCCAGAGGAAGATATGATAAGTAAACATCTGTCGCCGTCAACTGTTAAACAATTTAGACAAAACATGTAAGAAACACAATGAACATAACTTGAGAGAGAGAGAGAGAGAGAGAGAGAGAGAGAGAGAGAGAGAGAGAGAGAGAGAGAGAGAGAGAGAGAGAGAGAGAGAGAGAAACCAATCAACTTTTTCTTGTGTTTGTGAAGGAGGCATAATTAAATGTAGGTGACTTGAGCTAACCTCTTCATTCACACTCTCTAGCACCCGATTCACACCAGCTATAAGAGTAAGTATCGCATCATTCGATATCATAACTCCCTTTGGCTCACCAGTTGTTCCACTAGTATACATTATTGTACATATATCCTCTTTCTTGAGAACTGGAAGATCAAACTGCTCACTGTTACCCTGTGAATCAAACGAAAAAGGAGATGATATTAAAAGGGGTTTACACAAATCCCACATTAGAGTACTTATTGTACCACTCTAGATATGACGTTAATTGCCTCATGAAGCGTAGAAAACAAACGCAAAGATGAGAGAAAGAACTACATAAAGAGTTGACATGGTATTTCTTCACCGAAGACTACACCCAGTGACCCAGTCGCCTGTTATTCTTATCGCTGTTACTGTTTATACTTTTTGTTATTTTTATCATTTGTTATTGTGATTTATTGGGTTTAGTAAGTACTTCATTAGTGGTTGTGTTGCAAACATACTGTACACTGATGCTTCTGTTTCCATACAAATAAAAAACATGAAACTGTTCATGGTTTTGGTTTTCTGTTCCACTTGCTGTGAACCAAATGCAGCCTATAATAAAGTCCTTCAGCATAAGGAAAACATACACTTAGTTTCATATTTTTCTTGTGCAGATATATATTCTTAACAGAATAACAGTATTATAGACATGTAGGCATTTCAGGCACCTTTTCCGCACGAATGAACCCATGTCATCAAGGAAAGATACATTTAAAAGGATTTTTCACTATCTGTATGAGATAGCACACAGATCCAAATTGAATCAATTAATTACCAAAACATTGGGTGAAAGATGTGCTCCAAAACCTCCTTGCTTCACTACCAAAAAACTTACTCAAAAAGAAACCAAGTTATGATTAAAAGTAATCAACTCTATAGAGAATAAACATACTATGAGCTAGGAGTACTAGATCGGATCCTCATTCCTTATACTATGAGATCCCACATACTATGAGATCCCACATCCTCATTCCTTATACTATGAGAGAGAGAGGTCACTGCTTTATAATATATGCCCAAATAAGAACTACTTGGAAATTCTATTTCCAATACTAAGAAAAACCACTGGAATGAAGCTTAAAGAAAACTAATGAGGTACATTCAGAAAGTAGCAAATTATGCCATGACGAAGAACAATTACACCCAAAAGGTTTCGCATTTGGAAACTTAAAAGTTATTATCATACCAGTTGAAGGAATTCAGCCCAAGAATATATTGCCAAACCAAATTTCTGAACTTCTTCTCTTTGTTCAGGAGTAACCTCTCCAAAGCTCACAAGTGCTAAAGCAAAACATAAAGAATGTCAGCATTGTGTAAATCATGCACCCAGAACAAAAACTATATGAGCAAGTACACCTTACTTTTCAAATACTCTGTTGTATGAGGAAATGTTTTCAACACCTGAAAGCAAAAAGATCAGACAAGAGCACAGAAGAAAGTTTCAGGTATTATGGATTAATATTCCTCATCGCATTTTACAACCAAATGCAAGCACATTTAAATTGTCAGAGAATAAACTTACTGAACAAATCATAGAACACATCCGTAAGGTTTGTAAAGCAGGAAAAGAAGGGCAGTTTATACAGTATCTAGGACCCATTTGTGTCATGTCTACAAATCTACAATGTACAGATTAGAATAATTTATTCTACTAACAATCTTCCTTTAATCAACATGTTGAATCAACTAACGGGAAACTATAAACTTAATAGGAGTAAGCCAGTAAGGGTATATACTCTCAGTCAAATAAATGAATAAATACTAAATTCCAAGAGCTTCTTCAAAAAACTGAAACACATTCTCCCTCTCAGCCAATCAGATCTGTTTTTGAAAGTCCCAACTCCCAGTATTTGGAATTAGATCGAGTAGCATGTACCTCTGGAATATTCTTTTCCTCGATGAAAGCAATTGAAATCTCTGCATGATTTATGATGAACTGCACAGCACCAGCACCTAAAACAAAAGAGTTAAGCGATCAAACAAAAACATACACAAATCTCTAGAACTATCCTAAACTGGTAGTGGACGAGATTTCGAATGACCTGGTGCATAACATTCCCAAGAAATAAGCTCAACACTCATAGTCAGTGAGTTCATTAATGTTTACATCATTTAATCAGTTTTACACGTTCTAACTACATGAACATTCTACCCCAAATTAACAGAATAGAAATTGGATAGTAAATAAACCATAATAAGCTTGGGTGAACATTGAAAAACTTTTGAAGGCATACCTAGGGTATCATATAAAGGAACACAATAGATCCCATGAGCGTTGCAGGCCTGCAAAAATTTTGTAGCATTAAAACATATATGCAAATGATGAGCCTTGTGAAGAAAATGCCAAGAAATAAAAACCAAAGTCACAACATCTAGGTGAATAAAATTTTCCACACAAGAAAAACAAAATAGAAAATGGTTATAAAGCAGTTGAGTGGAAGGAATTTTTTTCGCCTACAAATCACTTAAAACATAACAATGTGTTTTAACAATGCTTTTTAGAAATTAGTATCAAACAAGGGAGAGACAGAGAAACTAATACCTCCATACTCATAATCCATTCTGGAGAATTGGCACCATATATACCACATCGTCCTCCCTGAGAAAAAGTAACAAAACTTAATATTGCATAGGCAACAAGATTTAAGCATATGCCAAAACTTTATAGTCAGTGGCTCAGTGTTTATCATATTCAACCAAAGATAACAGCAAGATTATTAGGACTTGGGGTTGAGGGAGAAGGAGAGAGCCAACAATGTAGATCTCACAACTGATTCGAAAATCTATAAAGTGGTAAATTGGACGAAACAAAACATACATAGAAGCAAATGAAAACCATTTTCTTATCGACCAACAAAGATGGATATAGGGGAGTGCGTGTAGGGATGGTCGCACCCCCAGAGATTGGATATACCACATAACTAATTGCCTACAAAAATCTTCAACTATAAGGACTCGCAAATTATTTAGCAAACTTTCACACCCCCAAAATTTTGACAACTATAGTGAGAATATAATCAACAAAAAAACAAAAAAATAGTATGAAAAAAAAACTAATAAAAAAACATTCTAATAATCCAACATATTTTTTTACTTCTCTTTTTGCCATTACAAAATTATCATTTATCATTTATTTTGAGTCCAAATGAAAACCATAGAAAGCATTCAATGTTTTTCATAACAAGATTCAAACAAAATTGCATTTTTTATCAACAAAGTCATTACTATTATATTATTTTTTATCAGGTTTTGATGAAAGCTATCATCATATCAAGCTTCCCTTCTTCATCCCAAATGCACAATACTTCAATTTGGTAGGAAGAAAAGCACGATGAGTATCAGAAACACTTCCAGTAGGTAATTGTTATTTGTTAACACATCGTCTAGCAAAATGTGGAGGCTTGTACTTCTTAATACTCCACCCTACAATATATTTCTAGGAAAACTAGAAAAAGAGAAGTCGAGCTTTTATTCTCCGGAATCCAATCAGTGTACAAGAGTCCTTAAATAGAAATCCAGGCACTTCTCTAAAACATTATGCTATGCATAAAATAAATTTAAGGCATTATAAATCAATAATAACACAAGGGACGGGCGACTTACTTTCTCTATGCCAAAAGTGCGGATGGATTTTCCAACTTTTGTAACTAAGTCATATACTTCCTTATAAGTATGCCACACATATTTACCAGGCTGCAAACAGAAAAACGAGAATAATTACAATGGTCATTAAGACTGAATGTCAAACCAAAGAGACGCACCTTCCCATCCACAATTTCCCGACGACCAAGCATTCGATTATCGGGATACTTCTCATAAGAAATACTGAAACAAAAGAGAGTAAAATGTTAATTGAAACCTTCACATTTATGTTTTTCTTTTCTTCATCCACTTTACCATTTTACTTTTTTGGTTAACAAGATCTAATAATAGGTAACAGATTAAATAGATACCATTTTCCAATTCATAATCAAAGATACAAAAATTATGAGACATAAACACATTGATAAATAACAATTTGTATACGCACCGGAAAATGTCCCAGCAACTGTTGAGACCTTCAACTGGTTGAGGAAAACCGTCCTTGGCAAACACACTTCTGTAAACTGGACCCATTGATGGTTTTCCATCTACAGATTCCTTCCCTTTCTCCATCTCAATCACGTATTTCATATCCGCCATTCTTCAAGGTGATGATGAGGGATGAAAGATACGTACCTTAAAAAGCACTTGTTTTATTTCAGGTTATAGTATATCATACGCTACGTACTCTTAGGCTTTCTTGTAGTAGCATGCTCCTACTTTTTATAACAGGAAGGCCACGTGACATGTTGAGATGCCTTGTTTACCAAGAAAATATATATCGAGATATTATCTGTTGACCCGAAATTTTAGTCAGTAATCAATATTCTTGTTGATTAGGAGTCCAATTATCAACTGTTCAACTGTTATTATTTAGGAACTTACAATGATGTTTATATATAATAATAGGCCTGGTCTCAGAAACTGTCTCATTCAATTGGTTGCTGCAGTGCCAAAAGTAGGCACATATATATAACTATTAAGCTGTTGGATGATCTTACGTTTGCCAAAAATTGAGTTTAACATCTGTTTAGGGAATGTTAATTCAAGAAAATAATCCACATCTGTCTGTTTAAGGTGTCCCCTTGAATATTAAGAGAAAGTTGAGATCAAATCAGCTGACTGAAGCTACAATCAGTTGTTTGGTTGGAAATCTGTCCGTGCCATTTATTCAGCATAAACGTTATCCATTTAAACTTGCAATATCAGACCAGCTCTGGAAGATCAATCAGCTCTGGATCAAGTTACTCAAATGGATCAGTTCCAGTTTAATTATGATTCATTTCCAGTGCTATTAAGTACACCTGAAAGAAAGACTTTCTTAAGGGATCTCTATTGGTATAATTACACTTCAAGCAAGCAAGCAAAACGAACAAAATTACTACAAGCATGCATTGCTCTTACTTCGAATTTGCTTGCGTCCTGCCTCGGCAGTAGTCTCTCAGTTTGTCATTGTTAAATACTTGAACTTACTCTACTTCTCATAGTTTCTTGTCTTCCTTTCTTTGCTTCACTTGGCTTTCAAGAGTCTTCCCCTCACTGATAACTGAAGATGACGAAAAGGATATTGAAGGCGGAGAGAATGGAGGTTGTGTTCTACTGCCAGGTGCCGTGGGTATTACAGGAATTTTCAGGAGCTCTTTAACCCGAGGGCTTTTAATTACTGTGGAGATGAAATAAACATCAAATGATCAGCCAAATCCCCTTATGACATCCCCAAATACACATAAAAAAAAAGTCAAATTGGGTTGACCGTGTGTTTTTTTCAGTGTATTTGGGGGGTGAGACCCTAATTTCCCATCTAGTGTGGGGGGAAATCCTAATTGGCTCGTCTAGGGGGTGGTTTAATACTAGTTAACCCTTCTTTTTTTCCTCTTAGTGAGATGACTCACCTAGCCCGTATCCGAGTGAAAACAAATTGGAGGTAAGCCAATAGCAAAATACGGCCTGCAACAACAGATCCAAACAATAGGAATTTAAAATCTTCTCAAACATCAGGGTCAGCGTTGATCTTCACATATCTACTGACTGTATTAAGTAGATTTTGTATTTTTTTTGAAATCTTGATGATCAACGAGAAAATTTGCTGACTGATCTTGTCATAAACAAGGTAAGGGGGAAATGACAAAGCCAAATGAGGGCAGGCCAGAAGCTTTAATTCAATTTGAAAACAAATAGCATTTTTTTGTATATATAATATTTTGAAAACAAACAGCATATCTGCTGACCAATTAAACCATCTTTAACCAAATTCTTTACTCGAGACATGAACCACAAGGAGCTCAACCAATACTGTGCTCTTTCTGATGTCAAGAGCAATATGATTAATGTTTATCACAAAAAAACGATAATATGGTTAGCATACCTTGGGCAAAGTCATCGTAATTGGAACGGTAAGAACCGCAAGGACCCTTGAATAAATTTTTATGGTGCCAGCAACAGGATTCCCTTCCAAACCTTCTTGCACATTACACTAGAAAAGGACAAGATCATTCAAATATATAATGGTTACTGAAGAAGAAGAACATCGACAGTGAGCAAATTTAGATCTTCTACCAAAATCTCATATAGAAAAAAAATCAGATCATCTAAATTAATGTTGGGAGAACAAATACAAGACTTGGTGCGGCACACGCGCATTATCCAAGCTAAGATAAGGGGAGAGAGTGCATATGTGCTTACCTCCACAGTTATCAAAAAGGACAATCCGGTCAGAACTGGCAAAATGTATAAGCTATCGGGAGTTGTGAGATCGGTAAACCAGAATGCTCCACCCTCTTTGAAAGATGGAACTTTTTCTACCATGTTTGTAATCTAAAACAAAAAGAATATGTTAAAAACAAATGAAAATGAATAACTGACTATGTGACATCATAAAAAGTGAGAAAGAACTTACAGCTAAATAAAAACTGATAAAAATAGGACCTTGAATGAAAAGGCCCTTTAAAGGTGTAAATGGAGTGACCCCATACCTGAAATAAGCAAATTGTAATGAAATTAATAAGGATGACAAAAAAGAAATGCTACAGATGGAGAAGGCGGTTACAGCATTCCAAGTCGTACAACATACCAAAGCACAGTGGCTATGTTCAGATTTAGCAACAATAAATAGCAACATATATTCAAATATAGAATAGTCCATTATAAGATACTGCTCAAGCCTTGGGGAGGTTGGGCCAAGGTCTTAGATTCGATTCCCACCTTCACCAGGGAAAATTTTAAGGGTTTAGGGAAAAAAATTCTAACTACCGGGTGAAAAATGGAGGGACGAAAAAAGAAGAAGAAGACGACTAAACTTCATATATTGTTATTTGTTATATAGATTTTTTTTACGGGTCTTTGAATGAAAAGGGAAACAAGTATTGAAATATAGTTCCAGAAATAAGAGAATAAGTGCATGCTTGCTGTAAATAACTTAGTTATTCCATTTTTCAGCTCAAAAGATACTGATGATGATTGATCACAGTGCCCGGCTAATACCCCTCTTCAGTGAATTAGTAGTTCCAGATTCAATTGATCTACATATATGTCTGGCATGCATCATATATAGGCATTATCAGAGTCCCATAAAGAAATTATCAGGAAAAAAATTACATATGACATTATTAAATATTTAATTTTCTCTTCCAGAGGCACATGAAACGGATGCTTACTCCCTAAATAGCTCCCACATTCGTTTCTGACCTTCAGCCATGGCATTAGGATCCATTGTCTAGATAGGAAATGAAAGAACAATTTTAAAACCTTGGGATCCATTGTCTGAAAAGAATATATAGCTATATTGAATATTATATATGCATGTGTCTCTGTGTGTGTGTGTGTGACTGTGTTTTCCATACCTTATCTTGCATCTGTTGTTTGATCTCCTCCAAGTGTGGTCTCATCAACTGGACAAATATAAATGTCGGTCAATTAGTGGTGGAGTGCACTGAAGAGTGCCAAGTTCCAACTTGAAACCACCCTCAAAAAAGAAAGTATAAAAGAAGAATAAAGAAAGATCACCAATTACAAAACAAAAAAGTCATGAAGGATAAAATGCATCACAAAAGAGCCTTTGTACATCTTTTGAGGGTAAAAGAAAAGACCTAAAGCACAGCTTATAGAATAAGTTGAACAAGATCAATCAACAACAGAGAAGTACGAAACCAGATAGAAACAAATCATGTACAGGAGACGAAGCCAGACCACACAACTCAAATAAACACAGAAAACTAAAATTGGCAATGAAATGCTTAGATGTTGTTGTTATGTGACTATTGGAACATATAATTTTAGTTGTTGGGGGTGGGTGAAGGATGTATTGGTTTCTCAAGCAATAGGATTTTAACTATTAAAAACAATAAAGAGCGTATGTTAAATCTGCAGTTTATTATGGAAAAGAAAACATGATTTAATCATCACAGGCTACATGTTATAAAGAAAAAATACTGCCAAAATGTTTGAGCAAAATCAAAGTTGTATCACCCACAAGGTGCGTAAAGCATAGGCTAACATAAGTCCCATTTTATGTTCATCATACATCAAACATTACATTAGATGATTAGAGGACCATGAACTGCCACGATGCACATCTTAGCAATCTAATAAAGGTCTTATGGCTATCCTATTTTGATATGTGTTGTGTGTGTGCGTGTGTAGGAGCGCCATCAGAACACATCATCAGATTAATGCGATTGTCACTCAAAAATCTCACGTAAATAAACAAGAGAGAACGAAAGCAACTTACAGTAAGTTTTGTCATGCATTTGAGTTGATTAATGAGAACAGGAATTGTAGCCCCTCGAATCAGAATAGTTGTTAAAGCGATGGATGCCCACCTGGAAGAGGAAACTGGATATTTTTACGACATGAAAGCGAGCTGAAATTATGTTATACTTTCGCACATAAAAGATTCTACAGTGGGTAAGACCTTTGTATTTTTCTCCAGATATGGAAATCCCAAACTTAACGGCTATCATGTTTCGTGTTTTGTGTATAGTTCTCTACAACATGCTGTTTAAAGCAAATAGTTATATTTAAATTCTATAGTTGCTTATCAATCATCACAAATATCTAGTCAAGGTGACTAGAGAAGAATTATTTCGAAAACATAAGGAAAAAAGGTCCCTCAAGATTTGAGAACTGATCAACTTGGGCTACTTTTATTTTCCTGTACCTATACTTTTTACACAAAATGGGTGTGATGTTAATGACAAGAACAAACCACCTTACACAGTTACACCTAACACAAATCAACTCAGGGCATCTCCAATTGGGGGTGTAAACAGCATAAAGTGTAAAGTTTACACTCCAAGTGCCAAAAAACTCTTTCCAATGGGGGTTGTATATCGTAAGTAATAGGTTATTAGTCAATAGATGGGGTGGGAAATTCCCCATCTAGCTATTAGTTAATAAAAAAACCCATACATCACATATAGTAACATCTATGTAACTTAAAAACTCGGACGTCACTTCAACTGACGTTTCAAGCTTTATTTTTCTGTTTGCGATGGTCTAAGTCCGTCACTTAGTGAATTATAACTATTACGAATCACGGACGTTGTTTTGAGTGGTCGTATGAAAGTGGACCATTATTTGTTTTAAGCCTTTGCGACGAACCAAGCCCATCATTTTTCATTATTTTTGAATGGTCTATGACAGTTTAAGTCCGTTGTTATCTCTTTTTACGCATTTGCCTCCACCTACCATTGGAAGAGCCACAAGTAGTAAATATATACTTTATGTATTTGGGAGTTAGATAGAGTGTATAATCCTAATGGCGCCTATGTGGAGGTGGATTTTTACACTCTCCATTGGAGATGCCCTCAACAGTATTTCTAAGGCCATTGTCAGATACCACACCTCTTTATTTACGCTAGATGATATTGGTTTGGTCACCCTAACAACAGCACATAGAAAAGCTCCTCAAGAAGATATAAATAAATAAAGACACCGGCAGAAGAAGATAAGAAAGGGCAGCAACGGTGAACAGAACCTTACCAATTTAATCCTGTAAGAGAATGAATTCCATCAATCAAGTACTGCAAAGCTGCAATTGGGAAAAAGGAATCGGCAGCTGCAGTAGCCACTTCACTTGCGACAGATGAAGCTGCTACTTCTAAGCTATTATCTGACATAATATCAGTCACATCACTCGCAACAGATGAGCCTGATAATTCTACGGCAGCCACATCGCTCATGTACTCAACCTTATCTGACCCTTCTTCGCCTGTAGTTGTAGAGTAAGAAGAGAGAGAGGGCCCAAGCCCAACAGGCAGAGAGTAGGACAACAAGCCTCGCACTCTAAACAGAGCACCTGGCCCAGGAATTGCCCTCTTGATAATGTAGTTCTGAATTCCACGATGCCAGAAGTTACGATTTTCAGGTTGACATGAATCTGCAGCAGAAGACTTCTTTTCGCTATCATCATCATGAAGAACGGAGCTAAGGGATGGATTAACTCGCTGTGTAAGAAGAGTGACTCTAGTGGAGAGGCTGCGCCGGTAAGCCATCTCAAATTTTGATCTCTGCTAAGCTACATAAAACAACAAAATGTATGGAACGAATACAACAAAATAAAATAACCAATCAAGAGAACAAGGAAGTAGAAACAACTGAACCTAAGTTTGGAATCATAAACCATAGAGTCAAACTTCAAACTAAGCACCCACTACATATGCTCTACCAGGTCCTCAGGCTCTTTTCCTATTTGGGGGAGCCACGCATCGGATAGAGATTTCTTCCACGGATTTAAGCAGAGTCACATCTTTACCGACCTATATCTACCATAAAAAACAATATTGTAGTATGAAGAAGGTGACAAACACTACATATATGGTTTCTTTTTTTTTTTTTTTTTTTCTCTATTTGATTAGTACTACATTCACATTGTTCCACTGTTCCACCAAACAGACAGCTGGCTGCTACAACTAACAGAATCTTATTCACTTCTGGAAAGGGGAATAAAAAATATTGTTATGGAGTGCAACATAGTAGTGATGTTCAAACTGCTGGTCCATAAATCTTGTTTTAAGCCCTTGCCTAATTACTTACTGCTTGAACAATTTACACATTCTTCAAAATATACTATAAAGCTATATAAGCATGCAAATTCATGTATTTAAGCCAACAAAAATAATAAAAAAATTACCTTTCCCCAATTCTTCTTCTATGCAGAAGATACAAGTGCAAGTTCGATGAAAACATGAGTTTCTACCCTCATTTCTTTCTTGGGTCGGGCCAATGCTTAAATCTCGAAGCCTTTACCCTCAACCCTCTCGGAGAGGGGCTTGAAGAGGCGGGGGGCAGAAGATAGGGCGGGATCTTATGTTGTTATACATTTGATTTACAAAATAAATTTAAAAACATTAGTTAAAAAATTTGAATGAACAATTAAACCTTGAGGAGGAGTCGAAAACTTAATAGGAAAACGTTTTTAAATTTTTAAGATATTAATGGAAATATCAGAAAAAAAAATTTTATTAAAATATAAGCCCATGGCCCGAAGCATGGGTCGGGTCGGGCGGGCGGGCTAAGGGTTTGAGGGTTTATTTAAGAACCAAATTTTAGGCCTAAGCCCATGGCCCGAAGCTTTGTGTTTATTTATAGACTACTGGGCTTGGACTTTGCGTCTATTTTCTTTGTAAGTTATTCAAAACTTGATGACAAAGAAAACAATTAAGTGGCATGTTTAGAACATCAAGTTCAGTTATTCTATTTTGTTCATCTCTTAATCTACCCGTACCAGTCCACACGATCCCTTAATGAGTTTGATTTGCGAGTGGCACTTAATCTTTTGATGTTTATCCTGTTTTTTTGTCTGAATGTTTTTTCACATTGGCTTTGGTTTGGGTATCTTGTTTTTCTACATTTTGAGCTGGTTTAGATGCTTGCGTCGAGGTTGGTTAGTTGGGCTATTAATCCTAACCAATATAAGAATTGTCCAAGAAAAATTTAAACATCAAACCTCGTCAAGCTTTGGATTCTGAGAATTTGTAAGCTCTTTTTAACTCTCAGGAACTTGTAAAGGCTTCAAGACAAAATCACGCATTCTCTAGAGGTTTAACTGAACTGGGAACCTTATTCAAAATCTTAATGACTGTTCTTCAAGATATTGTTTTGTGCTATGAAGGAATTGTGAGTAATGTGTGTAGTAATTCCATAATCGAGTTGAAATACGAAGTAATGTCTGGAATGAATGGCTGTAAATTTTATCCTCCTGGTGAGCCTGTTGGTGCTTTAGCAGTAACTCCTATTTCAATTCTTTCATATAAGTTAGTTCTTGATTCATCATCAAGTATCAAAGCATCATGGGAACTAATGAAGGTATTCAGTTTTGCATTTCCCATTTGTCCTCGCTCGTATATTTCCTTCATTTTTATTTACTTTGTTTATTCAGAAAATCCTATGTTTTGAATATCACTTTTCTGAACAATCTAGTATTCAAGTGACTGAAGTGAGTGAAAGTCACCCAAGAAAATTCTTATTGGTCCTGCAAGATTACAACATACTGCAGTTATTAAACCACATCTGATTGTAGAGTAATAGATGACTTTCTGCCAACAAACATGTGGTTCCACCCTTACTCCATAGAAGTTCCTTCAAATAACCGTCTCTCATCTGCCCAGTGCTAGTCTTTGACACTGCGCTCCCAAACCTGCAAAAAACAAGACAAATGAAAATGTTTTTTTCTTTTTGGTGCTTTCTTTTTTGTTGTTTTCAGTTTTTACAAGTTTTCATTTGCATATCTCCATAATCTTATATTTCTAATTTTCTATATGATTATATTTTCTTGCTTGTCTTTCCTTTTGTAATGCACTCCTTGTGGAATAACCCACACATACGGACAAATATAGACCTTGAAGAAGGGGAAGTTGTCGAAGAGGACAAAGTAAGGGAGAGACTGGATGAACATCTTTGGAAGTAACTTGTATTTATTCCACGTTTTCAGACTACTATTATTGGGTAACCTCACTTTTCTAGGCACCAGCCAGGCACACAGCATTTCGCATCGTAGGCTTAACTGGTACGGAGTTAATAACTTTTGCTGAAATATTTTCGATTGCCTTGGTTTTCAGATAGTACTTGGCAATGCGCTAATAGCAGGTGCGCAACAAACAGTTCATTTAACTTGTCCGGAATCCTTGCCAGACATATTCCATAGTTTGAATGTTTTCTTGATCTGTTGCCTGTTACTTATCGTTAGATTTTATTTTAGTGCTATAGGTTCATATAATTTGTCTTAAATCCTTGATAGGTAAATTTTGTGTTAATTACGTACTTGCAAATGTTTCTGTTTTTGGCGAGGTAAGGTTATTGTCATGGTTGGTCTTGGTCAGTAGTTCTTCATTTCCGAGTGTTACTAACTTACTATACAGTTAAAGACTTCAGTGTAAACTGACAGGCTATCATACCCGGAACTGGTGTCGTACTGCATCAGATAATTCATTTTCAACTAGCTAGTTCCTAGCAGCTCCTCATATATCTGAACTTAGAACTTTTTGTCAAGGTAGGAGGTATATATTATCCTCCAAGTACTACACCATGTTCACTGTATCGGCTCTTTCTGTTCATTGTGCACCACTAAGTACTAATCATCAGTCCCATCTCTGTAAGGTTAGGCTAATAATATTTCAAAATTGAAATTAATTTCAGGAATAATGAACCAAACAGCGCATTGTTAGAAATTTATACTGCGTCCACAAGATTCAAGACTGATTCCTACTAACATAGTGAAAGGCCGAACTAAAACCTGCCTGGCCTTTTGTTGGTTTCAAAATGTATCAATTTTTATTTTTGACTAAATTATTTAATACGTGAGCCGAACTAAAATTCCAGCGGGACCTTTTGTTGGTTCTCAAAAGATCATCGATGTTTTTTAACTTTTTGATTCAGATAATATGTACTTTTAAAGACATGCTTTAAAAGTTTAAATCATATTTGGACTAGAATGCGTTCCGTGTAAACAAAACTAAGATTTCATTTTCGGCACGCACCTTAGACTGCCAGTTCAAGAAAAACAGTGCCACAAAAATTTGAAAATCAGATTTGCAGAGTGCAATGGAGGTCACTAAAGGCCATAGACCTTCCTGATCGCCCATTGACCCCGTCCAGGTAAGTATGTATCTCAATATTTGGCATTACCTTTAGTACATCCACCTATGCCTTACAAATATCACACCTCTTCGAAAAAGAGCCAAATAACATTCTCAGACTGGCATCACTTCAGTTGTTCAATCTGGCAGATCAAATCAACCAGTAATGTTTTGAACCTTTGTTCATATATGGTCCATTAATAAAAACTACGATCGGTGTTTTTTCAGATCTTTATGATAGTATGATTTTTGAAAGTAATAATCTAAAAAATTATAAAACATATTTTGAATATAATTTAGAACGCGTTTTATAAATTATTTTAAATAAATAAAACTAATTTTAAGCAATAAACAGAGAGTTTTTGGTAAATTATTCGGCACGAATAATTAAAGACTGCCAGTTCATAAAAAGAGATATTACAAAAAATTTGAAAATCTCCTAAATATTGCAGGGGCCAAGAAAAACAGCGAACGAACGCCCTCTACAACAAATTATGACGTAGATTATCCCACTCGGAGATATCTTAGGCCAGCACCCCTCCTGAGTGCAATGGAGGTCACTAACCTAGGACATAGACCTTCATGATCGCCCATTGACCACGTCCAGGTAAGTATGTATCTCAATATTTGGCATTACCTTTAGTACATCCACCTATGCCTTACAAATATCACACCTCTTCTATGTGGGACTAAGTCACTAAGAGCCGAATAACATTCTAAGACACTCAGACTGGCATCATTTCAGTTGTTCAATCTGGCAGATCAAATCAACCAGTAATGTTCATTGATTAGTAAGGTGGTGTTCTGCATATATGGTCCATTAATAAAAACTACGCATCGGTGTTTTTTCAAATCTTTAAACATGTCGCTCTAACATCTTTATGATAGTATGATTTTTTGAATTCTAGTTATAATCTAAAAAATAATATAAAACATTAAGAGGGGTTGAATATAATTTGAGTGACGTGAATAAGGTTTTCTAAATTATTTTAAATAATATAAAACTAATTATAATTTCAATAAAGTGAGAGAGTTTTTGGTAAATTATTTAAAAAAGAGAGAGCTGATTAGAATAATTAAGGGTGGTGGTTCTAAAATCATAAAATAGAGAGATTACAAATACACATTTCGTTGAGAAATTTTTCTCCTAAATATCCGGCTATCATATAGTGTAGAGATATAAAATGGTGTGTGCCGGGTAGAGACCATCCTAGTATCATACCTAACAGGTGTGTCAAATTAGAGTGTGTCCTAGCCGTTGTAAATGAAAAATAGCATTAAAACTGATAATATATATATATTTATTTATTTATTTATTTATTTAAAACTGTTTTAAATGAGAGAATCGAGCCCCCAGAACTCTGGTATCATCACCCAAAGGTTTTATTTTGCAAACTGAGAATATATGCCTTGGACTATCCTCTTGTTTTAATTTTACCTTCACATCTCTAGACTTTATTATTGGGTAATCCTGATACTAACAGCAGCTGCGCTTTTATATTGACTCTGATCTGCCTGGCAACGTTAGTTGTCAGAAACTATTATCATTCGGGTTTTATATCATTGAATTCGTTTGGTTATGTGATAGCGTTTGCTTGAAAGACTTCAGTTCCAAAGTCATGCATTTTTTTTTTTTTTGTAATATCTTCCAGCTAGTATTCATGATGTTTCATGGCTGCTGCATCGCTTGGGATGTGGGTATACTCTAATTACTGAGCTGGCCGGTGGATTTGCCAGTACAAAATCACCTGACTAATGGAAAAGCACCTGTTGACAATTTCCTTCCTAAACTTTCCGGCTTAAGAAATTTGATAGATTCCAAAAGCGAGTCTTGCATTAACAAGGTCGTTCAATGGATTGACTTCTTAGGTATTTCACTTGCTGATTGAGGGAAGTTTACTCGGAAGAATTTCATTGAGGACATTACCTCACTCTTCCTTGGCAAGTTTGATGCTAATGGAGTTGAATACCTTTCTGAGTCATTAAGATTGATCAAAAGGCGTTCCTTTCCATAGTCTGAAGTCTAAACCCCTCTATGAAGATTTGGTACATTCTATTTACTCAAAGAAGTTCTTGTTCATTCGTCTACAGGTTTAGCTGAACCGTGAACCTTATTCAAATCTTAATGACTGTTCTTCGAGATGTTCTGTGCTATATTAGGACTTGGGACTGTGACTAACGTGTAGTACTTCCATAATCCAGTTTAAATACGAAGTAGACTCAGGGATGATGGCAGTAGATTTTATCCTCCTGGTGAGCCTGTTGGCGCTTTAGCAGCAACCGCTATATCAAGTCCTTCATATAAGGTAGTTCTTGATTCATCATCAAGTAGCAAAGCATCATGGGAACTAATGGAGGTATCCAGTTTTTTTATCAAGTTACTTTATGCTGCTGTTTTGCATTTCTCATTTCTATGTAATTTGTTTTTCAGGAAATCCTATTTCTGAAAATCACTTCTCTGAAGGATCTATTCTTGAGTGAAAGTCACCCAAGAAAAATCTTATTGATCATGCAAGATTACAATATACTGCAATTATTCCACCACATCTTATGCAATTACATTTTAGGGTAATAGATGACTTCCTACCACCAAACATGTGGTTCCACCCATACTCCATAGAAGTTCCTTCAATAACTGTTGCTCATGTGCCCAGTACTGGCCTCTGACATAGAGCAGTTCATGGTTTTTGAAATGGGTGGCATCATAAAGTTCATGCCGCATGTCTGTGGGAGACTAACAGAGAGAGAGCTATTAATGTTTACAATGTTCCTGTCAATCATGGCACTTTTAATACACATACAAACAGCCATCATATTTTCACTGGCGACAACCATGATACCGTGGCAACACTCGTTCGATGGATTGGGCATGGTGTTTTGCAAATATGGGAAGCATGGCATCAAACTCTGTTCGACACTGCTGCATGCTACTGGAGCTAAATCATATGCTTTGGAAGCAGAAACCAGCATCAACAATGCCATCACAAAACCCACTACACGATAAGTCATGTTTTTTTCCTTAGGAGTAGTTTGTAATGTAGTCATGCTTGGTGCAATTTATACCTTGTTTAATTTGCTGATAATCATACAAGGCTCATGCTGCCCGTGCAGACTTTTTAATTTCTGGTAATCCGATCATGTTGTTGGTGTGAATGTGTGATCCGCGGTTTGTTTAGTCAACACGAATTGACTCTTGACTTTGTAGTCAAAATCATAATTGGGCTTTGATTAAAAAAGCCCATTTGTCCCCCGCTTATAAAAACTAGGGGTGGAAATCGGGCGGATTGGGTCGGGTTGAGACATAATCCGAGTTTAAACCGAGTTTCAAATGTTTAACTCGAGTCCGGAACCAAGTCCTAGTCGGTCTTTAAATTTTCAGCCCAAGTCCTAGCCCGACCAATTCAAGTTGGGTCGGATTAGAATGGGTTGGTCAAAATTTTCTGGTTTTTTTGGAATTATGAGATAAAAAACACTAAAATTAAAATCTTCTAATAAAATCAAAGAGATTTGATTATTTTAAAGATAAACTTAACTTGTTGATTATATTATTCTCTCTAAACTAGAGAATCTCAACCTTATTTTTGGGGCGCGGTATTGGCACCCCGATAAATGGGACTAGCACCCATTTGACAAAAAGTAAAACAATAATGGTTATTCTTTAGATGTACTTTTACACTCTACATGCCCATAGTTCTACGACAGGCAGTTGCCGCGAGATCTCATATCCCACGGCAAGCAACTGCAGCGAGATCGCACAATCCACGGCAGCAGGTTGTCGCGAGATCTCATATCCCATGGGATTCTTTGCGAGAAAATCGCACAATCCACGATAGCGGGTTGCAAGCGAGATCGCGATATATTTTTGTCGCGGCATATTTTTTTTTGTGTTTTTTGTTTTTTTTCACTTCAAATTTTGTATATTGAACATACACGATATATGAATACCTTATTTTCTTCTTTGAAGTTTATTTATACACTCCAAGAACAACACCAAAGCCATGACAAAAAATATATATAATCGAGCCATAATTTTGCTATTTCGCGACAAATATTTTCATATGGTATAAAAAAAAATTGTGATCAAATTAATGAAGAAGAATTTTAATAATTAATACAAACAAATACTCAATTTTAGTAAACAAAATCATTTCGCGGCAACTAACTTTTTTTTATGGTGGCTATTAAAAAAAAAAAAAAAAACCCTACGGCAGCCACCTTCCGTGGGATATGGGATCTCACGGCAACTCGATGCCGTGGATTATGCGATCCCGCAGTAGGTGTTTGCCGTTAGTGTTTTTTATGTATTTAATGGAGGAGAATGATTGAAAGATATATGTACATATGCACAGGCTCGTGTTTTTCGGTTTTTTTTATATTCTAACACGAACCCAACCCAAAACCAAGTCGAGTTTAAATTCATCGTGCTTGGGCTAACCCGAACCCAAGTTCCACCCCTAATAAAAACCCAACCAAAAACTCTCTTTTCGTCCCAAAAAAAGAGCTGCCATCTCAAAACTTAATCTCTCTCTAATGGCGATTCACAACGTGTTAGTGAAACTCTTGGATGGAAAAACAACAACTTTAAAATTCACAAACCCAACAATTTCAGGCTCATCAATTAAAACCCAATTACAGTCCCTTACTCAAATACCATCACAACACCAAAGATTAATAACAGGTACTAAACAAATCCATGACCAAACCTTAATAACAATACCCAACAATGAATCATTCATTACAGTCAACCTCCTTCTCCGTCTTGTTGGTGGGAAAGGTGGGTTCGGGTCACTTTTACGTGGGGCGGCAACGAAAGCGGGTCAGAAAAAGACTAATAATTTTGATGCGTGTAGAGATATGAGTGGAAGAAGATTGAGACATGTGAATGCTGAGAAGAAGTTGGAGGAATGGAAAGCGGAAGCGGAGGAGAGGAAGTTGGAGAAGATTGCGGAGGATTTTATTAAGAAGAAAGCTAAGGCTGTGAAGAAGAATGGGGGGAATGGGGAGTCGGAGAAGTATATTGCTAAGTATAGAGAGGATTCGGAGAAATGTATGGATGTTGTCGAGGCTTCGGTTAGGGAATCGTTGGGAAGGCTTGAGGATGCTAAGAGAAAGATCTTGCCTTCGGCTGGGAAATCGGGGTCGAAGCGGTTGAAGTTATGGTAAGGGTCTAGTTTTTTTAATATTTTGGTTTTAGTGTTTTTAATATTGAGCAATTTGTGTAGGATGTCCAAGGAGGAGGAAAGCGATGAGGACGAGGACGAGGAGGAGGAGGAGGAGGAGGAGGCTGTTGTTCTTGATGGTGTTATGAATTGTGAAATGAGGAGTAAGGATGGTGAGGGGTGTTCAAGGTCTGTTTATGATGTTCTAAGCGAAGGGGAGTCTTCGGGTGGAGGGTCTATGGAGAGTAATTTGGAGGAAGAAAACGGTAATGGTGGAAGTTTTGAGGTTGGGGAAGGTTCTGGGAATGGAGAAATTCATGATGAGGGAAGTGGTTTGGCTGAACCTAGTAGTGTGAAAAGGGTTTCTGCAGTTGAAGAGAGTGTTCCTCTTGATGTGGAATCTGGAGTGTCTGAAGAAACAGTTGATCAGAATGTGAGTGACTGTACTACTGAAGTGGTGGATAAATCTGAAAGCAGTGACAATGTTACTGAAGCCAATGGTTCGATTGAAAACATAGCGGTTGAAAACGGAGATAATACCAATACTGACAAGCCACTGGATTTCAATGATTATAATACTGCAAGAGAGATGGAGGTATGTTCATAATGCTAAATTTCTTCTTTCTTTAATATTAATATCTATATATTATGCTTTAGTTTCTTGTTAATTTCATGTCCATCAACTGGAATAAACATAATATGTTAATTATGTGGTTGTCTCACGTAGTTCTCATAAACTGATTCAATATTGATCAGTGTTTGCCGTATCATCACACTAAGATTTTCTACATTGAGGTTACCATACTCATTACTACTGCTATATCATTGAAGAAGGCCTACCAATGAATCTGGACTCGGTATGGTTCTTGATGTAGAATGAAATTATTGAAACCGACAAAAGGGCATTATGATATGATTTCAATTTTTAAGTAAACTGACTAGGGTATTAGACACACTTGAGAGGACAAAAAAGATTCATTCTGCTGACCCCTAACTGTTGGGACTATGTTATTAGGTATGTAGGTTGGGGTGATGTGATGAGGTGCTAGGTTTGATTTGAGCAATAATTTGCAACTATTTTCACTTAAAAACACCGCCTTAGGCACCTTGGCCGCCTTATGTCGCCGAGGCGCTGCCTATAATAGCTTAGAGTTTTTGTATAAGGTTCTTGCTCTAGACTTTCGGAGAATCATTGAAGTGCCTAAGAAATACATAATTAAAACTGAGTTCGAAACTTGAGGAAATAAGAAGATTTTAGAAATTCTTCAAGAAGACCTATATGATATATGGCAATTTTTGGACCATTAGCAATAGATGATAGCATAGGTGTATCACAGCATCACTCAGCTATGCCTATTCGTTTGCTTTTGTCATCACTCTGAAAGGGTGGATATGGAATCCTGTTGAGAAGGATAATTTCTTTTAGAAAGTTTGGCATTGACGCATTTTGTAGATTGAGATGATTTCAGGGTCTGACCATGTTCAAAATATGATTTTTAGCTAGATATATGTAGGACTAGAAAAAATAATAATAATAAAGGAGAAAGAAAAACGAGATATTTGTACGACTCTATTGCCAAAGTGACCTGGACTGTCGCTGTCATTATTGGTTCCCAATAACACGAGGCGTATTTTGAGGAGGATTTCTTTTGTAAGTGGTCGGATTCTATCTAATTGTTATAAGAAGGTTCCACCATAGGTTCCTTGGAATTACAATGACTCACACTCACGCTGGTCTCATGGTTATATGCTAAGAGGGATAAGTTCCAAAACTCTGTTCTTTTCTTTATGAATAGTAATAAGAATTTGTTTCACAGTGATAAGCTGTGGTCCTAATTACTTGGCAAAAAGATCTGCGTGAATTAATTAGACTTCTCTTATTACTGTCATGTGAGAAGCTCAGTCTGGAACTTTCATATGGTTCATTTTGCTGTTGTATGAGTGTATGACCCTGGGTGAGGACTGAAGGAGGAGTGAATACTGAATTGGAGGGCTCCTTTGTGATGGCCACCTCATTGGCAGATGTCTGATGTAACTCTGGTAGTGTGGAACTTGAACTTGAAAGAATTTGCAAATTCCGGAAGATAAATTCCAGCGAGTGGACAGATTCATTCCTGGCACTAGAACTTCACTTACGGTTTATTTTCTGATTGCAAAGAAAGTTTGGTTTGGTTTGATTTTTCCCTTCTCTGTTTCAATCAGTTGAATGACTGTTGATGTTGTCCTTCTTTCAGTGGTCTGTACTCTTTCTTCTCATCATAAATTAAACTATATAAAAAGCCATTCCACCAGATATAAGACCAACTTCTGCATTCAACAAAGTGACAAACCTAGTCAGTGACTTGAACGTCAAAAGGATCATATGTTCTTTTTATTCAAATAATGGATGAAAAGTTTACAACATATAAAAGCGTATTTGTTTAATCCATGGTTTATATGCTATGATCATTCTGTGTTGTCTATATCTTTTGTTACAGATAGCCACTTGTTTTTATTAGGCCTAGTTTGTCTTTACTGTATATGTTATGTTAATATTCCAATTCTTAAACTGTTGTAATTAAACCTAGACTTAGTTTCATTTTTTACTCCTTATATTCAAGAGATGATGTCAGTTGTTTCGACTCGAGTTTTACCAATACATTTTGTCATTTGATAAAGGTGCTTGGCATGGAAAGGCTAAAAGCAGAGTTGCAAGCACGCGGATTGAAATGTGGGGGTACTTTGCCAGAGCGTGCTGCCAGGCTCTTCCTGCTCAAGACTACTCCTTTAGAGATGCTGCCTAAGAAGCTGTTAGCAAAGAAATAAATGGAATCATTCTCTTTGGTCTGTACTAAATGGAGAAAAGAACCATTGCTGCTTAAATAGTTTGTACTTTTGGAAACTCTGTTCACCACTTAAACTGTACTACAATTCTGTATCTATGCTCTTGAGCTCCTCTATACTGAGCAAAACTAAGAATTAAGAGAATTACTCGACCTTATGTTACTATATCTTTTCATGTATAAAAACACTTGCGTTTCTTGTGAATTAGTTTGTTGGTATGCCCCCAGTATATTTTTTTCCTAATTATATAGTTGATTGAGCTTCTTGTGAATTTGTGATAGATAGATATTGAAATTCCTTTGGCTGCAAACTTCCAGGTGAGTTCTTTTTGTTCCAGTACAGAATTCATTTCACACAACTGCTGCTGCACTTGGTAGGAAAAGACAATATTGACATGCAAAACCATATCTCCGAATTGCCCCCAATTCTACTTTTTACTGCAAGCAGTGAAATGTCGGAAACACCCTCTGTACTCCTAAGTTCAATGAGGATTAACAGAAAAGAGGAGGGTGAAAACGGGAAGGCAAACAAGTTATGGCACTATAAGTAGAGAGGTGAGGATGGAAGAAGGTGTTCATCATTAGTTTAAGTATGAGGCTTGCTCAGGGAGGTAGGGAGTTTTGTTGGGTTGTTGCCCCTCTCTGTTTTATAGAGCCGATGATTACTTTTATTAAATAAACAACCCTTCTCTTTCTTTCTTTCTCTCTCTCTTTTTTTCCGTTGATGTTGGTGTTGTTATTGCTGCTTATTATCAACACCACCACCATCTTCTTCTTCATCATCATCATTACAAACAACAAAATAAGGCTGTGATGATACAAAAGTTTTCAGCTTTGATCTACAGACGTTAGGGAAGTAGTCTCTGGGTATGTTCTGGCGAGGCACAACTAAGTTGCAGCCACGCCCAAAGATCTTTCCTTTTGTCTGAGAAAAGGCGAATCTGAGCCTCATCATCTTTTTCTATAGTTCTACAAACCTTAAAACATAGAACTTTTTATGATTATTTTGTTTTTTAAACTTGAGTTTGAAAACAACCAAACTCATTTCCACTAGACACTCAAACAACAAAACGTTTCCTTATAGCATTTGCTGCTTCTAACCTAAATAACTGCCAACATTTTTACCCACTAAAGAAATCAATTAAAATGACATTTTCATGTATGAAAAGCCATAATTGATTTTAATCTAAAGGTTTAATCTAAATTTGTTTTTTCTTTCTTCCAAAAAAAAAACTAAAAAAAAAAAAATAACCTTAGGATGTTTATTTTTTAGTATTTAATAAAAAAAAAAAATTAATTTTTTTGTTTTTTTTGGTTCCCAGTTATGTTCAGACCTAATATTAAAATGATATTTTCACAAATATGAAAAATATTTAGGGATGAAATTCTAGGAATTTCATCAAGTGAATCGCCTTAGTTGATACTTTCTATTAGTTCAAAACTTGTGCAACCTACACAATCTCTTAATCTTGCAGTCAAAAAAGATTTTATTGAGTTAACATTCTCTAGTAGTCCATCTCATAAAATTATGATTAGTAGAATAGATGTGATGAGACCTTCTCTATTAAAAAAAAAAAAAAAAAAAAAGGGTGTGCAACTCTGAATTTGGCAATTTACTAATGCCAAGATCAAGACACAACCACCCACCCATCTCATTCTTGATAAGTTCATTCCACTGCAACCTTTAAACCGGAAAGTCATTTGAATCAATAAATTATCTTTAACTAATGCCAAATTCAAGACTATTTATTAAATCTCAAGTATAAGTGTTGCTTCCAGCGTATGACAATCTCATTATCCATCAGTAAACAACAGACGGTACAAAGGGTTACATGTAGCGTACCACCCAACGTTCCCCAATACAATCCTCTGGTACCCTGACATAATAAAGAGCATTTAAGTATCTCCTTACATATGGAACTTAGGAATGGAATGGAATGGAAAGGAAATAATTTTAAGTCGTTTGCAAAACACAAATAAACAAATTGAAAACCGAATTCTTATTTGGAATTTGGATAATTCGAATTTCGGAATACAAAGGAAAAGAAATTGTAATTGTTGATGACTATGAAGTAGTAAGTTCTATTTATTTATATTTTCTTTCCTTTCCACAAAATTTGAGGGGTTATTTAAAACCAAAACCTTTTCCATTTGTTTCCATATGGAAAAGTTCTCCATTTCCTTTCGAAACAAACTATGGAAACTATGTCTTCACTCTTATTTTCCTTTTCTTTTATCTATTTCCTTTCTTTCAAAGACAAACACAAAATTTTCAAAAGACACAAAACACATTTAAACAAACTAAATCTTGGACTTTTTTTCAAAAAGCCCCAACATGATTGTCAACCTCCTTGATAACAAAACCTTAATTCAAGATGACAACTTTATTTTAAAGGAAAATTCTTTTTCAGAGGAAGAATGAAAGAGATAACACTAGTCTTGGACTTTTTTTTCAAAAAGCCCCAACATTGTCAACCTCCTTGATGACCTCAAGATGTGTACCAAGGGAGCGAATTTTCAGAGGAAGAACACGCACTGGTTTGTGACACATATAACAGAAAATTGTAAAAGGATGAAACCAATTGAAAAAACTTTTAACATGTCAAGTTTGACTCAACCATATAGCCAATATCAATCCTTTCCACCTCAACCTGTACTGACAACAAGAAAAAATAATCACGGTCTAACAGTGCATAAATAGCAGATTGAGGCAATTTGAATGCAATGTATATAACACAAAAATTTCAATAAAGAACATGGTCTCTGCGTATATTAAACCACCACATATTGCAAAACGATAAGCTGGTCATAGAGAGAGTTCTGAACACTTTGATTTTCTAAACATAAGTGAAATATTATCTAAAAGCCTGGACAAGGTCAACAAACCCATAAGCAATGTAAAACGTTTTTGTGCAACCCACTGACAAGCCTAACACATGCATGTGTTGGAAACATAATTTGTGCCGGAGGCACGACAACATGCATCATAGGCTCATCCTGTAAAACGAACTTGAGGAGTGGCATTGTAGGCAAAACTATTTACTACTATAGTACAAGTTTGATTAGATTTAAGGGGGTACAAAACAAGCTGATTTGATAAGAAAATCTTTGCTCTAATCCGACGAAACCAACTTGATACCTTGATCAACTAATGGCGTGCAATCTATCATGTTGAACTAACTTGATATTTTGTCTAGTCGTAATTGAACTATATAACGACTGTCACCATATGGCATAGTAGATTTTTCCAATTAAAGAGAAGGCATTGCAGCTAGATTAGTTTACATACAAATGATTCTCATAGCGCAGCAGTTAATCTCGATTGCATTTTAGTCAGACTTCATTTGTGTAAGTTTTTAATTAATTTTTGCCTCGTTTTGTAGCACATCATACGTTGACAATATTGAAGGCGTTACTATTGATTATGAGGGATCATAAAAAGGAAAAAAATGTTGGACGGCAAAATTTGGCCCGTGCAGCTCATTTCTATATTTCTCACTAATTTGGTCTGGAATTTGAGAATTGTTAGAATAGAAATTGAGTTTTGACCGCGCATTGAAGACGAAAAATTGCCAAATTTTTTGTCAACTGTCACATTCGAAATCAATTTTAACAATGATGCTCTTACATTGGTTTCTTTTCTATTCCATAGTAGACTACTCATTAGTTTTCCTTTACTTTTCTCAACTCAATGGAGTGAGTAAACAAACGCAGACCCTCACTTCACTTTTTACCATATGTAGAAGATGTAGAAAACACCCTCCACTAGACCAATACGCTCCCTATCCCAGTAGAGATTAGAGACAAAGAGGAGGGTAAAAACGGGGAAGGCAAAAAAAATTAGGGTTGTATAAAAACAAAGGTGAGGTTGGTAGAATGGCTTCCATCATTAGTTTAAGTATGAGGCTCGCTTAGGGAGGTAGGGAGTTTTGTTGGGTTGTTGCCCCTCTCTGTTTAATAGAGCCGATGATTACATTCACAAAATAAACACCCTTCATCTTGTTTTTGTTGTTGTTGTTGCTGCTGTTGCTACTTCTTCATCACGATCAGCATCTTCTTCTTCTTCTTCTTCTTTTTCAAAATAAGGCTGTTATGATTTTGTGAACTTTGATCTTCAGACGTAAAGGAAGAATCTTTGGGTATGATTTGGCGAGGTAACTTGGTTGCAGCCACGCCCAGAGATGTTTCCTTTTGTCTAATACAAGGCCAATCTGAGCCTCATTCACTCATCAACTAGCTGTTGTTCCAACATTTGATAGATCATGATGCATTTGAGGACAATGAGGACAATGAAATAAGTTGAACACATTGATCAGTTTTGCTGCTTGACTGCTTTGACACTGTTCATGAACTTCATTAAAGGCAACCTGGACCCGATCTTTAAACGGACATGAATGATAACTGGTGACCCTTCACTTCAGAGCAAGACCCATGTACTCTGTTGACGTTTGGTTCTTTTGACACAGATGATATCTATAGTTTAAACTCTCAAAGCCAATTTATATACCGGTTTTTGAATCTCAGCATCAGCTGATATGAACAACGAATTACCAGACCAATACATTCAGGTGATCAGACCATGCTTCAAGTAGAGTCGACCTGTGACCATGGTATTAGATATATGGATGTCCATTTAAAAATATGAAGGGAGACAAGATCAACCTGTAATTGAGATCCCAAACCATGCCTGAACAAACCTGAATAAAAAAGTTCAGTGATTGAACTAAGGCATAACATAGACATGATAAATCTCAAATCAACCGCATGACCACATTAAAGAACTATTTTGAGCAAAACAAATTCGATGAGAATCTAATAATGAACTAGCAGTCTGGCACTATTTCTTAAAGAAACTATTCAAGCAAAGACAAACAGAAGTAACTACCAACAAATTTTCCAATGAATTCCTTTTTCCAAGATTATCCTATAGTTTCCATTTCTTGGATTTTATGAAGTTAACTTTCACCCAGTTAAGTACTTGAGTGTTAAAATCCTAATCCAGTATAACCATAAAACTGGGCAGCTGTAACAGGACACTGAGAAAACAGTTCTTTCCTACTATCCGAGCAGAATTCTTCATATTCCTTCTAAAACTCAACTCCTTAAGTATTAAATATTGAAACCCTCAGCACGCAGGCACTCTCGATGAGCTCGGATCCACTTTGCGCAAGCAGCTTCACCATGCTCCACAATGCATTCATCCCTAAGCCTCTTGGTGTCAGGGCAAGCACAACAGATCTTCTTCTTTGGTTTTGTATCAGACACGGGCTTCTCCGTAGTTGGTGATCCCAATTCTGGCACAGCCATGGTGGAAGGTGTAGGCAACCCAATCTCAGTTGAACCCATGCTTATATAAGTCTTGAAGGAAGAGCAAATGGCGAATAGCATACAGAGAGTTATAAGTAAATAACGAAATTGTAAAGCATGTTTAAGACCACGAGCATAAAAGAAATGAACAAAAGCATAAAATATACAAAATTCTCAAGGCAGGGTTATGATTCACGACCAACCAAGAGCAAAAATAAACCTCCTCAAAATGAGACCACATCCACTCCTTTTGGTATCACCATATCAGAAGAAGCTCAAAAATAAGTTAGATGGTATCCGAAGTCCAACAATGATAGTCATAGCAATAGGACCTAGGCATCTAGAGACACATGCTAAACCAGTATTTCATTATCAAAAATATAAAATAGAAACAAACAATAGTCCATGACTCATTTCACTTATATATATGATGCTCTATCATATATAATTAAACTTCTGAAAGAACTTTAAGTCCTTTACATTGGTCCGTCCAAGTCTGACAAACAACTTAGACTAGAATGTTGTAAACCAGGCGGCTAGGCAGGTACCGATAATTAGAGTCTGCGACGAACATGATGGTGTTTGGCATTCTGGAAAGCTCATAAAATGGTCTTAAATTCAAATAAGATTTTATTATGAGTTGGTCAAGTCAGTCAGACTCCATTGTTTAACATAGTATATGCACACAGTCACATTTCTTCATACCATCTTCCACATTGTGAAAACTAGTCTTCAATTCTTCATCCAGGTAGAGAGAATTGACTGCAGATGTACTTCAATTCTCCCAACAATTTATTCTCATTTTTGCCAAAAAAAAAAGTACAATGGTAAACATTGATAAAATACATCTGATGACTCACAACCTACGGAGCGTCTATGACCATTGATTTTTGCCAATCAGAAATCGCTACAACGACCGCCGCATTCCCAATCACCATAACGAGTCGGCTCAGGTCCTTTGGGTCCACCAACCTCACCAGTTTTTCTGTTCACACCATACTCATCAATGTCACCTTCTTCTTCTAAGGATTCTTCTGGTTTCTCTTTTAAAGTTTCGGAATCAGTCTCTTCCTCTTTCTTATTGTCCAAATTTTCAGGAGTTTGGTGTTGGTTTTGCAGTATGAATGATGTAAAGATTCCTCTCGAATTCAAGAGAATGGACAGTTGGGATTGAGGGATTCCTGACCCTATCTTTGATTTGGGAATCTCAATGAGAGATGAAAACAGACGCTGGAGATTGTTCTTCATTCTTCTTTCTCACTAGAGAGGAAATAATTCACAGCTAAATTATCAAGGCGTTTTCCGCAATATTCCTGTGATGCAATAATGCTACATTAGCTGTGTAATTTTTGTGTTAGGAAAGTTGGGTTTAAAAGAGTTGGGCCTTTTTACTCGTTGACTTTTTTCTTTTTACTGTGTTTTTGTTGGATAATTTTTTTTTACTATTCTTCAAATTAGCATCTCATTTCCTTTTTTTTCAACAATAAACCCACAATCTTAGTCTGTCTAATTTGTGAAGTAAATGACACGTTTATCTAATTTGTTTCAACTAGCATAGGCGTCCAACTTAAATTGAGATACGGTGTGGCGTTCTTCTCCAAACACACGAGATTAAATTATATCACCATGTAATAATGGCGTTTGTAGAGCAATATCATAGCTTATGTATTAGGAAGACAAATTTTGAAGGAAATAAAATCATTATAAACTAAAATACCATGTTCATTTAAAAAACATAATAGCTTGTCAATCATCATGAGTATGTGGAACACTGCTCTACTCGTGTAATCTCATTATTGTGTGCAATCAGAGTTTCACATCTCAAAAAATTTAAAATTTCAACTATCAAAACACAATAGATTAGGCGTGGATTGTCAAATTGCTTGTCATTATGAAAAAGATCATCTTCTAATTGCATACTAATTTAGGATGTTACACACACAAAATAAAGTTATAACTTTTAATAAGATAACAAAATAAAGTCCAATAGGACCTAGGCATGCTAAACCAGTATTTCATTATCAAAAATATAAAATATAAACAAACAATAGTCCATGACTCATTTCACTTATATATATGATGCTCTATCATATATAATTAAACTTCCGAAAGAACTTTAAGTCCTTTACATTGGTCCGTCCAAGTCTGGCAAACAACTTAGACTAGAATGTTGTAAACCAGGCATACCGATAATTAGAGCCTGCAACGAACATGATGGTGTTTCGCATTCTGGAAAGCTCATAAAATGGTCTTAAATCCAAATAAGATTTTATTATGAGTTGGTCAAGTATATGCACACATTCACATTTCTTCATACCATCTTCCATATTGTGAAAACTAGTCTTCAATTCTTCAATTCTTCAATTACTGCTTGTAATTGAATGAAGATTGTAGACTTTTTTTTGTATGTAACTAAACCGTTACAGAACTAGACATCTCTCAACACACAAAAACAGTCAAAGTACTCGTTGAGACATTTTGTCAAACATGTGGGACGCAAAAACTTATTTACATACTTATCATTATCAACAAAGCTATCATTTCTAATCACTAGTGCAATATTGATTTCTTAACTAGATGTAAGATTTTACCTGAACGAAGTTGATATTTGAGAGGCGTCTTGTTTTCTATTGAGTTGGTGAGAGAGGACGAAAAGCTGTACCGTGCAACCCCGGGTTTGTTTCGAAATTAGGGTAGTGTACTTATATACACGTCCACCTATTGAAAATCTGTCAAATTGAGGGTTCATAAATGACATTTTAAACTTTAAGTAAACAAATTTAAATAATTCATTGGATTGTTTATATTTTCATTGATCGAAATGATGAGTTGATAACTATTGCAATGTGAAAAAAAAAATTATAATGGAAAAGCAGATTTCCTTTAAAATAATTCATTACTAAAAGCATACGGGATGTTGGATTTTTCCGTTTTGAATATAAAAATCAAATGAAAAATGTGTGCCGGATGGAATTAAATTGGATTTCGTCTCTGAATTAAAAAAAAATCGAAAAAAAACGCATTGGATGGAATTAAACATTCCGAAGTTCCGAAAAAAAATTTATGGAAAAAAAAAAAAAAAAAAAAAAAAAAAAACACACACACACACACACACACTAAGACAGAATCCAACATTCCGTCCTGAAGTTCACAACTCAACCACTATCTTGATTGAAAGTTTCACCTTCGTTTTGACTTAGGGGAAAATAGTCACCATCATATTCACCTCTGCATTGGACAAAAGTTTTAAACCAAAAAGAAGTGAATAAAATCACATTCCCACCATATCCACCTGCATTAGAAATGTTCTAAGTGACAATTCATATTTCGATTAAGTTTTGTGTGGACTATCCTACTGTTGTACATGAATTTATGAAACTTCATAGTTTTCGTGTAATACCGAGGGCAGGAATAGTCAGATATATGCCAATATGAATCTGAATTTTTTGCAAATATTTCATCCGAATCTAAACTCCAAACCCAATTGAGTAACACTAAAAATCTAACCCGTATTCGACCTGAAAAGTTATAGAAATATATCCGAACCATATATATTCGGGTTTAGGTCGGGTCGGGTTTAATTCCCTGCCCAGCTGCCCTAATACTACCCGATTCATAAAGTAAACGCATGAGTTTAAATTTACTTAACTACCCTTATCAATTTGTCACATGAAATTTTAAATGGACTTTATACCCATACATAACCTTTATTTACTTGGGTAATTTTGGAAACCAAAATAGCTGTCAGATGATGATATCTTGCGGACACTAACAACTATTTAGAAAGTTAGTTGAATCCCTTTTTCACTTGTAATTAGAAACCCTCATCCAAATCGAATTCAGTAAGCCTATAGTTTCCTATATATACATCCTTAAACCTCTTTTACGTTGTCTCAAAACTAGTTTGTTTCTTCTAAGGAATAATGAGTTTCAAAAAGGGTGATTCTGTTGAGGTCCATAGCAACCAAGAAGGATTCGTGGGCTCGTATTTTGCTGCAAAAGTTGTGATGCCAATGGGGAAAAACAAGTATTTAGTAGAATACCAAACATTGGTGACAGATGATGACAAGAAACAGATGCTGCAAGAAGTAGTCAACGCAAGAGAAATCAGGCCTACGCCACCTGAAATTCTTGTTCCTAGATTTTATCTACTTGATACTGTCGACGTTTGGGATAATGATGGATGGTGGGTAGGAAGAGTTAATTTTAGGCCAACTCTTAAAGAGTACTCCGTTTACTTTGAGAGCACTGGGGAAGAGATTGATTATCCATATCACAATATGAGGTTGCATCAAGAATGGGAGAATGGGAAGTGGTATCCTTCTCCGCGCCACAACGTAGTTTCATACTCTCGTGATTCTTGAGAAAGTCATGGTGCTAATTTTGTTGTGTGTTCTGACTTCTCAACGAAGTAGTACGTATATGTGTAATCTTTTAGTGTTCACTCTTGGAGTCTTGATCTGCTGTCTTTTATTTTCCAATATCCCATGTTCATAACCAAATACTTTGGCCCAATGTTCTGTAATTTGCATTGGTTTGATGAAGGCATTATCTGTTATGAAAGCAATAGGAACATATCATTTTGGAGTGACAGAATCGAATTTTGAATTCACGAATACAGTCATCATTATTTAGGCTGTCTTTGATAAAAGCTGTGGCAAATGCAAATTTTGTCACCATTTGCCACTTGCAAATTTGGTATGTGACAATTGTAAATAACTTGTGGTTGTTTGATGATACTGTGGTAAATATCATTTGTCCTGATTTGTGCTGCTATTTGATTGTCCAAATTTGTCGCGGCAAATTTTTATTTTTGTGTTTTTAAAATATTTAAGATTTAAAAATTATAGTTATTCTTATTTGTAAATTTATTTTATTTGTATATGGTTCCATTGAAAGACATGATGTTAATCTATTAGCTACTAGCGTCGTATGCAAGACACAAATTTACTGTGTAGATGGATTTGATAAAACGTTTAAAGTCAAAGTCCCAGATGAATCTCCTTTTGAAGCTTCCAAATCCAAAGTGATAGGTTCATCTAAATATCTAATGGGATAGTTTCAACACTTTAAAATCAAAGGTATATACGCATACTGCATGTCTCCGACATTACAAAATTAATCGTCCCCTAATTTCTAGTATTTTTCTAAACCATAATTGAAAATTTTCCCACATTCATGTACTCAGTAGTGAAACGTCTAAAAATCGGCAAAAGGTGCTCTCGAGTGTGCAGTTTGTTTAAATGAATTTGAAGATGATGAAACACTTAGATTGTTGCCAAAATGTGATAATGTCTTTCATCCTGAATGTATTGATGCTTGGTTAGCTTCACATACTACTTGTCCAGTTTGTCGTGCTGATCTCACACCTGATTCAAATCATCCAGCAATAGATGGTAATGAAATCACAGAAGTACAAAATCAAAATTCCAAAAGCGACTCCGATATAGAGAATCAATCACTCGCCAGCAGCAGCACTTGCCATCCAGCAGTGGTAGCACAGCAGCACTTGCCATCCAGCAGTAGTAGTAGCACAGCAACACTTGCCAGCAACAGCAGCAACATCACCCACACCACTGCACCACTCACACCACACCACTACAACACCCACCCACATCACACAACTCACACACTCACCAAGCACAACTATAACATTCGAACCAAATTAATACTACTTTTTTTTTCTCTACAATTAAGTTTTTGAAACGGTAAGCATCAGAAAAAGGGGGAGGGGGAGTCTCACATTCAGTTGTATAGTAATTCAATGTTTGTTTATGCTTAATATGAGCGCATATGGCTTATGTAGATCGTTGTTGCAGTTTGGCTCTGTTCCATAGAGATGTAATAAAGGGGATGAAAACATTGGAGAAATTTTGCACTAATTTCAGGCATACTTGAAAGGTAGATTAGACGATGCAACATATATATAAGATCTGGTTACTTAGTATTATGAAGCTACAGTATACGAGCTTAAGAACAATGTCTAACAGTCACATTCATTCAGTCTTCATAAACTCTGCAGATGTGGGAGAGTGGGAGACTTCTTTCTATGCTTTACACATTCTTGATCAGATCTTGCTTCAGCATATCTTTCGAAGAGCCAGTACATTTTTCACGTTCCATTTCCCATTCCATATATATTAGTTTAACGCTAATTCTACGAAATAAGGACTTGCTAAATAATAGCAGTTCTGGTATTCTTGGCATTACATGCACGATACAACCTACTAAAAATATGTGAAAGCATTAAATGGAACTAAGTATCTAAAGTCAGCAAGCATAACCCATAGTTGCAAGGAATGATAATTGAATGTTGTAGGCTTCTTTGAGCTCTGCCAATACCTCTGCTATCGTCGGCCTTTGGGAAGCATCTCTTTCCACAGAACGGGAAAGAGGCTGTTTTTCTCATGCTCTCCACGCCGTAAGTTCCTCTCAAGCAATGATCCACTATCTCAAAACACACCCGCCTGCAAGTAAGGCTTAGCCTGCAATTTCAAACCAAATACATGAATTACTATCATAAGGCTTTTTATAATTAGTGTGAGTATGACAATATTGCCAAAAGGTATGTATTGGCATTTGTCTTTTTTTTCATTTATTTTTTTATTTTTATTTTTGATAAAGGTACTGGCAAGCTATTATCTATATGTAGCGCAGGTTTCATTAAATCATCAATTTCCAAGCTGGCCAGTGAACAGATCACAAGAATATTCACGAACAATTTGAAACTTGTTGAAGAATAATGTGAATACTAAATAACAGTAAGGTACTTATAATAGAGCACCATTTGAAGTTATAAAACCACTATAGGCCTTTTGGTCTCACTGTCTTACTAATGTTGGAGGCACGTGCACAAAAAAAGATTTGTAACTGACAGTGATGGTCGTTTAAACTGCCCTGAAAGTTCTTAGGTCTTAAAATATAAATTAAAATGTACAGATATTGACCTAGAATTGCCCTGGTGTAATAACAGCTAGCAAACTTAACTGGCGAACCTTGTAGGTTATCCTTTGCAATGTTCTATCTGTTTAAAGGACACACAAATACATACCCACACACAGAGAGAGGATGAAACAAAAATTATAACTGACAAACTAGTAGAAATCATACCAATAGCACCAGATTCATCGAGAAGTTGCCTTTGCTTCAATTGACTTAAATTTTCATCTTCAAAATGTTCACGCCCCTCAAGGAGTATACCAAGATAATGGTATACATTAGTCTGAATCACCAACTTGATATTCTCACGCTCGTCATTTGAGAAAGGGATAGCTTTATACAAAATCTTCGCCTGAAATAAGCATGTGACTTACTGAATCAGCTTCTTTAAGTTAGAACAAATTCATATGGTACAAACTTCTCTAGCGTAGCAAAACTTGAGTAGCGATACTAGTATTATTCATTAGGTCAATGGATTAACAATACATTCCTCCTAAGACTTGAGAAGTAGAGCTAGAAATAAAATTATTTCAGTGAAGTGTCTCAGAATTCCAGTGTGTTTCTTCCTCCCAAGACAATCCAGGCATTTCATAAAAGAGAAGAATGATCACACTATGTTCACAGTTGAACGATGAAAAAAAAATAGGATAAGGTCATAAGGAAAAGAAAAAGGATACAACTGAAAAAAGAAAAAACACTCTCAAATAGCATTTAGAAGGGATGCTATTTGATATTATTTTTAAATTAATAGCTGGAAAATCAAGAGAAATGACTAAAACTGTAAAGCTAAAGAGTTTGCTCATACTAGATAATACCTGTTTAAATATAGTACTGGTCCCAGATCCCTTGTATCCGACCAACAAAATCTTCTGAAGTGTTCGCTTGTCAAGGTAGTCAGGGAGAGCTCTACCAAGCACATCATTCACCTCGTCTCCATTTTTGCAGTCTTAGAAGGATATGTCAGCGACAAAACTGAACAAATCAACTTCATTCCAGCCTGAACAACACAAAGAAAACATAAATACGTCTGGTGAAGAAAGCAGTAGAAGCAGATAAAAGCATCCACTTCCTCATGCAGAGCATACCTTGCTCCACAGATTCCCTTTTATATTTTTCGGTCCTTCTTCCTGATATGATCCGTCTTCATTCACCCAAAAGTGAGGGGTTCCCAGCACACTGGACACCGGCCAACTGTAGTAAAAATAGATAAATTGTTCAAGTGATTTTTAAAAGTACACTGTATGAAAATTTTAAACAAAACCAACTGTGTGGAGACACAAAACCTGAAGCATCCGTAGCTCCACCTTTGTAATTTCCCTGTTGTTTACAAAAACGTGTGTGTTTCCATTACTAGCATTGGGCAAGATAGGACCCCCAACATTCAGGTGGGCACTAACAACTTTGTAGGGCTTCTGTCCTTCCTGAAAATGGTAACTACAATTATCAGGCACCGTGACTATACAGTAACACTAAAAAATTAAACAAAAAAATCACTATAGATCTTGCGTTCACCTTTCCCCAAAGACCAGATACTTTATCATACCAGTATCGTCCTGGTTTTAACTTTGATGGAGGGTTCGCACAGCCTTGCAGTAAATTCAACTCGTCATGACATAATTGAAGACCATTAACATAAAATTCTCTGCCTGCAAACCCCCACAAGAAGACTAACAATCCAACCCCAAATCAGCTTGTAATTGAATTTAAGAAAAAATTTAAGGAAAAAACTAATCATCCTTGAAACTTCTCGAGCCACAATCAAATCCCCCAAATCTGCTAACAGAAGTCAACATCAATCCAATTATTAAATCCAAACCCCAACAATGTAAACAAAACAAAATTCATCTAACAAAGCCCCACACAACAATGAGAGAAGTAGGGAGGATACTTCACTTACCGAGAGAGAAGTGCGCGTGGGTTCTTTTTTGTTTTCTTTTTTCTGTTGGTGGCAAATTTGTGTGTTGTTTTGGCGTGGCAAAATTTACATACCTCCCCCAAAGCAAACTTTGCCATGAAAATGGTGGCAAATCAAGGAATATGGCAAATTTTGATAAAATTCGCCACCAATTGAAAAACGTATCAAACATCAAACAGCAGCAGATGGGTGATTTTTTGCATTTGCCACAATTTGCCATGACAAATGGTGCTATCAAACACAGCCTTAGTAAAAGTGTAAAACACAAAAAACAAACAAACAAACAAAAGAAAAAAAGAAAAAAACACAAGCACACACATTTCACACCTGAGATCTTTGGTGCCCTTTTGAATTATATGATCAACTTCGTAGCTGTATGAGATCTTATTAGTCGAAACCGAGACAGTTATAGTCATAAGAAGGCAAGCTCCGTCCATTATGCTCTTTAATACAATATCAAGCATCCATTTGCTTCTTCTTGCCATTGCCTCAAGGATAATATTAGAGCGACAAACAAAAGACTACAAATGCCAATAACAAGAACAAGCAAGTCTAGATGTAGTTCAATGATGAATCCTCCCACATGTTAAAAAAACTATGATACAATCAGCATATTCAATAATAATAAAATACAATCACAGAGTTACCAATTACTTGCTGAAAGTGGAGGTGAAGCCAGTCTTCCAAAATAATGACGCTCACATGTTCTCCATAGTTCGTGGGCACAAGTGTGTATGTACACTACAGAGATACTGTCTGAGGTTGACCTAAATATTTACCAGGTGAAGCTAAAGATGGAACGTGGTTGAAGCAAAAGGAAGGAACCAAATCACCAATTCATGGCCATAATAAACAGTAAAAATATCAGGATGAGAATGATAATTAAAATGATAACAATCAGAGATATATGACATTCAAATGCCAAGGATATGAAGCAGCTTACGAAACTCACAGGAAGCTAACAAACTGTACTACTTTTATTACTATATTTATAAACCAAATTGAAAGACACATGGGAGTCTGGGAAAATACCTAGTAAAAAAAAGAGTCTGGGATGAGAGTCCTACACACAAAATACATACAAAACTAAGATCTACAAGTCTAGAACCCATCCAACCATAATGGTTCCCCATCTAAACAAGCAGCGGCCAACAGGTATCTCCTTAGGTCATGCTTCTCTACTGTTAACATGAAATCCATCCGTTCAATTCAAATCAACAACTGGATGCCTGAGAAATGTTCTGCCTTCCATTTTTCTAGATTTCAAACTGAAGAATGTAGCATTTAGTCAGATATACTAGGGGCCAAGTAAGGAACCACTCTCGCAATGCCGCGAGAGGAAAATAATACAACATGATTTAGTTAAGTAACCAAACCCTAAGGATATACTTACTCCCCAGAATAGAGCTTGTCAAAACCTTCTGAAATCATTTAAGTTCGTGTATATTTGAGGAAAACCGGAGTCAATTACAAAATACGAAAATGAATATAACCTTAAAAACCTTATCTTTAACAAGGAGCATCTAGAGCAGATAGGGAAAATTTTGAGCTTCAGGAAAGCATGAATAAATTACAGAGGCCCTCTACACTGACAGTGAGAACAAGTGCCTTAAGGGCAACATGCATATGGATCATTATTCAACCCCGTGACACACCATGTGCAGGAAGGAATGTGCATGAGAAAACCTTTTGTCGGATGGTACCTGGAGCACAAAACCTTCAATGGAAGCAACACACAACAACAAACCTCGTTTGCGTAGGGGTGGGGGGTAATTTAGACTTCAACCTAACACAATTAAGTAAGTCTTCCAAGTTTACAATATAGCTACAGGTAAGCTGATTTAGTGGCAACCTCATTACAAGCACTTGCAGTCATTTGAATGTATCTTCTAACTACATTAGTTCTACACCTCTACCCAAACCCCAATGTTATAACCATTTCTTACAACCTTAGTCCATTTCCCTCTCTTAACCCCCTACCTATGTAGGATTCCAAATTGAACCACAATGATCTTCCATCATTCAGACGCTTATAAGGCTATGATATCACTGGGACACTATCCTAATCTTCGACATTGTTAACAATTGTACCTATAGCATTACCAAAGTGACCAATTCAGCAGGTGCCGACTAGCAAAGTCGGTAAAACCTTTGGGTGATGATATGAGAGGTCTGGGGCTCGAACCCCGCCAGCATCAAAGAGTTACTGATCTCATTTAAAACAGATTTGCCAAACAAAAAAAAAAAATGACCAATTCAATTATATTTAACAAGATGATCGCACAAATAAAAAACAACAATTTATTCTCATTTTTGCCAAAAAAAAGTACAATAAAATACATTTGATGACTCATAACCTACAGAGAGTCTATGACCATTGATTTTTGCCATCAGAAATCGGTACAACGACCACCGCGTTCCCAATCACCGTAACGAGTTGGCTCAGGTCCTTTGGGTCCACCAACCTCACCAGTTTTTCTATTCACACCATACTCATCAATGTCACCTTCTTCTTCTTCTTCTAAGGATTGTTCTGGTTTCTCTTTTTTTAAAGTTTCAGAATCAGTCTCTTCCTCTTTCTTGTTGTCAAAATTTTCAGGAGTTTGGTGTTGGTTTTGAAGTATGAATGATGTAAAGATTCCTCTTGAATTGGAGATAATGGACGGTTGGGATTGAGGGATTCCTGACCCTATTTTTGATTTGGGAATCTCGATGAGAGATGAAAACAGACGCTGGAGATTGTTCTTCATTCTTCTTTCTCACTAGAGAGGAAATAAGTCACAGCTAAATAAATGATCAAGGCATTTTTTCGCAATATTCCTGTGATGCAATAATGCCACGTTAGCTGTGTACTTTTTCACCTTTTTGTGTTGGGAAAGTTGGGCTTAAAAGAGCTAGGCCTTTTTTTCCTTTTTACTGTGTTTTTGTTGGACTTCTTTTTATTATTCTTCAAATTAGCATCTCATTCCCTTTTTTAACAATAAACCCACCATTCGTATAGAGCATCTTTATGGTGTTTTTTCATTTTCATGATAAATACATGTTGATAAAAACACCAAACCAAACATCAAATCGGTTAAAATTTGGTTCCAATTTTGGTGTTGTATCAAATCTCTTCTGAAGATTTGGAAAAACTACGCGGTTTTTCTAACACCGCATGGGCTTAGGATAAACAGTGGGCTACAATCATGCGGTTTTGCGAAAACCGCGCGAGATATTAAGAAAGAGAATAAAGAATAAAGTTGATGTGCGACACATCGCGCAGTTTTGGAAAACCGCATGGGCTTGGGTTTTTAAGATGGGATTCAGTGGTGTGGTTTTGAGAAAATTGCATGGGCTATATGGTGTGATTTATTGAAAACCGCGTCATTTGATGTCGAATATTTGATGTTTTATAAAATTAGGTTGTGTTTTTTTTGTTTGGTTAAAAAATTTAGTGTTTTTTTTGTTTCTCTCCTAAAGATGCTTTTAGTCTGTCTAATTTGTGAAGTAAATAACACGTATATCTAATTTGTTTCGACTAGCACATGAGTCCAACTTAAATTGAGATACGGTGTGGTGTTCTTCTCCAAACACACAAGATTAAATTATATCACCATGTAATAGTGGCGTTTGTAGAGCAATATCATGGCTTATGTACCAGGAAGACAAATTTTGAAGGAAATAAAATCATTATAAACTACAATACCGTGTTCATTTAAAAAACATAATAGCTTGAATGTGGAACACTGCTCTACTCATATAATCTCATTATTGTGTGCAATCAGAGTTTTCGATCTCACAAAATTTAAATTTTCAACTATCAAAACACAATAAATTAGGTGTGGATTGTCAAATTGATTGTCATTATGAAAAAGATCATCTTCTAATTTCATAATAATTTAGGATTTTATACACAAAATAAATTGAAATTATAACTTTTAATAAGATAACAAATTAAAATGTGGTTGGTGAGGTAGTGGCTTATGTCTGAACGACACCTATACAGCCTATGTTGTAAAATTACCAAATCGGATTGTTCACTTAGTATGGAAACAAAAAAGCGTAACCCGAATAAGGCCATCACATATTGATTTGTCCGCCACAAGTGGCACAACCTACCAACATTTTTATTTTAACAAAAAAAATAGTAATAATTTTTATTTTATATTATTTTATTTTTTCTTGTTCTTTAGAGAGAAACACACATTTGGATCCCAA
The DNA here is from genome assembly GCF_015680905.1 of Coptis chinensis. Lineage (NCBI taxonomy): Eukaryota > Viridiplantae > Streptophyta > Magnoliopsida > Ranunculales > Ranunculaceae > Coptis > Coptis chinensis. The sequence continues at coordinate 122,778,260 of NC_141458.1, read as the reverse complement.
CCATGTTTCAAGGTATTGAATTGCAATTGCAGCTACAAAACTTACACTCCTAAGATTCCCATTTCTACTCCAACCCTAAACTAAAATAAAAACCATCGATTAAAACCCAAAAAATAAATAATAATAAAACATTAAATATGATAGCTTCTTCTTCAGTTATTCTTCTTCTTCTCCGGCCATTAAGCTCTCAACCCCACCGGAAATTTAAACAGTCACAATCTCTCTAAACTCATTTTCTATATCCATCACATCTCTCTTTTCTCGCAATATCTTTTGGTCAATAACTTTTGAGGATGAGTTATGTATAATTTGGAGTTTCTTGAACTCATGTTATATCTTAATTTGTTTGGCTGATTTGGATGGATTGGAGAGTGGGTATTCATATAGAAACTCTCTATTGTATAAACATACTTTTTTGAGTAGTAAAAGTTGGTTGGTTGTTGTTGTTGTGTTTTTTTTTTTTTTTTATTATTATTATTTTTGTTTTATTTTTTAATTATAGTTAGGGTTTTACAATTTAAAATTACCAATGTGATGGATAGAATGTTTTGGTATGCAATTTCAAATGGTGAATTTTCTGATCATTTTATATTATTTCTTGATCCTATAGTGATTCAATTTCAATAGTAGAGACTACAACAAAAATGATACTAAACACCTTCCACACTGGTTTTGACTTATCTATACGTCTATGGACTTGTTTATACATCTATTGTATATGAACAACCTAATGCAGGGTAAACAACTCCTACCAAACAGAGCCTAAATGCCATGAGAATGGAGGCGTGTACAACAACATATATTTAGTATACCGCAACGGTGGTCTTGATTGATCTTAATAAGTCTCAAATTGACTTGATGATTTTGTTATTTTTCGGTTGATGGAAATTCACAATCTTATTAGTGTTAATTTTTTAAATGAAAATAAGTAATAATGAGATAGAAGTATTGGTGGAATTTGAAAGGATTTGAGGAAGAAGAGAAGATTATGTTAAAAACATATGGGTGGAATTTTATAAGATTTGAGAGGGCAAAAAAAATAAGAGAAGTATATAGACATTTAGACAAGATACGAGACACATTTGTTTTATCCCCTAATAATAAAAAAAACCTTCCTACTGTCTGTCAGATTAATGGATGAGTGCTAATTGTTTAAATACTTTTACAATCTCATATTGTTAGTTGTGTGCAATCGAAGTTTGAAACTTCAAAAACTTTAAAGTTTTAACAATCAAAACAAAATAGACTATAAATCTGCTAAGCAGTAGAGAATGGTGTTAAGATGTAATCAATTAACGGAGAAAAATATGTCATGATGGAGAAAACAAACGTGACAATTGTTGATGAGAACATTGTATGATGAGATGGGGATGGAAAATACTAATTTTTTTTTTTTTGAGTTTCGGACAAAATAAAAAAATAAAACGATTATGAGAGTTTTGAAGCCGTGACACTCAAGTTTTGGACTACATAGTACAAACAATAATTTTATTTTTTTACCTCCTAATCCAAGAGTTCTCCCAACGTCATTCGAATTGTTTGGCATTTTGAAAAAGACCATCTTTTAAGACAAAATCTAGAGTACGCCGGTTTATGGGTACGCATGCCATCTGGGCCCTCCACCAACAAAAGGTGAAGGTGTATTGCATGACAAGATACTTGATCTAGGTTCTCCTAGCCCTGCGTACCCATGCTAAAAATGCTAATCTTATAATTAGTCGAATTATTTAGAATTTTACACACACATTATATTTTTCATTCACTAATTAATATTCATGAATAATAATACTAAAACTCGTATCTGTTAATTGAAAACAAAAAACAAATCCATTCATTCAATGTGAATCAGAATAAAAAAAAAAGAGGGAATAGAAAATTTTGAGATATTGTAATCCTCGTTGGCGGGAAAAAAATAACTTTGTAGACTTTTCAGCCCACACACCATATATAAAAAAGGCCCCTTTCTCACTCCACACCCATCTTTGCTATAAAAAAAACACCCCCCCTCTCCTTTTCTTCTTCACTGGCCCTAAAATTCCCAATTCAGGTAATTACTAATCCCTAATTATTTATTTTACAATTTTTCATATTTAATTCGGTTTTGTTTTTGATAGGGTTGTTTTGAGTGCCTTCAAATTTGTTGGATAAAATGGCTGATGTATTTGATGACGAGACTGAGCAGACGGTTTCAATCCAAGAATTTTTACAAAACGCAGAAGATGAAGAACTGGTTCGTTCAATAATTGTATATAATTTAAGGGTTTTATTGTAAATTCATAATTGTAATGTTGGTTTTTGGTGTTATGAATTGTGAAGGAAGCTGATTTGGTTTTGGGAGGAGATGAAGGGAAGGAGTGTACTTATAACAATGGTTATATGAAGAGGCAAGCGGTTTTTTCGTGTCTTACTTGTGTTCCAGATGGGAATGCTGGGGTTTGCACTGCTTGTAGTTTGTCTTGCCATGATGGCCATGAGGTATACTCCCTTTTTCCCTTTTTATCATCTAGGGGCGATAGGCTTTTTAAGCGGTATAGCTGTAAAATTATGTTGCAATCTGTTTTAATAAGATAATGGGACCTTCAATCAATGCGCACACACACTATGAATACCTTTAGTAGTGCAGCGGAGGTGAAGTTTAGTGAGAATTAGGGACATTATTGCTTGTTGAGAATCATAGTTTCTATCTGAAAAGCAATGACTGCAGTTGGGCATCTGTTAGTTTGCTATCCTTGGCTGGCAAACTCTCTTTGCAGTAGTGAATTCTTTTAACTATGTTTACTGGGCTTGACAACACACACATAAGTGTCTAATGGGCGGGTCTTTTCCTTTTTATAGTTAAGTATGGGGAACAAATTAGTTAAGACTTTGAACTGTTTTTTCGGTTTCTTTATGCTGCCTTACTTCCTAATATTGTTGTGGACAGTTTCCTGTTGAGCTTTGGGTATATAATACTTTTAGAATCTCAGGCCATTGGCCCAATGTTAATCTAACTTCTAATGATGGTGGTTGTCATATGCTGTTGTGAATAAGATTGTTGAGCTGTGGACCAAGAGAAACTTCAGATGTGACTGTGGCAATTTGAAATTCGGGGAGTTCTATTGCAAACTTTTTGCAAGTAAGGATCCAGAAAATTCAGAAAACGCGTACAACCAGACTTTCAAAGGTTCCTATTGCACATGTGGCCGTCCTTATCCTGATCCAGAGGCAGAGGAACAAGTGGAGATGATACAATGTTGTATCTGTGAGGATTGGTTTCATGAGAACCATTTGGGTCTTGAGTCCTCTGATGAGGTTGGTTCTTCTAGTTTTGATTATTCAGACTTGCAATTGAACCGACTGTTTCTTGTTTCTTCTATGTTTTTAGTGTCCATATATTGTTAACTCTGTTTTGCGTTCTATTACATAGCATGAATCCTAGTCAATACTAACACTATCTCCCTTTCTTATATTATATTTGATATTAAGACATCTGTAGCCACAGCATGTATCATATCTTCTCTTACTTTCTCGCGTCATCTAGTTTGATTAGTTACTGTTCTTATTTTCCTTTCCAAGGTTCCTTGAAAGGGATCAGGCGGCACCAAAATGCTGGTGTATAATGGTCATGTCATGCACTTTTGGTGCCACCTGATAAACTGTCACAGCTTTGATGGAAACCAAATAAGGTGGGGGATAGAAGAAAATTTTCTCCGATTAAGGAATCCTAATTATCTTACTCAACTTGAACTTGCAAAATGTCCCTAGGTTATCGCTGTTTGTTGTTTTCTTAAATGTGGTAAGAAGATTGTATCGGTTAGATGATCAATATGACAATATCATTTAATTAATTTGGGTTGCTTTACTTGTGGAAGCATTCAGTACAGGAATATGGTTGAGTCAGCAATCATCTACATCCTCTTTTTATTTATTTTTTATATTGTATTTCTAGAATTGTATATCATTCTGCTGTCTGTACTGTTTTACTGGCTATGCGTGTAACTTGTATCTAAAACATTGAGTTGTATATTTAAAAGGACAAACTTTTTGGGAGATTTTCCTATTAAACTGTTACTGGTCAGATGGAATATGTTTAGAAGAACGTTCTTAAGCATTGGTGGAATTGCGTCCTCAAAGCGGATTTGAGCCTCAAATGAGGCATATGGATGAGCCTCAAGCTAGAAAGATATACTAAGTTTAAGAAATCAAATGCAAGTCATTTGACACAGTATTAAAGCAAGAATAGAAGCTATTGTATCTGTCCTTTAACCTTACAACTACAGCTGACATGGCAGAGGCATACATGAAAGCTCGAATTTGATACTATAACTGATTCAAGTCTTGACTATATTACACTTCCAAATCTATCTGATTTACAAGTTATGTCAGTGAACAAGGTGTATATATAATACTCTGAAACTTGTATGAAGTGAATTTTTACAACATAGGCACTAGCAAATAGCAATATAGCTAGTAATAAAAGTTACGCTGGTCTTAATTTTTAAAGCTGAAAAAGAGTTTCAATTTGAATCCCAATTGGACCAGAGCAAACCTCTCTTAAAGAGGGAGTTGGAGTTGAGAGCTTAAGCTCTAGATCTCTCTTAACCATCAAGTCAAGCTCAAGCTCAATTGGGGCAATTTGTTATAAAGGATCTAAGCAAAGAGACTCATCCATGGTTTACTGGTTTTGGGGCAAGGAAATGATCTCTGTAAAGTTCAAAAGCACCTTGGTTATTTGGATATTGTGAGAGTGTTCCAAACATAATTGTGCTCCTATCAGTGTCTGTCCTTGTTACACTGAATGAAAGTGATGAATGAGAGTGCATAACATGACATCATTGCCATAGAATTTTTTTTTTTACCAGTTATGATTAGTTAGTTCCCAACTTTAATAGATTATGAGTAGTTTCCTATTTCAATTAAAATTAGATATAGGACTCGTATTAGAATTAGAAATGGCGTTTTATTGTAAAAGAGCTAAGAAGCCTCATTTTTGTTTTGGTTGATTTTGATTCTTGATGACTGCTGAGAGATCGAACTCAAAGTTAGATAGTTTTTTTCCCCTTCTGTGCTGATTAAAACCCTAGAATTGGGTACTGTTTCACTCAATGTAAATGGTGTTCATTATCATTGTTTGCTTCCACCAAAGCCAACGATTTACATCAGAAACAGCGAGTTATATGATAATTTGTGGTCATATTACTACTTTCTGGGTTCCCTTTATGTAAGATTATATTTGTTATACTGATAAAACACACACCCTCTTACACCCCTTCTTTAACAACAGATACCGAGAGATGAGGATGGAGAACCTGTTTACGAGGATTTCATCTGTCAGGCATGTGCAAAGATATGCTCTTTCTTGACACTATATCCTCCAATCATTTGGGCTCCTGTTAGGCAATGTGATGCTACCCAAAATAGCAGCAAAGAAGGAACGGTGTCTGCAGGGGTACATTCTGCTTGTGCATCCTCTTTGAAGCTTGAGAATGGCACCACCTCTTTTGACCCTCCGGAAATGGATACCGCCAATCAGAATGCTGTTTCAAGTACCAAATGCATTCTCTCGGTTGATCTAAGAATGGCAACTTCTACTTTAGAGAAGATAAAGCCCATGTTTCTGTCCAAAAATTGGAGAGAACTTCTTTGCAGGTGTGAAACGTGTGTGGAGTTTTATACTCGCAGTGGTATCAGTTTTCTGATTGACAAGGAAGACTCAATTGCGGAATATGAGAAGATGGCAACACAGAAGAGACAGGAGAAGTTGCAGCAGCAGGAAGGAGCTGAGTTGGATTTTCTCAATAAACTCGGCCATGTTGCAAAAATTGAGATTTTAAGTGGCATTAATGATATGAAGACTGAACTTCAGTCCTTCATGGTATGTTCTCTATGACTGAATACTTTAAGTTGGCTTCTTGTTCTCTCCCTTTGTGCTTCTGTTCTTCCTCATTTGTTGGTAGACAGTTTATGAAAGGGGTAGGAGGAATCTGGTTTTATTCATTTTTTATTGGACTTGTATCTTTTCATAGTTTTAAAATTCTCACTGTTTTCTGTACAGGAGTCTGCTGACTCATCAAAGACAATCACAAGCGCTGACGTACGTCAGGTCTTTGAAAATCTTGCCAAGAAGCGGCAACGTCTACTGTAAGTTATACCTGGTTAAGCTGGTTTGCCTTGTGTCAAGTGTAGGCTGTTGTAGCTGAATTGGGATTCAGTCTCTGTGGAACCTACCATATTATGTTTGTGTAATTTAAGGCTGTATCGAACAAAAATGTAGTTCAGCATGCTTGACTGGTATACATTAAGCCCACTTTTCACGTTATAGTGAATCTATGCTGAGTTTGTCTGATTCGACTGCAACTCCTAAACTGCTTCTTCTCAAGTTATGATCTCATAGGGTGTTGGCTTTTATGGAGAGACAGGTAGACCCTCCTTTTTACTTTCCTAAAAATTGAATAGTACATTGCTGATTTATATTTTCAAAATATAGTTTTATAATAGCATTTGTGGAGTTTTATCTGTGTCTTGCTCAACGCTGTTTATGATTAGATGCTTCAATTAGGTTAGCTATTGTTTAAACGGAAATCATTAAGCTGAGAAGTGGGAAGTATATTACTTAGATTCTGAGTTCTGAAATACGTGATATCAGATGCAACCTTAGCAAGTTATATGCTTATATATTAAAAACATTTGATCCTTGTCTCACAACCTAGTGTTTATATCCCCATGTCTCCGGTTATTTGTGTTGTTAGACCTCTATCTCAGCAGAGCCTCCAGTTTCCAGTAATTTGTGTTCTTAGCCCTATCTGAGCTATCCCAGGATTCTCAGCGCAGCAGCACTTTAGAGAGCAGTGACGTTTGGGAAACTTTAGACCCCACTATTTATAAGCTAACACGGCCCCATCTCCATTGTGCTTTAAAAGTTTAGAAAGCAACCAATTTATAGAGTTACGAACTCACGATAGTGCAATCTGCATTGGATCTGTTACGTGACTCTCATTTCAAAAGGGACAAACTACTTCTTCCCAAATTGCACACTACACCCTCTAATTGGCAAAAGACCGCCGTTCTCAGTTTCAAGAAAGTAATTTTGGTGAATAGTAACCTACTTAAAACTCAGAATGAGTAGTCAAACTTGGAATTTTGTGAACCAAAATTAACGTTCAGAGCATTTCCAATGCAAGTCAATATTTTTCCCCTCTCATCACCTCCAAATAGGCAGTATTTTTCATTTTTATCACCGTTTTGGTGAAAAATAAGGTGAAGTTGTCCAATGCAAAAATGCAAAGGTGAAAATATCAATTTTTCTTTTTTTGGATTCCCAAATCGGAGGCTATTTGATTGAAACCGGAATATAATATCCCGCCGTATTTTGTCCGATGTTAAAAAAACAAAAAAATTGAAAAACACATGAGATTGAGAATATTTTGATAAAAAACACAAAGAGCTGAATACAACATTCCGTCCGAAGTTCACAAGTCAGCCACTATCTCGATTGAAGGTTTCATCCTGGGAATAACTTGGAAAAATAATTACAATATTTTTCACCTCTGCATTGGGCACTCATTTTGAACAAAAAACGAGGAGGAAATTTTCACATCCCCCTCCTTTTCACCTACATTGGGAATTGGGAATGCTCTCAGCGATGCAAATAAAAAACTTTCTAATATGGGTGGGCCGAAAGACGCACCCATTGACCAGTTGACCTGATAGTCCAAGCGACGACCCGAAGAAAAATAAAACACATCTAAAAATTAAAAAAAAAAAAAATTGTTGCAAGAGAGAAGAGATGGGTGGTGGCGTGGGACATGTAATGAAGAGAATTCCTCGAATCAAATTTCCACAAAGACACCCTCCTAATAAGCCTAAACCTTCAACTGGTTTGTTGATTTTTCTATACTTTAATCTCAAATCTTGTTAATCCATTTTTTCATTCTGTTAAATATAGATCCCCGATTTTCACAGATTCATATTTACAGGTTCAACATCTAACTTCTTCACCAAGTCAGAAGTCCCGGCTCAACCGGCCAGCACTTCCTTAGGAGGAAAGGCTTCCCTTCAACCAAATAGGACACCAGTTTCTGAAAAAGAGATTGAGGCTGTTTTGGTATGTTTTTTTTTTTTTTTTTTTTTAGTTAAATGGCATTCCTTTAATTGCTCAGATAAATGTTTGAGATTATTAGATTACCCAAACGACATAAAAACACATGTTTGAGTTGATTGAACGGATGGCTTTTTTCGATTACTTTGTAAAGTAGAAAAAATTTGTACTTTAGACTTTAGAGTATAACCAAGCCAGTTTGTTCCCATTAATTTGTTTTTTTTTTTCCATGAATTCATTAATATGCTTTTATAAAATCATCATTATTCATGAATAATTGCCCTGGTCTTAGTAAGATTGGATCACCTGCAACAAGAAAACCAGTTTTTGACATCTTGGTGTGTATTTGAAAGTAGGGTTGTCTAATGTGTTTTCCTTGTGGTGAAAAAAAAAAAAGCTGTGTTTAAACACAACCTCAGCTCCTTGTGCAGATGATCTAGATTCTTTTTTAGACTATGGTCGGATGTTTTGATTCTGCAATACAGGTCATTATTGGAGACTTAAGGGTCTTTAATGATTGAATTTAATTTTTTTTCCTTCCACGAACAAGGAATACTATGTTATAATTACCACAATAGAGGGGTCGAGCTTGTTAAAGTAACCACCCAATAAAAGAGAGTGCCATACTATGTGCAGAGTTTGGATAAATTGTTTTTCTAGTTCTTTACGTTTTCGCATACCCGCTAATTTGATTCTATGTGCAGAGTTTGGATAAATTGTTTTTCTAGTTCTTTACTTTTTCGCATACCCGCTAATTTGATTTTCTGCGTTTGTCTCCATATAGAGCACACCAACTTGTATTGGGAATTTCCAATGGGATCCACTTTTCTGAAAACAGGGTTCTAGTCTTTGATCCAATTTACTGTCAGACATGTCATTCTGTTTGGAAATTAACCATGCTTAGATAAATATTGTGGTATTTGGTATTGATAATGACTGTGCTTTCTTTTTAACTGTTGGCAGTTGGGTGGCTGCTTCTGAGCTTCTTCCGTCGTATCTGGGAATCAAGATGGTGGAAATTCTTCTTACCGCTTTTTATTTAGTCTCTTAATTTCTGTTTTGCTCTGTTTTTGGTTCCTTCTGTTCATACATTACAAATGGTGTATAATTTGATCGTTATTTTTTTGACTGTTACTAGTTTGCAGTATTGCAAATGAAAAAATAACCACCAAAATTTGATATGGTAAAACAATTTTAAGTAATAAGTTTTTCTCAGAAGAATAAATATTTTACTGTTGCCCGAATTTTGATTAGTACAATTTTGTATTGGGCTTTGAGGTAAAAATCTCAGTGCAAAAAACATAGGATGGAAAGCCTGGAACCATTTGTAGTTACATGGTGGCCTTAATTTCCATTTGACAGTAAAGATTCTTTTTATTTGACAGTTAAGATCCAATGAGACAAAGTTTCACGTAGATCAGACTGTGCTTGCTGCCATGTTTTATTCTTTATTTATATATTCTTTAAATAGGTGATTTTATTTTATTTTATTGTGTGTTCATTCGTTTTTGTTTTTACTCTTCTTCTTTTGGTCGCTGTTTCATGCGCAACAGATTACAATTTCTAGTTTTGAGTCTGGTATCAACTGTATATGTTGTGCCTGCGGGATCATCTAACTATCGATATATTCTGCTTGAGTGGCCAACTAAATAAGATGACCGCGCACAGATTGAGTGAAGTAGCCGCAATACTTTGAGGGAAGAATTGAATACATTGGTCTATTATCTACCTATACACTCTCGTGCGCGATATATTTCCTAACAGATTACCATAGAATTATAGAAGAAAAGGCTGCATAGTATAACAACACACGCAGAAATCTAAGCAATTGTTGATATAATTTCCTCCGCTGGTATTATTCTAATGCCAATATTTGCAGCTGCGTACTGTTGTTGATGTATACCCCAAGATTTCAAGGATTGGTATTTAACTATTATCGGAAAAAGAAAATGTATTTAACTGGCAATGTGAGTATGTGACCAACTTGTGTCCTGTGACATAGCATTGTAAATCTCGACGCTACAAAGTGTAGATCAACACTTTTTTAAATGGTCAATGGAAAGATCCAGTTGTTATCCAGGGCTGTGTGAAGAAGCAAAAATTAGCTAAGGTCATTGTTTCACCTTACGTCACGTTTCAAACTTATAATTTGGTCCTAGTTTGCAGTCTTGCAGATATGAGGGTATTCAAACATGCAATACCAATTTGTTTAATTTCATTGCTCACCTGATTTGGTTTTGCAAAACAACCAACCACCATGGCTATGGCAAACCAAATTAAGTTTTCCTTAAAAGAATTGAGATAGAATTAAGGGTTAACTAGTATTACCCCCTAGTAGATGAGCTAATTAGGATTTCCCCCTACTAGATAGGAAATTAGGATCTCCCCCCTAAACACACGGTTAATTTGGTTTGACCGTTAACTTTAAAGTCAAACAATTGAAAATTACATAAATGCTCTCATTGTTTTCAAAAAGAAAATATTCAATTTTAATTAGGTGGAGGCATTTATATCATTTTCAGTTGTTTGACTTGAAAATTAACGGTCAAACCAAATTGATCTTGTGTTTAGGAAGAGACCCTAATTTCCTGAGAAATCTTAATTGTCTCATCTAGTGGGGGATAATACTAGTTCACCCTAGAATTAAATGGGAGCGTCTCCAAGAGAACAAATATTGGATTTGTTTTGGTAAAGAACAAGTATTGGACTGGGATCCCATGAGCAATCAGTTTTAGATTAGTTCAATTAAGTATTGGGCTTTGAGGTACAAATCTCAGTACAAAAAGCATAGCATGGAAAGCCCGGAACCTTTTGTGGTTACATGTTGGCGTTAGTTTTCTTTCTTCATCATTTTAACTGTAGAGGATTCAAGGATATGAATTGTTTCAGTCGTACTGTTGTATGTGTTAATGTGATTATTTTTACAACACAATATCACATATGTAAATGTGTTTTTTTCGATAATTATGTCAAAGATTGGTAAAAGTGGTTTGCAAATGAATCAGATGGTGCAAATGTGAGAGATCAAATTAGGTCTACCATGTATGATTTTACCAGAACTCTTGGTTGGTGGCAACGGAATGGATATTTCACGATTTGCATGGGTTGTTAAAGCCTATGAATATTGTGTTCAACTAATGGATATCTCATGAGTGTACTTGTGCATCTTAATAGTGTTTAAAGTTAGTTTTTGTACCTGCTTCATACTTTTTGTTTCTTCAATATATCAGAGATTAGCTTCTTTTTGGAATAGTTCAAAGGGAGAAATAAAGTATATAAAGGAGTCTTACATTTGTTGAAATATACATAAGAGTTTTGCTTAAGATAAGAGAGAATTATAAGAAAAATGGCGAAACTTTTGAATCAATTTAAGCTTGAGAATGGTGAAACACTTTACACCATAGAGGTTTCCCACTTTCAGCAATTGCTGGACTACTCACCCCAACAACAATACATAGACAATGTTGGGATAGTGGTAGCAAGTCAAACATATGTAGACAGGGCAGGCTCAACTGTATAGCAAAGTAGGCCTCCGCTTAGGCCCCGTTGCCCAAGGCCCATACAATCCAGCCATTGAAATAAAAAAAAAAATTAAAACCAAAACCCACTATTGTTTTTCATTTATTTTTAACTGTTGGATAAACGTTTTTACATTGGCAAATTGGAAACCATAAAATCACGTTAAAGTAGTGTTAAACACTTAAATTCCTTTAGTTCCCTCGCCTTCTCTAACAAAAAATAGCACACTTCTATAACTAATTAAAGTTCTTCATCACCCCATGACAAATAATCAAGTATATATACGCCAACAATTCAATTTTATCTATATCATTTTTTTGCCTTATATATGGTTTTTTTTCTATAATCTCTCTCTCTCTCTCAATATTTGTTTTATTTGGTGTAGAATTATTTTGGATTCTCTCTCTCTATATTCGCAATTCTTTGTTAAATAAATCTATTAAAGTTTCAAATTTGTGCGAAAACTATTCAAGAAAGAAAAAAGATAAAGCTTGGATCATATGAAATAATGTAAACAAATCAATAACATGTTGTGAGAAAAAAAAATAAAAAAGATGTAACAATTTTTATTTGTTAAAGTAGTGTTAAACACTTAAACTCCTTCGGTTCCCTCGCCTTCTCCAACAGAAAATAGCACACCTCCATAACTAATATAATTAAAGTTTTTCATCACCCCCATAACAAATAATTAAGTATAACACCAACAATTCAATTTTACCTATATAATTTTTTTGTCTTCTATGGTTTTTCCCAATAATCTCTTTTTCTTTCTATATTTGTTTTATTTGGTGTAAAATTATTCTCAGATTCTCTCTCTATTTGCAATTCTTTCTTAAATAAATCTATTAAAGTTTCAACTTTGTACAAGACTATTCAAGAAAGAAAAAAAGAAAAAGCTGGGATCATATGAAATAATGTATACAAATCAATAAGATGTTGTGAGGGAAAAAAAATATGTAACAATTTTTATTTGTTAAAGTAGTGTTAAACACTTAAACTCCTTCAGTTCCCTCGCCTTCTCCAACAAAAAATAGCACGCTTCCATAACTTATTAAAGTTCTTCATAACAAATAATCAAGTATATATAACGCCAACAATTCAATCTTACCTATATTATATTTTTGTCTTTTATGGTTTTTCCCTATAATTTCTCTTTCTTTCTATATTTGTTTTATTCGGTGTATAATTATTCTGCATTCTCTCTCCATTTGCAATTTTTTGTTAAATAAATCAATTGAAGTTTCAAAAGTTGGGATCATATGAAATAACGTAAACAAATCAATAAAATGTTGTGAGAAAAAAAATAAAAAAAAATATAATAATTTTTATTAGTATATATTAATCATATAAGATTCCCTATTCAAACTTTGCTTAGGGCCCCGATTATCTTGAGCCGCCCCTGTCTGTAGACGAGAGAGTGAGGATTAGCACACATGTACTAATTTAGGTTTCTCGTACTATGGGGTGCAAGAAGAAAAGAAAGAATTAAAGGAAGAAGAAAAGTGACTGCTTAGGGAGTTTGTGACCAATGGCCTTATAGTTTAAGTTGTAATAATCCATTAATCCATTATGTTTGGATTTATGGTTTAAGTTTTTGTATGGTCTTATGGTCTGAGTGTGTGCTATGGTTATGATTTAAATAGAGTGTCTTATGGCCGGTTGTAGTTGAATTAAAGTTAATTTAAGGTTTTACTATCTATGATTTTTATCAATTCTTTGTTCTGTTTTTTTTCTTTTATTATACCAATTCTTTGAACAAAAACATAAACATCAACAATTAAACTCTAAACACCATAGTCCTAAAAGTTGTCTACCTATCCAGCACGTTCACCCTCTAATTCTAATATTTTCTCATGACCATCAACAGACAGCAACAGGACTCTGACCCTTCAAATCAGTCTCTCTCTCTCTCTCTTATTTTCATTTTTACACATGAGAGTTTAGGGTGTCCAATTGTCCAATTGTCCAAATAGTGGTGCCTGGAAAAAGTTAAGCCTATTAAATGACGGTGAAGAATAACTAGAAATCTAAATGAAAGTATCTGATCAGATATTTGCGTAGATTTCATCAGCACAAAACCTTGCACATTATATTGTTGAAAATTCGGACTAAAATTCAAATTTTACAGTTGTCTCAAAATCTAAAGTATTACACATTATAGAGTTGAAACTCCTTTCCAAACTGTCTATAGGTCTGAGTAAAGGGTCCAAACTCATCTTAATTCTAGGTGCAATTGCCAAAGATGAAGAAGGAAATTTCACTGAAAGAGCCGCCAGGAGATTTCGAGCATCTTCTTATGACTTATGAGCTTATTATTTTAACAGACTTAGCTGCTTTATATTAAGTAAAGAACTAGAAGTGATGGTGGTCGAGCAAGGGAAGACAGCCATCCTGTGATTATGCATTTGAATTGTCCTATTGAAGCCGGCTGCTGGATTTTCAAAAGTTAGTGTCTGAAACAATGTGAGAAACTGAGAATGTCAAGTTTAATTGGGTACCAAGACTGGTGTGAACATAGTTTCTCTTTAATTTAAGAGTCCCTTAATCTAATTTATTGGGCACTTGGCAGCAATGTATATCATATATTTTGCTTTACTGTTGTACTAGTAGTGGTAATTGGTAAAGAGAGTTAAAGGATGATGCAAAACTTTGATTCAGTTTTTTACCTCACTGATAAGAGTTGAATTCTTGATTTGGTAAGAACTCGCACACGAACACCTATCTCTATGTAAAAAAATAATTAGGACTTTTGACACATCAGTAGGCTCAAATAGTAGGTCAAGTAAGTGGGTCGGTATAGCATTACTGCTCGCCAGATTGTGAGGAGGGAAGAGTCGGGTGTTCTTACTATATGAATATATGTGGGAAATAATTTCACAAATCAATTACACTTTCAAAAGTCGGCAATCTACACCACGGTTCAACATGACAGAACCCACCAAGTGACGAAGTCTTTTTTTTGGGTACAAAGTGTGACCAAAGTCTTGAAAACTTGTGACAGTTGTGAGGCAGTGATTATCGAAAAAGTCTAAGAGGCAGTACTAATCTAAGGCGATCTAGAAATAAACATCAAAGAGTTTCTACTTAGCAGTAGTTCTAGATCATTACTACTACTGGAAATTGAAATGTGGGAAGAGTTTTTAGTCACAGCATATAGAGCCATAATGCTATTAACTATCTAGTACACTCAAACTGAAAACTTATTAGCATTGCCTGTTCAGCAACCCTAGCAGTACCCAAACGTAGATGTAACACGTAATCCAGATCATGGTGTTCTGAAGAGCTGCAAAGTACCTGTGTTTCAAATGCAAGAACCATGTGATTAAATTAATCAAATCTGTGTACCACCATACACCTAATAGATTAGGTAAAACCAATGCATGATGTATTATTATAATCGTTGGATAGCCGAGGAACTTGTAGAAAGCAACTGACCTTCTGTCCACTCATATAGCTATAGCCTCAATTCCCACAGAAACCTCGTCCAAAGATTTGTCAGCATCAATCTGAGAGAGGATAAAATTGTGTAAATTCCAAGTAACTTTGTGAACAAGAAAGACAAGCTAAATGAGACATACCTTGCCAGGTATTCCCTCCAAGTCATTACGCTGAACAACAGGATACATAGATTCCATCCCCTCAGTTCTCTTCTTTGCACTCTCCATCCACGCAGACAAAAGTGGAAAAATTTGCTCGGTAACCTCTTCCACAGACTTGCTAGCATCAATCTGAGAAGAGAGTGAAACTGTGTAAAAGCCAAAGAACTTTGTGAACAACAAGGAGAAGCAAAAAGAGACATACCTTGCAAAGCATTGACTCTGACTCAAAATGCTCTATAATCGGAAGCATAGAATTCATCCCATCAATTCTCTTCTTTATGGTCGCCATATTATCATCATCTCTTCCCTTCATTTAACATAAGTTAAAGCAAATGACCATCAGCAATTAAATCACCAAGGAAACAGAAATCGAAAACACTAACAATGCAAAAAAAGCTACATTCTTCAACCTGATTCCTTTTCAAAAGACGTTCTATCATCACCTTCTCTGGACACTCCAAATATAATACAAAATTCGGCTCGATACTAATCTGCCAGAAACAGAGTTTCACATGGACACACTGAATTAGAAACTGCATGACTCGGCCAGTCCAAATTATGTTGTAGAATATACACTGTAAATATAACAACTTACCAATTTCTTGAATTCAGCATAGTTGTCTACGCTACGGGGGAATCCATCAATCAGAAACGTGTTCTTACCACTTTCCAGCATGGCTCGTTTCAAAAGCCTAGTCATAAAATCCGAAGGTACAAGCACTCCCTTGCTCATATTCTTCTTAATCATGGCACTGCAAGATTTCAATGAGAATTCAACAAACTCAAATTGGACATGATGTAAAAAATTAAAACATTTCAAAACTCATATTACTATGCAGCCATATGCACCAAACGATGTGTAAAGTGTTATGTATTTTGTTTTTGGTAGTAGAAATATAGCAGGGAAAAACAACATGAAGGAGTCTTCACTTGAAAAAGTGATAAATGGAAGAAACTACTCAGACAGTGCAAAGGCACCAACTGAAGCGAATACAAGGTTGCATAAGTTGCAAAGGACAAACAGAAAATGATAATAGAGGCAACAGAAACATGAGCACCCCATCAAATATATATACCATGAGCAGTATATTGGCACAAAAAGTCACTAGAAGTGAAACAAAAATAAGGTGATGAGAAACCTAAAAGCGAAGGCCATGGTGAACTATGTATATATTTTGGAATACAAAAGATGAACAACTAATACCTCTGTTCAGATCCCGATTCGAGTTCCGCTCGTAGAATGTCGCCAGTACTTAGATGACAGAATCCAAAACGTTCAGCAAATGCTGAACACTGTGTGCCCTTTCCACTGCCTGGACTACCTGTCAAGTATATACAATTCAATTACCATAATTAGGTCATTAAGCTCGGATAACTCGATAAAGTATACAAGGAAAACAGGTTTACTGATGTAAGATAGTTCAATAGGTAAAGCCTAAACACTCCACTGTAGTTCCTTTTGTCTGACCTTTCTGGTAGGAGGTTCCAAGGAAGAAGCAAAGGAAGGACTTGTAACAGATTTAGGGAGTGAATGGCAAGACTAGAGGCTGACTAAAGCAGGTTGAAATTTGGAAAGTCTGGAAGACAAGGAACGCCAGGCTCTAGAGTAGTGATAGATGTAAAACCAATCAGAGCCAGCAGATAGAAAAAATTGGATATCATATGCCTCCAACGCACCTGAGCGCAAGGATGTAGAATCTACAACTAGCTATACACATACAAAAGAAGAATTCCAAGGATCACTGCAATGGAAAGTGATCCCACATTGGATACGTCGTTCCTTTAAATTTAGACAGTTGTAAAAAAGACAATTTCGTGGTACAGTCAGGCAAAAACAGAAAACAAGAGGGTAATATTTACTCTGAACATTCTTAGAATGGAAGCTACAAGCAAATAGGACAGTTCATTTAGACTTGGGAAAGGTACTCATACAAAACACTTGGCAGTTACGGCTTGATATCGTCATGTTATGCTAAAAATGCAGGGGAATCCTATGGAATAAAGGTGGAACAGAATACTTAGAAATCTATATAAACCAATAAAATGGTGTTAAGAGTATCCACTATCGATCATGAACAGAAGACATGATTAGGAAATCATGAAAAATGTGATTATTTGGGCAGAATTGTTTATTGGAAATTCACGAGTTACTAAAACACAAACGACATTAAATAGTACTTTGAGTCCTTTACCCTATAAATGCAATAGATGCCATGAACGGAGAACACTCCGTAAATAATAACAGTCCCTCTACAGGTTATACATGAATAATTACATCTTATGGTAGAGATGCTAGAAGCTTATGGTGTATTAAGGATGATATCCATTGTCATAAATAGGAGACCTCTTAGTTTGCGTATTATAGCTATGATTAGCTTGTTTCCAAGGTGGTAGTGCATTTATCAAGATGCTTGATTACACTGAGATTTGATTAGTGTTGTATAAAAAAATGATTGACATTCTTAGTTTGAGGTTTTGATTATACTGAAAGTACTCTGTAATAGTATAGGAACCAAGACGCTAAGGATCAGTCGGCTCAATTATAATCTCAGACTGAAAAGATCGAAAATCAGTGAGCTCACCCAACACAAAGATAACGCTGACCTTCTCAGCTTCAAAGTCTCCACAAATGTCCTGCATTGAAAGAGCAGATTTACTTCATTCTGATATAAAGATGGAAGTCTCATATGCATAACATATTGTAATAACATTTGTAGGAGTCAAGAAAAGCCAAGT
The DNA here is from genome assembly GCF_015680905.1 of Coptis chinensis. Taxonomy (NCBI): domain Eukaryota; kingdom Viridiplantae; phylum Streptophyta; class Magnoliopsida; order Ranunculales; family Ranunculaceae; genus Coptis; species Coptis chinensis. The sequence continues at coordinate 122,760,329 of NC_141458.1, read as the reverse complement.
AACATGGACACTTCGTATTCTCAAAAAAATCCGTGTGGACATGTTCTTCATATGATTTCAAACTAAGGTTTCCTCTATACCCTTATACCCTCTAAAAGACTAAGACTGAATAGCCCTAATAACATATACCAAGCTATAAAAGGCAACACATACGAGTAAATAAGAAACTAGCCTGATTTAAGACCACCATATATAAAACATATATTACCTTGTTCCCAGTATTGAACTCAGTAGCCATGGCCGTTGTGATTATCTTAACTTTCAACTGCAAAACGAAAAAAGAAGATGGTTTCTCTGGATAAGAAGGTACCAACTTTGTGACTTGTTATCCAAGGAAAGAGGTTACTAGATAGTGCAACACATGGGGTAGTTGGAAACGAGACAAACTCTACATTCTCTGCGGCAGTTAAGTAAAAAGTACGCAACGACAGTCACACTTAATTCATGGTCATGGTATTTGCATTGCCACCGTACCCATGCATTTGTTACGTACACAGTTCACAATAGACTAAAAAAGTTTAGCGTAAAGCACAAATAACATGCATCAAATCAAGATAAACGAAAACTTACAAGAAAAACAACTGCTAAGTTTTACAGCTCTCTTCTCTAAATCGTCCCTAGTAGTTTATCCTTGAAAGAAGCAACTTAACTGTTAGTAGGGGTTTTATAGTCCAACACGTCTTGTAGACTTCTACCCAACAGAGGAGTCCGAACGCTCCAAGGCTCTCACTGCCGAAAACAAAAACTTTATTTAAGAGATGTTGCTGAACATATCATGTTTTGGCAAGCTGTAGCTTTTAAGTGGGCTATCTTTCTTGGAACTTAGATCCTTGGCAAGCATAGAAAAGACCGACTTACCAGACAAGGGCGCCTATCTCAATTATTATAGCCAGCAGTGTCAACAACTTGTTATGAATCTGCAGAACAGAAAACCAAAGAAAAAGATGCAATTAATCGTATAAGACCATGAAGAACCAGAGGTATCATGGATACCTGGAGAGCATATCAACATTACCAAATCCTACTTCAAGAGCTTTGTGAGAATTGACAAGTTATTGGTAGGTGAGTCCGCATGGTAACACTCTACCAAACTCAGGGATGTCTCCCAGATGGGACGCACGAACCTTCAAGCAAAGATTCCCTACACTCTAGCCCTTTAATGTACTTCAAATTTTCTGTACACTTAAATTTATTGCAATATCTTAGTACTTCATAAATTGTGCTTACCAGAAGAGCACAGATGAGAGCAAGTAGAACACTCCCAATGTATATTGATGATGCATAAACACGGGCAGAGTCAAGCATCATTCTCATTTGTTTCCCTGGCCCAATGAGAAAGGCTGTGCTGCCACATGAACTCCAAGTTCAGAATCTTAAATTTGATACAAAATAAAAGAAGAAAAAAAATAAAAATAAAAATAAAAATATATGATATAAAGAAAAGATAATGCAGTTTATATAACTCGATCTTAGTCATTACGCTTGATGTGGAAGTGGAAGTTGAACCTGATATTGAAACAGGTCCTGCTGCAGGAATGGAATCGAGTGGCAGAACATTTTTCGCACGGACAAGAAGTGGGTCACGTCCCCAGCTCCTCGCTGCCCTTACAACCGAAAATGGCACTGTTGCAGAAACAAAGATGGTCTGACGCTCAATACGCCGAGCTAGTGGTCCCAGTGTCTTATTGGGCTGCTCTCCACCAGCCCTCTTACCAACATGTTCTAATATTCTATGCATGTCTTCGCGAAAATTGAATGAAAGGAGCTCATCAACTTCATCCAAAACAAGGAAACGACACCCATGAGTTTGTAGTTTCCCAGCTGCACTGATCTCTGCAATCCTTCCAGGTATCCCAACAACAATCGCAGGCTTGTTCTTCTTCAGAGCTTCTTCCTGCCTTGATCGATTAGCACCACCAACAAGCTGCTGAACCGCCTTTTTTCCTGCAGGTCCCAACAACTTCTCAACCTCTCTTACAATCTGCATTCCTAGCTCTCTAGAAGGTGCCACAATTACTGCTTCTATACCCTTTTTCTTATCAGGTTCGTCAGTCTCAGAAGAACATTTAAGTGGACCAATCTTAGCAAGTATGGGAAGGAGGTAAGCGAGGGTCTTTCCTGAACCTGTGTAGGACTGAATTATGACATCGTGATCCTTTGAGATCGTAGGAATAGCTGTGGCCTGAACATCAGTGGGAACAGTCAGGCCAACCCTATCTAAATGCTCAATCAACAAAGGTTGAAGTAGCACCATTTGAGGAATTTAAACTTCAATATGTTACCTACGGATACACATCCAACACAGATTTCTTGAAAATATGTTGTCGATATTACAGAAGTTTTATTGCATTGATGCATGCACCAAACAAGTTTTAGTGGGTAAATAACTTGCAAACTCTCTGAATTATGTCATTTGAACTCTGTATCTTAACAACATACAGACCTACAGTTTGTAATTCCAAATGCAACATCATCAGCAGGATATATATCTAAGGGACTAGATTAGAACCTAGGTCCTATCCATGTACCATGTATTATTTATTTTTCCGATAAGGGTACCTTCTGAAGAATATAACAAAGAAGGATGATGGTCTTTAATGTAGAAAAACTGATGAATCGCCAACTAAGTGCATAAACTATGTTACAAATCTAACCTCACTTTGATAGGACAATCTCTTTGCTTTATAGTTTTACCCTATTTATAGTTGTTTCCAACTAGTGTGTCAGAGCATTCGTACGTGTAAAAGCGTAAACTCATCCAAGTAAATCAGTTCCTATAACGAGATCAAAAGAGTAAGAGTTTAAGCAGGAGAAAATTAATCATGAACTCATCTGGAAGGAAACAAAGGAGCAGAGCATAGGAGCAAAAGTGAGACTCATATTATACCAGGCTTTCTAAGTACAAATATACTCCGATCCACAGCACCAGGCTGAGAGATTGACCAACATCAACAACCATGAATACGGAGGCCAGCACATGACCATAGTATGGTGGTGCCTGTGGGATACAATAGAATCCACCGATATGGTTGGATACTATGGGGATTTCAATTAGATTTAGAAAAATCAAAACAATTGACCGATATGGATGACAAATAAATTTGCAACGTAAGATCTTGGCCCAGAGTCCACCTTTGACACTATAACAACTTTTATCCACAGAAAATTGCTAATTCCACTCTCAGCCTATTAACCCTATTTACTAATCAACTAATTCCACTCTCAGCCTAACAGGAGTAACTTTTGTTCTCTCCTTTTCTCCCTCTCCCTCTCCCTCTCCCTCTTTTGCATCAGCAAATTATCTACACTGTAGATAATTTTAGAATATCACACCGTAGGAATGAGGAAAAGAATTGGAACAAAAAGAAATCCTAAATTCAATTCAACATCATCATATAACTATCACGACGAAACATGAAACCCTTATATAGAGGTTTGGTCCCTTTGACTCCAAAATAAAGAACTCTTAATGACACTCAAAACAGTTAGCAAGTCAACCTAACGGGAAATTAACTATTCTAAAACTTGTACAATCAAGTTTACATCTGAACTTATGAAGAGAACTCACTAAGCTCAAAATTCCAGTCGCCTTTCGTAAAAACGTAAAGAGTCTACGTCTAGACAAAAGACAACCTGCACCATTACGTATAGACAGTATAGATACTCATTCAAATGTAAAGTGCATCCTCCATCAAATAGTATCGAAGTTTTGACTTCAAAATCTACATCTAGCACAAATAAGATTATATAAATTGATATTACCTCTAGTCATTAGAAATTGCCTAATACTAATTTACTTAAAAAACAAACAACCACAAACAGAACCTAGATGACATAGACACATGTTTAAACATAGTGGCATATCCTGTATCAAATAATATCCTTGATCTGGCTTTAACACCTACATCTAGCTTGCTCATATAAATGAAAACAAGACAGTGTACATGAATTTTACATATATTCTGATTCTTTCTTTTCTGGAATCCTCAGAGGAGAAGAACTGGAGAAGTGAAGTTTCAAATGGGCCAAACAATATCCATCTTTGGGTCCAAATCCAACCCGTATATGAATTCAGGGTCCAATATATATATTTTGTATCTTCTCTCTTGAAACTTGAAAAAGAGCAAGGAAATCAACCATGGCCACCAACAGTCATCTCTAAACAACCAAAGCCACTCTTCTTCAATTTCTCTGTCCCTCTCTCTGAATTGCAACTACTCCTTCAAATATACACACCTGGTTAGATCCTCTCTCTCTCTCTCTCTCTCTCTCTCTCTCTCTCTCTCTCTCTCTCTCTCTCATGACATAAAGATTGTTTTTTTTGTTTCCTTTTCAATACAATGTTGAATATTCACTTTTAGAAATAATCACAAGAGAATTGGAAGAATAAAAAAAGAAAATTTATTAACCCTGCTGACAAAAGAGAAGTTTATTTTTTGGGAGGGAATGTGAATTTTGAAAAATTGAAAAAAGGAATAAAAGGGGGGATAACACTTTACTTAAATAGAAATAAAAGGAATCTCTTTTTGGTTATTTCAAATCAAATATAATAAGTTGAATTTGTGTGCGTTTCTGCTTTTTGTAACATTGTGTTGGTTGGAATTTATTTACAGGTTTCTCTCTCAATCCCTGGGTGGCTTAGAAGCTTTCTGATTTGAAGGGTAAATTATTTAACTTCTGTCAAAGTGTTGTGGTAAATTATTCGCTTATTATTTATATAGAAAGGTGGTAGCGGAGACGAGCAAATATGAAGCAGGTTTGTTGTTATTTTGATAAGGAAAATAGGATTAGCCATATTCCCGATCCAATTCGGAGCCACATTGTTTCTTTCCTTCCAATGAAAGAAGCAATGAGAAGCAGCATTCTTTCAAGGCAATGGAGATATGTATGCTCTTCTCTTTCTAATCTTGATTTTAAGCAATGTGATTTCGAAGAAACAAAAGAGCGAAAGACAGGAGATTTTGTAGATTTCATTGATGAGATGCTTTCAACTCATGATGGATTGGATATAACAAGGTTCAGTCTCAATATGAAGGCCGATGATCCGTTTCTATATTCTCGTCAACTCAATTCATGGATCTCTTTTGCTGTAAAGCACAATGTTCGAGACTTTGAGCTTTCGTCCTACATATGCAGACGCAGATTTGAAAAGCTTCCTCAATGCCTTTTTACAAGCAGTTCCCTAACAAAATTGAGCTTGTATACCGTCGAGTTAAATTTGCCCACAATTGTTAATTTTCCAGTGCTTAAATCGTTATTACTTGACGATGTTACATTCCTTGGTGAAAACCTAGTAAACAAACTCCTCTCAAGCTCTTCTTGTCCCGTGCTTGAAAAACTGGTTATCTGGTATTGCTGCTGCATTGATATCAATACTATTTCCATTTCTATTCCTACCCTTAAATACCTAACACTCTTTGATACACACGAACTTAACATCAGCATCATTAACTCAGTTCTTCGGAAACTTAAATACATGTGTTGTAATCCACCAAACATTATCTATGAGAATGTTATATCTGTGGTCAGTGCTAAGTTTGACTTTTCACTGGATATTAGTTTGTGTAGTCCTCCCGTGGATTCTTTTTTTAAAAGTGCGTCTAAGATTCTGGTGTGGCTGCGCAATGTGGAGAAACTCTGTTTATTGAGTGGCTTTATTGAGGTATATATGAGTCATTCTTCCATTCCTAGTCTATATCATATATAGCAACTTTTGTTTTTGTTATTTATTTTTTATTTTTGTTACAACTTACAAAACACTTATACTTTAGATGCCTGTTCAGTTTCTCTCCAGGGATCGAGAATTTTTAGCTAGTAAACCATCCTCGTGTTGCAGCCTGAAACATTTGCATGTTGATATGTTCGCTAGCGAAAAGCATGCCCAAGTGATAACATTGTTATCAAGGAGTTATCCCAACCTGCAAACTCTGAGCATAATTGTTGAGGATCTTTATGTATGACTAGAATATTTTTAAAAGAAAATTTTGAACAAATTCGTCTTCTTTTAATGAAAAATATTTGTTTTTGATTAGGAAAAAGCAGCAATCTCAAACATGGCTAATGTAGAAGAATGTTGGAAGCCCACACAGTTGCCTTCTGGAGACATATTGAACAGCCTTAAAACAGTTGACATTGAAGGTTTTAAAGGAAGTGATGGCGAACTATGCCTTGTAAGGTTTCTGCTCGAGAATGCGAAGATTCTGGAGAAGATGAATATTTGCTACTCAGACGAAAAGCTGGAAACAGTGCGGTGCCAAATGTGTATTACTGAGATGCTGCCAAAATTTACCAAAGTTTCTCCCCTTGTAACTATTTCAATTTCCAGTAAATTATTTTGTTAGGTACACTGATAATTTACTCATTGAGTAGAGGAACTTCTTGGTTAAGGACTTGAAGTAGTAATTAAGGGGTACTGTGTTTCTGTACTACTTGATATTTATGTAAATACAGTTGATTTATCTCCTATTTTTGACTCAATATTAGATGGATATGATGTTTCTGTGTTTCTGTACTACTTCAAATTTGACTAAATCTCTTCTGGCAAATGGGAAAGTGAATTTCAATTAATATTGGACGAAACCATCATGCAGAGTAAAGGAGTTTGTCTGACACATTTTTAACACCTTAGACCTATCCTGTCTGTGTTCTTTATTTGCAGGGCAAATAGAATTTAACAGTATGTGTTATCTGTGAATGAGCAAAAGAAGAGCGCTAGTCCCTCGCTGTCACCCTTCATTTACATTTCAGCAAACAAATGGCAAACAATTGTATCTGTTGAATAAGGAAGTCAAGGTGGTGCGTTCTCAATAGTTTGGATCTTGCTTGAAATATGCTCCATGCCAGCGTCAGTATGTATGTTATGCCAAGAAGGGGAAGAAGTATAAATTTTGGTCCTTGGTCCAGCTGAGCCTAATTCCTGTGTCTCTGTAATGCTGTTGCTGCCACTGCGCTCGTGACTGTTATCCATTGATAGTAGATTTTCTATTTTACTTTTCCTTATTTTTTTGTGCATATTTGCATAATGATGGACGTGGATGATGGATGCCTAGTATCACTTCCTTACGCTGTTCATTTATGAGTTATGACGATGTTCAAGTGGTAATCTGGATGTTCGGTTGAGAGAAGATATTATGAAGATTAATGGTGTTCATAACGTTGTTTTCGAAGAAGAGGATTTCCTTGTAGTGTTGACACGTGGGATTTTTGAGAACCTGGAAGTTTTGGCGATGTCTGTAGGCATTCCAGACTTGTGCTTCTGCGTATGGTTGGGAGTTTATGGCAGTAACAAGTTCATATTAAGAGGTGGAAGGATTTTTAAACTTGAATAAGGTTTGAGAAGAGTGCTGGTGAGCAATGACTTCGCTCATCGTACCTTGCTCAAGTTTTAGCAAAGATTTTTTGCCAACGATAGTAGGTCTAGAATCTCCTAAAGATCTTTGTTGAATAGGAATTCCTTTCAATGCCTGCCTTCTTGCAAAGTCGCTGTACGTTCACAGTATTTGGGAGGGTAAACATGTTACCATCAAAAGAAAAAATATATCAATTTCCAGGCCTCTTTTGATCCTCTGCACTATATTTCTCACTCTTAAGACAAATTCCAGAGGAACACCAATTAGTAGAGAAAATGTGCTCCAAAGGACTGCCGCAACCGAATAACACCAACTGCATTTTGCTTCCTGATCTCTGAAGTATGAAATTTGTACAAGATGCACATTTATCGTAAAACCAAAGTGCTGCTGCTTAAAATTTCAGACCACAACCTTATTGTGTAGTAAGCAGGCAGGACCAACCATTATAATTTTTTTGTCAATGTTTCAGTCCACTCTGCAACAACATCAGTATCTCTCAACTAGAGGTCAGTTTCTTCATTTTAAGTACAAAGGAACATTGAAGAACTCATCCGTTCTTTTCAGACATTGATGTAATCACAAGGACCCAGAATCAGTTGAACTAAAACATTGTATGCATGAAACAAGACAAAATGAGTAAGAAGACCAAACTCTTCAACCCTCATATCATGTTCATAGTCTAGACACTTCTACCTTCTAAATCAATGGCATTAGTACAAACAGAACAAGTTTCAGCACCTAGCCATGCTTTAAAAACTTGTCACTACAATGTCTTAAAGACGAGTCTTTGATCCCACCACAAGTAAGAAATCCGTCCACCTGAACAAAACACCAACACACGTATCTTTGATCCGCAGCACATGGAAGAAATCAGTCCAACTGAACACAGCAATACAAGATTGTTTTATCCCAGCACGAGTAAGAAATCAGTCCATCTGAACAAAATACCAAAACAAGAATCATTGGGATCAGTGTGTCAATAAATGGGAATGCCTAAAATGCTAATTATATGCATGCTTAATGCCAGTTTAACACACCAATTTATACTTGATCGAATTTCTAATGTTACTCTTACTATTGCTCTATTACCAAACTGATCCAAAGAAAATATAAGTTACGGCGCCTTGCACAATTTATTTAAGTAGTCGATTTAAGTCCACGTTCACCTTCTTCCTGTCCAGTTCAAGATCTATTTGATCTACACACGCTGAAAAGTAGAACTGAAACCGCATGAAATCACTATGAATTTAAAGTCAATCCAGTTGCACCAAAGTTATTTAAATTTCAGAGACACCAAAAATGAAACTCTGCAATCTGAGAACCAGTATTCATCTTATAAGAGCATAAATGGATAATTTAATAGATGTCATACATCTGAACCAAAAGCGAAATAATGCAACAGAAAGGGAGAAAACAAAAAGAAGACTCAGTCTCATAATGTGGCAGATCAGCTCATCCAAATTCATAAAATAAATCAATAAGAATAAGTTACCTATCTGCCATAACATGCTATAACGAAAGTTCCCTCGTGATATTCTAGTTCTACTCGGTCGTTGGCTTGAGCACCCTTCTTCTGGAAGTAACTTTTGAGACCATCCCCTTTGAAATACGAATATTTTGACTTTGTATTTCTGAGAAACTGCACAGTAAAGTGTTGATCCATTTCATCTTTCTCACAAAAAATGATCGTCTGCCCATACTCCACCAACTTCGTAACATTCTTCAAGTAATCAGCCTTAACAAGAAGGCGGCCACCACTTACTTCTTTGCGTATCAATAATTTCACGGCCAAAACATCAACACCCTTTCTTTCTCCAGGTATTTGTACTTGAGCACCAAGCTCTTGCATAGTAGGTTGTGTGAAATCAACAAGCAAAGCAGGTTCAGATTTAGGGTCCAGCTTCTTCAGCTGATTATGATCAATAACTGATAGTGGATTTTGAAATGGATACTGGAAATCTGTTGGATCCCACTTCTCAAGCTCTGTAGCCTTCAAAATATTGAATTTCATTAGGTTACTTTAGCTTGAACCGAGACATGAGGAGAACATATCAGTAAACTTGTCCATTTTTTTCATTTTTGAGTGTCAAAGGTTGAAATGTTTCAATTAATTCTGGCGGGAGAACTAATATATAGGCTGGACTTGTGAAATGGGCTGAAAAAAAGCCCATCCTAAATCTAGGCTCGTTAAATGTCAACCCTTAGATCGGCATTGTTGGGTCAGCATTGGATGTGTGGACTGTGGAATGGAATATTATCCAAGAAAAAATAGAAAAAATAAAAAATGGAATATATTTGACATTTATTTGAGGTAAAATTAGTTTTAGAAATTTTTAACTCAGACTGTCTTCTCATTTTACCATTTCTGCATTTTCTCAACTTATTAAGTTACCTATAAAGCTAGAATGCAAGCCTGACAATGGGTGCTTCAGTAGGCTGTTATACTTGTGCTAAGCAGTTAATATCAGATTAAATCACCGATTAATCGCTTATCGGGGTTAGAGCGATAAAGTTTATTCGATATTTTTTTTGCTTGATATAAGTAACTGATTAATTCAGTGATTTTAGCCGAAATGACCTATTTCTCACATGCTCCGTTCAAAAGAAAGAACTAAGACTATCGGAGCTCAAATAAAAAGAATGAAGTTTGTGTTGGACTTGACAAGTTAACAATTGTTTTCTGCGATTTTCGCCTAGATTCTCTTAAAAAACAAATTCAGAACATTCCACAACTATTACATCATCCCTCCACTTCAAAAAATCATGTCGATATGCATGTAAGAAAGAAACAAAGAAATACGTTTTTCATATAAGAGAGATGAGTAGTAAAAAGGATAAAGAGGGAGGGTGTCAATACTTTATTTTGGGACTGCACGTGTCTAATTAAATCTATATATCTACTATCTATATACTTAGTTATATTGGAGAGACTCATCTATTTATTTATTTTTAAACAAAATGGGAAATAATTATGTTATTTAAGTAATCTTAGGGAGGTTCTTTTAAATTATCAATAATAAAATAGGACTTGTTTTAATTTCAATGTGGGAAATGGGGGGTAATTATTTAATTTAAGTGACATTAGATAGGTGTTTCTAAATTATTAATACAAAAGGGACCTTATTCAAATTATATTAATAAAAGTGAGGCTTATTCTAAATTTAGTGAGGGATAAATTTAATGAGGGAGGTGTTTCTAAATTAAGTAAATAAGGAGATCTAAATTAGCCTACTTGATACTGGAGAGGGGTTCCTCAAAACCCAGCTATCATATAGTGTAGAGATTACAAACGAACCGATTTGTTAGGAAAAAATATCAATGAGCCTACATCATTATCTGATAACTCGGGAACCGAAACTGTAGGAAGGCAAATAATACATACTTGAAGATTGTGATTATTAAGCTATGGCTCTATGTCACCATCATATTAATCTCCTAGCATAGAGTGTGTTTGGCAATTGAGACTGTAAACTAATTAGGAATATAATGAAATTAGAAACCATTGGAATGGAATCTACTATAATAGAATTTGATTCCAACTTAAAAATGCATGTTTGGCAAACGTTCAAAAATCATTAGAATTCAATTCCTACTTAAATTAATGTGTTTGAATTGGTTGTTGTATAGTCGTATAGAATCCTTAACAGACTCCAACTTTTAGTTTATTTCATTTCATTTTATTTTTTTCCCCATTTTCATATTACAAATAAGAAACTGATTCCCATAGTCTAGGATTCATTTAGATTAACAGGGTCTGTTAAAGACGTAATAAAAAGAATTGGAGCCCGTTTAGAATTCAATTTTATTGGATTCCATGCCTCCAAACAGGCCAAAAGTGAGTGGTCCACTAAGGATTCTAGTTAATTCCACTTCTCAAGTCTAATTCCTGGTAAACAAACGCACCTCCTATTTAAGCTTGCAAAGATTGTGATTATGCTATTTGCATGGCTCTAAGCTGATTTCCTCTATGGTATATGGAGTGCTCCACACTGAGCTCCTCTGTGGAATGCTTCGTCTAGCTAATAGCCTATACCGTTGATTATGGTTGTGGTTTCTCATAGAAAAAAGCATTGGCGTGATTATTACATTTGAAGCAAGTAGGGACTAAGTATACGTTGCAAAATCAAAATTTCGTGGATTTGAATATTAATAATAAGGGCCGGTAAATGTTTGGTCACTGAAAAACGAGTTCTTCTAGTGTTAGCTGATTCATGTACTCATACCTGTTTAAGAATACTCAAACCACTAGTGTAATTGAAAAGCATAACACAACTGACAACTATAGTCAGATTAGCGCCTATGACTAGAGATTATTTTTTCTTGAGTGTCCCCACCCACCCACCCACGCTCCAAGACTCTCACTGCCGAAAACAAAAACTTTATTTAAGAGATGTTTCTGAACATATCATGTTTTAGCAAGCTGTAGCTTTTAGGTGTGCTATCTTTCTTGGAACTTAGATCCTTGGCGAGATTTAGGTATGCATGAACTTCGGGAAATGTTTTAATATGTTAAGTGTTATTTCTCAAGTTCTAATTCATGGATTTGTTGAACCATTCATAGATTGGTAAATTGTTCTGGATATATAATTACAGTTGAGCATTGGACAATATATTATGAATTCAGAAGCAATATTGATCAATGAATTTGTCGCAATATATTATGTCAGACTGTAAGGCTTTTCTGAAAAATATAATATTTATCCCAAGTCAAACCAAACAAATACAATACATGAAGAAATATGGAAAGGGAAGCTTTCAACATTGATCCATCCTTCTGGTGATCAATTCATCAGCAAACTCCTTAATTATATAGCCCTAACTCGGGAAATAACATCCTCTACAGCAACTTGAGGAACAAATATTCAACAGCAACAGACGCAACATCAATGACGAACCATATCTTAACGCATCCCGAACTTAAACCAATTTCATAAGAGTCTGGTTTACATCTCGGTGTCACACACCCTGACAAACAGTTCAGAAACCATTCGACGAGCAAACGGGATATAGCTTAAACTGTACCTGAAAAGCTCAAACACATTTGCGAAAACAATAAGACAACCTGTCAGACCACATTGATAATTAAAGACGAATAAAGTGGAAATTCTAAAACACGAGCCTTCTGGTAAACTCTCCCCACCTGCTTCGTTACTATTTTTATTTAAAAATAAATAAAAATATTTATAATAGAGGGTGACGCTTGCAACTCAAGCAACTAGGGGTGTGGAGAAATGAACCCCCCCACACACACAACAACAAAAACAACAAACCCCGATGCAAGTGGGAATCGAATTCAAGACCTCCTGTTACAGCCACCAGAGCCTTGACCAACTAAGCTGTTGGACACTTACAAAAAGGAAAAAGCAGGGCATTATACAGATCCTACGTGTTAAATTAGATTTTTAGTACAGATTAAGCCCTGACTCGTGACTGATCAATTTAAGAGGCTACGGTTGACACATGTAAGAAGAAGTAAATGGAAGAAGTTTCAATAACTCATTTACATCAAAGACATGCTTTCTGCGGGAGAATGTTAGCAAAGAAGAGAATATTCAGGTGATGCAAGACGTCTAGGAAAAGTAATTCAATGAAATCAATGCCAGACTATTAGTAATGAAAACCTAGAAATGTGATCCTACTGCTAACGATCCCAATTATTCTTAGGACAGGTCGGACTTCCTCTGGGTATTATTTCGCTCTAGTAGCCGATAGTTGGTCCATTCTAGTAAAAAATACCAGTTAATCAATAATTTGTTTTCTAATACTCAAAGTTCACTAAGATGTTAATTTTCAATCTTCCAATGATAAGATGTTAACTTTCTAGACTAAACAAGTGATAATATATAGCGTGTGAGGGAAGGCATAGTTAATTGCCTTTCATCGGTGAACATGCAGACCTCCTGCCAAATTCACCGCACCTTAATGATCTACTAGCACTAGTTCACACGATGATATTGATCTTGACCATCAGACAATGCATCTTACAAGTTTTACTTTGGCACTGACCTAAAAAATAACACTGATAGGGTACTAGAGCCTAACAGTATACTGATAGACTTGGTTGTAGAGTAATGAAGAATAAGTTTAACACCCATTTCAAAGAAGAAGTTCAATTTGTGGGTCCATAGTAAGAATTGGAAACTTGACCAACCACCAATTATGTCAAAACCAAGCATAGAAAAGACCGACTTACCAGACAAGGGCGCCTATCTCAATTATTATAGCCAGCAGTGTCAACAACTTGTTATGAATCTGCAGAACAGAAAACCAAAGAAAAAGATGCAATTAATCGTATAAGACCATGAAGAACCAGAGGTATCATGGATACCTGGAGAGCATATAAACATTACCAAATCCTACTTCAAGAGCTTTGTGAGAATTGACAAGTTATTGGTAGGTGAGTCCACATGGTAACACTCTACCAAACTCAGGGATGTCTCCCAGATGGGACGCAGGAACCTTCAAGCAAAGATTCCCTACACTCTAGCCCTTTCCAGGTGTAACACAGTAGAGTCACTGACTCTTCATCTTTAATGTACTTCAAATTTTCTGTACACTTAAATTTATTCCAACATCTTAGTACTTCATAAATTGTGCTTACCAGAAGAGCACAGATGAGAGCAAGTAGAACACTCCCAATGTATATTGATGATGCATAAACACGGGCAGAGTCAAGCATCATTCTCATTTGTTTCCCTGGTCCAATGAGAAAGGCTGTGCTGCCACATGAACTCCAAGTTCAGAATCTTAAATTTGATACAAAATAAAAGAAGAAAAAAAAAATATATATATATATATATGATTTAAAGAAAAGATAAAGCAGTTTATATAACTCGATCTTAGTCATGCAATACTTAGATGAAATCAGCAATTCACAAGTTTATCATGAGTTACGGTGATTTAGTTTCATCTTGTATCCAAAACAAAAAACTGTTGTTATGTTTAAGGCAAAGGTCATTAAGGTCAACACTTACTGAATTAGCCTGGTGGTGTAAAGGTGTAACCAAGCCGTACCCAGATTAGGTCCACGCCCATTTATTTGTTTGAACTTTGCTATGAGATCCTTAGAAACAAGCCTTACATCCTAGGAAATCAACCAAAGTATCTAATAGAGCAAAACAACAAGTACAGATCTAGCAAAGTGGTTATAGACTTGGCATTTTCACTTCCGCGGTGATGGATGCACTGGACATTGCAACCCCTAAGTTCAGTATCCACTAAACCTTAACTCAAAGACTGATTTCAAATTTTCAAGTTTTTGTTCATCCAACATTAAAAGCACTTGCCAGCTATAAAGATATCAATCAATAAGTTAATAGTAACCTTACTTTCACAGCGCCTAATACATACACGCATGATGGTTACTAAGCTCCTAGGTCAAGTATCTAGCTTCCCACTAATCGAGATCTTGTTAAATTTAAGGAGTACTAGCTCTTCTTAACATTCGTATCAAAGTCACCACCATTTTCCCAAGGTTTGACTCTCGGCCAAGATTCATATGGCATGGTATAATGTGAGGACTGACATTTAATATGCATTTCAAAATAAATGAGACCACGACAATGTTTCGGCCTAGCTAATAATATTTTGAGTACATGACTAGCAAAGAAAAAGTAAATCTTTAAAACCTACCTTCCAACTGCCAATACGTTTCCCAGGGTGAACAAGATTGCAAACTTTAAAGGTCTAGCTAAAACAATCGACGACTGCAAAACAGTAAAAAAAAAAACACAACACAAATTAGTGTACAGGATCATTAGACATTACGAATGTGGTAACAAAAAAAGATGTTACCAAAAGCATGAAAATCAACCCAACGACCATAGAAGCACCAAACGCGTAGATTCTCTGCTCCAAAAACAAAGCTTGGTAAACAAACACTAGTGCAATGGTATGTACATATATGCAAAAGAAAGAAAAAAGAAGATGGGCCTGCCTGCAATGGGGAGAGTGAGCACAATTCATCTGCTTCATCGAGCAGTAGATTCTCTTCGGGCTCTCCATCTCCTCCGCCTAATAGAGATTCCCCGAATCTCCACATTTTTGTTTCTCAATATGGTGCCCGAAATTCTAGGGGTGTCAAAATGGCCCTCAAAACCCTTAGCCGGCCCGCCCGCTCCATGGGTTGAAAAAGCCCTCAAAATGAGACATTTACACATTTATGGACTAGGCCTATCCGGCCCTCAAGCCTTTGAGGGGAGGGTAAAGGGCCTAGACTTTGAAACTTAAGCCCTCCTTTAAGCCCGGCTCTCATTAGGCCCTCAACATATATTTTTACAATATATTTCATTTTAGCATTAATATGCTAAAAATCACTTAAAATAACGTTTATCTATTAAGTTTGCCAATTTTATAATTTCACTATAATATTTTATGAAATGAATTTAACTGATCTTAATTGATTAATATAATTTTAACAAGTTTTTTTTAGTAGTTTAAAAGTTTAATTGGAAAGTGCATTCGATTTTATCATTTTTAACTAATGTTTCTAAATTTATTTTGTAAATCAAATGTATAACATAATAACATAATATCCGCCCTTACGTTTCAAACCCTCTCAAGGGCCGGGTAAAGTTTCTTTAAAACCGACCGATAGGGTTGTAAATGGAGAAAAAGCTTCGAGATTTAAACATTGGCCTGACCCATTTGACACCACTATCGGTACATCCACTTGCCTTTCGAAATACCAAAAAATAAACTCCACAACCTCTTTGGATTTCATATACATATTCATTACAAGACAGAACCTCCATCAAGGACATGTTCGAACAAATACAAAAACAGAAGTACAAAACAACGAAAAAATTGTTTAAATGCGTCGTTGAGCTTCATAATATTTTTCTGTACTTGACCAACTTAAGTCTGCTTTAGCCTTCAAATATCTGCAAAGCAAAAAGATAAATATGTAGAGTTAGACAACCCAATATATAGAACACAATGGCATGCCACTTCAAACAAAAGAATACGGGATACAAACAAAACAGATTACATAAACCCAAATCATATTAGTCAAAAAAAAAAAAAAAAAAAAACTTGTTAATCCACCACCAACACCAGTACCACTTCAAAAACTTCAAAAAAAAACCCACCATTAAAATCCAGCAAGAAACAATATACAAAACTGTACCAAAAAATGAACCAGAAAAATATATATAAAACAAGCTCATTAATCATTAAAATAATTAGAGCTTACCTCCTTAGCAATTCCGCACTGATTGTCACTAAAGAGTTGGTTAAATAGATCCAAGTTAACTTGACCAAAACAAGTATTACAGCTTATGAACTTCATCAAGTTCACTAAACGCAGCAGTATGATTTCTCAGCCTAATAAGCCACAAAAAATCACACAACAAAATCAGAAAACAACACTATGAGAACGAAAAAGAAAGTATATAGAACAAATTAAATAAGAAGATACCTGATTCGTTGTCGAGACACAGCGTGACGAAATCATAAACCGACGACATCACCTTGCCACCTCTGACGGAGTGTTTTCTTTCTCCTTTTCTTCGTTTGAGACAACAAGATTTCCCTCTGTGAACTCACAATGATTAATGGGCACACCAAGCTGCCTCTGCATCTTCTTCACAATGAACACCTCTGGCTCCTCACATATGCTGACCACAGAACCCTTTCGACCTAGTCGACCTGTCCTTCCAGCCCGATGAGCATAATGGATGGAGTCCGTTGGCAGGTCAAGATTAACCACAAGATCACATTCAGCAACATCTAACCCCCTTGCAGACAGCTCATTTGTGACCAGCACTCTCACTTCCCCGCCTTTGAATTTCTTCAAAACTGTTGACCTAGCAAGCTTGCCAATATCCCCATGCAACTCAGAAGCCTTGATTCCACGTGCTTCTAGCTTGAATACAACATCTTTCAACCGCTTCGAGTGATTCATGAACGCAATAACAGACTTGGCATCAAGAGCATGTACACATTTTCTCAAGGTATCGATCTTGTGTTGAGCTCTTGATACACAGTAATAGTGTTTCAGGACTGGTGGCAAGCTCTCAACTGTACCTTGAGTCATTACGCTTGATGCGGAAGTGGAAGTTGAACCTGATATTGAAACAGGTCCTGATGCAGGAATGGAATCGAGTGGCAGAACATTTTTCGCACGGACAAGAAGTGGGTCACGTCCCCAGCTCCTCGCTGCCCTTACAACCGAAAATGGCACTGTTGCAGAAACAAAGATGGTCTGACGCTCAATACGCCGAGCTAGTGGTCCCAGTGCCTTATTGGGCTGCTCTCCACCAGCCCTCTTACCAACATGTTCTAATATTCTATGCATGTCTTCGCGAAAATTGAATGAAAGGAGCTCATCAACTTCATCCAAAACAAGGAAACGACACCCATGAGTTTGTAGTTTCCCAGCTGCACTGATCTCTGCAATCCTTCCAGGTGTCCCAACAACAATCGCAGGCTTGTTCTTCTTCAGAGCTTCTTCCTGCCTTGATCGATTAGCACCACCAACAAGCTGCTGAACCGCCTTTTTTCCTGCAGGTCCCAACAACTTCTCAACCTCTCTTACAATCTGCATTCCTAGCTCTCTAGAAGGTGCCACAATTACTGCTTCTATACCCTTTTTCTTATCAGGTTCGTCAGTCTCAGAAGAACATTTAAGTGGACCAATCTTAGCAAGTATGGGAAGGAGGTAAGCGAGGGTCTTTCCTGAACCTGTGTAGGACTGAATTATGACATCGTGATCCTTTGAGATCGTAGGAATAGCTGTGGCCTGAACATCAGTGGGAACAGTCAGGCCAACCCTATCTAAATGCTCAATCAACAAAGGTGGGAGACCAAGCTCTGAAAACGTCTTTGCAGCAAATGGTGCTGCTTCTATTTCGAGAGGTACCTTCACCCCCACTGCCTTAACTGCACTAATTCTTATTGGCTTCTTAATAGTTTTACGAAAATCTTCAGCTGAACTAGTTGGTCCAATTTTGTTGGTTTTGTTGTCCTTTTCGCTTTCAGGTTCTCTCTTAAATCCAAGTGTTGCAAGTGTGAGGGGGCCACTTTGACGCTCTGTACGACTCTGGAGCTTCACCCTGGTGTGGACTTTGGCAGCCCCAGGGATTAAACACAACCTTCTTAGGGGTAAAGAATCTCCCCGGTACAAAAACAAGCGTGTTGAGACTAACGTGAGCATGTTGCGATGGGTTCGTCCAATTAGTATTTCCATAACATGTTCATAATAGGTTCCACGCGGCACTGGCAAAGAAAAAGCTTCCACACACGAATCCTGTCACTCTGCGAATGCGATTTCACTGAAGAAAACAAAAAATAAATCAGATAAGATACTAGCACTTCGAATTTTCTAATGCAACAATTCTGATAACTTTCATTGCATAGATATCATCCATTACTAAGGAAAATGAGGGTGAACATCTAGAAAACACTAAGCATGTGAAACACTTTGTCCTGATAGTAATAAAAGATTTCCTTTTGGGCAGTTTTTACTTGTAAGAATACATGAATGAGTTTCTAAAATATGTAACTAGATGTGAACATTATCAAAACAAAGAACAATCGATCAAAAGCAAATCCAGACCTAATGGACTAGTAATGAATGTAATATAACTATATACATAAATATCAGTACTTGGAAAAAGTTATAAACAGGTGATTCCTAATGAGGAGATTCATAAGATGGAGAAAACTTAACAGTTGCAATACACAAAGAATTATGATCACTAAAAAAGAAAAAAAAGGCCTACCAAATTTTACCATGACAAATAATGCTGCACTCTCAAGACAAAAATTATAACCAATGTAGTTTTACTACAAAAATATCAAATGAGAAGGTTCTGACCTTAAATACAGCAGTTCATTTCATCCAGCTAGTTTACTGAACAGACATTTTCAAGTGATTTAAAACTAAATGAGAAACACGGTTTCAATAGTTTCCAAAAGAGATTTAGGGTTTAGTAGTGTAAAGGAAACAAGAGATTCAACGTATCTTGAACCAAGTACCACTACTTGTGTGTGTACGTGCGCACGTGAGATATAGACTCGAATTGTCATTTATTACTTTCAAAACAAAGTGTTTCACACCCTTAGTTATTTCAAGATGTTCAACCATCATTTTCCTTAGAAATAGGCTACTACTCACTACTCAACACAACTAACTATCCCTAACTATGATTCTGCAGATTGGTAAAAGCTCCTAACATGACAAAGGAATGGCAAAATCAGATTTTTTAAGCAAGGTCAAAACTCGATACGTGTATAGAGCTATAAATGCTCTACAGAAAAGTCCCCAAGGTGTTACCAACACTGAGGAACAAAGAAGACAAACAGGGAGCAGGGACAAATTATTTCACATAAATAATGTACAGTAAGGTCTCAAAGTTTTGACAGCCCAAAGGAAATTTATTGCATAAAAGGAACAAATTAACAATGAAGTCAAAATTTGTTATCAAATAATGCCAAAAATCACTCAAAACACATAAAAAACAGGCATTACTCAAAGTATATCAACAACCACAATTTTGGCAACTAAGATTAAAAAACCTGTTCAGTAGATATTAATAAACATAATAAAATGAGAAGAGAAGTAAAACCTTGAGGTAAATATCATCAGCTCTTCCCTCCAGCTATTAAATCGATACCCTGTCGAAAAATAAATAAAACAAACAAGAAAATCAAAACACAACAACGTTGAACAAGGGTTTAGGGTTTAGGGTTTACCATGGTGTGGAGATTGAGAGATTTTTCCAAGAGAGGAAGACTGGAAACAAGTGACTGAGTTTTATCGTTACGGTTTTTAATGGACTGGACCGAGTTTGAGGGCGGGTTTAAACTTTATTTACATTTATTTAGTATAATCTTGTTAAATTGATACGCGATAAATTAATTATCACGTTTAATTGTTTAAATAATAGGTTTTTTTAATCTTGACTTTGGTTAGTATACTTAATTAATAATTTGGCTAAAATTTGTAAGATAATAAAATTCAAAAATTGGGTTTTTTGTAATGAATCAATAAGAAATGTATATGAAACAAAAAATATGATGTGGTGTTGTAGGTTGTAGAATAACTTGTGTGTTGATTAGTTGAAGTTGATTAAAAACTTCATTACCATATACCAAAAATCATATGACACCACTTTGATTTCTATTTTATTGAATAAATGACTCGGGTTCACATCCTGACAATGGAACAATTTGTTATTTTGAACTAGATTTTTCATGTAATGTTGGAAGAGCCTATACAAAACAATAACTTGTGTAAAATATACTTTTCATTTTACTACTTAACAAAATATAAATAAAATTACATATAAAAGTTATGAGGGCCTTAATGCGGGACTTTGAGAAAATGCCTTTATTCCCTTAAAAAATTGTTCGGGCCGACTCTCAAATTACATGAGGGTCGGGCAAATTATACGAGGGCTTAAATTTATGGGATTTTTCGGCCCATGGGCCAACCCAAGGGTCTTTTTACAAATGCATGAGCGTAAGTCTATTAATTTTGTTTATTTTGAACATAGTTGAATAAAGAGTCTTTACAATCCATTTATTCTCTCCAAATTTCCCACAAAAACAATATATACACATAAAGGAAAGATTATGAGGTCGAATTTGCCGCAAATAGCAATTACACACGTAATTATTTTGTGGAAAAAACCACAAAAGGATGTCAAACCACAAAAGTTACATGGTGTTTGTTGTTACTCTTTAATGGGTATAGTCAGGTTATTGGTTTTTATTTGGGTTCAACAATTTCGGTGGAAAATCTAGATTCTTCACTTGTTGAAGCATTGGCAATACTACATGTTGGGCAAAAACTGGTGCGATTGGGTTTTCGTGATTTGACGTGTGTCAACGACAATGGGTCTAATGTCAACAAGATCAACAATGGGGAAGTGGAAAGTAAAAAAAAATCAAATTTGTTTTATGCAAGTAGCGTTCAGTGCCATTGAGGATTTGCAAGAAAATAAACATAGAGCCATTAAAAGTTCACTCCAAACCCCTAACTCACTGTGGTATGTTGCTTGTTGACAAATTGGCAAATGTTGGACACCATAGGAAATCAACATATTTTGATCAGGACGTACCTCTCGTTGCGGAGTACAAAAAACTTATTATCAATGCTAAAAAATTAATACAAGATTATGATGTGTAGAATTGTTAATCGGATATTGTTGAGAAATTAATGAAATAGTTTAGGAGTAGGATAATTTGTATTTTGTGGTGAGGTGGGATAGACTTTTATATTTAGATTTGGTTATGTTTTTTGTTTTAGAATAAGTTTGTAGACATACCACTATTTGCTGTCCACAAGACCTCATGTCCTGATTGGTGGAGAGGCTACCTAGAAAAAATGTTTATCTGTCCGAAAAAACTGTTTATCTAGTTCACAAAGTGTTTGGACCAATGAGAAGTTGCTGTTTGTGGACAAGTTTATGCACAGAGTTGCTATATTTTTGTTTTTATTTTGTTGAAGTGTGATAGGAAGGTTCTAATATGACCCAACCAATGAAAAATGACTTTGGTTTTTAATAGACTAAACCAAGATGAGTGTTGGGTTGGGCAGATTTTTGATTAGTTGTTTTCCATGATTTCCTAAGTCTTGAGGAAAATTTGAACAACCAAAAATCGTATAATTGTACACAACTTACCTCAAAATATCATACAAGATACATTTGCGACTTTACAATTGTAACATGTATTGGCAATTAGGTTCCATGCGGCACAGACAAATAAAATGTCTCCCAAGACACTAATATTGTCAAATAAAATGTGGTTTCAATGAAATATATATATATATATATATATATATATATATATATATATATATATATATATATATATATATATATATATATATTAGATAAAAGCACTTCAAATTTATCTAATACAACAGTGATAATATATCTCATTGCATAGAGATCATCCATTTATAAGGGAAATGATGATGAATATGTAGAAATCACTAAGGATAAGGGTGTCTCTTTTTTCCAAAAACCCAATATTTTTGAATTTCGATCCGATATTTTTCCGAATTTGGCAATGATATTTGTGTTTTCGACATCCATTTTTTTCGAAAAATAATTAGATCGGAATTGGATGTGTTTTCAAAATCCAATCCGATCCGATTTCCAATTAATTTATGAATTTTTAATATATAGCGGTCTATTTCATACAATTACTAAATTAAAACTACATATAATTTACAAACAAAATAAAAACCCTAGAAAATTAGAACATTGTAACTCTCACAACTTCAAGAAATCAATATTGTTATTCTAGTACATGTTTCAATTTATCCCATATTCATATTTACTTAATTAATACATTAACTGATTAATCCGATTATATAATTCAACTCTCCAATTTACTTCCATATTTTACAGTTACAAAACTAATATCGACAATCAATATATATATATAATACAAGAAAAGGGGCAATTTCGTGACAGAAATACAAACTAACCCAGATAAAGCCAACCATCCGAAACATCCAACGGTGTACATAAACAACTAAAAAAAATCTTCAATACCCCTCGTGGAAAAATAATACCCAATCTCAATTCTCTCTCCGTCTTCCATCTTTCAAACACACTCTCGATTCCATTTCATTTCTTCTCCAACGACCCTTCATATATAATAATAATATAATAATATATATATATATATATATATATACATCCTCATTTTCTCTCTCTCTCTCTATCTTCGCCGCTCCATAACCCCGATCTCATTCATTAACCAATCAATCAAATAAATCAAGATCTCGTCTTAAATTTCCCTCCTTTTCAATCCTATTATTATTCCCTTTCATCGATTAGAATCTAATTAGTTTTTTTTTTTTTTTTTTTCCAACCGGTTTATTAGGGTTTTGAAATTTTGAAATCCAATATGCCGAGAAGTTCACGGCACAAATCTCATAAGCAACACAAGCATAATAACAACAACAATAGTTCAAAAGAAGTTAAAGAACATTCGGATTCTGAAGAAGTTATTAAAGAAGTTAGGGTTTTGAAAGAATCTGGATCGTCTGAGAAACGGAAACATGATGGGGGGAACACTGGTTTAGTGGAAGAGAATAATAATATTAGTAGTAGTAGTTCAAAGAGGAGGAAAGAGAGGAGTGATGTTGATAGGTGGAATGGTGGGGACAAAGAGAAAGAGAAAGAGAAACAGAAGGTTTTGGTTGATTCCAAGAGTGGGAATAATAGTAAATCATTGAGTAGGAGTGAGAAGAAAGAAGTGAATGTTGTTGTAGTGGGAGAAAGTGAGGATGTTGTTAAGAAAAGTAAGGTGGTTGAGTCGAAGAGTAAAGATTTGAGTCGGAAAGAAAAGGAACATGTTGTGGAGAGGAGTACAAAGGTTCAAGATGTTAGGCATGAGAGATCTGGTGATAGAGGGATTGGGAAGTCGGGGGTTGTGGAGAGCGAGGGGAGTAGGAAACAGACTTCTCATTTGGAAGAGCGTTCGGCAACGAAATTGGAAGTTGGAAATACTGGTAAGGTAACTTTAAGTGTGTTGTTTGTATGATTTATGTTTTGTTTATATGTAATTATGGACCATATTTAGTCAGTTTGTTTAACTAAGGATGGGAGGGAATCCTCTTTGGTGTAGGTGTTTTTTTTTTAAAATATACAGAACAGTATTTGTTGTTACCCAAATTAGTATTTCACGTATTACTGTCCTCCTATGAAGACAGTGTTGAATTGATTTTTTTATCATTTTACACCTCTTTGCATAGTAGAGTTGATTGCGGCGTTAGTCTTATGAATAGAGAAAACACAGATGACCTTAGATTCTTCTCTTCCTGTGTATGAGTTCTCATGGAATTGGACAGAGTGGGATTTCATAGCAACACATGTTACCTATAATTGTGGGAGCATGGCTTTAGTACTTAAGGGAGGTCGATTTTCTTTTCAGACATCTCTGGAGTCTAATTTCTACAATTTAAAACAAAGACTAAAACTTTGATATCAGGTTTAGTGCATCTGTACTTGTCGTATTTTGGGTCCATGGTAAAAGAATATCCATAGATGTTATGGTGGTGGGGTTATGTATATGTCAAATAACGGCATAGGGTTCTCCAAAAGATGATGTATCGCCATTGTTTTCTGGTTTTGTGGGATATCTTTGACCATATTTGGGTTAATAGATAAGTCGGTTACACTTGGTGCTCAGATGTAACAAAGTGATTTGCTTATTACTTACTTGAAGAATTTACCGCTCTGAGTAGCAGTTTCATTGGAACTAGTAAGTCCCTCTTTTACCCTTTGGATTGGTTTTGTCAACGTAGAGCGGTTTTGTGGCTCGTGTCTGAGATTTAATTTCTGTGGTTGCATGAGTAGCGGTCTGAGTTTTCTCTCATGCCTCAATCATTGTGTTCTAACAATTTAGGAAACACAATTGGATGTGTATTTTTTAGGCAGATGTTTTTGGAGGAAAATTACCAAAACTGTCAAATTTTTAAGGAAATCCATTAATTCGGAAAAGATTAAATCGAGGGATCTGTGGGATGCATTTTTTTAAAGAGTATGGGCTTAAATAGGAAAGACAGCCATAATCAATTTATTTTGTTTGTGAATAAATAAGTAAAGACCATAATAATTAAACGGTAATATACATATGTTTAGTAACTAAATTAATACTAAAATACATATAAAGAAACCTATTAAGATTGTGAATACATTTTGAAAATATTCACCCGAGAACTTAGAATGCACGCGGACTGTCATTAGTGCCGGAGGTATGGGTTTTTTTGGTATAAGACGAGCAAGTGGCTTGATAATTTACCTGATTGTAGAGGTTGAGTGGTGTTGTTGCAAACCTTTATTTTAGTTTGTTTGGTAAGCAGGATTGCCAATAATATGAAATAACTAATTGGGAAAAGAAGTGAGAGTGACTGACACCATGGTTGAAAAATTCTTGCAATTAAAGTTTGCATCAGAGGAAAATGTTATCAAGTGTCAACAAATGTGAAGAAGAGCTTTTATATGGTTTCCTGCGATGTTTGCTTGAGCTGGCAAATCTTATACCTAGTCGTTTGCTCCGTATCCTCACTATTTGTGTTTATCTTAAACTCATTATTTGATTTTATCTTCTGAATGTGGTTTGTCCTTGTTAGTTGTTATAGAGATTAGGATTAAGTAACAGTGTTAAGTTACAATGTGATGGTTGTTGTGAAGAGATCAAAGTCTTTGGCTGTTGTCACAATAGTGCACCTTTTTCTTCAGCTGGAATTTCACTCTTTCACTTATGTCGAGATATAGTAAGTGTCAAAAGTCATGCTTGTCATTGGCGGGATTTGTTTCACGACAATGATATAATTTACTTCTTACCTTTGCTGCATCACTTTTTGTTCTTTCATCATGTAATATTCAAGTTGACCAATCGTCTAATCTTACTTATTATAATTTTCCGTGGAGTAAATATACCATATTGATTGGTAGTTGATTAGGGGGGCAATTTAAATAGTAAATAAGCGTATTACTATTAGCTGGTATGTTTTCTGATTGGTAGGACGTAATAATGGCTCAAAGGTTGTCTGATAAGCTAAATCATTGCTAATCCGGTAATAGGTTCCTTGACCTTGAGAGAGAAGCACCATTTATCTCCTGGTTAAGCTGGGTGGGGGTAAGGTCCTGGTATTTATATGACATGTGAATGAACTATAATATTTCCTATCTCTGTACTGTTTGCAGTAACTCTAGCATACTTATTTGAGCTTGTACTTTTTTTTTTTCATTTGATTTGCGCAAATGCTTTGTTGTAGTGGTGATGTGGGGTGTCTTCAGTAGCCATTGTTTTACTCTGAATTTCATTTCTTACCTGTTTTCTGTTTGTTGTATTACCAGAGTGGCTAAGGCAAGAAGATTTACGGAATGCCCAGTTAGACAAAGAACTTGAGAAACGGACAAGGAGGAAAAGAGATGACTCTGATGAAAAGGACAAATATCCAGATGATGTCAGAGATTCTAATGGAAGAAGATTATCATCCAAGGATGAAAGACACAAGGACGAAAAGTACAAGGAAGATAGGTACAGAGACAAGTATAGAGAAGATTTAGACAGGGAACACAGGAACCGAGATGACAGGGTCAGAGATGACCGTACCCCAAAAGATCCGCTAAGGGACAGATCTGATACTAGGCACTCAAGGGATGAAAGTAGATCTGTAGAGAATCGTCACAAGAAATCGAAGACACAGAACAGTGATTATGATGGTAGTCCGTATGTTCTTGATGACAGAGCCACGAGATACAAGGACTACAGGGGAAAGAAGAGATCATCTGACGAAGAGGATCGTAGTGATCTCAAGCCCCAAAATAATAAAGAACGCCGTCACGAAGTGGAGAAGAAATTGAGTGGTGGCAAAGTAGAGTTACCTACAGATAGAGGAAGGTCTCGATCACGCCTTGTCGACGGGGACTCTACAATTACCAGTAGCAGAAGGAAGAGCTCTCCTGTCGCTGGTTCTCATTTGACCAAAGATCAATACAGGTATCCTTGATCTTTCTATTTTGTTGCTTTGGCAGCCTTGCATTTCTTTACGGAGGTAGTGGGAGACTTGTTCTTGATGGTGAATTTATTGCTTAGAGAGTACTACTTTAACAATTAGCATGTAGAATATGTTTGGTTGCATGATGAGTTGTGATGTATATTATACATGCACCTTAAAAGTTTACAATGCCGGATTCCAGCTCAACTTTACTTGTTTAAGAGATTGTTCTTTGTTGTGGTTTTGATGTTGTTACATGTGAGTGTGGGACATACATGACACTGATTGCCTCGTGACAAAGTCAATGGACATCAGGATGATGGGTTCTGTTATTGTACAAGCTAGTTAGCTTTTTCCACCTTTAAGCTCCCTCAGTTGTTAGTTCTAACGTATCTGAATGGCTTTTTATTACTGGATTTATACTTGGGTAAAGTCAAAGTATGGCTGTAGCATAACCATTATATTCTATTTCCAGGCATAGCTCAAAGCTCAATGAATCCAAGTACAAGGAATCTGTGCATGAAGAAAGAGTTCGGGATAATGTAGCTTCAAGGGAGCTCACAAATGCTTCTGCTGTTCCTGACAGAGCTTTTGAATCTCACTCTATGGATAAGCCCAAGTCCATGGAGAAACCAATTTACAAAGATAAGAGCCAGCCATCCACTGAAAAGACTCCAATTGCAGATGCACAAGTTTCACCCTTGCAGTTGAAGGAGAAATCCCATTCGTCGACAAGTAATGAGCGGAGACATTCAAACAGAACTCCTGTAAGGCGGAGCTTTGATGTTGAAGAATCTGGGCACAGGAGAAGTGGATCCAAGGATGCCAGGGATTATTCTGCTATTGAAGACAGAGGAAGCCAGGAGTGGCGAGGAAGCCAAGACTGGCCAAGCCAGGAGTGGCGAGGAACCCAGGACTGGCCTTCAGAGAAGCCAGCAGCAGATGATTTTTCTCAACAAGATGGTGATACAGTATCTGTTTCATCGTCGTTTAATAGGACCAATCACCCGCCTAATAGCTCATCTTCTGCTCTTCCTCCACCACCTCCTTTCAGGACTGGTGTTGACAGTCCTTCCGTTTATGGTTCCTATGAAGAAGACAGTCGAGGCAAATCCAGTAATCGTTACAAGAGGTCTGGTGATAACAATATAGGGAGAGGGCAGGGAAATGCTTGGAAAGGTGTTCCAAACTGGTCTACTACACCTGTAACAAATGGTTTTATTCCATTTCAACATGTCCAGCCACCTGGAGGGTTTCATCCTTTGATGCCACAGTTTGCTGGTCCACTTTTTGGCGTTAGGCCATCGCTAGAGTTGAATCCTACTGGGCTTCCTTACCACATTCCTGATGCTGATAGGTATTCTGGTCATGGCCGCCCATTTGGGTGGCGAAATCGACCAGATGAGTCATGCCCCCCGCATTTGCATGGATGGGATGGAAGTAATGGTGTCTTGGGGGATGGAGCTCATATGCAGGGGAAGCCTGATTGGGAGCAGAACAGGCACATGATGACTGATCGGGGATGGGAGGCAAGTGCAGAGCTGTGGAAGGGACAAAATAGTGGCATAAGTATGGAGTTTCCTTCTGCATCCCAGAAAGAAGATAATCATTTACGTGTGCCCATGGATGAAGTTTGGGCTGGTAAGTCGGGGCA
Source organism: Coptis chinensis (assembly GCF_015680905.1). NCBI lineage: Eukaryota > Viridiplantae > Streptophyta > Magnoliopsida > Ranunculales > Ranunculaceae > Coptis > Coptis chinensis. The sequence continues at coordinate 122,731,852 of NC_141458.1, read as the reverse complement.
GAGATCTCGGAATGACCGTAGTAGATCTGTATCTCGGGCAGAAAGCATTGAGATAAAGAGATCTGATGACATCATTACAGAAATTGATCATAAAGAAGCTCCTAAGCAAGTTGTCCCTAGGAAGACTCCTGAGACTTCTAAAACAGTAAACGACAATGGTTTTTGCCGTGTTTATCTTTCTAAGCTTGACATATCAGTAGAACTTGCTGATATTGAAGTGTATAAGCAGTGCAGAAGCATAATGGATATAGAAGGAGATTCAGCTGATGGGGATGTTTCTATGGATTTATCTACAGAGGTTAGAATTATGGAGATATCTGTAGGTTTCTGTTGCTAAATTTGCGTTAGTTTACGTCATTGATTTATGTTTTTCCTTTTTTTCCCCTAATGCAGGAGAATGGAAAAGCAGGAATGAAGATTCTTAATACAAATTTGACTGCCCCACTCTTCCCTGCAATAAAGGATTCTGTTTTACAGGTACAACTTCGAGTATGTGTATGTTGCTTCATTTTTTGCTGTTAAGAATGAGTTTTTATTTGCTTTTGATACATATGCTCTGTGCATATGTATTTTCCTATTAAAAGCTTGGTTGGTGTTGTTACTGGCGCCTATTTTATGTATTTCTAGACATCTTCATAAATGCAGTTGGCTTATATCCTTATACATCTACCCACTTGTTTCGTTGTTGGGGACAGCATAAGATTAACTGGAGCTTACTGTGCAATATGCACGGTAAATTCTATTTAGCTAAAGAGAGCAAACAGTTAGTTGTGGGTTACTAGTCAGCAGCCCTTCTTTTGAAATTTATAATTTGTCCATAATGCTTCTTCAGTTTCAATGGGTCTTAAAACCATTTGTCAAGGTCTCTGTTCATAGATCGCACCCTTTCAAGAATATAATTTTGTTCCATGACATCATGCTTTTTTATATTCTCTGATAATCCTTCTATAGTTATAGTTCATTCTCATTACAGCATTACTGCACTTTTTTTTCTTGTTTCCTTTAATTGTCTTGACTTGAGGATATTGTTTTTGAGTTGTTGGTTTAATTAACCCAGTTTAGTTTCTTAGTTATTCTCGTCAAGTACTTTTGTTCCACAAAAGGCTAGTTATTCAATTTTTCACAATGACAGATGCCAATAAACACATTATTCAGTTGCCTTTGTTTCTGAAGGGAAAATGGTTTGTTGTAAGCCGTGCTTATTGTTTTTGTTGTAATTTGCAGAGAGCTATGGCTCTATACAAGAAGCAGGGCGAAGAAATGAAAACCAGATTTCCTGTCTCGTCTTTTCTTTCAAAAGAATCGGTTAGTGTTTCAACTAAGGATCGGGAGGGTCCTGATCTAACTATCAATGCTCAGAAACAAGTACCAGTTCCATTTATTAGTGGAGAAGCTGAAGAGGTGGTGGAAATTCCACCTTCAACACAAAAGCTCACAGAAGAGCAAGTTCTGGCTTCTGATCATGAGAAACTGGGTGAGACAGTGACTGCTTCCACTGATGAAAAGTTGGAGGATGCTTTCCCAACTTCTGGTCAGGAGATAGCAGAAGAGCATTCGGATAAAAAGGATGATGCTGCTTCAAACTTCTGTAAGGAGGTGGTGGAGCCAGTTATCAGTCTTGGTAGCGATGAACCAGAGGAGCATACTCCATCCATCAATCACGTGGAGAAAGCTGACACAGTCGCAATCATAATATCTAGCCTGGAGAATCTGGAGGTAGTTGAAGATCCCTCTTTTCAACATGCCCTGCTGTCTACCGTTCTTCCATCTGGTAGTGAGGACTGCTCCATGGCATGCGATGGAGATGGAAATTGTTCCACCAATGTTTCCGAGGGAAAGCAAGCTTTTACTGATGATACTATGTTTGGAGTCCTAGGTGTTACTGATGGTACTGAGGCATTGGCACCAATGTCAATTGATGAGTGTAAGTCGGTAAATTTAAGCCGGATACATAATTCTCCAGAAAGTACACATTGAGACAATTTTTATTTAATTGGTTTTGAAATGTTGATCTCAGTGAAGATCATGTGCTCCCCTTCTTATATCTGCTTTGCATTTGCCTTGCTCCCATGCTTGATCTTTTTGCCCATATAAATGAATAAAACATGGGTTGTAGACTTCTAGGATCATTAGGTAGTGAAAGAAAATTGTTTCTGGGTTTTAATTATAAATGGTGCTTTGCATCTCTTTGGCATTTGTTGTTTAATTTATTCACTAACCTGCTTGTGGATCTGTTAGTGTATCTTCTTGCAGTGACGCCCAGGACTTTTGAGATGTTGGATGGTGGGTTTCTCATGACATGAAGCATTTAGTGGATGGTATGTATCTCATTTTAACCTAAACCAAATTACTGAAATTAGGGCATATTTGATGTATGTCGTAGTTTCTCGAAATAAAAAGCAGTTGTTGCAAGTGAGATAACATGATCGAGTCGTGTGGTTTGAGGGATCTCACTATAAGCCTTCCCTTTGGAGAATGGAAGAACGGAGTGAGAGGTTGGTCCATACAAATTTGCAACCTCCAGTCATAAAATTATGCAAACGTGAAACTGTTGCAAAATTTGATTCTTTTGGAAACTAAGTCTTCCAAGTAGCTATTCTTTTGGTATAGGGAACGTTCTCTTTTTTTTTTTTAAAAAAAAAAAAAAAAAAAATCATAAAAACGTTTATATATATCAAGTAATATCAGTACAGATTTTTAAAGAAAAAGAGGGGATGAATGGATGATACCGTAGTTTTTCTTGTGTGGTGGTGTTGCGTTCAAGTATTAGATAGATGAGGTTACCAAAAGGAAGTATTAGATGAAGGATCTTGAAATAAAACGTGCTAATGCTAATGAAAAACAAAGATATTAATTAGATGAGAATTTGCCTTGTGACTTGGTGGTGTAGACGTAAAGTGGAATACAAAAGAAGTATGAAATGAAACGAGAGCGAAGATTCTACGAAGCGGCGAAAGTGGAAGCACTGATAGTGTTTAAAACTTTCCCACTGCTATGGGCCTTTACATGCTTTCAGTCTCTTCACTCTCTTGGAGCTTTGCAAGAACGAATTGCAGTGCACAAATGCGCTTCAATAAGAAAAATGGTATGGACTCGGGTTGAAATTCTTAGCGATGAAGGTCTTAACTCTTAACAGTGTGGAGGTCACCTTATATACAACAAACCAGCCAGTTTCGGAATTCCTTTCCTGTCCTTGCCAATTATATTCCGCAGTTCAAATTTTCAATTGTTTTATGCAATCAACTTGTCACAAAAACTTCTTAGCTACCTCATTAGCATTTGGTTGTGGAATCATGGACTATTGTATATTCAAATATTCAATCATACAATAAGTCGGATCCCAAATCTATCTATATTAAAGGCTCATACTGAAAGGCCAACATCTTTAAGGCAGAGCTCAACTGGGAAAAAGGCATTAGCAATTTAGCATATTCGTTGTTGGGTTCTCCAGAAACTGATGTGCCATTCTGACTTCTTTGACGTCACTCCCAAGTCACAAGCTTCTTACGTCGTGATTTTAGAGTATAATGACAAGGCCATGCAGCATGATATTAAATAGTCAGCACGTTTAACAGTTGATCTCGAACCAATAAAATTTGATTTGGGCTACCCGAGGAGGGGATGAGTGTGCCGAACAAAAAGGAAGAGAGAGAATGTGAATTTGTTTTTGATTTTCGGACCGTTGGATCTCGGATCTAACGGTATCGGATGTCGTCCCTATAGGAATATCCTCGGAGTAGACGAACTCAAAAAAATTTCATACTTTTTTTTTTCACGAAGTCCTATAACCTATCTTGCCTAGACACCAAATTCATGTCTCCCTTTAACAAATTGGGGTTTTAATATGCACGCACGCATGCATAAATTACTAGTAACGATATAGGTTGGATAATGTTCACACCTGAAGCCTTCAGCCACCACGTGGGGCTACACTGGAGTTTTTTTTTACTTTCTTCATTAATTTATACATTTAAAATTACTACTTTCTCCCGAGTCCCCGACACAGATGCCCACACATTAATCAAAAAAACTATTTTTAAATAGCAAAATTACCATTTTACCCCTCTAAAAAACAAATAAAAAATATTATAGAATTTAAAAACTGCAAAATGACAAAGCTACCCCTGTGACGAACTAATTCATCGACCCCCATATTTTTCTATATAGTAAAGATATATATATATTAGGATTGAGTGAGTAATATACATGTTACATGAATGCTGCCAGCCATACGGCTGATGAATTAAGGAGGCTTTATTAAAAGCTTGAAAGATTATAAAGAACGATTAGCAAAAAGTTACAGGCCTAACAAATACAACTGTGAGATTTCTTGTGAACAGGTATGGGTCAGTGCTCCATCTGGAGAAACAATTGTACTGTTGCGGTGTGTCCTACCTACCTAATTCATGAACTTCCGGCAATTGGGAGCTTTACATAGACAGGGAACTTTGCAGTCATCAGACTCGTCAGGATCAAACAAGTAATCATACCTGTGAAACAAGTAATGGATCAATTAAAAAATTTGCAGCTAAATGCAAGTATGTGTGTCAGTTAAGAAGTTCGTTCAGGAAAGTACGTTAACTCTTCTCCAGCAGGAACTTTTGTTTTGGCAATAAGTACAATTCGACTTTCATCATCACCCACACTCATGATCCTCGCATAACAATTGGGCATGCACTGCAGCAAGAGAAATGAAATGTTCAGAATAATAGTTCAAACCTTAGTGCATACAACAAACCAAAAACTTCTTTAGTTTCCATAGATGTTGCAGGAAATTGCTAGTTGGGTAAAAAGGTTAACAAAACAAGAAGTTGTCCCAATTGAGTGCGTAATAACTTACTGCCATAAAATTATACTAGATGGGGGGCAGAAGAAAAATTAACAGAAAAGTTGCATTTTACTTCAACAGGCACAATCTGAACTTCAGTGAAGCAGAAACTTACAGAGTGGTTTATCAATCGTGCAATGTTCCCTTTGTCTGTGGCATCAACTACTACTTCTTCACTGATCTTAAATAGCTGCAAAATAAAAGTAAGCATAAGCTAAGGACAGTCTGAAACCTAGTTTGTAATGTGTGATTGAGTTCACTAGATAAATCCGTACCATCATAATAAATCGTATAAAATTCATGTGAATGTGAATTCATTGATCAATAATTATCACTTTGCTGATGGATGACTTTCACCCAAACATTGAGGGTATTCTTCGCCAAGATTGGCAATCTTCGTTGAAAACAAACTACAATGGAAAGGAACAGAGGATAAAAACAGAAGACTCACATAGCAGTGTTTCCCTTCAGTTTGGTAGCGTTTCTCTCTCAGATCTGCAACACTACGCCGAACTTGCTCACCACGATATTCAAGAACCTGAATGGAATTTCATAAGAAGCATTCTTTCACAAGAAACTGAAACACAAAATACTTCCCTAATACACAAAATACTTCCCTAATAGCAAAAGATACCCTGCTAGATATTGACATATTGTAGTCTACTCAAACGTTACTCATATTAAGCTAGCATACATGTACTCATTGCACAAGTTCATTTCAGATTTTTTGTGCATATTATTTAGATAGTAAGACAAAGGTGACGTCATATCCCCATATCTGGGACAACCGCTAGTGAAAGTGTGTCAATCAGTCTACACGTGTCTTCCAACACACTTATTATTTATGCACATCTTATTAATACACATCCAACTGGCTAATCTGGTAACTTAGACTTGGCGTTCAATCACAAGGGAGAAAAAAATTCTGTTCCAACATTAAATGGTTCTCTTCTTTTTCGTGTTTCTCTACCTTCTGTAATCACAGGAATTGACAGTAGATTTGCATGTCATACGACATAAGCCCTGATTTTATTTTATCCCTTGTTTTTTCTTTATGAGTTGGAATAAAGCTAGTCTACATCTCGCAGTAATGTTTCTATCTAGTAATGTTTTCCCCAATCAACTTCTCTACATAGTTCTCAGCGTAAGAATCACCAGAAATTGCAAAAACATAAATACAAAAAAAAAAGATAAATAAAATAAAAAAGAACATTTTAGTTAAAATGAATACCATTTCCCCTTCTTGAATATCACAACGAGCAAAGAGGCCCCACCCATGTATCCCAGATCTACCAAAGCAAACTCTACCATTTTCAGTTCTCTGGACCCAACAACAAAAAATGTTAAAAATGAGAAAGTGAATCATGAAAGAAAAAAGTGGTGGAAATGCAGAAGATTAAAAATTTGCCTGCAAGTGGTATAAGCGTTCCCTAAACGTCGAAAAGGTTTTAGGATGTCTTTCTTCCTGCAAAAAAAAATCACATTTATAGTGTCAATATGAGTTCATGTCGTTTAAGATTCACAGTAAATAATAGACGTGTTACTACTGGCAAGAAGACCACCTTAGCTGGATTGAAGCTTTCAATTGTGCCTAAAGAATGACGGCGAGGCCCCATTACTCTGTGAGCTATTGCGTGTTCTCCTGTCCTCTGATAACCCCAAATGAAAGAAAAAGCAAGTTTAGATTATCATAATGCTAAGATTAACCCAAAAATACAGCCCAAGAAGTGTCACTATCTGCGTAGGAGAGATAGATGGTAAAGCTCATACAAAAACAAAAGTGTGCTGTTAATTTTTTTTGAAAAATGGTTTTAAAGGATATGGTTGTACGTAGTAGGTAGACCCACCACCAAATTCCACTATCCATGAAACCCAAAAATCAATCAAAAGTACACACTCACTGTATTCATGAAGATAGAACTGGTTTCAAGATATATGGTCATGTACCTTATTGTCTGATCTTTTAAAGACCCGGCACCTTGCAGCAGATAAGGGGTCAACTTGATCTGCTTCAATGGTTGAATCCTGTGGAAGTTCAGCTTTCTTGGATGAAATTAGCCTTGAACCAGTGCGCTTCTTATTTGAAAGCAGGCTTTTGGTAGAGAAAACTCCCAAGGGGGTCTGTATGACTAGAACAGTATCTGGATTTGGAACTCTGCACACAAATTAAATTAATATTCAAAAAATGCTTTAGCAGGTCCTACTTTGCATACACAAACTACTCCATGCATTTGTAAACAAACAGACTGGATAGGTCTTAAGTATTGTGTCAGTACAAAGACCAAAATTTGTACCTGTGACAAGAACAGTAAGATACCATTCTAGTAACTGGCTTCCCATTTCTCTCCAAGGAGTGCAACTGCAAGTCATACAGGATAAGCAATCACAACACGAAAAACAAAACAGACTTTTGTGCTTTCTGTCATAGACTTTATCACAACTAAACAGCTGTTTCGTTAATATACCTCCATCCGATATCCTGCTCTTGATGCACACATAGCATGATAATATGTAGCGCACTTGGAACACTTTGTGCAGGAACCATGCACTTGCTTACAAATCACACATGCCTACATGTCCACAAAAAAAACAACTTCACGCTTTAAATATCCACAGTGAAACCAGATCAAACAATTCAACATCCACCAGCATATATAATATCATTGAATAAATTCTAAAGCATACTAATTTGCACTCCACTACTAAAATGTATACTGCAGAAAGAAATCCAGATGGCGGGGAAAGGGCCTTGTTCGTTATGAGTTTATGACATACTTTCTCATGAAATTGTTGCAAACAGACTCAAAACCTTGGACAAACATAACTCTTTAGGAGTCATCAAAACATTCTAAGTCATGTTTATCCAAATAATTTAAAACTGTAACAAAAGCTTACGGCATATGTTATTGCTACTAAGTGTTTGCTTTGGGAGCAGTAAGGCCTGAGCTTGTGTGACAATATCTTGCATAAAACTCTCACAGAGCAAGAAAATATGGTTATTTAAACTTTCATCTATTATTGGAGTTCTTTGTTCTCTCTCTCCAAACCTGTCACTCTCCAGTCTCCATCTAATTGAACTAACATTTTATGCATCTGTTGAAACTCGCCAAGAAAATTTAAGTAAATATTGTAAAAGGAGTTTCTGTTTATCTTAAAATTTAAGTCTCGGGCAAGCAGCAGCTCTCTATTATACTGGCAGTTGAGAGAAATCCTGGGATTTATTGCAACAATATATCTGTTGGAACTTGGAAGATCTAAACGTTGTAAAGTAACTCTGAACATACATCTAGACCAGTAACTTACCTTCACAAAAGAATCTGTAGGAATTCTCAAAATTCCAACAGCAGGCTCCATTTTTTCATCGCTTGCAAAACAAACTTCTGGTTGGAACCAAGCACAGGTGACATGAACCCACAACGAATCAACATCAGATGGCTTCAGAGCACCCCCTAAAGACATAAGTAAAATGAGATGCAATTTATCAAAATAAACATTCACGCCAAAAACTGTAAAACTACACCTAACATGAAACTGAAACACACATGATATTTAATAAGAGAAAGTCTCCTTGTCAAACTTCTTTTACTTCTTTTATAGTACATACTATTAAAACAAACATCATATGAATCATGGGATTCAGCTCTAGAGTACTTATTTGCCACGATTATGAATCAAAATGGACCATTTCATCCCAGAATACTAAAATGTGTTCCCACCTCAAGAGGTGCAATTCATGAAAATGTAGAACTATCAAGACTCAAAAAGTAAAAGGATGATGCCACGTGCTCCAGAGTATCAAGAAAAAACTTGCCTTTTACAGGACAAAGGCAGCACTCCCTCTTGACATCAGGAGTTTCGCATGCTCTGCAGACCCATGAAGTGAAATCCTTTATGTGTCTCGCGCCATAGCATTCTTGATGCACAGCTATATTACATCTAAAATAAAAACGGAAAATTTATTAGTTTTTAAACCTTTTCCTGTAATAAATTTAGTCTGCATCTACTTCTACTAGAATAGCCAAAGTAAAACAACTGGGTAGCCAAATGGTACAAACTGCAATACCTGTTGCAGATAATAATTTTGTTGTAATCCCAATCTTCAACCCATCTACATACAGCACAACGTTCTGTTGTCCACTTAGCATGAACAGGCTCATACTTATCTGTTTGAAAAACATATAAAACGAGGAGAGCTTAACTCTAGGTAAACATTTACAGAGAATTGAAGATAGGAACGTTGCAAAAGACAAAATGTTACCTTGCAAGAAAGCAAGCAGCTTCTGCTTCCTCGATTTTAGAGAAGGGCGTTTAATAGGCTCTGCAGAAAGCTGCCCACGTGCATAGCACTTTGAGACCTCCAGCATCTGCAATTCACAAAGAAAGAAAGTAGGACACATTTTAAACCAGAATATTTAGACTGTAAGAGTCCGTTAATACTAGTTGCCAATTTTCACATCTTCCTTTTCTAACAGAAAGAGATGTACAGTGCAAAATCAATCCAATAAAATGTTAGAAATGAAAAGATCCATATAAAAGCACAGACCCATTTTTCCAGTGGTAGCATTGACCCTTTGACTTTAACAGTAGACTTCCAATCTCTCTTTTTGGAGCCCGTGTGTTTTTCCCACTCCGTAAGTGACTGCTTCTCTGCCCCACATGACCCGCATTTACACACCACTCTGAAATAACAATAAGATAATACGCAATCCTTGTTATTTTCTACCATTTTAAAAATAAAGGGAAATAAAAATATTTTGCATAGTGTGGGTTAAAAGTCAGCAGAAGACAGTATTCACCCTGAGCAAGTCAATCAAACCGTGTATTCCGGTTTTAATTTGATTTTAGGATTATTTAATTTCAGAAAACCAAAGAAATAAACTACAACAGATATCAAAGATATCAAGAATTAATTTATGAGAAATGTAAATACTGATATTAATAACAGTTAATACAAATGAACAAAAAAGGACTTCTCAAAATCCGCGGGTGTAAGGGATTGTGGTGTGTATCTGGATGGAACATAACTCACATATCTCTAGACAAGCATCAAGAAAACAGGACAATCGCAAAATTGTTGTCTTATGTGGTGAAGGTAGAGTTCTTTATATTACGGTCTTTAATCAACTACTGCTTCACAATGTAACAGCCACTAGACTATTAAATTACATTTTTGGCCTCTTCCCAGGTAAGCACACTACCCCAACTTTAACTCTACTACCGAAAATTCTACTAGAAAATAGAGGGGGGAAAGGATAGAATCAGAAGGGAAAAAAATAAAAAAACAATAGCAAATGGTAATAACAAAAACGTAAACAAAGATTACAAATATTCACCACTCATGGATAAGCAAAACGAGTTTTACGATTTCCAGGTGTTACTGATGCAGTGTTAATGCATAGATAGCAAGATGTAATTAGTAAGAGGTGTCCAAAGTATAAGAAGATAGAACAAGAACCCTTAAAAGGAAGGATGGATATTGGACCACTTATAATGAATTTCTCTATTAGTAACATAACCGAAGAACTAATTCTAGCACTTACAGATGAAGACTGGGAAAATATGTCCCTTCAATGCCAGTGCAGACAACACTAATCTTGTCAGGTAGCAAGGCTTTCTTACTGTTTCTCTTAGAACTGTTTCGAAAAATGAAGCACCAGTTATAAACATGATCAAGAAAAGCAAACAACATGCAGTAATGTAAGAAGTAAAAGAAAATGCACAAAAACGATGTACCTAATCTTTGGAAGCCATTCTTCTGAATCTGATGATTCAATCTTCGCCTTGCAGCCAGGACAGAAGTAATCACCGCTCTCCACACCCTTTAAAACATAAGCAATTCAGTTAGCTTGCCAATTCTTCATCCTCTTAGGAAAGACAACAAGAGAAAGTGAAACACATATTGTGAAAGCATGTAACTGTATCAGCATTTAGAGGCACACAAACCTTGATAATGTTGATTAAAGACTTATCACACTCCGGGTGAACCCAAACTTTGCATCCACTACAGCGTACCTATTTACAAATAGCTAATTTTGTCAACAACTTACTTATTGCGGTGAGGGGGAAAAAATACCACAAAGATCTAGTTCGCCTCACCCAACTCCCATTATCTGAAGGATGCCAAATCTTCTTGCATATGCCACAGTACTGTTTGGATACGATCAACTGCAATAGCAATGTATCATTCATCTTCAAATGGAGAAGCTTTTACCTATATATATATATAAACGAGCATTTCATCATGCAATAGTTTTTCTAACCTTCACACAGTGTTGGCATAAACGCCGGCCTTGAGAGGTGAATCTATCCATCTTCCTTGTAGCTTTAAATGGTAACTTCAAGCCACAGCCATCACAGTGTAGCGGGTAATTCTTCTAAACAAAGTGAAAGAAACCGAATAACTAAAACTTCTAGATCATATCCAATTATCAACACGGCAATATGTTTAAAATTTGAAATCAACAAGTTATGGAGATATTATAACTCTTCGAACACACCAAAACTAAGACATTTAAGAACAAGAGTAACTACCTGACTCTGAGAGTGACATTCTTGATCCTGATTTGAATCAGCTGCTTCCTGGATCCCTGTATGAGCTGGTTGCTGGATACTAGAATCCACAAAGCCCTGATCTGCTAAAAATGCTTCCTCTACAGCCATCTGATAATTGGTTTGGGTGTTCTCATTTGATTCGGCCATCTCCTGAAACCTGAACAAACCAATTTTACAAAAATCTCAACTCAAAACACTTATCCCACATATTTATTGCAAATAAAGTAATATAATTGTACATAAAAACAGAACCATATATAAACACTACCACTAATAACAAAAAATAACACCAAGTACAAACCTGTCTAGATGTTCCATGAAAGGAAAAACCATCTCGCGCCTCACCCATGCATACTCCTGTTCACAGAATGTAGTATCAACATTAAATATACATGAATAGTCCAGATTTTGTCTGTGTATGCCATTCTGTGAGTAAGAAGGAGAGAGAACATACCCTTTCTTTTCCATTCCC